>NW_026775571.1:15785247-16467747 GCF_030987335.1 Cornus florida | reverse complement strand
GAAGTGACTCACTCTTGACATGGGATCTTTATATCCCAATAGAAGTATGTGCTGGATTTATTAACTAAGACAAGGAAACTAGAGTGTAAACCAGTGGAAACTCCCATTGAATGGAATCACAAGCTTTGTGAAGCTCAAGAAGATGCGGTGGTGGATAGAGAATCCTATCAGAGATTAGTTAGCAAACTAATCTATCTTTCTCATACCAGACCAGACATAGCCTATGTTGTAGGAGTGGTGAGTCAATTTATGCACAATCCAAAAGCAGTACATCTTCAAGCAACACATCGAATTCTACAGTACTTGAAAGGTACTCCAGGAAAGGGAGTGTTGTTTAGAAGAGGAAATGAATTGACATTGGAAGCATACACGGATGCAGATTATGCCGGATCAGTTGATGACAGAAGATCGACTTCAGGCTATTGTACATTCCTCGGAGGCAACCTTGTAACGTGGAGAAGCAAGAAGCAGAATGTAGTTGCAAGGTCAAGTGCAGAAGCTGAGTTCAGAGCTATGGCATTAGGAGTTTGTGAGCTTCTACGGTTGAAAATAATTTTGGAAGATCTGAAGATTGCATGACCTATGAAGCTATATTGTGATAACAAATCAGCAATTAATATTGCACATAACCCTATGCATCATGACCGCACCAAGAATGTGGAAGTAGACAGACATTTTATAAAGGAGAAGTTGGATAGAGGACTGATTTGTACACCATTTGTGTCAACCGAGGGTCAACTTGCAGATGTGTTAACTAAAGGATTAAGTGGCTCTGCATTGCAGTCTATTGTTAGCAAGCTGGGAATGGAAAATATCCACTCACCAGCTTGAGGGGGAGTGTTAGAATCACTAATTATGGTATGAATAGGTTGTGCAGATATTACAGCTCACTAGATGGGGAGAAAACGTGTATTACAGCTGTATATATGTCCTGTAATTAGAATGTAATATCCCTGATTTATAGGGATTGTATTCTAGGAGTCTATATTCCAGATTTGTAGGCTGTTGTTTGCCTATATATTTTTTCCCTGTATGTTGCTAAATAAAATAAAATTCCCATTATTTCACACTCTCAATTCTCAACAATTCTCTCTTGTTCGCTCCCACATTCAGTTGATTATCTCTATTTCTCTTTGACTTCAACTCACTATTTCTACGGTTTAAACCGGAAAACCCAATTCTGATTTTGTATTGTAGAGAGAGAGAAAATGCCCAATTCTGATTCTCTCTTGAATAGTTCATCCCGGTATTCTTTAATGGAATTGAAGATGATGATTAATAATTATTTTTTAATGTGATGGAACTATTGCCTATCTTTTAGTGTTTGTTTTACTGACTAATTCAAGGAAGGAAGGAAGAAAGAGAACTGAGCTTCAATGGAGATCCCAACAAGTGTATGTGTTGCCCTCAAAAAGTTATTTTTTTCTTTACAATACAAAATCAGAGAGTTTTTCTAGAACCCAATCATAGAACTCCGGATGGAAGGTGATCGGAAAGGGTATGGCGAGCCATGGAGTAAGGATCCAATACCAATCGCAGACACCATCAGGAACAACATTCAGCTACGGAAGAAGCAAAAACATTGAGATCCAAGGACCTCGATGATGATGAGAATGAAGAAAAATGAGATAGAGACCCATAACCCAGCTTTCTATATGTTACTAATTACTCCGTCATTCTACTATATTAATCAAACCCATCACCATCCGCGACTCTCAGACACCATTTTCTTTTCTAAGTTTGCTAATGTTTTCCTTCTCTATCCATCCAAATCCAATAGATAAATTGTTGGAGAACTCTTGCAATAGATCATGTGCAAATGAAGGAAGGGATTGTTTGACGCTAGAAATCAATATAACCAAACAATTGTAATAAGGTTGAAGATGAAATCAACCGCTGAGTTTGCAATTAAGGACGAAGATGAAATCAATGTCTGAGTTTGGATCAAACAACGATGAACCGCAAGTTAGCAAGGAATGATTCAGTCTATATATATATATATATATACATATAACGTAGTCTGTGATAGCTTTCATGCATATAACTGAAGGGAAGGATTGTTTGCCGCGAGAAATAGATATAACCAAGAGTGTACTATTATGATAAGGTTATGAACTTATGATGTGCTGTCCTTTTTTAATTGGTCAGTAGGATTGCCTTGCCACGTCAGTATATCAAGTTGGAAAATAAAAGAATAGCTGCCCTTCAACTTGAGGGAAAAAAAGTTAATTACTTTTTCCGTTAACAGTTGTTGACGGATTGTCCTAAAGCGCAACAATTCTATAGTTCTGGGGGTTATTTTTAGTTTAGGGGGGTTTGTTGCAATCGGGTCATAGTTTGGAGAGGTTTAATGCACTTAACCCTATATTATATGTATTTGAGGAAATCAGTGGGTAAAGAGAAGAGGTAGAGAGAAGATGAAGAAGACACACTTATGGGTATTTTTGCAATTTTAAAATAATAATTATTAGTTTTTAATTTAATATTAAATTATAAGGTCAATTTTGTCTTTTCACAACCCATTTAACGGGGATACGGATATCGGGGTAATATGATCAAATTTGTTAGTTCAGGGACCTATTTGATTTTAGTGGGGGTTTTATGCACGATTTTGAAAGTAGAGGGGGTTTTGTGATTTTAACCCTAATTTAAAACTTAAATTCATGCAACAAATCAAGAAAACAGCCTCTGCATGTAGAGCCCAAAGTGGCGGGAGCCTCGAGCACTAGGTTTGCCCTTTTTTATTCATGCAGTAAATCTGAATCCACTCAATCCATCATGCTATTCACATAAAATTGATCATGTGCGTAATATAAAAAGTTTTAAATCAAAAGTGTGCAAAGGAGAAAGATTTTTTTTTACGAGAAACCCTAAGGCAAAAAGCCACGGACCTAGACCAAACAGATCAAATCTACTATAAGAACGAAATCTACACCAGGTTAACAGTTCATAACCCTATAACCCCTAGTTACCTCTCAACATAGACTGATCCACCAAACTCTTCACAGGAGTTTTCAGGCGCACACGGTCTGCTCTGGCAACAGATGCTGCTTCCTACATAATCTGCTTCTTCTCTAGTACTTTGATCTCTCAGTTAGTCAATCAACTCAATCTCTGTAGAGTGACCGAATCGTGTTGAATTCCAATTAAGCTCAGGCTGCTCAGCAGCAAAAGTTGATCCAATAAATATAAACACACTAACCAATCTAGAATGAATGATGACTGATGAAAGAAAAACAAAAGCTGTTTTCTTCCACTCTCAATACAAGCCTTTCTATGTCTCTTAGGTTTTTCAAAATAGGAGTATCTATAGACAAAATAAATAGTTTTATAGCTTTGGCTACTGAACATATGAATAGAGAACAGACATTTATGCCGCAGAGAGAACTCTTTGTTCTGTCTTTCGAGTTGAAAGAATTAGGGTATTAAAGTTTTAAACTAAAAAGGGAACTTGATTTTCGCAATGCTCAATCGATCGAGGAGAGTGTCGATTGATTGACACTAGAGAACCTCAAAGATACAAGTTTCCAAAAACTTAAAAAGCATATCAAAAAGGATTTTTAGGAATCAAGCATAAAATCTAAGAAACCCTAATTGATAATTCACAAACCTAATTTGGTGAGTGCATATATGAATGTCAATTTACCATTATACCCTCAGCCTTGAAGATTACCTTTTTGCCCTTGAATGTAGCTTCAATACCTAATCTTCCCTTAGACGAGAGGTAACTAACTTAATACTACTAACTTTCAAAATTATAACTAAAACCAAAAATCAAATTAGAGACTTTTGGATACAAAAATCACTAATCATAAGTCCTATTGACCTAACATGGTCAATGATGTTGAAAAACACTGCTATTATAGTTTCAAACACCTATAGAAAAAAAAGGGGTTATTTTTCAATGTGATCCCCATTAATCGAGGATTCCGGGAGGGGCAAATTGGATACATACCTAACCTTTAAAAATTTTTTGCATAAAGTGACTGCTCTCAAATCCAAACAAACATCCGTATGCTTGAAAGCCTGAAACATTTCACCACTGCACCAGGTAATGGCCCATACCTTTAACATCTAAAGGGGGGAAAGGAAAAAGAAAGAAAAAAAAAAAGAACCATATCTTGGCGTGTCTACAAGTGTCAACATCATGTCAACTAGGCTACTTAAAATTTAGGATTTATAAGGGACACTGACCACATGTCTAGAAGTGTTGGAGAAATGCCTTGTCTGACATAGTACTCAACACAAAACAGCTCCCCTATAGATAGTCCATCCTACTTAATTCTTGATCTAGAGAGGTCTTAGCCCAAGTCTACATTGGCCTTTGTTTAGGGCCAATGTAAAAAGGTATTGTTTTGATGATCTTTTTCTCATTCTAGTTTGTTTTGTACTTCAGAAAGTAGATGTCAACTCATGGAATGTTCCTCAAGGCATTCCATGAAAGAAATGTGGCTGCTTGTATATTTTTTATGCTTCACTTTTCTTGCATGTGGATGTGAGAAGTATTCTTTATACACTCACTGAAAAGTATAATAAATATAAATGCAAGAAGCTCTGCATCTTGCTAAAGTGAGATGTCTTTGCAACTCCGGGGAGTTAGACCATACTGAGAAAACACTCTTCTATTCCTCTCTCCTCTTTCTTTATCTAGTAAATAATTACTATTTAAGAGTTTTCCTTGCAGGAAGGATTTATTCCTTGTTCTCTGTTCACATTATCATCTCTCTCTTCCATGATTCAAGGAGGTTAGTCTCCTAGTTATTAAAAATTGAGAAGAAATATTATTAGCCCCTTTTACATTACAAGAAATCTCTCATTACATTAATCTCGACTTCATTTGTGGCTTGCCTTTGGAGTTTGACCTTTCTGACCTGCCAGCAGGTAATCGTAGCAGATGTATAGTTCTACTATAACTATTATATTCACTTTCTTCACGTCTTCAAATGAGTTAAAAACAAAATAAAAATAAAAATGAGGCAAAGCAGCTCGTACAAGATCCACATTGAGAAGCAACTGAGAAATTGTAGGAATAAGTACCCTTCAGCAATCCTCCTTTAATTTACCAAACTGAACATGTTTAAGACAAGAAACTCATTTTCTGTCACAAACAGTCAGTGCTAGGAGACTGCAGGCTTGAAAAGGTCCATCATCATCAAATGCTGGATAAAGGGATTTGTACTTGTATAACTTTCTCACGAAATGTTACATTCAAATTTGGCTTACATTAGAGCCAACTTGAGTGTGCATTTGCAGGATATTTAATATGGTTTAAATAAAGTAATTGAAAGATGAAAAGATTTCAGGTAAATCTATTGAAGATTTAATGGATGAAGATTTGTTGACTTGTTTGGGCTGTCGGTGTGTTCGGTAGCATTGTTCTTTGTCTTCTCTCTTCTCTAATCATCATTCACACTTGTTGTTACTCGTCATCTCAATGGCAAGTTGGGCATTCATGCTCTAACTTGAGGGGGAGTATTGAAGATTTAATGGAGGAATCAGTGGAGGAAAATCTTTCGGTAATTGATGTTGTTTCCTATTATTGAAGATTTGGTGTTACTAGAGGAATCTGTGGAGAAAAATCCTCCTTGTTTCCTATTTTCTAATTCTTTCCATTCTCATAATTTATTCTCCTATATAAAGGAGCCTCCACCATTATATTGTATATGAATTGAGAGAGTATTATAAAGGTGATGTAGCCCTTTGGGCTCTTCGTGTCGTGGATGTAGGCCCTAGTGGCTGAATCACGTAATATCTATGTGTTCTACTTGTTTTATTTATCACTTCGCTTCCGTTTTATGATTTACAACAAAATCAAAGAATGACAGCTTCAAGAACCATATTTCCAAATATTGCAATCAACAGAAGTAACCGACAATATTTTGAAAAGATTACACTCACCATAAATCGAGGAATTTGTCCACAATCTCTGGAGAACCATCCTTGTAAAGCTCCACTGTTATATAACCTTTTGATGTATTGAAAATCTGCAATAATAATGACAAAAAATATGTACAACAATTTAACGAACAAAATAGCAAATAAGTTTCCATCTCTGACTACGATATCATGAGTTGGCATTGTCATCATTAATAGATGAATGATTCTTTTCTCCAAAATAGAAAAAAATTCATCATGTTCACACAACTTATACAATTTTAATCACGTGATGAGTTTGTGTTTAAACAAGAGATACTTCCCATTATGTACATGATTAAGATCACATTGTTTAATGTTTATTCAAACACTAGTACATAAATTAATCCATAATTGCAACCACAAGGTCCACAACTAGCATCAATTTATAACCTCTAGCTCTGGAAGGTAACATTTGAACTGAAAAACATAAAAGCAAGCAAACAATTAATTTTTGGAGGAACTTACAGCATAACCAGGGAGATCGTACTTCTTTACATCTACAAACGAATCAGTATCCTGAAACACAAATGGAATATGCTTAAGGACATATGCATTTATTTGGAACTGCTGTTAATTAGAAACGAAAAGAATAATAAAGATAGTAAACTCGACAAAGCCATTTCCCAACTATGTGTCACATTAATAATCAATAGGATCATCAAAAGGCAAAGGAATACATAACAAAAAGTCTAGCTAATGGCGATTGGGAATTCCAAAAATAAAATGTAAAATTCAGCTCCCCGCAATATGGAATAAACTGAGTAACTATGGGTATGGCCTTTACATTAGCACTTTTTGCAATTCATCAAATAATTCAACAAATTCTAGCAGAGATAAGTTAACTTGGTAATAAAAAAACTCGAGTTCCTTATGGCTGTTATTTAAATAAACAAACAAATACGGAAATGGAAAATTGGATTCTTAAAAGGTACCTCAAAATTTGAAAATTCAGTCCTCGCTTGGTATCTTGACCTACAAGCGCACTGGCATATCTTAGAAATTTAACAATAGAGTTCTTCTTAGTTGGAACAAATTTGTAGACTTTCATTTCTGGAAAAAATCTACGAAAATGCCATATGATCAAAGTAACATGCATTGATGTACTGACATCATTAAGAAGAAAACAACAAACCTTTGAGACCAATGCCTGTATGTAGCAACCAAGGACAATACTATCAACACGATAATCAAGTTGCATAAAATAATGGTAGTGACACTAATACGAGTAGGTCCCTTCTTCTTTTTGCTTTGAAGTAGTAAAGTTTGAGGTTTTATTCTTGCCATGAAGCAAAAAGTTTGGCTCTAACGTATCCAGAGTCCCTCTCAGTTACAATGCCTGCAAATCATGAACCATAAACTATAGTCACTTAAACATATTTACAAGCAAGTTCAAAGTTCAAACAAATCACATATTCCAACTAGATTAAGAGGGGAAAAAACACTTGAGTATTCTTTGATAATTGAATTAAGTACTTAATTCTGAATCCTGAACATATAAGAAAGGAATTCAAGGCTCTTCAGGGGGTTGTTTCCCTTCAAATCCCCTCCTTGGTGGCTGAAAAGATAGAGATGTTGAAGAATCTATATATTTAAGCTACACCCTGTCTAACAACTTAAGTGTTTAGACTAGATGATTATTAACATGGTATCAAAGCCAAAGGTCTCGAGTTCAAACCTCAGCGTCATACTAATAAAAAATTGAAAAACATGTGTTTGGACCAAAAGAAGGCCACACGTGAGGAGTCGTGTTGAAGGATTATATAATTAAGTTACACCCTCTCTAACAGCTTAAGCTTTTAGAGTAGATGGTTGTTAACAAGAGAGGCTTCAACGGAACTTCCTATGGGGTGGCATGGGAGAGGAATTCAAGTATCATCTTATTCGGTGGGAGCAGGTGTGTAGACCTCTTCAGTTGGGTGGCTTGGGTGTCAAAAGTTTGCTACCCTTCAATAGGGCTCTCCTTGGTAAGTGGTTGTGGACATTTGGCAGTGAGCGACACAGATTATGGAGGAGAGTCATTTCGTGTCGTTACGGAGAGGAGATAGGCGGGTGGTGCTCTCGTCCAGTTTCTTGTGCCGGAGGTGTGGGTGTTTGGAAATTCATTAGGAATGGTCGGGATTAATTTTCCATATCAAATTCAGAGTTCGAGATGGTAGAAGCATCAGCTTTTGGGAGGACTAAAGATGCGGAGACTATCCTTTGGCTTGTTCCTTTCCCAAGGTCTTCAAGATTGCACCCAATACACATGTCGTGATTGCCGACTGTTATCGTCTTGATAATGGGAGGATTAATTGGGATGTGTGTTTTCTAAGACATTTTGAAGGCTGGGAAGTGGATAATGTTTTTGCTTTCTTGGAGCTCTTATATAGGAGGGAGATAGATGGTGCAGGGCCGAATTCTCTCATTTGGATTCCCTCTTCCAAAGGAAGATTTGATGTCCGATCTCTTTTTTATTGCCTCACGGGATTTTCAAGGTCTGACTTTCCCTGGAAGGCGGTGTGGCAATCGAAGAAACCTCTCAAAGTGGTCTGTTTTTTTCCTGGACAACATTTTAGGGCAAGATTTTGACACTAGATAATCTGAGAATGAGAAGAAAGGTTACTGTGAATTGGTGTTGTATGTGCAAGTGGAATAGGGAGACAGTTGATCACCTTTTATTGCATTGCCCCGTGGCTCACGGCTATTGGAGTCTTATTTTCGGCTTGTTCGGTGTTCAGTGGGTTATACCTAGGTCTACGAGAGGATTGATTGATGCTTGGAGAGGTTTCCATGTGAGCCCTCACACCCGAGTTTTTTGGAGAGTGGCCCCCTCTTATGTATAGTGGTACGGAGCAAAGTATACAAGATACCTCAATCTCGTAGTCTTCGGAAACAAAGTCACAGTACTTCTATCAAATTCTGTCATTATTGGCTTATTAAAATATATTAGACCATCTCTAAACTTATAAGCCTCCTGTGATGAAAGATGGAAGTTGTTGGTACACACGATTTTGGGAAAAACCCAGACAGTCAGACACTAGAGTTGGAATGGTTAATGGGGCCCATTGTGACAAGACTAGGGGCAATAGAAAGCTTACTGAAACAAAATTTCTTTGTTCTGTCACTAACCATTGTAGTGTCTAATTTTGCTACCTCACCGACAAACTCTTTCACGTCGTCTTCAACATTTAATTTGGAAATTTCATTGCCCGGTTGATCAACTATTAATCCCTGCTGTTCAATTCATCATCAAACTTTTTGTCACTATCTTCTTTTAGTGTGTCAAATTCCTTAATTGCATCGTCTTCAACTATAAGAAGTGGAGCAACACAAATTTTTTTTCTGATCAACCTCCATAACATCACTTGATCACTTGTTACTAGAACAAAATTATTTTGATTTTTCTTGATATCACTCTCTTTTTTGTAAAATTTTTCTGTAGATCTTTTGACAGATGGATTCTCTTTTCCACAATTTTGATATTTTTTAAACATAAACTCTTCACCATTTGGTGGCAGAAATTTAGCCATCAATAGCCGTTTCATCTTGTACCACGATCGCACAGGCTATTTTCCTTGCCTCCTCCGATTAATCTGTGTTTGTTTCCACCAAGCTGAAATCCATCCATTAAATTTAAAGGCTACAAGCGGAACTTGCTTGTTCTCGGGTATCTCAAAATACTCGAAAAAGTCTTCAACTTTCTTCAAGCCAGCCCATGACATCTTCAATATCAAGTTGACCACTAAAAGACAGAAGGTCAGTTTTTATCCGAAAATCTCGATGATTTGCTTCAACCCCGTGATCTCCATGTGCTAGAGCAATACCTTCAATCTGATCATCACTCGAATTAGACCAGATGTCTTGTTGAAATTGGCGTTGATTATTAGCACGCTAAAGATGACCACGTTGATTTCCAGCCCTTTGTCGTGGCTGATTCACACCATCAAGTTGGTCCTGATCAAGCCTATTACGAACCTGCACGCGATTCATGGGTTCAGTTAGACGTTCAACTACCGTCTAAATCTCCTGTTTGAGTTCCTGATGCAATTGTTGACATTCTCCCATAGTCACCGCACGTTCTCCCTGATCACCGTCCATAGAGAATGGCTCTGATTCCAACTTGACGCAACGGATCAATGAAAGTAAACAAAATAATTAAGAATAGCAACGTATTCTTTAAACACTCGAATCCACAAAAAGAGATTGAGAAAAACTCTTAGTTTTTTTATAACAATGAAAACTGTCCTAAAACAGAAAATAGAAAACACTGTCCCCGAGCACTGTTCATGTCTGCCCATTCATGTATTACATCAATTTGGATATCAAAGAGCCAAAATTTTAAGTGATGGGAACTTAATAATGAAACAATAACACGCTCAATGGGAATTATGTCTAAAGTTTTTATTTAAATGAACGTAAGTACCTTTATGTTGCGTTTAAGAGCACTGAACTGGGGCCTTGGAATTGGAATTGAAAGAAATTTAGTTCAAACTCTCCTAAACATAGCATTAGAATAAAAGAAATACTACATCTCTCTCCATGCTGTCAACGACTTTCCTCTGTGCCCAGTGAAGTTGTCGGAGTCATTCAGATTACAACAGATTGTCCGGGTCACATATCAGACCTAAGACCGTTTAAAGGAATCTTATTAATCTTTTTGCAGATAGTCATTAGTAAAGGGGATGTAGAAGACAGCATCTCTCTCTCAATTTTCGAATTGAGAGAGATCAAGAATTCTCACTGTTGACCTTAAGGATTTCATCCAAGGACAATCTAAAGGTTTTGATGATAACAAACCATTAATGGTGTTTAAGGACTAATGTTTACATTGAGTGTTATAGATTATTCACATTCAAAGGATGACCTCAATGAAGATCATAAAGTCAATTCCAAGTATTCCATTACTCAAGATCACATCTATGGAAAGCAAAGGAGACAAAAGGAACATGAAGTTGCAAGGAACCAAATGCAAAGTCCATCCAAAGATAGCTTGGACTACAACGAGCAAGAAAGCAACTCAAAGAAAGGAAGAAAGCAAGTCTACCTGAAAGCCAACAAGATCATGGACAAAGCGTGAAGAAAGGGGTAGATAGGATGGTGAGTGTTTATGATTCAATGTCAAAGTATTTATGAATCCATTTGAAACTCATCTCTATAGGACCATGCATATCATATCATCATTCATATGCTCCTATATCCATTAGCAATAGACTATGCACTTCTTTCATGTACAATTGACATATGGAGTCTTTACTAAAGAATGAGTTAGTTCAAGCTTGCATAAGCTTTGAAAGAATTCATCACTTGTGCTAGAAATGCTAAGACCATGCACATCAATCATAAAATTCAAATTGAACACTAAATAAGGCATGAGAAGCCATCATTATCATGAGTTGGTAACGGACATTAGGACCCCAGAATGCGGGTCATGAAAAAAACTGTGTTTTTGGCTAAGTGTGAAAAATTGATTTTTAAAATAATAATTATTTCAAAATAATTTTTCTCGGTAATAACTCTTTATACTTCAACTAGCCTAAATTGATTTTATTAGAATTTTTGACAAGTCTACATTGGTCTACATAAGGATTCATTTTTACCAAAACTGTCGGAAATCCATATTTGTACTAAAACTGAATTTTTACATTTTGATTTTGTTGGATTTCAATTTTCTAGTATTTTTTTCTAAGTTAACAGATGTCCTTTGCACAGACTGTTTCATCTGTTAACTTAGAACAAAATTCTTGGAGCTGCAGTTTCATTTCAGCAGACCGAAATGCATAGGCGAGTTATTTCGGTCGACCGAAATAAAGTAGCTATATAAATCGGACAACCGATTCTCACAGAATGGTTTGGAACAATGGAGGAAGGAGTTGCGGTCGACCGAAAAAAAAAGGTGAATTATTTCGGTCTACCGAAATAAAGAATCATAGCCAACTTAAACCATTTCGGACGACCGAAACACAATGGTGTTTCATTTCGGTCGACCGAACCTGCCCAGATTCGAATCTGAACGGCTATTTTGCCTTGAACTGTGTGCACAACAGCTCTAATTTTGAATTAGGTGCTGAAACTCTATAAATAGAGTAAGGGGACTTCGGGATTAAGGGTTGCTACCATGAAGAAACATCATATAGCATCTAAAGAGCTTTTGTTCTTATATTCATATATCCCATATCATTAGAAGAGTATTGAGCTTCATTGTATTCATATATATACTCTAGAGTGAGCTTAAACTTTGTACTACAAATCTGTGAGAGATTATCTTGTACTGAAAATCTGATATTCAAATCTATTGTAAAGCCTAAGAAGAGGTGTTCTCTTAGCAAAGGAAGAAGAAGCTAGTTGGCTTCAAATTTGTAAGGGTTGGTGTGGCCCAAGGAAGGCTAATAGAAGGTGTTTCTCTTAGCACTTAGAAGCAAAGAAGAGTTTCTTGTAAAAAGTTTGCTCTCCACCCGTAAGGAGGTGCACTAGTAGATTGGGAAGTTTCAAGAGGGGTCTTGAGCCGAGAAGTAGGAGTTTCCGAATCTCGCTAAAATCGCCGTGTGAATGTTTGCAATCTCTCTTCCCTTATCTCATTTATATTTATGCTATTAATTGCTTATGTTTATATCTTGATTATAGCATAATTGTTAGAAGGATTTAGTAGAATTTGACTTGGGCAACACTCACTATTTCATAGATTCATGGACCCAATTCAAATCAATGGGATCTTTCATTCACTTCTTTTTTTCAACAAGAACATTTTTGCCTCCAAAGATTGTGTGTTCTCAATATCTGAAGTATCTCCAATCTCTCTCTCATTCATCTTAATTCTATCCAATTTCTGGGTCTCTCCCCCCCCCCCCCCCCCCCCCCCCCCCCACCCAAAACACACTTTTGTTGGCTTTAATCTTTTGAGGCATTCATAAAATCACACTAACACTTGCGAAGTTAATTTATTACTGTATCTTTTGTTACCTCATTCCAATTATCTATGGATTGTAATTGCATCTTCTTATCCAACCTTCAAATTTCTCCTACTGTTTTCCAATCTTAGGTTTGTTTTCTAAGGGATCCTTTTAGGATTTTCTAAATGGGAATCTCGTTTCACTAGAGGAGAAGATGGACAAAACACATGTTTGAGATCAGTAATTGTAATCTACAGCAGGTTGCAACAAGTATTCCTCCCTTAGGTCCCATGTATTCTCTTGGCATTTGAGTTATCCTGGCTTGCTTTCTGGTCTATTAATGGGAATTTACACTTACTGAGGTGATAATGTTGTTGAGGACAAACAGCCATTCATAAATGAAGAACTTTGCAAGGATTAACTACCTGGACAGATAACAAAGAGCCCCAATGCTACATACAATTCGGTGTGATTTATTCTTGGTGGAATTGGTTCTGATCGAATTGTACATGGAACAGAAGATGATGTTCCCTTTTCTCTAACTTGGGGGGTGTTTGCAATTTCGAAGACGATTTTCATATAGTCGTGTGTAATTGAAGAATCTATATATCTTAAAAGGATCCAACAACTCTATCTCGTACCTAGGAATATGTTTCATTATTTCATCAGCAAAAATTGTAAATAAATATGAGCCTAAGCATCAAAAGTCAGAACCAATCTGGCTCCTGTCTCGATATAAGATTCAAATATGAGAGTTCAACATGATATTCAAACTTCAAAAAACTCTTCACACTATAAAGATCCGCTAATAGAAATACTAACACCAACCCTCAATGACAGCTCACACATATTCAACTCATATATGTATACATCTACATAGAAGATCGAAAATACTAAGAAACTGATAAATAAGCCCTAAATCGTGAATCATGCTCAGTTAAAATGTAAACATACCCTCAAAACCAGAATTTCGAAACCTAAATAGTGAAAGTTTAAACAAATTTCAGTTGATCCAAGAGGTTGAGTTCCGAGGAAGCGTACCCGTGAGATTTATTAGAATTGCTAAATATATCTGTAAAGAAGGAGAGAGAGAAAGCCAGAGAGAGTCGTTGAATCGTTTCGCTAGAGATATTTGGTGATGGTTTATCGAACGACTTTCTTATTTTCGAAAGGTATTTTCGAACGACTTTCGTTCAGTGTAATCTCTGTTCTTCCTGTAGACGTTTCTTTCACGGAAAGTGGGCCCCGCATCAGATTGATTTCACGCGTATTTGTAGAGTTTGAAATCACTAACATAGAGAATTGAATAGTATCATGACCCGTCTTCCACTTATTTACAAAAGTGCAAGAAGGGGGGCAAAAGTGAGATTTTTTTTGTAATTTGGGGGAGTAACACTAAAATTTCATTAGTATATAATTTTTTTAAAATAAGACTTAAAAATATGTATATACGAAGGTCCGTGCATATAAGCAGTTCATGAATTATTTGGTTCAGCTCGAGCTCAGTTGGTGTTTATTTATTTTACTAAGTTAATATAGATCAAAAGAAATTATTGGACTAGTTTATTAATTGAGCCAAGCTAAAACACCTTTATACTCTTTCATTTGTTCACGGACATGTTCATGAACATGCTTTTTTAAGTGTTCGTTTTGGGCTTGTAAAATTTATATATATATATATATATATGTGTGTGTGTGTGTGTGTGTGTGTGTGTGTATGTATAATATAAAATTTGAGATATGTTATATATTTAACTTAACCTACAAAAGCCTAGCTAAATAATTATTTAATCATCATAAACTTTTATTAGGCCCAACTCAACTCGAATCATTTCACTCCTTGCAAAGCCCAATAGTTCAAGCCCATGATACATAAAGAGAAAGTAATGCTCCTAGGAGGCCGCTTTCATGAGAAAAGTCATGAGTTCTTCCTATTAAACCATTGGATGAAACAATTGTTTGACATATGTGAAAGTCAAATCAATTATTTAATGCATTTAAGTTACAAAATAGGAAAGCTCATGGGTCTTCCCATGAGAGAGACTGTAAGGACTATGCCCTTTTTATCTTTCTTTTTCATATTTATTTTATTGCATTATCATTTTCAAGTTGCGTGAACCCAAGCCAGGTCAAGTGTTCGGGAATAGTTTCCAACACTTCATTCATTCTATTTGGGCATATTTAATCACTTATAACATTTTTGGGGTATTTCATACACATGTATATATTTATTTTACTTTTGGGGCTATTAGCGTCATTTTTGGTTTTTGGAAGGGTCACATTGAGATTGAAGACTACTATTAGATATTTGGGCATGTGAAGAGAGAGAGGATGACTTTATCGTCTCATTTCTCTCTCATTTCTGCCAACCATTCTCTCTCTCCTCTATCTTTATTATCCCTTCATCTTCAACATTATATCTCCATTATCATCATTCTCCTTTCGGATTTTGGGCACACCATAGAAAGAAGAAAGGTCGGAGACACCCTTTTCAACAAAAGATTCCATTTGTTTTGGATTTGGAGCATTCTTCATTTCAGGATTTCTAGGTTTGCTATCCTAGAGTGGGGTAGGGTGTAGTATATTTATAACCTAGTAATTTCCTTGTGTTTTGGGATATAGTGTGTGTTGTGCATATTTGTCCGCATAACATACTTGTCATAACCCATACTAACCACTTGTCATATTATCACGTATAACATGCTTTCATCATTAACAAGCAACATAACAAGTAAACACGTAGTCCAATGATCATGCTTTAAAAGACTAATTATTTCATTTATCACATGTACTATTCACACATGAACATTTCATAAACATGCTATCAAATTACACACACCTTTCATTTATATGGCCATGCATTTAACTTATACCGTCACTTAAACACGTAAGCACTTAGTAAGTAAGCATGCTTCTTAAAAACGATAAACACTTTAACACGAAAGATGCAGTCAAGTCTCTACCTCGTCTAGGTAAGCCATTACCCGTCGTCCGAAGTGTATTCGAACCAAGCTCTGATACCAAATCTGTAACGATCCGAACCGGGGGGTCCTAATTGCTAACCGAATCCTTACCCAAACCCAAGGATATGCAAGGGTACTAAGGTTATTTCATAATAAATTAATACTTTGAGGCCCAACAAGGGAAAAATGCTCATTTAACTAAATTATAATGGATTATAATCCAAAAAGGGTAAGACCATTATTTGCTAAGGTCATACAATAATTAAAATGACATCCGAGGGGTACTATGATCATTTTCACATCTAAGGCATTATTATTACATCATTATAGAGTCCATGGTACAATAGAATAACCTTAACTGAGTAGGAAGGGGCAAAAATGGAAAATAAATAACAAGGGAAGAAGAAGCAGGAAACGATCGACGTGTGATACCCACACGTCAACTGTTTTGGGGAACACAGTCGACGTGTGGGACTATTTTGGGAAACTCGATCGACGTGTGGTTACTTCATGTCGACTGGTTTAGCCTTCAACAGTGTAATTGTACACTGCCTAATATCGATCGACGTGTGGTAATTTCACGTCGACCAAAACTTGCCAGGTTTATAATTCTTTGCTTCTTATTTGACATATATCCACATACACAACCACTAAAATACCACTCATTTACCACCATTGTATGTATAGATACGTATATATATATACATATCTATATTCACTTACGTAAAACAACCCAAATAATTCTTTGATTTTTACATACTCAAACAAAAGGCACGTTAATATAATTATAGGCTTATCCACACACACGTGATATAAAATATACAATCTATATCCACATGTAAAGATATAATAAAATTTAATCTAATTACATCCGGTAATATACAAAATGTGTCCAAAAGAATATAACTATAATTCCAAGGTCTCCACATGACCAAAAATACATTGCAAAATAAATTGACTTAAAAACTCCTTTTTGAATTGAGTTTCGTTCTCAAATATTTCACTCCATTCATTAAATTACAAAAGAATGTTTAAAGTTAAAAATTTACAAATTTAAAGGAGTAAGGCTACGTTGTCATTACAATGATTACAATTTAAAACAAGATTGTGCCCAAACTTTACAAAGAATCGGCATAGATTACAAAATACCAACTAATTCCCTAACTATGCCTTAGCATATGAAGGGAATCATCCACTCCGTCACTTCCAAGACCTGAAATTTGTTTAAAATAAGGGGTGAGCACCATCGCTCAGTAGAGGATGCCTAAGGTACCAACTTTGGACTCTCGTGAGCCATACATCACACATTGGGGATAAAAGAGAGCCGGGATCATACTTAGGGGATTTTACGGAATTTAAACCACATCTTAATGAAAACAATAGCATTGATACAACTTTGAATGCGAATGCAATGCAATACAAGTCCGTTCCCATACTTGGTCCCAAATCGACCCCAATTCCCACCTACGCTAACCAACTCATGGCTATTTAGGGCCTAGTATTTCACGTCCTACACCGGACTGCGCTCCCTCTAGGTTGAGTTAGCACTGGGCTCGTGATACCCAGTCTATTTCAAATTTCATCTTTCCCACCCCATCCTAAGATGGCTAACTTATCAATCTTTTCCAACTTTTTCCACCATTCAAAAATGGCTCAAATATCTTTCTCATTCAATATTTCCACTATGCCATGCATATGAATGTAATTGCATCAAATTAACCTTAACTTCACTTATAAGATAATCATGGCATAACATGACATTTCTCTAAAGAAAATGAACACAAGCATAACATTGTCTATATATTAATTTCAAGCATTTTCATCACAAATCTCCTATCATCTCAGCCATACTATATTCATCATTTTAACAACTTTGCACCAAAGCCATGTTATACACATACTTAACATGAAATTGATCACATTTTTGTCCACATAATAGCATGTCTTGAACACAAATTAAAAAAAGTCTTCCCTAGAATAATATCACACATGTCTTTGACATAAAAAGGAATACAACTACACATCATTTATTAGCATGTCTTCTTCACACTAACACATAGTCACTTTAATTTAACAATTTCACACTTATAGAGAATTTCAAGGAAAACAAGAATTGATACTCAATGAAAGGCAAAGCTTTGAAGTATTAGGAAAACCCCTACCTCAATTAGTTTAGCCAAACAAGCCCTTAATGCAAGTCCTAATTCGAAATCCTCCCAAGCCCTTACAATATTGGTCTCAATTGGAAGCCCTTGTCATGCTCTTCATTTTCTCCTTCTATGGCTTCACCAAAATTCTAGCTTAACCCTCTCAAAATGAAGCTTTTATCATCGAAGACGTATACGTGCATAGACTTGTGTAGATATAGTGAAAGAAAGAGAAGAGATGGAGAGAGGAAGATGATGCCCGAAAATGGAGAGGAAAAGAATGATTTAACTTCTCTTGCAATTGTCTCCATGAACCACCTCATGCCATATGTCATCTTGTGGCTGATCCCACCTTTTTGCAAAGCTACCTCATTATTCCCTCACTAATAAAATAAACAAGTCACCTCTAATTGACTTAAAATAAATAAAAATGAAAACCCTTGGCTTGAAAAATGATTGAAACGGCCCTCGGGGCCCATGTGACACGTAAAACAAGGTACAAAAAATAATTATAATAAAAATTTGAAAAAGAAATCCAGAAAAATCCCAGACATTAAAGATCAATCAACCATCAACCACTTATAAAATTCTAAAAAAAAACATATAGTCAAAGATAAGATTAATTGGAATAATTTATCAAAACAAATCTTGGTACAACCAAGTTTGGATCCACACAACCAAGTAACATATACAACTTATAATCCCCAAAAATGAAAGACAAAAGATACAATTATATAAGCTTAAGGCTTATCCAAGTCCTAAGTGAAGATCTAGCCGGTTATAGAGACGATGGATGTCATTCATCTCTATGCTTAGCTTCACATTCTTCTTCAACTATGAGAGCAACCCTAGAGAGAGAAAATAGAGAGAACTCCTCAATTTCATCCCCAAAACTATAAATCCAAAATCCCCTTGTCAAATGGGCTTGATCTTCTATTTATAGGTGACTTTTGGGCTGTAAATAAGGTCAAACCCTATACAAAAGGACCCCTAGCTAGTTGATTCCACCCCAAGCTCCCTTGAATAAGACTTTAAATCTGAAAGTCACAAATTTCTGGCACGAATCTGATCGATCGAAATTCGAACAATACATGAACAATATCCGATCGATCGTAAACAGTGAATTATGCACTTCAGCCTTCTTTTTCTCTGCCAAGCCTTTGTAAAAGCTTTAAAGCATTAGATTAAGCCCTAAGCACCTGAAATCATAAATAAAACAAATTAAAACTAAAAAAATGAATAAAGATAGGATTAAGGTGCTAAAATTTTCAAGATTAAAGGTCGAGATGTGCATCTTTCAGCACTTATCACAACCCCAAACTTACATATTGTTCGTCCCTTAGTAATAAGCAAAAGAAACAAAACGAATGAAACAATTAACCAACTTAAAAATAACAACTAGATAACTCCATTTTTGTACGTATCACGGTTGCATTTAGCATGTGAAAACTGTGTCTTCTTTTTTCCTTCTTCTCTTTTTCTCTTTTTTCTACATTTATTTATTTTATTTATTTGTTTTTTTTTTTTTCCGCATTGCCTTAGGGTTTTGTTGAACTCGAGGCAGGGTTTGGTGCTCAGAACTGATTTTCGGCACCACGTGCATTGCAGTATTTTACCTTTTACTGTCAATGCATGATTTAATTTCATAGAAAAATATGCTCATTAATTTTATTTTGTATAGTTTCTTCGGAAACATTTTCGTTTTTTGAGGTTATTTGCGTAATTAAGTTTTTGAAATATTTTATTTTAGGGACCTTTTTGTAATTATTCTTTAAGATATTTAGAAGAGGGACTAACTTGCAATTTTGAGAAAGACTGACAAGTGTTACATTTTCATTGGCGCATTTTTTGACTTTCCATTGGAACACTTGTTAGCCTAGGATTTTGACAAGTGTAAGGCTTGGATTAAGCCTTGTGAGGAGGCTTAGGATGGTGACAAGTGGAAGGTGGATGTGTGTGTGTGAGAGAGAAGTAGTGTTGGTGTAGTGTAATTGACTATCAAAGGCATTTAGGTTAGTGGAATTTCTAGAGATTGTTATATTCTTCACCTTAAGCCACCATTGATAACCTTGAACCCTAGCCACCATTGCTCACTTTCAAGCCCCTTCCCTTAAGGTTTTGGTCTTCCACCTTGAAGATAAAAGCTTCCTCACGTCCATCTCTACCACACCTTTGCTTGGTTTCCCCTTTTGCTTTCATTTCTTGAGGATTCTAGAGATTCAATTCTCTAGTGAGGTAGGGAATACTTTATGTTTATACCCTTAGTGATTTAATGTGTTCTTGAGGTTAATATACATTGTTTGCATGTTTTTTTAAATTCTAGGGTTGTATACAGATGTATATTGCATGAAATCAACTTAGGGCTTTATATTGTTTAAGGCTTTTAAATGATCTTTAACTTGTATTAATCTTATTTCATTTGGTGATGATTTGAAATCAAGAGATTTTATTTGTGTAACTATAAAAATTCTATATTTATCTTGCCAATGATTTAATTGTGCATTTGATGTTGTATTGATGTTTAAATCATAGATTCGAAACTCTTTGTGTACTTATATGAATGGATTTCATATGTTGACAATTTAGTAGTAGCTTGATTTGATTCACATTGTGAACTTCTTGTTGAAAATGCCATTATAGTTGAGGACTTAGGGCATGATATGTGTGGGTTACAAATTTGGTTGTGCATTGTATACTTAGTATACGTTACGTATAAATTATTTATTTTGGATTATTAGGGCGTCATTGTTGACAACGCAATCGAGTGAGAGGTCACTTCATAAGGTTAAATTACGAGTGTGGTTTAATAAGCCATTTTAGTCAAATTTAAATTTATAAAACCACTACTACTAATGTAGCATAGCGAGTAGGGATCATCCCAAGAGATTGAACACGTATTGGAATAGAATCGAACTCTAGTGCTAATAAGATTGTAAAGAGAGTTGGTTTGGTTTGTTTTAAACTATGTATAAATTGACTTTAAAAACATGCGAAGAAATTAAACTAAAATGATTAGGTGAAAGTGATTGGAAAAGAGTCTTAGGGCATAGGAATCACCGCTAAGCTCGTCCCTAAACCACAAGTCTTTTTTAAATTAGGGGAAAAATCATGTTGTAACCCAAATGTGTGCTACCAATTACAGTAAAAAGTATAGATATCAAAAACAAGCATGAAGTGTCTACTTAACTACAAGCATAATTAAAATGTGTAGTGCAATTCATCAAATTCAAGCATACACCATCAACTTAACCAACAATTATAGCACACATCAATCTAAAATAATGCAAATTTCAACAATAAGCCATAGATTATCAAATTCAAGCATGGATTGCCTATCTATCTAGGAATTGAAATATAATTAAACTACAATTAATCTAAGACAGTGAATTTAAAGCAACTAAACTAATGATGTAGTGCAATCCATCAAGCACAAGCATAATCCATCAAATTGATCAACAAATGCATCTACTGAAATCCATGTATAGCCATCATTAAATTCTCAAGAAATCACACATAGACATGCAACCAATCTAGAGAATTATTTGAAAGAATTCAACAATAGATAAAATCATGGGATAAACTAAGATCCATATATTCACTAGGTTAAACATTCATTACAACAATAATTTCCCCTAAAAAGACAAAGAAGAGTGTTTAGAGAATAAGCCCAGGGCTCTTCCAAGCCCTAAGATGGTGTTTAGCCATTCATAGAGGAGGTGGATATGATCTTGAAGCCCTCAAGAGCAATTCCCAAACATGGCTCCATCTTCTTCCTTTTGGCCTTCTTGGTAGAAATCCCCAAAATCTTAATGTTTTTGCCTCTTTTCTTCCCAAGAACCCTAATTCTAAAGGGAGAGAGTGTATGTAATTAAAAGCTAACTAGATGTAATAATGGCCATCCCCATTACAAATAGTTCATTTTTCTTTATATACAAGCTCCTAGGAATGCTAAACAAGTCAGAAAATGGCCTTCTAATTGGTTCAATCTCGTAGCCACTTGGTAGGTGAAGTTCGGGAGAGGCCGGGAATAAAATAGCTTACTGCCAGCAAAGTTGTGATCGATCGCGGATTTCGGCGATCGATCGCCAACTTCTATGATCGATCGTTGCTAACGTGGAAATCCTATCTTAATAGCTGGCTATTTTATCCGCTGAGCTGGCGCTAACGTGGCACTACGAACGATCGCAATTTGGCTGAGATTGATCGTGACTTTGACGATTAATGATGTGACAGCCTTATCTAATACTGATGTGGCTGCGATTGATGACGTGACCTGCGATTGATCGTGGCGAATCTGCGATCGATCGTGAATGCTCCAGTGTAGTTTTCTAAACTTTTTTTGGATTTTCTGCTTTACTCTAAAAATGTCTTAATGGACTGTTTTTAGCCCCTTTAAACCTTATTAACCTGAAATAGACAAAAATAATAATTAGAACTAAAACAGGAAAATAAGATAGATGAAAAAACTAAAATACTCTACCTTAGGTGTTAAAATGTGCAACATTTGAGCACTTATCACACCCCCAAACTTAGATATTGCTAGTCCCTAGCAATGAACTACGGAATGAAAAGAAAGAAATGAACAACTATATAACTATGAACTAGAAAGCAATAAAAGGATAATACTGTTTTTGTAGGGATCACGGTTGCATTTAGTATATGCAACAAGCCTTTTAAACCCCTAGGTTATCCTTAGTGGATGAGTGAAGTCTCGTGAGGGTTTCCAGAAATGATACCCACAAACATCAAACTCTTTCTCACTTAAGAGGTACCAATATTCCAAACAAGTATTGAAAGAAAATTACCTCAAGTATGCGATTTTTCAACCATCTCAAAGCGATTTTTGAAATTCCAACAACAAGCGAACAAATATAGTCCTCCACACATCAAGCAAGATAATCATACACATCAAAACAACTCTAGCATCCTTTTGAGTGAACCGACATCAAATATGTTGCTATCTTAGCAAATCAATGAACTGGACACAATCGGTCTGAAGCTAGCACACAAATCTAGTACCAATCATCAAGACAAATAATGAACCTCTTTATTCAATTTATTTCTAACATGCTCTCTTTTTCTTTCTTTTTCTCTCTTTATATATATATATATATATATATATATATATATATATATATATAGGATAAAAAACAAGAGTATGGTGCAATGTAGTGATCTCTTAAGTTTTCTAGAAGATCTATTTAATGAGCGTTAGGTCAAAGAATCCCAAATCGCATGACTTTAGGGCATAAAGACACCCTTAAGGACTTACAAGCTCAAATCAACTAGGTTACAACAACTCTCACTATGTCATTTCCTTACTTCTCACCTTTAGTAAAAATCACTCACTTTTCTTTTTCTTTTGCTTTTGCCTTTATTTATTTATTTATTTATTTTTAACTATTATGTGGGCTCTTCACTTTTCGGCAAGAGAATTCAATGCTTAATAAGGCTAGAATCCCGGCTACTCGGTAAAAGGGTTTGTTATTAGTATGCAAGGTCATTTTGTAAAGAATGAAAGCTTTCGAAGCTTACTAGCTCAATTGGGATATAACCAAAGCAATGATCAACTAAGTATGTGTAATGACCTGGTCATTTTTCACTTTTTGGCAGCTTTTTTTTTCGTAGAAATTTTTTTTTTTTTTTTTTTTTTTTTTTTGTTTCCTTTCCCGCACCTTGGGGTTTTAGGGAACCGAGTTAGGGTTTTGTACCCAATTTCTTTTTCTGATGTTACGTGTCTTCTCTTTAATTTATTTCCATGAAATGCGTATATTTATTTTTGTAGAAAAGTATGCTAGTTGTTTACTTTTCCCCGTAGGGGTATGGATGCATAGTTTCTTCGGAAACATTTTCTTTTCTTGGGGTATTTTTCGTAAATATCTTTTGAAGATATTTTATTTTGGGGGTTTTTAAGAAAGTATCTTTTGGAAAATATTTTCATTTTGGGCCATTTGTGCAGTTATCCTTTTGTGGAGGGGTATTTGTGCAATTAACAAAAGTTAATGCTAAGTGTCCTGTTTTGGGCTTAGATCCTCATATGGGATTCATTTTTGCATTTCGTCGAGTTACGTACTATTAGAAATGCATTCCGGTCATTCTTCTCCGTTTTAGGGTTTTTGACCCCGGTTGTTGCCAAACTTGCTCGGGTTATATCTTTCTGCTCAGGACTCA
Organism: Cornus florida; assembly: GCF_030987335.1. Lineage (NCBI taxonomy): Eukaryota > Viridiplantae > Streptophyta > Magnoliopsida > Cornales > Cornaceae > Cornus > Cornus florida. The sequence continues at coordinate 16,443,684 of NW_026775571.1, read as the reverse complement.
GTTTTCAACGCCGTTTCTTTTGTTGTTCATTTTTTCTCATTACGGTTCTTTTACGTTCATGGACTTTTTTTGTTTGAGCGTATCTAGAAAGTTTTCACTTTTTGGGGCCGCGCGGGGCCTGTTTGGGGGACTTTTTAGAAATTCTATAAATAGGGGGGTAGGAGAGAGAAAATCATTAGATTTCCCCTCTTTCCCATGGCTGCCGCCTCTCTCTCCCCTCACCCTTCTCTCTTCTTTTCTCCTTTTGGCCTCATTTTTCTTGGATTCTTCCTTAGCCGTTAAAGGCTTTGTTGTCGGCCTTGACGAGGCCTTCGTTTTCATTCAACTAGAATCCCGTTTCATAATTTTTGAGTTTAGGTTTTTGATAAGCACTGAAAAGTGTGCATTTAAACCCTTAATCTTTAGTATACTAGGACCTTATTCTATCTTATTTCCCCGTTTTAGTCTAATTTTATGTTTTTATCCTTTTCAGGTACTTAGTCCCAAAATAAGCCAAATCAGCTGAATTAGAGCGTTGGAGGAAGCAATTTGAAGTCTAATGGAAAGAAGGAGCAAAGTGGAAGCAAAATGGTGAAAATCTTCCCTGTTCAATTGATTGAACCATGCCATGATCGATCACGCTGTGATCGTTCCAACCCTGCCATAATAGATCGAGCTTTTATCCTTATCCTCAGGAAAATTTCCTCTTCGATCGATCCAATCTTTTCTTTGATTGATCGAACCCTTTGATCTTATCCTCATAATCACTTTTGTCCATTTCCCAATAAATATCTCAGCCTTTATCCTTATCCAAATAAGTGCGCCGCCATGCCACGATCAATCGAAGCAACTATGATCGATCGAACTGCCTAAAAAACCATGCAAAACATATTGCAAGCCTAATTGAATGTATGCTCCTGGTGAAATCATTTGGAGGTCCTAGTGTACGAGGTCTGACCATTGGGGGTGACATTTGAGCTACCTATATAAGGGATTTGGCTATTTTTAGTAAGGAGGTTGGTTAGTTGGAAACATTGGCTAGAGATTAGAAAGAGAATATACATATTTTGAGGAGGATTCTTCCACTCTCTAAGGTTTCCATCAAGAACACCAAGAGGAGGAAGATGAATTCAACCATGAAGAGAGCCCTTGAGGGTTGGATGACAACAACCATGAGTGGCTAAATCATTCTCTTGGGGGTGGAGATGGCCCTAGGCTTGCCTTCTAAACTTTAATATTTTGTAATTAGTAGGGATTTATGTTGTAAATATTGTATTGACCTCATGTTTATATAAATCTTATTTCTACATGATTTGTGTGGTTTAATGCTTCCAATTAATCTTTCCAATTCTATTCATATGTCTTTGTGTGATGGAATGGATGATTATGTGCTTACACTTGATTCTTTATATTTAATGCATGTTTATGTGTATTAAAATTATGGAACTAGTGTTAATCAATGCGTGGTGCTTAATTGGCTACTCTTGTGGTTTATTTGATGGATTATGCTTATTTCTTGATGGATTGTGCTACCTCCTTAGTTTAATTAGTTTAATTTCCTTGTCATTAATATAATTGTAAGATAGTTGCTTTAAATTCCTAGATAGGTAGACAATCCATTTTTGTTATTTGATGATCCATGCTTATGAGTGCAAGTAGTACATTTCTCTAGATTTTTGTGTGTACATCAATTATGGGTTTAATGAATTGTTAATGGCTCAATTTGATAGGTTGTGCTACTCACTAGCTTGATTAGACAATGTATGCTTATTTTGTCATCTGTGCTTAGTATTTCAATTGATGGCATATGCACTTGTTTTGCAACATTTAATCCCCCTAAATTGACAAATATTAGATGTTTAGTGAGGTAAAGCTTAGTGGTGAACTCTATGTCACAAGACCCCTCTCTCATTCTCTACACCTCATTTACCTTAGTTTGTTTTACATTGCATTGTTTTTAAATTAAATTGTAGTATAATTCAACCAACAAACCACTCTTTTTGATCATTTGACCTACTAACCTGAATTCGATTCTGTAGTACCTTGCAAATCCCTTAGGATGATCCTTTTTCACTCATACTATATAGTATAGTGTTAAGTGGTTTTTATAAATTTTAAATGTGGTGGCCACTTCATACACTCACACTTCTTACATCATTTTGAGCACTCGGTTGGGTCCCACACCAATTTTGAGTTTGGGTTTGGATTTGGGTGTTGCCGCAAGAGGGCTTTGTGTTCTCCTCATTGTCCCCGTCGTGATCTTCGGAGTTTCATCGCATTCAAAAAGGTTCCATTTTGGTGTCATTTGAGATTTCATCTCAAATTGAGGTAGGGGATGTCCTATGTTTATACCCTTATTATTTTAAGGTTTAATTTGAGGTTTAATATATGTTGTATGCATGCTTACACTTCTAGAATTGCATATAGGTTGCTTAGTATATGATGAACTTAGGGTTTCATGTTGATTTTATCCCCTTTAAAGTAATATAGAATCTAGAGACTTTCATGTATTGTAGTTACATGAATTTAGATATTTCCTATGTGTATAGATTACTTGATTTATGTATAAAGCATGCCTATAAATTATTATATATTCAATGCTTAATTTATGTGGTAATAAGGACTTGAAACTTGCCTTATAAATAGATTAGTGTATTTTATAAGCTGACTTGTTATTGTAACTTAGAGATTTACATTATGACTTGTAGATATGTAGTGTTTATGTGTAAATCATGGTATATGTGCCACTTGGGCTTTAGGAGCATTGTGGTCACCATTTAGTTCATATACATTAATTTGATTTTAGGTTGTGTATGCACGACATACATAACAAGTTTGAAGGATGGACACCATCCGAATATTGAAAAAGTGGACATCGCGTCCGGCGGGTTGAAAGTCCTGCAAACACATTAGCCAGTGGGGTATGGAAGTGCACCAATCTCGTTTTCGTGTCCGGGATTTGATTACGGCACCATTTTTCGTTACTTTATGCCATAGAGTTGCATGTGTGAGTTGTATTATAGTGGAGTTTATACATAATCTATTTGGTAACTCTTGGTGTGTTGCATACTTTGTTTTCCTACTAGCCTTGTGGTAGATTTAATCGTAAGTATATGCCTTATGTTTGATTTTGTTTCATTTTCAAGCTAACATTGCCTTTTTAAGTTGTAACTTGTTGTATTCAATTATGGTGAATGGTTTATAACATGTTTCAATTATATCTTTAAGGTATCCTTTAGCTTCCCCTTTGAACATAGATGTTAGGTAGCATGTCCCGTGTGGATTCGGTCTATATTAAACTTACAAATTTGTTAAAACTTTAGGTTAGACACATATGCTTTTCCTACGAGTAATACAAGTTACTCAACCCCGCTGATTGTAATTTTTTAGGCAAGAAGACGTTGTTTCGGGATGTATAACATCCCTAAGTTAGCTTAGTTACTTTGGGTAACCTTTGTGTAATTTCACATGCATGCATGTGTTAGCATGTTATACTTTTCTTTAAAATTGTAATATATAGCATGGTCTAGTATGTCGTTTTTACCTTATATTATGTAAAGTGTACTTAGGTACACTCTTTGAGACTTATTTAATATGTATAATGTGTGGCCAAGGCCAAACACAATTTTGTTTATGTCTATGTACTTTGGTATTGTAAATTACTTTTAAAGGGAATATTATGAAATTAGAGGTTTTAACATATTTTTTTCAATTCGGAATATGTGAAGTGTGCCTAAGTACACTCTTTAGGACTCTTTTTATATGTATGAGGTGTGGCCAAGGGCCAAACACCTTTTCGCTTTCATCTATGTACTTCGATTCCATGTTTTACTCTTAAAAGCATTTTTTTGGATATTATAGGTTTGACACGTCGTATTTTGCATTGGGCATGTATTGGGGCCGTAGGCCATTGTAACATGTCTAAAATATACATTTTACGTTTGTGTGTATGTTCACCTTGCACACAATGTCACATTTGGATGAAATGGACACTTTTTGTTTCAAGCATTTTTACACATTTTGCATTTTTCAGAAAATAATTTGATCTAAGGGACATTTTGGGTATTTCACTTGAAAAATAAGAACTTCTCTTGACATGATCACTTAGAAAATTTCTTTTTTTTGGGGGGGGGGGGGGGGGGGGGGGGGCTGGCTGCGTGCACAGCGCGCGCGCCCGCGGGCGTCATGGTGTCCCTCTTGACAACCTTGACGCCTTGTTTTCATTTGACCATAACTCTTTCGTCCGGACTCCGAATCAAGTGATCCTTAAGTCTAACTTCGTTAACTTTTCATCGTCTATCCAATGGTGTGCCCCATAGCACCGAATTTTGTTTTTAAATGATCATTTTATCCCTAAGGTTGCAATTGCCAGTTTTTAAAACGTCGCTTTCGCATTTTGTTATCTTTTGAGTTCGTTAGCTTTGTGGGAAGTTACATTGGCATCTTAGGGATGACGTGCATCCCTAGAGACTTCATTTCTAGGTGAAAAGACCATTTTGCCCTTGGGGTAATACTTGTCTATTTTCAACCCTAGCTTTTATTTTTGTTCTCGTTGAGTTCTTTGACTTCATGGAAAGTCATTTTGTCATTTTAGGGATGATGTATATCCCTAGAGGCCTTGTTTATGTTTTTGCTTCCGTATTCAGGATTCGTTAACGGATACCTTCGGGGCATCACAAGATGCTGGCTTGTAAAACCAGGGCCGTCACAATATGTACCCCACAAATGAATATTAGTGTGCGCCTGTGCAAGTGTAGAACTCTAGAGTCGAATTTCAAAGCAATCTCATAAATAAGATGACGTGGACTATAAAAGCAAGCATGATATCAATCTTTTGAAAAATTTGTTCCTAAATGACATCCAAAGGCATACAAGGAGTATTGAACTCTCAAGTCAAGAAAATTTTAAATTCAATGGAACATAAGAGTCAAAAAGATAAAAAATCATCACTGAAATAGATCTCAAATCTCAATCATGTAATTAAAGCTTAAACCTAAGTAGAATGCAACAAAGCCATCTTACCCCCAAACTAAAGCCGTACATTATCCTCAATGTGCAATGAGAACAATGGAAAAAATGAAATGAGTATACCGTGGTGGCATAACCTATGAAGCCTGGCAATGATCCAATTTGAAAGATATCTCCCCCAAACTTAGAATCAACAACCTATTTGAATAACCACACTAGCAAACTCATATCAAATATCAAATGGGATAGGGATAAACAAATGAAGCATTCTAAGGCAATATAGCACAAATGAAAGAGAGATATGAGATCAAGCCCTAAAGAAAACATTAAAGTATGCATGACTACACATAAGGGCACAATGATGAAACTCTTACATTTTTTTTTTTTTTTTTTGAAAGCATACAAATAAACAAAATGCAAGAAAAATAAAGAAAATGGAAAAGATAAAGGACACAATGTATCGTGGGTGCTAAGTTTAACATCTCTAGCAAGACGGAATGCTACTTTGAACATACACACACACACACACACTCATTTTTTTTTTTGAAATAGGAGGGCTGCGATCGATTGCAAATATGGCGATCGATTGCCAAATGCGATGAATAATACCTTGGAAGGTTGATTTTTCCGACACACAAGACGATCGATCACAAGATTCAGCGATCAATCATAGGAATTAATGAATGATTCTCTAGGAAATGGAATTTTCGACGCACAGTGGCGATTGATTGCAAAAGTTAGTGATCGATTGTGGAATTCCATGAAGGATGGATACCGAGAGGTGTTTTGAGGGCAAAATGGAGCTCTGCAGATAGCGATCAATCGCCAAGCTCTGTAATTTACCGCCAAGCTCTGCGATCGATCGCACTAGAGCTGCCTGGGCACAAAATGCTGAAATTTTTGGAGTCATCTTAAAGGCAGAAATTTTCAAAGGCACAAAATGCCTAGAATTTGTCAATGGTGCACAATGGAACTTATCTAGGCGACGCAATAAGGTAAATAAAAGAAGAAATAAGGAGGAAAAAGAGTTTGGAAACTCTATGAAACTAGGTTTAACGTCTCTAGTCGACATTGAAATGATCTTAATCATCCAAATAGATGGGATCCACCAAGAAGGTGGCTTCCACATCTCTTTGAATAGCTTGCCCCTCAATGTAGGGCTTCAATCTTTGACCATTCACCTTTTCTCATCTTTCAAGCACTTGATTTCAACCGCCCTATAAGGAGAAATGGAGATAATCCCATAAGGGCCTTCCCATTTAGTGCGTAGCTTCTCGGGAAAGAATTTGAGCCTAGAGTTGAAAAGCTATGCCTTTTTTCCTGGCTCAAAGGACTTCTTTATAATGCGCTTATCATGAAAAGCTTTAGTCATTGCCTTATAGATTTTTGCATTATCAAAGGCATCATTTCTCAATTCCTCTAACTCATTTAATTGAAGCAAGCGGTTTTTACCAGCCTTATCAAGGTCAAGGTTAAGCTTCTTGATTGCCCACAGAGCCTTATGTTCTAGCTCAACCGAAAGATGGCAAAGCTTCCTATAAATAAGTTTATAAGGAGGTATGCCTATTGGAGTCTTATAAGCCATGCGGTAAGCCCACAAAGCATCATTCAATTTCCTTGACCAATCCTTTCGGGTCGGGTTCACCATTTTTTCAAGAATTTGCTTAATTTCCCGATTTAAAACCTCAACTTGTCCACTTGTTTGAGGATGGTAGGGAGTGGCAACCTTGTGAGTGACATAGTACTTCAAGAAGAGTTGTTTTAAGAATTGATTACAAAAATGTTTGCCTCCATCACTAATGATCGCCCTTGGCATACCAAAACGAGTAAAGATGTTTGATTTGACAAGTTGAATCACCACGGAATGGTCATTCGTTTTGATAGCACATGGCTCAACCTACTTTGAAACATAATCGACGGCAAGGAGGATATATTGGAAGCCATAAGACATTAGGAATGGTCCCATGAAATCAATGCCCCAAACATCAATATTTTCCATAACAAGGACTAGATTTAAGGGCATCATGTCTCTCTTTGACATTGATCCCATTTTTTGGCACTAGACACACACCTTGCAAAAGTTATAGGCATCCCGATGGATAGTTGGCTAAAAAAGGCCATTTTGAAACACCTTCAAGACGGTCTTCTTTGCATTAAAATGCCCACCACATGCAAGTGTATGACAAAACACAAGAATGCTCAAAACTTTGCTTTCTAACACACATCTTCTTATGATTTGATCCGGGTAATAATGAAACAAAATTGGATCTTCCCAATAGTACTTTCGGATATTAGCAAAGAATCAGTCATTTTCTTATTTTGACCAATCAACGGGAAGTTTGCTAATTACAGGATAATTTACAATGTCGACAAACCAAGGCAACTCCCCATTAGAAATGTGAAAGAGTTGCTCATCTGGGAAAGAATAATGGATTGGAATATTTGGGGATTATTCAACTATCAACCTTGAGAGGTGGTCGGTAACGACATTGTCGGAGCCTTTCTTGTCCTTGATTTCAAAGTCAAATTCTTGGAGGAGTAAAATCCATCTTATTAAGTGCACTTTGGTTTCCTTTTTCAACAAGAGATGCCTTAGAGTAGCATGATCGGAAAACACAATCACTTTTGATCCCAAGAGATATGACCGAAATTTATCAAGGGCATACACTATGACAAGTAACTCCTTCTCAGTAGTAGAGTAATTTAATTGAGCTCCTGAGAAAGTTTTACTTGCATAGTATATGGCACATGGAAGCTTACCCACCCTTTGCCCTAAGATGGCATCCATTGCGAAGTCGAAAGCATCACACATAATCTCAAATGGTAATGACCAATTTGGAGGCTGCATGATGGGGGTGGATGATGGAAGAGTACGAAGTTAATGAATAGCATCTAGGCATACTTGATCAAAGACAAACGGTGTCTCCTTAATGAGAAGATTGCACAACGGTCTAGCAATTTTCCAAAATCTTTGATGAAATGGCAATAGAAGCCCGGCATGACCAAGAAAGAAGCGGACCTCTCTCACCATAGAAGGTGGAGGTAATTCAGAAATGAGCTATACTTTCAGTTTATCAACTTCGATTCCCCTTTGAGATATGATATGACCTAACACTATCCCCTATTAAACCATGAAATGGCTCTTTTCCTAACTTAGAACAAGATTTGTCTCGCGACATCTTTTAAGCACAAGTGAGAGATTTTGTAGGCAAGAATCGAATAATAACCCAAAGACCGAGAAGTCATCCATGAAGACTTCTAAATATTTCTCCACCATGCCCGAGAACATCGACATCATACACATTTGGAATGTGGCGGGGGCATTGCACAAACCAAATGGCATCCGTTGATAAGCGAACGTGCCAAAGGGACAAGTAAATGTAGTTTTCTCTTGGTCAAGTAGGTCTAAGGCCACTTAATTGTACCCCGAGTAGCCATCTAGGAAGCAATAATACTTTTGCCTGGCTAATCTTTTCAAGATTTGATTGATAAAGGGCAAAGGAAAGTGATCCTTCCTAGTGGCTGATCGGTTGTCAATTATACATCAACCTTTGCAATAGCACAAATCATTGTAAAATAGGGCTATTGGTCGGGTAAATCAAACCACTAGGACTGCTGGTGTGTGGTAACCAAGGTGTCTAAAATCATGTTTAGAATGATAAAAGGGGGGTTGTAGAGTTTTGTTGGTTTGTCACTAAAATTAAGGGTTTAATTTGCATAAAACAATAACTTGCTAGGAATTAAAGAGATAGAAAAATAAATAGAGAGGACTAGGGAGATGAATCCACTTCCAACCCTATTCACATGCTGGATTAAAACTAATTTGGGGAAAAACAACATATGTGATGGTTATAATATGTAGCAACACTTGGTTACTATAATATCTTTAAGAAGTTCATTAAATCAAAAGGGCAAGAATAACCTATCAAAGGTCTACATGATTAAACTACCTAAACTAAGGTGTAGCCTTAAACATGCTCACTCAGTCAAAGATTATCAAGCCATTAATTTAATAATGAATGCACTTAAAGCTAGGAATCAAGCATAGACCATCAAAGGGGGAACCTAAGCCATGGACTATCAAGGTTCTCCATCTTCATGCCAACAAAACCATTCCATGATCTCATTTCCATTGTTACTATGAAAGTGCAAGCAATATGATTAAGAGAAGAAACCATCTAAGACAAGATAATCAACTCAAAATAATCATTTATAATCATTAAAATCCATTACAAGAAGTAAGGTGCTCTAGATCATGGAAAAACCAAAACTATACATCATTACCCCAAAATAGAATCAAAGCTAGAACATGCTTATAAGGGAGGGCTTCATCACCTCATTAGAGAAGGATTTAGTTACCCATAAGAACAAGGAATGAAGAGATTGAGGTGCTCATCCTCTCCATTTTTGTACTTAGAGGACCCAAAATACCCCAAAACTTAAGAACACTACTTTCTCTCTTTAAAACTTTAGCCAAAATGTGAGATAGATCTAAACAATAGCCTCAAGGGCTTTTTCTAGCCAAAGGGATCACATTTCCCTCCATTTTCGTGCCCCTATAACCCTAGGAGCATTCAGGACCACACAAAAAAGGGGTCAAAGGGATAGCCTTGGAAGAAACAATATAGCTATACCCATTTGTCTGCAAAACAGCGGGCGCCCGCGGTGGCAGGGGCCCGGGAGGAGTGCAGTATAGTGGAGTAATTGGCGGGCGCCCGCGGTGGCGCGGCGGGCGCTCGCAGATGCCTGCCTTCTAAACATTGAGTCCTCTCTTTTAGCCATTTTGATTGGTCTGGTGACACGGTAGTCATTTTTAATGCAAGGCCGCAAAACTCACTCACATGCTGATTCAAGAAACTTAGCTCAAATAACGGTCCCCAGCAACGGTGTGCTCTGATCCTTCAAAGGATTGTCAAAACCGCTCTTTTAATCATATTCGGTGGAACCAACCTGAAAATTATTGAAAGCAAACAAATAAAACAAAACTATACATTATTATTAACTAATGGACTTAACTAGTGAAAATAAGGGCGCTTGAATATGCAATATTCGGCGCTTATCACACCCCCAAACTTACATTTTGCTAATCCCATAGCAAAACCCAAATATAGAAACTAACAAAAATGACAACATATGAAATGCTGACAACGTGCATTAATCATGAAGTGCGAAAGTATCAACGAAACTCAATTACAACTTGGAACAACAGAAAATTGGAGACAAACTCATTCAGCAAACTACCTTGCATATATGAGGCCTTGATAATCAAAATGGCAAAACAAATTTCCACTTTTATACATTTGGTTATCATAGTCTATATAAACACTTCAATTGTCATCTCTTGAATAAACATGAACTCTAACTTCAGTGAAAGTGAACCGGATTCCCAATATGCAACTTTTACCCTCTTTTTCCAATCTCAGAAACACAAGCCCTCAAATCATTGAATTTCCTTCTAAATGGGATTTCTAAGGCATGACTTTATTCACAATACAACTTTTGTTTCTTTTTGAAAATTTATTCAATAGCTCAAAATGATACGTACTATGGTTGTGCAATGCCGAAGCCCCTTAAGCTTTCTAACCAACCCATGTAGCAAGTGTTAGGCCAACAACTCCCAAACCGGATGGCTTTAAGGTGTTAAGTGTAGAGACACTCCTAGGGCTTATAACTTGAGTTGGAAAGGTTACAAACTTCAACAAACCATATTTATTTATTTATATCTTTTTATGAATGACCGTGCAATGTCTAAGTCCCTTAAGCTTTCTAACCTACCCATGTAGCAAGTGTTAGGCCAACAACTTCCAAACCGGATGGTTTTAGGGTGTTAAGTGTAGAGACACTCTTAGGGCTTAATAACTTGAGTTGGAAAGGCTACGAACTTCAACTGGTCATTATCATTGCTTACTTTTCTTTTTTATTTATTTATTTATTTTTAAACATGCCAAAGATATCCATTCATTAGGGTCATCACCTCAAATCAGCTGAGTCATGATCAAGGTCAATTAGGTTGCATACCTCACAATTAGGTTCCCGGTGTGCATCTGTGCAATGTGAAGCATAGAAGACTTTGAAATCCAACGAAAACCTAATTGAAGCGGTTATACAAACCGATATGAATCAACATGGTCATTACAAATTTTTCTTTATTTTCAAAAATATCATTTGCCTCTATACAGAAAGTCTTAAACATATGCTTCCATGTCCAATAAGTTCCATGATTACACTATCATTACTTCCAACAAAATGATTTTACTAACTTACATGCATCAAGATATGGACATGCAAGCAAAAATGTTATCTAAAAAATGCAACAATTGTAATGCACCCCAAACTTAAATGTCACATTGTCCTCAATGTGAGAAGACAAAGGATAAATAATGAAAAAGGAAGAGTGCAACAAGAACAATAGTAGCAAGTTGAAGAGGAAGTGAGTGGCAGTGCAAAAATAGGCCACTTTGTGAATTCCATGAGCAGGCCCTCAAACTTGGTTGCAAAAACCTGTCAAAAGCATCTATACACAGCAAGAATCATATGAATCCAAAATGAATGAAAATAACTGTAATTTATTCAACTAAAAAATATAATCCATGCAAAGTAGCAAAAGTGATGCAGTTATAAGTTCAAAAGAAAGACGGGAAGTAATCGCCAAACGCGGCCCAAAAGAAGTCTAAGAAATATTACTGAAAAGGGAAATAAAACTAGAAACATAAAATCACTCCATCATTGGAGTGGAGGAGGAAGCACCAGCACTGCCGGGGGTGCGATCAATCAATGTCTGGAGCATGCCTTACAAAACCTGCTGACTCTCCTGAGTCGCCTTAACAGTGCGCTCTATGCTTTCAAGGCGTATGTGAAATGCATTAAGGCGAGCACTGAGATTAAAATAATGAGCTTGAGTCATGACAGGCGGCGGCGGCGGTGCAACAGGGGCAGCCGGAGCAGTTGGGGCATTATGAACAGGAGAAGCAGGAGCCCTTTAGGGAGCCGGCGCACCCCAATCCAACTCACCCCTAATTCAGGCCTGACAGGACGTCTTGAGCTGAGCCGTGCTCGACTTCCAGACCCCAAGGTTGAAATCAAACACATCCTTCTTTTTCTCCTTATGATGCGGGGGCCGGAACCCTGCATTTTTTAGCAGCCGGGTGACAAGATATGGAAAGGGAAATGCCCAAGCAATGGCGCTGCTCGACCTGACCAAAATTAATTCATTGTAAATCTTGAGGATTTGGTCCCAGACAAGTTGCGGGACAAAAAACCAATGCTCCTTTTCAGCGGCGTAGAGGGTTTTTAGAAAATCCCCCTTACGCTCGGAATGGCCTGGCACAGGAAGGATGTTCTTGGCCAGGACCGAATCAAGAAACCATAGCCGGCATGGTAAGAAGGATTAGTTTATGGTTCGAATGCCAGTAAATTAACCGTAACAAATTTCTCCCACAATGTCCGACAATAATGGCTGAGCCGGACCTTCAACAAATAGGGGTAGGCCCGCATCATCCACTGGTGATGCTAGTGGGCAGGCTAAAGCCGCAGCAAGATCATTGAGGTTAAATTCAAAAGCCGCACCATCAATGGTGGTCTTGATGATCTCTGGGTCCGCACAGGAATGGAACAAGTTGGCGTAGAACAGATGGACCACGCGCGGGCAGTAAGCATGAGTGCGTGGCTTGAAAAGAGAGGCGAGGCTATGTGCTCGCAATTCACGGACGGACCATGCGGTCTCTTGATTGTGCTTAAAATCATTTTCAATGTTGAATTTTGCTTCAGGGACGATTAGCCATTCAGCCCAATTTGGAGTTGAGGACACATTGGAAGGGCCCTCGGATGAGTGAGCACGCTTGGAAGCCACTTTGGAAGCCATTGGAGTGAAGAAAGTTGGTTCAGGAATTTCTACGAACACCTGGCGTGCATAAGAATTAGGAAGAGGGACAAAATGATGTTAGATATGAAAAATTCCCAAAATTTTAACCTGCAAATGACATGCATTCAATACCCAACAATCACCAATCCTCCAACAATAGACGCCCCACCTCCTTGGATGGAAAATTAAAAGAAAAAGAAAGGAGAAGAAACTTACCCAATTTGGAGGAGCAAAATCCTCTTGTGTGTGATGAGAGAAGGATTGGAGGGAAGATTGAGATGGAAAAAGGAAGGATGATGGATGGAATGGATGAAGATGGGAAGTGGAGAGAGAAATATGAAAGATTTGAGGTTTGAATAGGGTGGGGGTGAGGGTTGAGAGGGAGAGTGAGAGTGAATGATTTAAAATGGGCTTGAAATGCCCATTTTAAAGCACTAGCGATGGGCGGCGGGTGCGGAGGCTGAGACTCCTACTGCCTAAAACGGTAAGCGCCCGTGGTATGTTGGCGGGCACTCGCAGGTCTACTTCAGAGGCTACTTTTTTTGCAGCAAAACTTGGTTTACAAGTGTCGGGATGGAATCAACACATTCCAAACTTGAAATGGAAGCGCTCGATGGACCCTAGCCACCGTGCAGAACTGCTGGAACTAGAGTCAGTGCTCATTTGCATAAGACAAGTGACAACCAAAAGGGCAGAGTTTCATTTGAATTTTGGATTAGACGAGACAAATGCCTAAATGACCTTGAATACTTCCAGAAGTGGTACGGAGACCTGAAAACAACTAAGGAAATCGAATGTGACCACGGAATGCAAGATGAGAAAATTCCCAAAAAGTGCACATTTTGGTTAAACTTAGCGAATTCCCAAAAAATTCTAGGTAATTTACACCTGGAAGAGGGAAGTTCGGAAGATGGAAGAATTGCTTCCCATGAGTGCTAAATTTAATGTCGATAGCTAGACGAACTAGGATTTGCATGGCACATTAGTCCTCCTAAATTGGGTCCATTAATAGGACTTTCTCTACTTTGCGGATAGGGACTATGCCATCAACATAAGGCTTAAGCCGTTGGCCATTAACCTTAGAGAGAGATCCATTGATAGGATCTTGGAGTTCAACTGCACCATGAGGAAAGACGGATATGATGACATAAGGACCATCCTACCTCGAATGGAGTTTACCGAGAAAGAGTCTCAATCTAGAATTGAAAAGCCAAACTTTCTGTCCAGGGGTAAAAGACTTTTTGACAATGTGCTTGTCATGAAAAGCTTTAGTCATTGCCTTATAGATTTTGGTGCTTTCATACGCATCATTTCGAATTTCCTCAAGCTCATTGAGTTGCAATTTGTGAGTAGAGCTGGATTGTTTGAGATCAAAGTTGAGCCTTTTTATGGCCCAATAAGCACGGTGCTCTAGTTCAACTAGGAGATGACAGGCTTTACCAAAGACAAGTCGATATGGCGACATGCCAATGGGTGTCTTATAAGCTGTCCGGTAAGCCCAAAGTGCATCGTTTAGTCTTAATGACCAATCTTTGCGGTCTGGTAGAACCGTTTTTTCCAAGATGTGCTTAATCTCCCTATTAGATACTTCTACTTGACTGCTCGTTTGATGATGGTAAGGTGTGGCAACCTTGTGAATGACGGAGTACTTAGAGAGGACGGATTTAAGGTAACGATTTTGGAAATGAGATCCACCGTCACTGATGATTGCTCGGGGCATACCAAAATGACTAAAAATATTGGACTGAATGAATTTGACCACGACTTTATGATCATTGGTTTTGGTAGCCTCGGCTTCAACCCATTTGGAAACATAATCCACCGCTACAAGGATATACTCATAGCCATAAGAAGATGGAAATGGTCCCATGAAGTCGATCCCCCACACATCAAAAATTTCTATAATTAGGATGGGAGTGAGGGGCATCATGTCTCTCCTAGACATGGAGCCAAGCTTTTGGCAACGCTCACAAGATTTACAAAAATTGTAAGCATCCCGAAACAGAGAAGGCCAATAGAATTCGCTTTGAAGGACTTTATCGGCGGTCTTTTGGCACTGAAGTGACCCCCACAAGCAAGGGTGTGGCAGAAATTTAGGACACTTGTGGTTTCATTGTCGGGAATGCATCTCCGGATGATTTGATCCGGGAAATACTTGAACAATTCTGGATCTTCCCAAAAGAAATGCATAACTTGGGAGAAAAAATGGTCTCTTTCTTGTTTTGACCGATTAGAGGGAATTTTTCCTACCACAAGGTAGTTGAAAATATCCGCAAACCAAAGGAGACTTGAATGGGAAATCTGAAATAGTTGCTCATCCGGAAAAGAATCACGGACGGCAGCAAATTTAGAAGATTTCTTAATGAGTAGACGAGAGAGATGGTCTGCGATAACATTGTCGGTCCCTTTTTTATCCCGGATTTCAATATCAAACTCTTGGAGTAAGAGTATCCATCGAATTAGGTAGGGCTTGGTCTCTTTTTTGGCAAGCAAATGCCTTAGAGCGGTATGGTAGGAAAAGACAACGACCTTAGATCCAAGAAGATAAGAGCGGAATTTATCCAAGGCGTACACCACAACTAGCAATTCTTTTTCAGTGGTGGTGTAGTTTAACTGAGCATCAGAGAGAGTTTTGCTAGCGTAATAGATGACATGTGAAAGTTTGTCCACACGCTGCCCCAAAACTGCACCTAATGCATAATCGGATGCATCACACATGATCTCAAATGGAAGAGACCAATTAGGCAGTTTCATGATTGGGGCGGATAAGAGAAGAGTGCGAAGTGTCATGAAAGCTTCCATACAAGCTTCATCAAAATCAAACAGAGCATCCTTGGCAAGAAGATTACACAAGGGCCGAGAGATTTTACTAAAATCCTTAATAAAGCGGTAATAGAAGTCGGCATGTCCAAGGAAGAAACGCATTTGACGGACCGAATTTGGAGGCGGAAGGTTAAAGATTAACTCCACTTTGGCTTTGTTAACCTCAATTCCCCGTTTTAAAATTACATGTCCTAAAACGATGCCTTTTTGGACCATAAAGTGACTTTTCTCCCAACTTAGAATGAGATTTGTTTTCTTGCACCTTTGAAGCACAAGGGATAGATTGTGGAGACACGAGTCAAAGGAGGATCCAAAGACGGAAAAATCGTCCATGAATACCTCTAAGAACTTTTCAACCATATCGGAAAATATGGACATCATGCATCTTTGAAAAGTGGCCAGTGCATTGCATAGCCCGAAGGGCATGTGTCGATAGACAAATGTTCCAAAGAGACATGTGAATGTGGTCTTCTCTTGATCTTGTGGATTAATTGCCACTTGGTTATAGCCGGAATAACCATCAAGGAAACAATAGTAGCTTTGGCCGGCTAACCGCTTTAGGATTTGATCAATGAATGGAAGTGGAAAATGATATTTCCTAGTGGTAGAGTTTAGTTTCCGGTA
This sequence comes from Cornus florida, assembly GCF_030987335.1. Lineage (NCBI taxonomy): Eukaryota > Viridiplantae > Streptophyta > Magnoliopsida > Cornales > Cornaceae > Cornus > Cornus florida. The sequence continues at coordinate 16,427,429 of NW_026775571.1, read as the reverse complement.
ATCAATGCACATACGCCAATCGGTGGTGGTGCGTTGTGGCACGAGCTCTCCCGCTGAATTTTCAACAACGGTGAGGCCGAATTTCTTGGGTACAACTTGAGTGGGGCTCATCCACTTGCTATCAGAGATGGGGTAGATGATTCCCACATCTAGTAGCTTGATCACTTCTTTTATGACCACTTCCTTCATGTTGGGATTCAACCGGCGCTGCACCTCTCTAGAAGGTTTAGCGTCATCCTCCATATGAATGCGATGCATACAAATAGAAGGGTCGATTCCTTTCAAATCAGCCACTGCCCAGCTAATAGCTTATTTGTGCTCTTGAAGCATCGCTAAAAGGCTATTTCTTGGTCCTTTAGAAGGTTCGATGCAATGATGACTGGAAGAGTTTGATTTACACCAAGAAACACATACTTGAGGTGGGCCGGGAGCGACTTTAACTTAAGTTGTGGTGGAGATTTCAAGGACGGGACCGGAGGAGTAGTAGAGAGTTGAGGAAGTGGTTCTTTTGGCATCTTCCAAGGAGGAAAATTCATGATAGCACCTATGTCGAGCAACGAATTCACTTCCTGGATGGCTTGGTCAATATCAAAGGTTAAGAGGTCAAAATGAGACATGCAAGTTTCCAAAGGATCTTTACTTAGAATGAAAGAGAGAGATTCTTCAACCACTTCATCGACCACATCAATAAGAAAACAATCATCCTCTTTGGAAGGATGTTGAGTGGCATGGAAGATGTGGAGTTTAACTTGTATATTTACAAAGGCGATATCCATCACCCCAGTTCGGCAATTAATTGAAGCATTAGCCATAGCTAAGAATGGCTTACCAAGGATCACGGGAATATACTTCTTTGAGTCATAGACCAGTTCCGTGTCAAGAACCACAAAGTCTACCAGGAAGTAGAATTTGTCCACTTTGATTATGACATCTTCAAGAATGCCCCGTGGGTGCTTGACTGATCTGTCGGCAAGCTACAAGACCACGGAGGTTGGCTATAGATCTCCCAACCCAAGCTGTAAGTAAACTGAATATAGAATCAAATTTACACTAGCTCCTTAGTCATGGAGGGCCCTTTCAATCTTGTTGTCGCCAATGACACACGAGATAGTTGGGGCGCCCGGATCCTTATACTTTGGAGGAGCACTGTGTTGAATGATTGCACTCACATTTTCAGTTAATCTCACCTTCTTTGGAAAATGATTTTTGGAAGTGCGCTTTTGAGTGCACAAATCCTTGAGAAATTTTGCATAGGGAGGGATTTGCTTTATAGCATCCAAGAGAGGCAAGTTGATCTTTACTTGCTTGAAAACTTCCCACAGTTCTTATTCCCAAAATGTGTTGACTCTTGGAGACGTTGAAGAAACGGAGCCTTAGGCTCATAAGACATCTCCACATTTGGGTTGACAAGCTTGGAATTTTCAGCATTAGACTTTGGATTTTCAGGAGTGAATTTTGGATTAGAAGAGAGGAGATTTGGATTTTTGGAAGGAAGAACTTTGTCATTGTTACTTCCATCAACCTTGTTATCCACAACTCGAACACTCCGAAGGGTAGTGATTGCTTGGACTTGTTCATGAGTAGGCCCACTCGGAGGAAGGGCTTCGTCAATCACATGCATCCCTCTAGGATTTTCAAATGGTTGAGCGGGAAGCTTCCCTTTATCTCTTTGAAGAAGTTGGTTAATTGAAGTGGCTATTTGCCCAACTTGATTCTCAAGTTTAACAATAGACTGAGTATGAGAATGAACCATTTGGAGAGTGGGCTGCAATGATGTCAAGAGTTGCTTATTGGATTCCATCATTTGCTTGTTTAGAGATTCCATCATTTGCTTGTTTGCAGCCAAAATCTCATCAGTTGGAAACGCAGGAGGTTGATTAGAGACATTTGGATTATACGAGGATGGTAGCTTGACAAGGCCTGAAATGGCCTATTTTGAAATTGAGATGGGGTTGATTTTGATGCCCTTGATTCTGAAAGTTCGAATTTTGTGGGGCGGGTTGCCTCCATGAAAAATTCAGATGATCTCTCCATCCCGGATTATAGGTATTGGAGTAAGGATTGTTTTCGGGCCTGGAAAACATTGCATTTGCTTGCTCATGAATGGGATTAGGAAATTGCTCCGGTGTGGGGAAATCTTCCGAGAGATGGAAGGGGCTCGTGCATGATGCACACACCGCACTTGTCGAATTTTGAGACAATGAAGGAGAGATATGTGGTGCCATCAATTGATAGAATTTATAAGCTATGGAATCAACTTGAGAAGACTCTTCCCTCATTGTCTTTGGTTGACAAGGGTTGGTGTTCTTTGTATTGGTAGAGGTTGGAGCACTACGAGAATTATGTTGCAGTGAGTTTTCATTCAGATTCTGAAGTAGGGTCCATGCAACATCCGCATTTTTAGATATGAATATCCCTCCATAAGATGAGTCAACCATGAATCTATGGGTATCGGTTAAACCAGCATAGAAGGCTTGCACCAATTGCCATTTTGGAATTAGGTGGTGCAGGCATTTCCTAAGGAGGTCTTGAAGTCTTTCCCAAGTCTCATGGAGTTGTTCCCCCTCGCTTTGTGAAAAGCTAAGAATGGAACACCTCATTAAGTTGGTTTTACTCACTGGATAGTACTTCTTTAAGAATTCTTGTTGCAATTGAGCCCATGTAGTGATGGAATTTGCAGCAAGGGAGTTCAACCAATATTTTGCCCTTTCTTTTAAGGCAAATGGGAAGAGATGCAAATGGAGAGGATTGTCAGGGAAGCCCCTCAGCTTGATGGTAGAACAGATCTCAAGGAACTCATCAAAGTGCTTATAGGGGTCCTTATGTTCGAAGCCATGAAAGGAAGGAAGCATTTGAATTGTACTAGATTTAATCTCGTACTAGGCTGCATCGATGTTTGGCATCACTATGCAAGAGGGAGAGGCATACGTTGTAGGGATGAAATAGTCCCTAAGAGTCATAGGAGTGTTTGGAACTTCAACCCTATCATTATTAATTCCCTCATCCCTAACATTTCCCTCATTGTTGGCCATTGTATTAATTTCAAGATCAAGTCCTCTTAAAGTTTCTGATTCCCTAAGGTTTCTTCTAAGAGTTCTTTTAAGTGAATTTATATCAATTGGCACTTCAAGAGTAGGCAAGGATAGTGACCTACGGCCCAACATTAACTACGTAATTCACAACAAATATAATATCCCTTCACCATAACATCCACATACGATGTTCCCGTTCTCCTCAATTATCAATCAAGACAGAAAAGTAAATGGCCACGACAAGGACCGATGCTTTGCAATATAGACAAACTAAGTATCTCTAATTTATACACATGCAAGATATTCACAAACTGGAAACTAGGACTTCGAAAACTTACCGAGAGTCTTTTAGACTTACAAATTTGCTAGCTTTCCCACGGCAGGCCTTGACCACCTAGACTTTCACAGGAAAACTTGAAACATAAATTACTCAAAACCAACGAGAAAATATCTACAGGAACACAATATTCACAATCAACCCAAAGTTAATCCTAGAACCTCGGTTGTAAAACCGTTTACAGTCCCCGGCAACGGCGCCAAAAATTGATCAGTTGTCAATTATACATCAACCTTTGCAATAGCATAAATCATTGTAAAATAGGGCTATTGGTCGGGTAAGTCAAACTACTGGGACTGCTAGTGTATGGCAATCAAGGTGTCTAAAATCACGTTTAGAATGATGAAAGGGGGGTTGTAGAGTTTTGTTGGTTTGTCACTAAAATTAAGGGTTTAATTTGCATAAAACAATAACTTGCTAGGAATTAAAGAGATAAAAAAATAAATAGAGAGGACTAGGGAGATGAATCCACTTCCAACCCTATTCACATGCTAGATTAAAACTAATTTGGGGAAAAACAACATATATGATGGTCATGATATGTAGCAACACTTGGTTACTGTAATATCTTCACGAAGTTCATTAAATCAAAAGGGCAAGAATAACCTATCAAAGGTCCACATGATTAAATTACCTAAACTAAGGTGTAGCCTTAAACATGCTCACTAAGTCAAAGATTATCAAGCCATTAATTTAATAATGAATGCACTTAAAGCTATGAATCAATCATAGACCATCAAAGGGGGAACCTAAGCCATGGACTATCAAGGTTCTCCATCTTCATGCAAATAAAACCATTCCATGATCTCATTTCCATTGTCACTATGAAAGTGCAAGCAATATGATTAAGAGAAGAAACCATCTAAGACAAGATAATCAACTCAAAATAATCATTTATAATCATTAAAATCCATTACAAGAAGTAAGGTGCTCTAGATCATGGAAAAACCAAAACTCATCATTACCCCAAAATAGAAGCAAAGCTAGAACATGCTTACAAGGAAGGGCTTCATCACCTCCTTAGAGAAGGATTTAGTTACCCATAAGAATAAGGAATGAAGAGATTGAGGTGCTCATCCTCTCCATTTTCGTACTTAGAGGACCCAAAATACCCCAAAACTCAAGAACACTCCTTTCTCTCTCTAGAACTTTAGCCAAAAATATGAGATAGATCTAAACAATAGCCTCAAGGGCTTTTTCTAGCCAAAGGGATCACATTTCCCTTTATTTTTGTGCCCCTACAACCCTAGGAGCATTCAGGATCACACAAAAAGGGGTTAAAGGGACAGCCTTGGAAGAAATAATGCATCCATACCCATTTGTCTGCAAATCGGCGGGCGCCCGCGGGTGCTTGCATCTCGAAAGTGGCCTCTGGACAAAACAGCGGGTGCTCGCGGTGGCGCAGCAGGCGCTCGAGGAGCTGGTAGCGGGGGCCCGCGAGGAGTGCAGCATACTGGAGTAATTGGCGAGCGCCCGCGGATGCCTGCCTTCTAAACATTAAGTCTTCTCTTTTAGCCATTTTGATTGGTCCGATGACACGGCCATATTTTTAATGCAAGGCCACAAAACTCACTCACATGCTGATTTAAGAAACTTGGCTGAAATAACGGTCCCCAGTAACGGCGTGCTCTGATCTTTCAAAGGGTTGTCAAAATCGCTCTTTTAATCATATTCGGGGGAACCAACCTGAAAATGGATGAAAGCAAACAAATAAAGCAAAACTATACATTATTATCAACTAATGGACTTAACTAATGCAAATAAGGGCGCTTGAATATGCAATATTCGACACTTATCAGTGGCAGAATTCAATTTGCGGTAATCAATGCACATATACCATGAAGTGGAGATGCGTTCGGAAATGAGATCACCTTTAGCATTCTCCATAACCGTAATTCCTGACTTTTTAGGAACTACTTGTGTTGGACTAACCCACTTGTTATCGGAGATAGGGTAAATGATCCTCGCATCCAATAGCTTCACCACCTCCTTTTTGACCACTTCCTTCATGTTTGGGTTCAATCTTCTTTGAGCATCTCTAAAGGTTTCTCATTCACCTCCATATAAATGTGATGCATACATACGGAAGGGTCAATTCCCTTTAGGTCAGCCACACTCCATCCAATGGCTTCCTTATTTTCTTTAAGCACTTCCAAAAGATTATTCTCTTGGTCTTCTTTAAGGTTTGAAGAAATGATGACCGGAAGAGTCTCTTTTGGGCCTAAGAAAGCATACTTGAGATTAGAAGGGAGTGGTTTAAGCTCAAGAGTGGGTGGAGAGATAAGGGATGGAACCGGTGGAGTACTAAAGAGTGGAGGAAGAGGTTCTTTTGAAATTTTCCATGGCGGGAACTCCAAAGTAGTCACGGAATCCATCAAAGCATTCACTTCGCTTATGGATCCTTTATTGTCAAAACCACAATTGCCATACATTTTGAGAAGACACGCCTCAAAAGGATCCTTGGGAATGATAGAGGAAAGGTTCTCCTCAAGAGGGTTCTTTGAAAGCATTGAAGAAGTAGACTCTTCTATAACTTCATCCAAGACATCAATTTGGAAACACTCGTCTTCATTGATAGGATGTTGACTTGCATTGAACACATTAAGTTTAACCATCATGTTGCCAAAAAAGATGTCCATGATGCCGGACCTATAATTGATAGTTATATTTGCAGTGGCAAGGAATGGCCTTCCTAAGATAATTGAGATATGGTTGGTGGGATTGGAAATCGGCTCGATATTTAGTACCACAAAATCAACCAGGAAGTAGAACTTATCGACCTTGATGAGGATGTCCTCAATCATTCCCCTAGGCTTCTTGATGGACCTATCGGCTAATTAGAGTATCACCGAAGTTGGTTTCAAGTCACTCAATCCTAGTTGCACATACATGGAGTAAAGGATAAGGTTAACACTTGCCCCTAAATCAAGAAGGGCCCTATGTACTTTATGGTTCCCAATGACACAAGAAATGGTTAGAGCACCGGGGTCCTTGAACTTAAGAGGAGTGTTATTAAGAAGGATGGAGCTCACTTGCTCCATTAGAAGCACTTTCTTAGGGTTTTATCCCTTGTTCTTCCTCTTTTGGGTGCATAAGTCCTTCAAGAACTTTGCATGTGGTGGAATTTTCCTAATAACATCTAAAAGAGGAAGATTGATTTTAACTTGCTTGAAAACTTCCATCATATCATGCATTTTTCCTTCTTGTCTCCCAAATGGTGAAGTCTTTCTCAAAGCATAAGTAAATGAAGCTTTTAGCTCATAAGACTTTGCTACTTGGTGAGATGATGATGATGATGGTGAAAGGTTCTTTTTGGAACCACTTGCATCTAAGGAAGTAGGAATAGGATTTGGAATGGGAAGGGGGCAACCACTTGGTTGAACTGGTTCACTAACTTCACTTGGTCTCTCTACTTTATTGTCTATTCCCCTCCCACTTCTCAATATGGTTATAGCTTACACTTGCTCATATGGAGGAAATCCCAATGTAGGACTTGTTTCCACCATATAGTGTGCCTTGGGATTCCTCTCGGGTTGACTTGGTAGCTTACCCTTTTCTGTTGCATTCATGGAATTAACTATTTTCCTAATTTGGGATTCAATCCTTGAGATTGATTGAGAATGAGAGTGTAACAATTTATTGTTTGCTTCTAAGCCACCCAAGGCCGCCAAGACCTTGTCTTCAAAAGTAGAATTCCTAGGATGAGCTTGAGATTGATGAAAGTAAACTTGAGAATTGGACACTTGAGGATGAGAATAGTGATTCACATTTTGATTGGACTAGAGAGGAGAATGGTACCCTTGAGAATTTTCATTTTGAAAGTGAGGAGGCACATACTTTCTTTGGATATTTAGATTTTGAGGAAGGTCTGCACCGTCTCCCTGGTTTTTTCAAGAAAAATTTAAAGTCTTTCTCCATCCTGGAATATAAGCATTAGAATAGGGATGAGCGAATGTTGCATTAACTTGTTTTTGTTGCTCACTTAAAAAAGCTTTTCCTTAAGGACAATTGGAAGTATTGTGATTGTAACTAAAACAAGTCATAAACACTTCATTTTGAGGGTGGGAAGAGTAGAATGATTGAATTGCCGGTTTTTGACTCAAAAAAAATTGGTCAAGCCTTTGAGTAAGAGTTTTAACCTCCGCAACAATCTACATTGGACTTTCTACCTGACACAAGTTTGATTTCATTTTCCCTCCCACATTAGAAATACCACTTACCCGAGAGGATTGAGATTTATGCATTGAATTTTGGCTCATATTCTCAAAGAGGAGCCAAATGTCATCCTCATATTTTTCAAAATATGAACCTCCACATGAAACATCCACTACACTCTTGTGGGTATCAGATAAGCTCTCTTAGAAATGTTGAACTAATTGCCATTTTGGAAAGCCATGATGTGGACACTTTCTTACCAAATCGTTCAATCTCTCCTACGGTTCATGTAGGGGTTCTCCCTCCCTGTGGGAAAACTTATGAATAGATATGCGCATGATATTGGTTCGACTCGCGGGGTAATACTTCTTAAAAATTCTTGTTGTATTTCTGCCCAAGATGTTATGGTCTTAGTCGGCAAGTTGTTAAACCAATATTTAGCTTTGTCACGAAGATTGAAAGGGAAAGGCTTTAACCTTAGCACTTCTTCAGGCACATCCGTGATTTTCACAGTGGAGCACACCTCTAGAAACTCATCCAAATGTTTGTAGGGTTCTTTATTCCTTAACCTATGAAAAATGGGACACATTTGAATGGTAGAGGGTTTAATTCCATAGTGATTGGCCCTAATAGTTGGCAATTGGATACATGTCGGGGCATTATACACATTAGGAGTATAATGGTTACGAATGACCATTACAGGATTTGGATCGAGAAGAGGATGTTGGATCAAATTGGGGTCTAGATAACCAAGATTCATATTGTGGTCTTCCATTGGAGTGATGATGATTTAGAGTGGAAAGAATCACCCAAGAATTAGTGAACACACAAACAAGTTAACACACCAACAACTTCAATCAACAATAATTCACAACCTCCACATACGATGCTACCATACTCTTATGTTATATCAATGCAAGAAATCAGTGGCTGCGACAAAGACCCATGCTTTCAACAATTAAGTAAATAGCCTCGACAAGGGCTTATGCTAGGACAGGAAATTAAACAATTTAATTAGCCTCAACAAGGGCTATTCCTCAAGCAATAAGCAATGAACAATTAAGCTACAAGAGTTTCAAGGATTGCTCACAAAGGTCCCAAGCAACAACATCGAAATCCCAAGCTTGCTTTCCTTATATTCAAGTACCTAATTGAACAAGAGTCACAAGTAAGATAAATAAAAATGAAATTAAAACAAACAGTCAAATAAGCACTAATGCTTAATTCAATTCCAATTAAACCGTCAATCCCATGCAACAACGCCAAAATTTGATAATGCAATCGAGTGAGAGGTCGCTTCACAAGGTAAAATTACTAGTGTGATTTAAGAAGCCTTTTTAGTTAAATTTTAATTTATAAAACCACCACCACTACTACTACTAATGTAGCATAGTGAGTAGGGATCATCCCAAGAGATTGAACACGTATTGGAATTGAATTGAACTCTAGTGCTAATAAGATTGTAAAGAGAGTTGGTTTGGTTTGTTTTGAACTACGTACAAATTGAATTTAAAAACATACAAAGGAATTAAACTAAAATGATTAATTTGAAAGAGATTTGAGAAGAGTCTTAGGGCATAGGAGTCACCCCTAAGCTCGTCCCTAAACCACAAGTCTTTGTCTAATTAGGGAAAAAATCATGTTGTAACCCAAGTGTGTGCTACCAATTATAGTAAAGAGTATGGATATCAAAAACAAGCATAAAGTGTCCACTTAATTACAAGCATGATTAAAATGTGTAGTGCAATTCATCAAATTCAAGCATACACCATCAACTTAACCAACAATTGTAGCACACATCAATCTAGAGAATAATGCAAATTGCAATAATAAGCCATAGATTATCAAATTCAAGCATGGATTGCCTACCTATCTAGGAATTGAAATGCAATTAAACTACAATTAATCTAAGACAATGATTTTAAAGCAACTAAACTAAGTATGTAGTGCAATCCATCAAGCATAAGCATAATTCATCAAATTGATCAACAAATGCATCTACTGAAATCCATGCATAGTAATCATTAAATTCTCAAGAAATCACACATAGACATACAACCAATCTAGAGAATTATTTGAAAGAATTCAACTATAGATAAAATCATAGGATAAACCAAGTTCCATATATTCACAAGGCTAAACATTCATTACAACAATAATTTCCCCCAAAAAGACAACGAAAAGAGTTTAGAGAACAAGCCTAAGGCTCTTCCAATCCCTAAGATGGTGTTTAGCCACTCATAGAGGAGGTGGATGTGATCTTAAAGCCCTCAAGAGCAATCCCCAAACATGGCTTAATCTTCTTCCTCTTGGTCTTCTTGATAGAAATCCTCAAAATCTTGATGTTTTTGCCTCTTTTCTTCCCAAGAACCTTAATTCTAGAGAGATAGAGTGTATGTAATTAAAGCTAACTAGATGTAATAATGGTCAACCCCTTTACAAATGCTTCATTTTTCTTTATATACAAGCTCCTAGGAGTGCTAAACGAGTCAGAAAATGGCCGTTTAATTGGTTCAATCTCGCAGCCACTTGGTAGATGAAGTTCTGGCGAGGCCGGGAATAAAACAGCTTACTGCCAGTAGAGTTGCGATCAATCGTGGATTTCGGCAATCAATCGCCAACTTCTGCGAACAATCATCGCTGACGTGGCAATCCTATCTTGACAGTTGGCTATTGTGATACCCCTCAATTTTAGAGCCACGGGTGATTAAGTCTGAACACAAATCTGAGGGATACCAAACAATTAAAGTATATAATTGAACACAGAATACAAAATGAATTAAGAATAAATAAATAAGCTGAAAGAAACTAAATAATAAAATCCTTCATTAATAAATCCAATAAAATAATTCTCCAAACATATCCAAATCCTCTGATACCAGTAACCTTATAGATTACAACTCGGGAATCCATCATGTGGACCCCTTATCCAAAACCCAACTGAAACTGAAATAAAACAGAATCCAAATACTAAAACATGAAGAAGAATCCTACGTAGATTTGGAAGAGTGAATAAATTGTCTCTGCTCAACACGAACAATCTCTAAGTTTGGAATTGACGAACACCTGAAAAATAATTGTGGGTCAGGCCCACAAACAAGTTCTAATCTACTACATCCCAAACAGATATCCGATACACGTATATATCCTAGTTAACTCAATAATAACTAATATAGTCCATATATATATATAGGGTTGCCTCAACCTGAATAGTAGGTAACATGCAAAATGCACATATAGTTGGCATGAGTATCTAGACCTACCAGGGCACACAACTATCTACTATATCTAACTACACATCCCTAGTAATATATGCACCCTAACCATTGATCCTGAGACGCAAGCTCATATCATGGCATATAACTATACATAAATAATGTCCATCTTATCCAATAAAAGAAAACTATCCAACCATATATTTCAATGGTGTGTCATCCAACTGTTCCATTGACCTAACACGAATGAGTAGGACTTAACTCTATAGTTAATCCATTCCCTTATAAGTATAAATAGGTAGGACTTAACTTATAAGTTAATTCGTCCCAAAGATGCCCCTATCCTATAATGGTGCACTAATCCATAACATAACCAACTAAAGGTTTCCAATCCAAGGATGATGCAAATAATCTCTTTACATCTAATAATCCAAAATAAACATGATAATAATCATATATACATCATTTGCAATTAATTGAGCAAAAATAACAATTCAAAATAGCATGCATTTAATTTATATCATAAGAAAATAACATGCATCTCAATTACATTATACACCTCCATACTCTAATTAAATTCATTTAAATCTAAACAAAAAAATTTAATCCAACCATATTCAACCATTAATTTAATCTTTTAAATTAATTAAATTCCATTCCTAGCATATAAACTTTAAATCATGCACTTAAATCATTCATGAATCTAATTAAATAATTTAAAACATGTAATAACAGACTTAAAGCTTCAATTCAACATCCCAAAATATCCTAACAACGATAATACAGTATATAAACACGATCTCAATATTGTAGAACACAATTCATGCATTAATTCATTTAATCATGCAAAAATTACACAAACCCATTAACATATAATCATACTTTATAAATATGATTTTTACATGTAATTAGGTTTATTAATTAAATTTAAAAATTCTGGAATTAATCTAGACATTTATAGAACACGAACCAAAGGAGAAGAATTAGAAAAGAACTTACCTTGTGATTTTCAAAATGAAAATCTAAGTCTCTTTCTTCTTTGTTTTAGCCTTCTTCTTTGCCAAAACCTTCTTCTTTCTCTCTCTAAAACTTTCTCAAATATTTTGTATGTGAATAGAGCTTTCTAACCTTTTTACAAACCCCCAATACCCATATATATAGATAACTATAAAATCCTATTCCCATTCCAACTTATAAAATATAAAATCCTATTTCCAATCCAACTAACCTAAATTAAAATAAAGGAAAAGGAAAATATAAAATATAAAATCCTATTCCCAATCCAACTTACCTTAATTAAAATAAAGAAAAAGTAAAATAGAAAATATAAATATAAATATACTAAATTTGTTACATATATATATATAATATATTTAATTATAATACATATAATTCTAACTTTCGATAAAAATAATAATAACAATACATATAATTCTAACTTTCCATAAAAATAATAATAGCAATACATATAATTTTAACTTTCTATAAAAATAATAATAACAATAGTAATTATTAAAACTATCCTTATATATATATATTATCATAAATATATAAATAAAACTATTAAGGGGTAAATATCTATATGCATTAAACCTCATATCCAAGTAGTCCATGGGACCCAAATAGTTGGTCCATTATTACTATCCATATCCAACTCCTTTTAAAATAAAATAAAATAAAACAAACAATTTAAATACAAATAAACACATAGCATGTAAACAAATAAATACACATTATCACTTAGCATTTAAACAAATCAATTCATACCAATAATTAATTAAAATAACTTTTAAGTACATAAATTAATTTAAACAAATAATTTAATTAAAAAAAAATAAACAAATAGCCACATAATCAAATAAATCATTTAATCAATTAAAAATGCAATAAAATAATAAATTAAATATCGAGACTATCCTTTTAAAATTAAGAGTATTACAATTATTTTATCCACTGAGCTGACGTTGACGTGGCACTGCGAGCGATAGCAGTTTGGCTGCGATTGATCGTGACTTTGACGATTGATGATGTAGCAGCCTTATCCAATGCTGACGTGGTTACGATTGATGACGTGGCTTGCGATCGATCGTGGAGAATCTGTGATCAATTGTGGATGCTCCAGTGAAGTTTTTTGAACTTTTTTCGGATTTTTCGCTTTACTCCAAAAAGGGCTTAATGGACTATTTTTAGCCCATTTGAACCTTGTTGACCTAAAATAGACAAAAACAAGAATTAGAATTAAAACGGAAAAGTAAGATAGATGAAAGGACTAAAGAACCCTAGCTTAGTTGCTAAAATGTGTAATATTTGAGCACTTATCAGTTGTTGTGACATGGCTAGAGTACGTCTCTAGTGTGGGAGATATGAGTTCTCCCCAATTTAGTGCGCTCTTAGGGAAGTTACTCACTGGCTAGTAATCCAAAAGTAACTAATTTCATTGGTTTATATCCGGCGTGATGTCTAAGTATATCCATATTGTTTGATTTCACATTTCGTTTTAAGTTGATAACATTAAGTAGTTGTAACTTGTTATTTTGTACTGGTTATTCCAATGTTGTTTAATTGTATCACTTATTGTGGATCGCGTTTAAAATGTTCCAAGGTAGCTTTAGGATGATCCCTTAGCTCTATATTGAACTTAGACGTTAGGTGGCATGATTCACGTGTAATCGTTTATATTCACTTCAAAACCGTTAAAATTTTAGGTTATACGCATACACATTATCCTACGGAGTAACTCGTTTACTCACCCTAATTGGTTGTTGTTTTTCAGGAAAGGAAACTCTCTTTTTGGATGCTCAACATCCCTAGCTTGGCATGTGTAGCATTTGGATATCTTTTGTGTCTTTTTGACATGTAATTGTTGGCATGATTTTGCTCTTTTGATGTTGTTAATGTATAACTTGGTTAGAAGCATGATTTGCTTCCTTTTGTTTATGTAATATGAACTTAAGTATTCCATTTTGATGTTACTTTAGCTTATATGTAATGAGACCAAGGGCCAAACTTTTTTGATGTGTGGAATGTTTGTCAATTTTCATCATGTTTTTATCTCTTGATATAGTTTAATCTTGGTGGCATTTTTGGTCATTTTCATTGCATTTCATATTTGGTTTGGACCATGGTTAATTAGAGGACATATATTTAGGGGGGGGTTTGTAATGACCCGGATTTTCACGGATATTTTTTTTCCGTTGTCTTTCCTTTCTAAGTTCAGTTCCTCTTCGCTTAGTGTTGTCTCGAGTGCTCTGGAGTGATTTCTGAGACTCTTTTCTATGGATTGACAACTTCCTTTGAAGACCGAGTCGTTTCCACATTTTTCATTTTTTCGACACTATTCACTTTTCGTCCTTTCCCTATTTCGTCCTTTTCCCTATTTTGTCTGTTCCCCGTTTGACACTTTGTTGGCATAACCACACTTCTTGTGTTTGAAGTTGGTTTTTGACTTCATGTATCTCCATCTTAAGTGGTTTCCACGAAATACGTATCTTTACTTTTGCAAGAAAGTACTCTGGTTGCTCCCGGTGTCCATAGGGGCATGGATGCAAAGTTCTTTGAAATTATTTTCTTTTCTTGGGGTGTTTTTCATAAATATCTTTTGAAGATATTTTATTTCAGGGGTTTTTAAGAAAATATTTTTGGAAGATATTTTCATTATGGGCCATTAGTGCAGTTTTCACTTTTTGGAGGGCCATTGTGCAATTAATGAAAGTTATTGCTAAATGCCTTGTTTTGAGCTTGGATTCTCGTACGGGATTCATTTTCAATTTTCGTCAAGTCATGTACTCTTAGAAATTCCTTCTGGTCATTGTTTTCCAGTTTCAGGGTTTTTGGCCCTAGTTAGAGCCAAACTTGTTTGGGGCATAACTTTCTTTTTGGGACTCAGTTTTTGACACCGTTTCTTTTGTTGTTCATATTTTCTCATTTTGAATCTTTTTTGTTCACAGAGTTTTGTCATTTGAGCCCGTCTGCTCAAATTTCACTTTTTCGGACTCGGCGGGGCCCGTTTGGGGCACTTTTTGAGATTTCTATAAAAGAGGGGTGAGATATTTTATTTTTTCATCTTTCCCACTCTCTAGCACAACCTGAAGCTTCCATGGTAGCCCAAGGGAGGCTGCCACCTTCTCTCTCCTCTTTTGAGCTTCATTCCTTCATCAGAACATATAAGGGCCTTTGCGTTTAGTGTTCATGTTGACTACGCGCTTCTTTCACCCTTATCAGAACCTATTTCTGACCATTCTTTGAGTTTGGGTTTGAAGTCAAGTTGTGATTTTGATGGGGCTTCCTTGGGGGTTATGTGCACGATGTAGTCCCCGACAAAACCTAGAAGTTTCATCGGATTCGGAGCGGTTTCCATTTGGTGGCTTTTGAGATTTTCATCTCAAATTGAGGTAGGGGATGTTCTAGGCTTTTGTGTGTGTTGTATTGAGTGTTTAACATGATTATACAACTTGATTGCATGCCTTGTATCAATTCTACAAAATTAGTATTAATTATTTCTTTGTATGAAATTTAATTCACAAGGATGTGTATAACTTAGAATGGAATTGTGGCATGATAGAAAATCATGTTTTAATATGTTTGTTAACATATATTAAATTGGGATTAATTGAATAAGAATTGCACTTTTTATTTAATATTTATCTTTGGTGAAAGATTAAATCCCATGGCCATACTTTTCATGAAATGAACTTGTAGTATGCTTTTAAATTAAGTCTTAGCATGTTTGTTAACAAACTTTAATTTGAGAGTATTTGGACAAGTATGAAAATCTAGAGATTTAAAATTAAATGATTAATTAAAATCTATTTAATGGTTCCCTTGGCCCAATTAAGTTTTTTACTTAATAATCATGATGACTAGGACTTGTGTACTAGTATATATTAAATTGGGACCATTTGAAGTTGCTTTGAAATTTAGAAGTTTAATTATCATAATATAATTAAATTCTACTTTGTTGTGCCATTGGCCTAATTGAGGTTTTAGTGAATGTATGTATATACTATGCTATATTGTATACTATGCATTGATTAGGGGCCATTTGATTGAGATTTGAAAGCTAGGGAATTTAATTAGTTTATTTGATTAAATTCCGTTTCTATTGCTTTAATGATTAAATCCTGAAATTGGCATTGATAGTATGTTTGAAGAATGATTTTAGACTTGTAATAGATTTATAAATTATGTTTTCAATATTGGATTATATTGTTATAGCGTGTAGCGAATCGCACACTGAAGATTCGACATGTGATGTTATTATAGCGTGTAACGAATCGCGCTCTAAAGATTCGACATTATCATCCTATAGTTGTTGTGGATTTAGAGCATGTGTTGTGCGGTTACAACCTACTTGTGCATGAAGGTAGTTTCGTGTACTATTTAATACGTATATAAGTTGTTAACTTATTTATTTTGGAGTTGCTTGGGACATTGTTAAGCTGTGATGGCTAAGGTTTGGCTCTAGTACGGGAACAAAAGTCCTCTAAGTCAAAAGTTCGTGCGTTGGGTAGGCCGCCTGGACTAAGTTCGCGCATTAGGTAGGCTGCCTGGGGGTTATTAGCTCCAAATTAGTCCTATAAAGTTCGCGCGTTGGGTAGGCTGCCTGGGGGTTAGTAACTCCAAATTTGCCTTGTCTCGGCGGAAATCCGAGCTGTGATGTCCAAGTCTTCCATTATTTGATTTCGTATTCAATTCCAAGTTGACAACCGATGTTTAATTGTGACTTGTGGTTTTGGTAATTGGCGATTTGATATTGTTAAGTTCATCCATACTAAATTGATATATTTAGTTGATTTCACACTTTTAGATTGCTAGTTGATAACCTAGAGAATCTATGTCTTAATGTGTGGTACTAGATATTCTAATTATGCTAAATTGTTATATTTAGTTGATGTTGCATTTTAGACTTCAAGTTGATAACCTTGAGAACCACTATATTGTTGTTTTGTGTAAGCATGCTCCTATGTTGTTGCTTTGTGTAAGCATGACCCTATGTTGTTAAAATTGCATGAATGAGGTGATTGATGCTAGAAATGATCTTAGGTAGCTAGGATGCTCCCTGAGTCTCACCTTGACATAGACGTTAGGTGGAATGAACCACAATAATTAAATCATGCAACTTATAAAACTTTAGGTCGATGCATGCTCATTTCCTACGAGTAGCTTTATGTTACTCACCGCTATGATACTGGGGCATATTTTAGGTACAGGATACAAGATTGGAGATTGCAATTGCTTGGGTGATTTGCTGAGTTGAGCTTCTTTAGAAGCATTCTTGTTCACATGCAAGTGTTAGCATGTTCATGATTTGTCTATGAAATGTAATTTTTCTAACTTGGAGGCCTGACATGTCAAATGTTGTAAATGAGTTGTAATAAGGCCATGGGCCATTGTAGCATTTTTAAAATACCATTTTTACACTTGCGTGTATGTTCACATCATCACACAATAGCATATAATACAATTTGATCATGCCATGGGGAGTCATTTTGATGCCTTAGGGATGACGTATATCTCTAGTGGCCACTTAGTTTCCTTTGTTTCCGTATTTCGGATCCGTTATCGGGTCATTCTCTTGGTTCATCACAGGACACACTGGGTTGAAAAATCTAAGGTCGTCACAGGGTTTCTTCACAAACTTTTTCCAAAAAACCTCTTTTTAGCCCTGAAAATCAAGCGTTTTTGAAAAAAGCCTGCTCACAGCAAATTTCTTTTTCTTCTTGACATTCCTTGCACTCAGGGGCATTTTGGTCATTTTGCGTTGCATTTTATTTTTCGTTTAGACCATGTTTGATCAGAAGACTCATTTTTAGGGGGGGGGGGGGACTCTTTATAAAAAAAGTCTATTTTAGTCTTGAAAATCACGAGTTTTCGAAAATCAAACTGCTCGCAGCATATCGATCTTACCTGGCATATTTTGACAATTTTTTTGTAAAACTTTAGAAATTCATATCTTCTTCGTTCTAAACCCAAATCAAGTGATTTTTAAGTCGAGTTTTATTAAGTTTTCATTGTTTATCCAATGGTATGCACGATGGCATCTATTTCTGTTTGAAAAGACCATTTTACCCCTAGTGGTTCATTTTGTCCATTTTAAACCCTAGCTTCCAAATTTGTTTCCTTTTGAGTCTTGTGACTTCTCAGGAAGTCACTTTGTTGCCTTAGAGGTGGTGTTCATCTCTAGAGATTTCTTCTCTTTTATTGCTTCCACATCTGGAATCCGTTATCGGGTTAGTTTTTGGGTTATTCGCTGGCGTACAGGGTTCATAGAATTCGGGCCGTCACATAGTATATGCAACAAGCCTTTTAAACCCCTAGGTTACCCTTAGTAGACGAGCGAAGTCTCATGAGGGTTTCCAGAAATGATACCCATAAACATCAAAGGCTCATCTTGACTAATGAAACATTAAATCACATTCCAACAATCATCAAGAGACAACTACCTCAAGTATTTAAATTTTAGCCATTTCTAAGTTATTCTTAACATTTCAATATCATACAATCAAATATGGTCCCCACACATCAAACAAGTTCACCATGCATATCAAAATCAATCCTAACAGCTTTTTTGAGTGAATCGGCAACCAACTATGTTGCTAACTTAGCATAATCATTGCAAAGATCAAAATCCGGCCTCAAACCAACACACATCTCAAATATCAACTATCAAGAACATAAATGAATCATTTATATATTTATTTAATTTTTTTTCAATTTTTTTTTTTAGATAACGGGATCGAAGATGAGAGCATAGTGCAATATAAAGATCCCTTAAGCTCTTTAGAAGACTCGTGTAACGAGCATTGGGTCAATGGCTCCCAAACCAGACGTCTTTAGGGCATTAAGTGTTAAGACACCCCTAAGGACTTAAAAGCTCAAGTTAACTAGACTACAAATCAAGACAACTCTCACTCTCATATCCCATTTTGATGTGAGAATTCAATAGTTAATGAGGTAAGAATCCCGGCTACTCGGTGGAAGATTTTTTATTCCAATGAAGCCTTTCACCTTTTGACGCGAAAATTTAATGCTTAATAAGGTAAGAATCCTGGTTACTCAATAAAAGGTATGTTATTAACATGTAAGGTCATTATGTCAAGTATGATGATCTCTCAAGGTCTACTAGTTCAACTTGGGATAAAACTAAAACAATGATCATCTAAGCATATACCCCACAAGATGAATGCTAGCGTGCGCCTATATAAGTGTAATACTCTAGAATCAATCCTCAAACTATATTTATCAAGCAAGATGATGTGAAACACAAGAGCAAGGATGATATAAAAAATTTAAAATTTACCCCTAAATGGCATCCATAGGTATACAAGAAGTATTAGAGTCTCGAAACTTGCTATGAAATGGCATTCATGCTTCAAATGATCAAATTCATAGCCCAAAATAGTTTTCAACTCTCAATCGTGTAATTAAAGATTACAAAGATGAATAACAAATTACCTTACCCCCAAACTTAAACAGCACATTGTCCTCAATGTGTAATGAGAACAAGAGATAAGATGGAGAAAATATACCAGCATGGCGATAGCAATGACACCTGACACATGATGATCCAGGTGGTAGGAATGCACCCCCAAACTTGGATTCCAAAAATCTACCTGAAATGCCACATTAGCACACAACCCATCAATAACAAAATGGAATAGGGATAAGCAAATGGTACACTCTAAAGCAATATAAATAGCGATAGAAGTGAGAGAGATGAGAACAAGCCCTAGATAAAACATAAAAGTATGAAAGATAATGCATGATTGAATAAAAGGGTAAAATAGCGTAAACAATATTTTATTTTATTTTTTTTCCCCAGAAGACCAAAATTTTTCTAAGTGTGGGAAAATCTGATTGATCGGGCCGAGAACATGTTTATGGGCCTCTGTAATTTTTTCTAAGTATAGGAAAATCCAATCGATCAAGTTTAATTGTTTTTTTTTAAACAAATGAATGCATGAATCATGGAACTAAATCAAAAAGATAAAAGAAAAACAAAGAAGCAAAATATAAGTAAACTAAACTACGGAAATGAAAATGCTTATGAAAACCTACAAAATCTAAGTCAAAAAAGAGACATTATGTGTCTCGTAGGTGCTAAGTTTAACGTCTCTAGCAAGATGGAATGCTACTTTCTAGCCTGGATCGAACAACTCGACTACCTCCTTCCTCACTATGGCTTGTGTGTATTCTTGAAATCCACTCAACGGACTACTTCCTTGGAAACTTGTTAGATTTGAAGTAAAAGGAACCGTTAGAGTTCCATTGACACCCATGAAAGCACACTTAAGCTTATCCGATGGCTTAAGCTAAGAGCACTTGAGATTAAAGGAGGAGCCGATTTTGTTGGAATAATAGGGTATGAATGTTCAACTAATTCGTCAACGACATTCACACGAAATTGCTCATCTTTATCGGGAGGATGTGGAGTAGTATTGAAGATGTTTAATTTGACTTTCATATGCCTAAAAGAGATCTTTATAACCCTGTCCTAATTGATGTTTGCATTAGCGGTAGCCAGAAAGGGACGACCTAAAATGATGTGTATGTGACTCTTAGGGTTGTGAACCGGTTCCATATCAAGCACTATAAAGTCTACCGGGAAGTAGAACCTATCCACTTTAATGAGAACATCTTCAATGATTCCATGCGGTTTCTTAATGGACCTATCAACAAGTTGTAAGTTAACCAATGGGGGTTTCAACTCACCCAAACCTAATTGGAGATACACCAGGTAAAGAATGAGATTGACACTCGCTCCTAAGTCTAAAATAGACCTTTGGACTTTATGATCACCAATGGTGCAAGATATTTTAGGGGCACCGGGATCCTTAAACTTTGGAGTAATGTTGTGTTGAATGATTGAGCTTACTTGCTCAGTGAGAACAACTTTCTTAGGAACTTGAGTCTGAGATTTTCTCTTTTGAGTACATAAGTCCTTTAAAAATTTTTCATATAGAGGAATTTTCCTAATTACATCAAGAAGAGGAAGATTGATTTTGACTTGGTTGAAGACTTCTATCATGTCATCAATTTTTCCTTGTTGTCTCCCAAAAGGGGACGAATCTTTTAAAGCTTGAGGAAATAGAGCCCTAGGCTTATATGGCTTCTTTAACGGAGGGGGAAAAGATGATGATGGTCTTCCCTCCTTGTCATGTTCACTCTCTTTGGATGGAGTAAAAATGGATTGGGGAGTGGGTAATGGATAATCATATGATTTCATCGGGTCACTCTCTTCACTTGGTCTCTCTTGGACTTTATTGTCAATGACTCTTCCACTTCTTAAAGTAGTGATGTCATGCACTTGTTTATGGTGGGAAGGTCCCGATGAGGGGTATGTTTCCACCATTTAGTGAGTTTTTGAATTTTCCTCGAGTATGCTTGGAAACTTTCCCTTCTCTGGTGTAATAAGTGCAATAACGAGTTGCCTTATTTGGGACTCAAGCGTGGAAATATTTTGGGAATGGGAATGCAACAATTGTGTATTTGCCTCGAGATTGACCAAGGCAGCCAACACTTTATCTTCAAAATCAGATTTCTTAAGAGGTTCTTAAGAATGAGGACTAGAATTGAAACTAGAAGATGATTGATTGTATCGAATGGTAGAATGACCAACATTATGGTGAGAATATTGAGGTGGATGATAAGGTTGAGAATGAGGAGTTTAATTGAATGCTCAACAAGGAGGTATATGTTTTCCTTGAGACGGATTAGAAGTATCCGGACTTTGATTTCTCTATGAAAAGTTTGGATGATTTCTCCACCCGGTATTATAGGTATTGGAATAAGGATCATTCCTGGGGTGAGAAAAGGTAGCATTGATTTAATCTTGAGGATCATGGGTAATTCTTCCTCCCATGGGACAATCCCGAGTAATATGTGAATGATTAGATGTGATACCCCTTGTTCTAGAGCCACGGGTGGTCAAGTCCGAGCACAGATCCGAGGGATACTAGACAAGTAATATGTAAACAAGTAGGAATACAAAAAGAATTAAGAAATAAATTAAAGGCTGAAAATAATTCTATTTATTAAATCCTCAAAAGTTATAATATAATTCAAACTTTCCAAAACCTCTAATACATACAACTCGGGAATCCATCTATTGGACCCCTAATAAAATCCCAATAAAAAGTAAAGTCTGGAAATAAAATCCAAAACCAAAACATGAAAGGAAATCCTATGTAGTCGGAGGAGTGAGTGACTGTCTCTGCTCTGCACGATCAAGCTCTAAGCCTGGAACTGACGAACACCTGAAAAATATAAGAGTGGGTCAGGCCCACTAGTAAGTTCTACTCTACTATCATCCATGTAGAGACCCGATACGCAGATACATACTAGATATCTCAGCAATAACTAAAGTAGTCCATATATGTATAAGTACACACTATAGGATGCTTGCTTGCCCATAGGTCTGTCTCAGCCTGAGTAGAGATAACATGTAAATCGTACATAATGTAGGCATGTGTACCTAGACCTACCAGGGAACAACAATTACGTCTAGTTATCCATCCTAGGTGATATACGCACCCTAACCATGATCCTGAGACTCAAGCTTATATCACGACACCATAATCATATATATAAAATCCATTTAAAACAAGGTATGTCACTCAACTGTTTATTGACCAGACAATAAACAGTTAATCCATCTCTTAGATTGGAATAGGTAGGATTTAGTATTTTGAACTAATCCGTCCCTAGTATGTCACCGTCCCATACCGGTGCATACAATTCACAAATCAAATAATTGATGCAGTAAATGATAAATTTAATCATCAATTTAAGTAGGACTTAACCTTTATAGTTGATTCATTTCTTATTTCAGAATAGGTAGGACTTAGTATTTTAAACTAATCCATCCCTAGTATGCCACCGTCCCATACCGGTGCATACAATTCACAAATCAAATGATTGATGCAGTAAATGATAAATTTAATCATCAACCATACTCTAGAATAAGCATAAATAAATTATAATATGTATATGACCATATTATGCATCCAATACAAGATTTAAAAATCATGTTCTAGTCCTTTAAATTGCTAGATTAAGACTAAGCATTTAAATCCTCCAAACAGTCCAATAATTGATGCAATTTACAATAAATTAAAACATCAATTAATCCAATCTAAGCATAATTATTTTCAGATAATCAACTACACTTATAACACAGCGGAAACATGATTAAATGCTATTAAATCATGTATAGAAGAATTGCTACATTTCAGTACGCAATTAAATCAACTAATTGATATTCAACATGTAGGCTTTCTCTTTAACTTCATGTTGTTCCATTCCTTAACACATTAATGTAATAATGTTTCCAAGTATTTTTATATGTCCGAAACAATTATTCAGACCATTAGTCGCGATTTAAACAACTTCAGAATACCCCAAATGGCCAAACAAAGCCTTAAAAACCAACTTCTGCACGTTCCAGCGCAAGAACAGGCTCTCAACCTTCGAGAGCTAGCTCTTTACTCATAGGAGCTAGCTCCCCACATGTGGGAGCTGGCTCTATAAGGCTGGAAGCCAGCTCTGTCGATGAGGGAGCTGGCTCCCTCCCTCAGAGAGCCGACTTTCTCTCCCTGAGAGCCATATCCTTCATCTTGTTCATCTTCTTCACCTTTGGCGATGTTTAGAGCCCTTTGTATTGATTTTATTAGGATTTTTAGGGTTCCATCTAAGTCCCAAAGGTTCTAGAAACTCATCGAATTCCAGTACGAATTGCTAACAAGAAGTTAAAACATAATCGGCAACAGTTTATGTAATAAAACAACTTCAGTTATGCAAAACCTAAAATAGTTTACAGTTTGAATTAACATGCATAAAACATCCATTTTAAAGTCTGGTTTAATTCCTAGAGACTATATAGCATGTGCAGAACATAGGTCTAAGGGAAGGAGTTAGAATAGGAACTTGCTTTCGGTTTCAGTTTTGAAACCTTAAACCGTCGTCTCTAGAACTTTCAGTGACCTTAATTGTTTTCACCGACCACTGTTGCTCCTGGTTCAACCCATGAGCAAGCTTCAATTACACCTCCTTGGTTCAGCCTTTGTCCCTGGCCAAAACTCTAACTCTCCCTCTCTCAGTTTTTCTGTAACCTCTCTGTTCTTTCTCTCTGCTTCCTTAATTACGGGAAAAAGGGTCTAAAACCCTTGCAGACACGTAACGACATATATATATAAGTTTCTCCAAACCTAATTCTAATTCCAACCCATTTATAAGTCGGCTAAATCCCACAACGTGACTACCTAAAAGAAAAATAAAACCCTATACCAAAACTATACATATAAAAACTATTGACATGAATTTAAAACATTTAATCACAATTTACAACTTGTTAAATTTCCACATAAGCATTTAATAATTAAAGCAAATAATTTAATTAAATAATTACACAATTAACCAAATAAGCAAATAATTCAATTAATTAAGTAAACAATTAAACAAATAAGCACATAATTCAATTAATCAAATAAAAATACAATAAAACCATTAATTAAAATACGGAGGCTATCCTTTTAAAATTAGGGGTATTACTTTAGAGCAAATCATGCAAATTACACTTAAAGGACAGGAAAATGGTTGAACTGCCGAAGGATTTCCTAGCAAAAATTGATCAAACCTTTGAGTAACGGTTTTGACTTAAGCGGCGACCTCTAAGGAATTATCAATGAAATTGAGATTTTCAACACTTATTCCACCTAACATTAGCATCCGACCCAACCAAGTGGAAAAAACACGGTGTATGGAATTTTTGCTCAAATTATCAAAGAGAGTCCAAATGTCATTTTTGTGTTTTAGCAAAAAGGAACCTTAATAAGAAGCATCTACCATTTGTCTATGGGTGTCGGACAAGCTTTTATAGAAACATTGAACAAGTTGCCACTTTGGAAAGTCATAATGAGGACACTTCCTTAACAAATTGTTCAATCTGTCTTAAGCCTCATGAAATGGCTCTCTAGCATTTTGAGAGAATCCCATTATTGCCGTTCTAATGTGATTTGTCTTACTCACGGTAAAATGTTTCTTTAGAAACTCCTGTTACATGTGAGCCAATAAGTGATGGTGTTTTCCCTTAGAGTATTAAACCAATGTTTAGCTTTTTCTTTGAGAGAAAATGGAAAGAGTTTTATTCTTAAAGCTTTATCCGATAGACCTGTGATTTTGACGGTGGAACATACTTCCAAGAATTCTTCCAAATGCTTATAAGGATCTTTACGTGGAAAGCCACAAAAGAGAGGTAGCATCTCGATGATTTCGGGCTTGAATTCATAATGATTTGCGGCAAAATTGGGAAATTGATAGGAATGTGGAGAGTTGTACGCATTATGAGTGTAATGGTCTCTCAAAACCCTCAGAGGATTAGATAGAGGATGGGCTTTATGAGGTGGTTCAGGAAGAATTGGAGGAATGTCATTATTTGCCATTGAATTAAGAAGGTGATTGCTAAATAGAAGAGGCTTCCTATTATGATTCCTCAATTCCCTAAGAAAAGATTCAATTTCTAGGTCGAGGGAAATAAAAGGATTATGAAGAAAACTTCTTCCAAGCATATACAACAAAACACATTATCAACGCAATCACAACAACTTCACCACCAAAACCTCCACATACAATAATCCCATTCTCCTCAATTCAACAATATCAAAATGAAAAATAAAAATAGCCATGACAAGGACTG
The DNA here is from genome assembly GCF_030987335.1 of Cornus florida. Classification (NCBI taxonomy): domain Eukaryota; kingdom Viridiplantae; phylum Streptophyta; class Magnoliopsida; order Cornales; family Cornaceae; genus Cornus; species Cornus florida. Next base: position 16,401,998 of record NW_026775571.1, on the reverse strand, counting down.
ATGCTTGAACAAGAAAATCAACAAATGATAGCCTCAACAAGGACTATACAAATATTAAACTAAAAAGTGCACAAATAAAGTTCAAGAGTTCAAGATACGCTCACAAAGGTCCAAAGCACAATGCCATGATCCCAAAGCTTTCTTATCTCTTGATCAAGTACCTAATTGCATATGAAAATAATAATAAGAAAATGATATGAATGTATCCTAAACTAGCAATCCAATTAACGTTAATCTTAAATTCAATTCCAATTAAATCGTAGTCCCTAACAACGGCACCAAAAACTTGATGCGTTCTCATGACCAATGCACTTAGATGTGTAGAATATGACGATAAAAAAACACCACTTTTAAATTTATAAAACCACTACACAACTATGTTCGGAGTATTGCGAGTAATGATCGAACATAGGGACTATAGGCTTGGATTGAAATTAACACTAATAAACGTGAGATTAAAAAAATGATGATTTGTTTGTTTAACTAATTGTGTAATTAAACTAAGTAGAAATGCAAATAAGACTGTATGAAATTGAAATTGGATTAAGATAAGAGTGAAAGGGACTTAGTGTATGGATTTCACCACTAAGCCCGAATAATTGCACCAAATGCCTTCAATTAATGGAGAAAACAAGTTGTAATGAGGATATGGCTACAAGCACACATTAATAAGCAAGCCAATACTACAATTGCAATGAATTAGGCAGGACTTATCAAATTCAAGTATGAATTGTCTACCTAACTACAATTATTCTAAGGTGTAGCACAACCCATCAAGACTAAGCATAATTCATCAAATTAAGAACAATTGTATCCAATATAAATAATGCTTGGCCATCATTGAATACAATTACAAAAGGAACTCAATGTAGAGATCAATCAACCATCAACCATACATAAGACAACATATAGTCAAAGAGAAGATTAATTGGAAGATTTTATCAAAACAAATCTTGGTACAACCAAGTTTGAATCCACAAGACCAAGCAACATATATAACTTATAAATCTCTAAAAATGAAAGACGAGATACAATTACTGTGACGACCCATGTTTTACAAACCTGGTGCGTCAACGATGACCCAAACGTTGCCCGATAATGGATCTGAAATGTGGAAGCGAATAAAAGAAACAAGGTTTATAGAGATGTATGGTATCCCTAAGACGCCAAAGTGACTTCCCATGAAGCCACATAACTCAAAAGGAAACAACACGGAAGCTAGGGTTTCAAAACCCAACAAGAAATAAACCAAGGGAAAAATAGTCATTTCAAACAGAAATGGATGCTACCAAGCATACCATTGAAAAGACAACAAAAAAATTAATAAAGTTAGACTCAAGATTTGCCTAATTCAGAGTTCAGATGAAGAAGATATGGAACCTCGAAGTTTTGAAACAAAAACTAAGATTTGTAAATGTGCCTAGGGGCATTAGCGATCGATCGTGGAATTCGGCGATTATTTGCCAAATCTACAATTGATGGCCTGAAGCCAAAATCCAAAAGAAATGAAAATGAGAAGTGCTAGTGCGATCGATTGCCACATATGCGATTGATCGCCAAAGTCTGTGAAGGATTGCAGATGACCTGCGAAAGATCACCAAGGCCTAGGATGGATGAAAAAGTGCAGCCACGATGGATCGTAAGATTCGACGATCGATCGCTGAGTCTGCGATCGATTGTAAACCAGAAGGCTGCACCAGAATTTTTACGAAAATGTGTGTTTTTCGATGCATGGTTTTCTAACCGACCATGATCAAGCCAAATCCTATTTTCAACATGAAATGTCCAAAATGCTATTAAGTGTAAACTTTGCAAAAATGATAATATGCTTGAAACAGAAAGTACCCATTGCAAGAAATTAAAGTGTTTAGCCCTTGGCCTCAATATATACACATAAAAAGAGTCTCGAATTGTGTATTTAGGCACACTTTACATATCCCAAAATGAAAATGACATGTCAAACCAAGCTATGCCTTACAACTTCAAAAGGAAAGTTAAACATGATAATAATTGCATGCAAACAAAAATACACCAAAAGTATCCAAATGCTATTAAGCCAACCTAGGGATGTTGTGCATCCCAAAACAAGGTCTCTTTACCTGAAAATATCCCAAACAACTAGGGTGAGTAAACAAGTTACTCGTAGGAAGAAGTGCATGCGTATACCTCATAGTTTCAAATATCATACAAGTTCAATATAAACTAATACAAGGGATCATTCCTCCTAATGTCTATGTTGCAAGGTGAACTAAGGGATCATCTTAAGCTACATTAAGCAATTGAAATGAAATACACAATGCATAAGTATACTATACAATATTGAAACCTTAAGCACTAAATTATAAGCTACAAGTAATCAATGATTAACAACATGGAATTGAATGCGAAATCAAGTAGTGGAATGCTCGGACATGAAATCCTGGAATTTAACCAAGACGTTAGTGATTTTGGGTTACTAGCTCACAAAGAACAACCTAGTGTGCGCTATATGGGGAGAACTCGTACCTCCTACACTAAAGCCAAACTTTAGCCGTCAATTAAACAATGTACCCCAAGCTTTCCAAAATCAACAATAAATACAAAACTTATACTCAAACAAATAATGCATGAAACCACCTTCCATGCACAAGTAGAGTTAAAACCACATACCTCATGTCTACAATGGCATACAAAATGTCGAATCTTCAATGTGCAATTATGTAATGACTCGGTCATTTTCCTTCCTGTTCTTTTTCTCCATTTTTATAGATTAAATTTTTTTTTTTCGTTGATATTATTTTTTTTGCGTAACCTCACTTTTCGTGTTCGGAGTTGATTCTTAACTTTATGTGATTTCATTCTTGTTGGTTTCTCTGAAAGGCGTAGCTTTACTTTTGGAGAAAGGCGTAGCTTTACTTTTGGAGAAAAGCTTGCTGATTGTTTCTTTTACCCGTAGTGGCGTGGATGAAGAGATTCTTCAAAATCATTTTCTTTTCTTGGTGTTTTTCATAAATATCTTTTATAAGATATTTTCATTTGGGTCACTTGTGCAATTATTCTTTTGTGTAGGGGCCTTTATGTAATTAATGAAAGTTAATTCCAAAGTGTCTCCTTGGGGCTTGGATCCTTATACGGGATTCATTTTCACATTTTGTTGAGTTGTGTACTCTTAGGATTCTCTTCTGGTCATTTCTTACAGTTTTAGGGTTTTTGACTCCGGTTGCCGCCGAACTTGTTCAAGACATATCTCTTTACTCGGGACTCAGTTTTCGATGCCGTTTCTTTCGTTATTCATTTTTTATCATCTCAGTTCTTTTTTGTTCACGAATTTTTGCCGTTTGAGAGCGTATGCGCATATTCCACTTTTTCGGGCCGGGCGAGACCCATTCGGGGCACTTTTTGAGATTTTTATAAATAGGGGGTGCGAGACAAATTTTTTTAAAAACTCTCTTGTCTTCTCCATGGCAGCCTAGGGCTGCTACCTTTCTTCCTTTCTTTTATTCTCTTCCTTTTTTATTTTTTCGTCGACGACTAAGGCTTTAATGTCGGCCTTGACGAGGCCTTTGATTCCAACCGATTGGAATCTCGTTTTGGCTATTTTTTGAGTTCGGGTTTGAAGTCAAGTTTAAATTTAGGTGTTGCCGCTTGATGGTTTATGGTTCACCTTAATGTCCCTGACAAAACCCCGAAGTGGCGTCACATTCAGAAAGGTTTCATTTTGGTGGGATTTGAGATTTTATCTCAAATTGAGGTAGGGGGTTGTTTTATGTTTATTTCCTAAGTGTTTAGGAGTTTTTGGAGCTTAATATATATTGTTAACATGCTTGATAAACCATAGTCATAGGTATAGATTGTAAATATTTGAAATGGCTTAGGGTTTAGTGATTTAATATCATGTTTGGTGTATACATTTGTATAGCTTGCCAAATTATAGTGTATATATGACGATGGCTGCTTGATATACGCCAAAATAATGTAGTGAATGTGTGGTTCAAGAAAAGCCTTTTATATCAAATTTAAATTTATAAAAACCACTACCAACACTACTACTAACATAGTAAGAGTGAGTAGGGATCGTCCCAAGGGATTATACGTGTTGGAATTTAATTTCAACTCTAATGTATCAATTGATTGCAAAAGATAGAGATTGGTTGATTAAACTAAGGTGCAATGAAATTAAAATGCAAGTAAAGTAAATTAGTGAAAGATAGGGATTTAAGAGATATGAAGAGAAGTCTTAGGGTGTTGGAATCACCACTAAGCTCAAGTAATTAACCACTTGCTTTCCATTAATGGGGAATACATTGTTGGGAACAAAATACGACTACCAATTGCAATATTAAGCATGGACCATCAAATTAAAGAATGAATTGTCTACTTAAACTAAGTGTAGCACAACCCATCAATTCTAAGCATGACCCATCAAACTAGTCACAATTGTAGCATACACTAATCTAGAGAATCATGGAATTTGCAATAATAAGCCATGGAATATCAAATAAAGTATAGATTGTCTACCTACCTACAAGCATGAATTAAAATGTAGAAAAACCCATCAAGTATAAGAATAATCCATCAAATTAATTGACAAACCAATCCAATGAAAACCCATGCTTAGCCATCACCAAATCCTTAATTAATCACACATAGACATGCAACCAATATAGAGAATCTAGTGTAGAGATTAATTCCCAAATAATCACATATAAGACAACATGTAATCAAATAGAGAATCAATAGAAAGAATTAATCCATATGAATCATGTAAGAAATAGTTCCTAATTTAATCACACATAGACATGCAAATAAACTAGAGAATTAATAGGAAGAATTAAACCATAGAAATCATAGAAATATACCAAGATTCATTAAATTCACAAGGCTAGAACACTAATCACAACAATATATATAGAACCCCCAAAAATAGAAATACAAGGGTTTAGATTACACAAGACTTAAGGCTCATCCAAGCCCTAAGTGTAGATCTAGCCAATCATGGAAGAGGTAGATGTGGTCATGGAACCCTCAAGGGTAAGCTTTAAACATGGATCCATCTTATTCTTCTTCTTCTTTGAAGCTCTAGAGAGAGAGAGAGTGTGTGTGGATCTAGAGGTGGGTCTTGAGATGTGCTTCCACTTCCCTCTTTTTTTCTAATCCTAATCTCTAACTTTACTAGAGAGAGAAATATAATATTTCCATTGTAAAAATAAAATGATGAAAAGCTCTTTTACAAAATGGGTCACTTCCCTTTATATAGAAGGTCCTTTTCTTAGTCACTAAGTCAGGAATATAGCTCCAAAAATATCTAATCCCGTATTATATGGTAGGTGGACTTTTGGGCGCGCACGAGAATAAGACAGCTCGTTGCCAGCAAAAGTTCGATCGATTAGACTTTTTCTTCGATCGATTAGGAAAAGTTCGATCGATCCAACTTCGATCGATCTCAGAAAAAGCGATCGATCTCAGAAAAAGTTGGATCGATCCAACTTGGCAGTTTTTCAGCATTAGCCTCCTTTTGCTCCAAATCAGCTTCCTTTTGCTCCGGATCCTTACTAAGACTTAGTTTGACTCCAAAAAAGCCTTAAGAAACCATTTTTAGCCCATTTTAACATTATTGACCTGAAATAGACAAAAACACAAATAAGTACTAAAATAGGAAAATAAGATTGATAAAGGTCCTAGAACCCTCAAGCTTAAGGGGTTTAAAAGCGCACTTTTCAGCTCTCATCACACCCCCAAACTTAAATATTGCTAGTCCCTAGCAATGAACTACAAAGTAAAGGAATGAAATGAACAACTAAACAACTACAAACTAGAAAGCAATAAAATGATAGCGCCACTTTCGTAGGGAACACGATTGCATTTAGCATATGCAACAAGCCTTTTAAACCCCTAGGTTACCCCTAGTGGACGAGTAAAGTCTCGTGAGGATTTTTAGAAATGATTCCCACAAACATTAAGCTCATTTTTTCTAAAGAGGCACTAATATTATAAACAAGCATTGGGAGAAAACTACCTCAAGTATGCAATTTTTCAAACATTTCTAAGCAATTTCCCAAAATCTCAATATCAAGCAAGCAAGTATGGTCCTCCACACATTAAGAAAATGATCATGCATATCAAAACAACTCTAGAATCCTTTTTGAGTGGACCGGCATCAAATATGTTGCTATCTTAGCCAACTAAAGAATTAATCACATCCTTACCCTCAAACTAGCATACAAATCTAGTCCCAATCATTAAGACAAAGAGTGGACCTTTTATTAAAGTTTTATTATTCTAGGTGCGCTTATTCTTTTCACTTGATTTTATTTTTATTTATTTTTACTTTTTATTTTTTAGGATCAAAGATGGAAATATGGTGTAATGTGTTGATCTATTAAGCTTTTCTAGCAATTCATGAGGTTGAGCGTTAGGTCAATGACTCCCAAACCAGACGGCTTTAGGGCATTAGGCATTCAAACACCCTTACAGACTAACAAGCTCAAATCAATTAGGCTACAAATTAAGACAACCTCCATCTAATCATTTCCCACTTCTCACAATTTGGGAGAAATCCTCACTTTTTATTGCTTTTGCTTTTGCTCTTTTTTTTTTTTTTTTTGGTAAGCAAGTTCAATTATTAACCTAGAGTTTGGGCCCTCCACTTTTCGGTGCGAGAAATTCAGTGCTTGATGATGCTAGAATCCTGGCTACTTAATGAAAAGGGATTGTTATCCAACTTTATCAAGAATGAAAGCTTTTAATGCACTACTAGCCCAATTGGGATATAACCAATTCAATAATCAACAAAGCACGTACCCCACAAATGAATGCTAGTGTGCACCTGTGCTAGTGTAGAATCCTAGAATGAATCTCAAAACAATCACAAAATCAAGATGATGTGGACCACAAATGTAAGCAAGATATCAATCTTTCGAAAAATTTACTCATAAATGGCATTTACAAGGCATACAAGGAGTATTGGACTCTCAAGTCAAGTACTTTTTAAATTTTAAGCAATATAATCCTCAAAAGATCAAAATCATCGCTAACATCAATCTCAAATCTCAATCATGCATTTAAGTTTCAAACTTAAGTAGAATGCAACAAAGACACCGTTCTCCCAAACTTAAACTGCACATTGTCCTCAATGTACAATAAGAATAATGGAAAAGATGGAAAGAGTATACCGTGGTGATGTAGACATGAAGCCCAGTAGCGATCCAATTCGAAAGACGTCTCCCCCAAACTTGGAATCAACAACCTACTTGAATAACCACACTACCAAACTCACATCAAATATCAAATGGGATAAGAATAATTAAATCATGCATTCTAAGGCAATATAACACAAGATAAAAGAGAGATATGAGATCAAGCCCTAGCTAAAGCATAAAAGTAGCATGACTACACATAAGGGCACAATGGTGAAAAGTTTTTATATTTTTCTTTTTACGAAAACAAATATATACAAAATGCAAGAAAAATAAGGAATAAAATGCATGAACAAAATGAAAAAAGAAAAAATAAAGAAGGTCAAATGCAATGAAAAAATATGTACAACGCAAGAAATGAAAAATAATATGTATAATGCAAGTATATACAAAATTTTCTTACTTTTTGTTTTTCATTCATTTCTTTTTTTTTTTTTTTTTTTGGAAAAAGAAAAAGAAAAATAAAAATAAAAATAGAAAAATGAAAATGTCAAAAAGTCAAAGGGGCAAAGCTATGATCGATCTTGCTCGCACGATGGGATAGAGAGTATGAAATTTGCAGTGCTTTGAAATTTTTTCTAAGTATGGAATCTCAAGATCGATCTAATAATGAAGTTGGATCGATCGAAGAACTTTAGATCAATCTAGGAATGTTTTCGATCGATTTAACAGAGAGCTGAAATATGCAGGTTGATGCAGGCTCAAAATTTTTCTAAGTGTTGAAACTACAGATCGATCGAACTTGATGTTTGGATCGATCGAAGGTCTTTTGATCGATCTAACTGAGAACTGATATCTGAAGATTTTCTTGGATCGATGATACAGAGAGTGATTTGGATGCAGGTTTGCTGCAGGAATGAAATTCGATCGATCGAACCTCATTTTGAGATCGATCGAACTTATGCAAAATGCTCGATTATGACATAAAAGTGTATGCAATCCTTATCACAGTTCCTAGCGATATATATGAACCCAAAACAAATATGTAGGCTTCGTAAGAAATGAAAAACAAAAAGAAATGAGGGAGGAATAGAGTTGTGAAACTCTACGAATACTAGTGTTTAACGTCTCTAGTAAGACGTTAGATCAACTCACTAATCAAAAGAATCAAAAACCGGATATGAAACATCCTGATTGATCCTCTTTTCACTTTTCTCATTTAATGTCCCACTTATAACAATGAAATCATCCTCTAAAAGAATGACTTGAAAAGAAATGAAAGAGATGATTTTGTTCCTTTCATCCACGGTTTTGAAAATAAAATCAATGATGAGCGACTTGCACTTGGCAAGACAAAGTCTTTCAAAGACTCATTTAGAATGTCAAGAAACACCCTCTCTTCATCTTTTTTCTCTCCCTCAAAAATTACCATCTCCCCACCCTCTAAGTTAGCTAAGGAGTCCATTAGAGAGTTCAATTCATAGGAATCTAGTGTAGAGATTAATTCCCAAATAATCACATATAAGACAACATGTAATCAAATAAAGAATCAATAGAAAGAATTAATCCATATGAATCATGTAAGAAATAATTCCCAATTTAATCACACATAGACATTTAAATAAACTAGAGAATTAATAGAAAGAATTAAACCATAGAAATCATAGAAATATATCAAGATTCATTAAATTCACAAGGCTAGAATACTAATCACAACAATATATATAGATCCCCAAAAATAGAAATGCAAGGATTTAGATTACACAAGACTTAGGGCTCATCCAAGCCCTAAGTGTAGATCTAGCCAATCATGGAGGAGGTAGATATTGTCATGGAACCCTCAAGGGTAAGCTCTAAACATGGCTCCATCTTCTTCTTCTTCTTCTTTGAAGCTCTAGAGAGAGAGAGAGAGAAAGTGGATCTAGAGATGGGTCTTGAGATGTGCCTCCACTTCCCTCTTTTCTTTTAACCCTAATCTCTAACTTTACTAGACAGAGAAATATAATATTTACAATGTAAAAATAAAATGATGAAAAGCACTTTTACAAAATGGGTCACTTCCCTTTATATAGAAGGTCCTTTTCTTAGTCACTATGAATATAGCTCCAAAAATATCTAATCCCGTATTATGTGGTAGGTGGACTTTTGGGTGCGCACAGGAATAAGACAGCTCGTTGCCAGCAAAAGTTCGATCGATTAGACTTTTTCTTCGATCGATCAGAGAAAAGTTCGATCGATCCAACTTTTATTTTTGATCGATCCAACTTCGATCGATCGAAGAAAAAACGATTGATCTCAGAAAAAGTTGGATCGATCCAACTTGGCAGTTTTTCAGCATTAGCTTCCTTTTGCTCCAAATCAGCTTCCTTTTGCTCCGGATCCTCACTAAGACTTAGTTTGACTCCAAAAATGCCTTAAGAAACCATTTTTAGCCCATTTTAACATTATTGACCTGAAATAGACAAAAACACAAATAAGTACTAAAACGGGAAAATAAGATAGATAAAGGTCCTAGAACACTCAAGCTTAAGGGGTTTAAAAGTGCACTTTTCAGTGCTCATTACACCCCCAAACTTAAATATTGCTAGTCCCTAGGAATGAACTACAAAGTAAAGGAATGAAATGAACAACTAAACAACTATAAACTAGAAAGCAATAAAATGATAGTGCCACTTTCGTAGGGAACACGATTGCATTTAGTATATGTAACAAGCCTTTTAAACCCCTAGGTTAGCCCTAGTGGACGAGTGAAGTCTCGTGAGGGTTTCCAAAAATGATACCCACAAACATTAAGCTCATTCTTTCTAAAGAGGCAACAATATTGCAAACAAGCATTGGGAGAAAACTACCTCAAGTATGCAATTTGTCAAACATTTCTTAGCAGTCTCCCAAAATCTCAACATCAAGCAAGCAAGTATGGTCCTCCACACATCAAGAAAATGATCATGCAAATCAAAACAACTCTAGAATCCTTTTTGAGTGAATCGGCATCAAATATGTTGCTATCTTAGCCAACTAAAGAATTAATTACATCCTTACCCTCAAACTAGCACACAAATCTAGTCCCGATCATCAAGACAAAGATGGAAGCATGGTGTAATGTGTTGATCTATTAAGCTTTCTAGCAATTGATGAGGTCGAGCGTTAGGTCAATGACTCCCAAACTAGACGGCTTTAGGGCATTAGGCATTCAAACACCCCTACGGACTTACAAGCTCAAATCAACTAGGCTATAAATCAAGACAACCTCCATCTAATCATTTCCCACTTCTCACAATTTGGGAAAGTCCTCACTTTTTATTGCTTTTGCTTTTGCACTTTTTTTTTCTCTTTTTTTTGTTTTTATTTATTTATTTATTTAATTTTTTTGTAAGTAAGTTCAATTATTAACCTAGAGTTTGGGCCCTCCACCTTTCGGCGAGTGAAATTCAGTGCTTGATGAGGCTAGAATCCCGGCTACCTAGTGAAAAGGGGTTGTTATCCACCTTTATTAAGAATGAAAGCTTTCAATGCACTACTATCCCAATTGGGATATGTGACGGCCCAAGTTTTTTAACCCGGTGTGTCAGTGATGAATTGAAAGATGACCCGATAACGGATCCGAAATGCAGAAGTAAAAGACAAAATAACGGTCTCTAGAGATACAACATGGCTCTAAGACACCATTATGACCCTCAACGAGGTCACGGAACCCAAAGGAATCAAATGGGGAAGCAACGTTTCAAAAACGAACAAGAATGAACCTAGGGGCAAAATTATCATTTTTAGATTAAAAGTGGGTGCTACCGAGCACACCATTGGAAAGACAAAGAAAAATTAATAAACTTAGACTCAAAAATCGCTTGATTCGGAGTCCAAATGAAGAAGATATGGCTAACGGAAGAAGAAGGGCAAAACGGTCAAAAAGTACCAACCCAAGAACATCTAACCGGTTAGAAGGCCAAAAACAGTGACAAAAACGCTGCCCACACTCATGTAACCAGTTACGAGACCCCATCTAAACGTTTAGATGTGAAGGGGCAGTAAGGGTGCGACCCAAAAACCTGGCAGCAGGGATTTTTCCTGGAAAAATGGAAATTTAAGGGCCAAGATGACATTTTCTGGAAAAACTCAAAGAAGAAACCCCCCTCAAAATCGAGTTTTCTATGTGAATCATGAGAAAAATTGAAAAATACTCACTTTGAAATGCCCAAAGAGCAAAAGCAAAAGCATAATTAGAGTATATAATACCACACATCAAGACATAGATTCTCTAGGTTATCAACTAGAAATCTAAAAGTGTGAAATCAACTAAATATATCAATTTAGTATGGATGTACTTAACAACATCAAAATCGCTAATAGCCAAAACCACAAGTCAACAAAGTAAACATGATTGTCAACTTGGAATTGAATGCGAAAACAAACAGTAGAAGACCTGGACATCACGCTCGGAATTCTGCCGAGACCTCAATGGTTATTTCGGGCACTAACCCGCAGGGAAGACCACCCTAAGTGCACACTATCTCAATGACTTAGAGGACTCACGTCCCCGTACTAGAGCCAAACCCTAGCCATCCCAACTCAACAATGTTCCAAGATTCCAAAATAAACCAAATAAGTTCATAACTTATACATATTACTACTACATAGTAACAAGTTAGCAATATAGCTCTCAATTGTGCATAATAAGCATTTCATATCCATAATGCTACGAAATCACAAGCCAACAATATATTCATATTAGAAACATACTCTCATGAATATAAATTTAACAACAATGCCCTTCAATGCATATAACACAATTAAGTGAATACTTCACAAGTCTAAATCCATGATCTTAAAATAGAAGCACCTTCTAAAACATGATTAAATCCATGGATAAACAAGATAGAATCTAATTACATCAAAATAATAAAACTCTCTAGATTTCAAATCATTTCCAATTGGCCCCAATTTAATATACGCTAATAGACATATCATGGTCATTACATATATTCCCACAAAAGCTTAATTAGGCCCATGAAACCACAAAATTTGACTTTAATTAATTCTCTTAATTAAAGTCTCTAAAATTTCAAACTCAACCAAATGCTTTCAAATTAAAGTATATTAACAAACATGCCAAAACTTAATTTAGAAGCATAATACAACTCAATTTCATGCAAGGTACGGCCATGAACTTTAATCTTTCACAAAAAATAAATATTAATTAAAAAGAGCAATTCTTATTTAATTAATCCAAATTTAATATATGTTAACCAACATGTTAAAACAAGATTTTCTACTATGCCACAATTCAAATCAAAGTTACATATCATCATGAATTTTAAATCTTATACAAAGAATTAAAAATTACTAACTTTCTAGATTTGATACAAGGCACATATATAAGTTGTATATCATGCTAAACACTTAATACAACACACACAAAAGCCTAAAACATTCCCTACCTCCATTTGAGATGAATCTCCAATCCCCACCAAAATAAATTTCCTCCGAATCCGACGAAACTCCTAGGTTTTGTCAGGGACAACACCATGAACATGAATCCCAAGGAAGCCCCATCAAAAACACAACTTTACTTCAAACCCGAACTCGAGAAATGGCCAAAACGAGATTTCAATCGGTTGGAATCGAAGGCCTCACCGAGGGGAACAATAAACATAAAGGTATCACCACTTTTTAATGAAGGGAGGAAGCTCAAAAGAAGAAAGAGAAGATGGCAGCCATGGCTACCTCTAGATCTGGCCAAGAGAGAGGAGAGAGAGAGAAAAAATCTGATTTTTTACTTAAAGACCTCATATTTATAGAAAAACTCAAAAAGTGCCTTGAACGGGCCCCGCCGGGTCCGAAAAAGTGAAATTTGAGCAGACACTCTCAAATGGCAAAACTCCATGAACGAAAAAGATTCCAAATGAGAAAATATGAACAAAGAAAGAAACGGCGTCGAAAATCGAATCTCGAGCAGAGAGTTATTCCTAAAACAAGTTTGGCGCAAACCGGGGCCAGAAACCCTGAAACTGGAAAACATCGTCCAGGAGGAAATTCTAAGAGTCCATGACTGGATGAAATGTGAAAATGAATCCTATACAAGGATCCAGGCTCAAAACAAGGCATTGAGCAATAACTTTCATTAATTGCACAATGGCCCCTCCAAAAAGTGAAAACTGTGAAACTGCCCCAGAATGAAAATATCTTCTTTGATACCCCTGAAATAAAATATCTTCATAAGATATTTATGAAAAACACCCCAGGAAAAGAAAAAGTTTCCAAAGAACTTTGCACTTATGCCCCTATGGGCACCGGGAGCAACTAGAGTACTTTCTCACGAAAGTAAATATACGTATCTCATAGAAATCACTGAGAATGAAGATACGTGAAGTCAGAAACCAACTCCGAACACAAGAAGTGTGGTTACGCAAACAGAGTGACAAATGAGGAAAGGACGAAATAGGGAAAAAGACAAAATAGGGAAAAGACAAAAAGTGAATAGTGTCAAAAAACGAAAAATGCGGAATTGACTCGGTCCTCAAAGGAAGTTGTCAATCAACAGAAAAGAGTCTCAGGAATCACTCCAGAGCACTCGAGACGACACTAATTGATAAGAAACCAAACTCAGAAGGGAAAAGACAACGGAAAAAATTTATCTGAAAAAATCCGGGTCATTACAACCTTCCCACCTTAAAGGAATTTCGTCCCCGAAATCCAGCCTAAACAAAGCAAAAAGGCAAAACCAGGATAACTACGGATTACATCTCTGAGTACCCCAGATAACACGCCACACCAACGACCTCAAAGCAGAAAGGAAACCCCTAAACCAATGTCATTTACACCCACGTGCTCACGACAAGACAACCTCTTAAAGGAAAAGTGACCACATGGCCACACGACAAGTCTGAACTCACACAGAGAACCCAAAGTCAAACAAAAAAATGGAAAACAACAACCGTAAGCGTCCCTCCTGACAAACCACCATACGAGTTTGAAAACAACCAACAAAAGAACTCCAAAATAACAACGTATCAAATAAAGGTACTGAACAGAGACAGCATGGCAGTACGAATAGCGACCAGAACTCGCCCACGACGTAATCAAATGTGTGGTAGCAATAACAGTGCCTAGCGCCCGCCCACATTTACTCGTCAGTAAGGTAGCATCGACGGCAACTAGTACTCACCCACAACAAACAACTTTGTACGGTAGCATGACAGTATAAGGCACTAGTTCATAACCTGCCCCCTACTAGGTCTACCCATGAAACCTCTCGATACCAATGACATCAATGTCAAAAATGATCATTACCAAAAGTACTATGGGGACCAACATTTTGTGAGAGTTAAGATATGGTTCAAAGATGTCCGGCCGGACCATCCTAGCCAATCCCAAAACTCTGACAACAATGTTATAGATACCACTATGCTTAAGGCCCCAAATCCTCAATACAACAAAACCAACATCTCCAATGTCTCAAAATACCCCTATTAACAACATTAATCAGGAATCCAAAACTTGACAAGCAAATCAACGCCTATAGAAATCAAAACGAACCTCTCAATAAGACATTTCATCGAAAGTCCTTCACATTACTCCCTGAAACAGATCAACTACAAGACCAATCACCATCATCAAACATCAGATCCACATCCCTATCACGGATAACTAAATCCTCAAAATACAAATCCACCAAGTGGCACACACATCAAAATACCAACAACCAAGGTCACAAAATGAATCTCTTAAAACCATACTTGGAAACACCAAGTCAAATCAAAATTCCTCAATTTTTTGATCCACAACCAATCATCAAAACTACGATTCCTCAAAACTATGCCTAGTGATAACTAGGACGAGAAACTCCATAACAAGCCATATCCAACAACAATCCTCCAAAACTTTTCCTAAAACTTAACCACATCCAGGTCTCCAAAATGGAAACAAGTCTCCAAAAGACATTCTCAAAAGAGCATCAAGCTCACCTCACAATCAAACAAATCCTCAATAATATGGACACAAGTCCCCATAAAATGATCTCACACCAATCAACTCACTCTGAACACCACAACAGTTAACAACCACGGTAAAAACTCCTCAAGGGAAGATATGAAAGAAAGGGAACCACCAGTCCTAAAAAGGATAACACCACGACTCCATCTCTGAAATGAAAGACAATAAGGTCAAAGACTTCACCCCCTACATGGTAGTAAGTCGACCAAAATCCATCAAATCCTCACCAAGGACTCAAGACAACGACTATCATTCTCATGGACCAACTAACCCCAAAATAGTGCACAACACAACGAAAAGAAGAGACTCACTCCTTGTGAAGTCCCTAACATGAACCAACACAAAACCCTTGTGACCAGAAAGAAAATCTACTCACATAGATAAAAATCAAAGGTACATGCATCATGTCTCCACGTAAGCACAAAAGTATGTCATTAAAGCGCAATAACAACATGGCATCTCTAAGCATATAAAGAAGGCATACTAATGCCACACAATAAGAAGGCAATTGTGGATACCTGCACCTACTCATGCATCACAATATCATAAATCATACTACTAACATGGTAGTAAACGAAACTGCATAAGACAACATGATGCAACAATGAACCCTATGGACATCGTATCTTAGAGTGTCTAAGAAAAGAAAGGACAATTCCTAGTCATAAGCTGTCTCCAAAACCAATGCGACAACAACCTGTCTCAAAACAAATGTGAGCCCTTACCACAATGGTAAGACTCAAACAATCTAACTCCGAATCTAAAGGTGACACTACAAGTGACACTAACAGTGCAGTGCTCTCACTACCCGAGACATCAATCAATCGACTTGATCCCAAAAGCGTCATCACGGAAGAACTACTCAAGGAAAATGGCAACTACAGCCATACCAATAACAACTAAATCAATCACCACGACTGATCCATAAAACAACCATCATCATCATCGATCAAAGGACAATGCCTATCAAAACAAAACCAACACTGATTCCATCCGAACTGTGCTTGTAGCTAGCCAGCACAGTAGCATGATAGTGCCTTGCACCCACCCACAAATGTGCCCACCCACGAAAAATGCAAGTTCTAGAGGAATCTTCCTGGACAATCAAGGATCCTAAGAGGTCCATAACCTCATCATGGCTCAAAACCAACAAATCCATCACTATGGCAACGCTAAATGACTCATCTTACAAGAACCTAAATAAAAGGTGACCATCCAACTACCTCAAAACCAACGCTAGGTCGACAATAACCTACATCACCATGAGACTGTGACTACAATCACCATCAACCTCAACTCGTGCTTCAATGACCAATCTCGTGTCATGCCAAGTATGTAACATAATTATGCATATACAATTCTAATCTAGCATACGTCACAGGTCATGCTCTTTACATTAGAATAAAACAATGTTAAACAAACGACATACAACATGTAGCACGTAAACACATAAACATGTTATCATAAAGCATATAGACACATAAAGCATGGCAACAAAAGCATGATTTGCAGCCAAAACTCGTCGTCCTAAGGTTTTCAAACCAAGGAGCTCTAATACCACTTGTGATGGCCCAAGTTTTTCAACCCGGTGCGTCAGTGATGAACCGAAAGATGACCTGATAACGGATTCGAAATGCAGAAGCAAAAGACAAAACAACGGTCTTTAGAGATACAACATGGCTCTAAGACACCATTATGACCCTCAACGAGGTCACGGAACCCAAAGGAATCAAATGGGGAAGCAACGTTTCAAAAACGAACAAGAATGAACCTAGGGGCAAAATCATCATTTCCAGCTTAAAAGTGGGTGCTACCGAGCACACCATTGGAAAGACAACAAAAAATTAATAAACTTAGACTCAAAAATCGCTTGATTCGGAGTCCAAATGAAGAAGATATGGCTAACGGAAGAAGAAGGGGCAAAACGGTCAAAAAGTACATACCCAAGAACATCTAACCGGTTAGATGGCCTATCTAACGGGTTAGAAGGCCAAAAACAGTGACAAAAATGTTGCCCACACTCATGTAACCGGTTACGAGACCCCATCTAAACGTTCAGATGTGAAGGGGCAGTAAGGGTGCGACCCAAAAACCTGGCAGCATGGGTTTTCCCTGGAAAAATGGAAATTTAAGGGCCAAGATGACATTTTCTGGAAAAACTCAAAGAAGAAACCCCCCTCAAAATCGAGTTTTCTACGTGAGTTTTGTGAAAAATTGAAAAATACTTACCGTGAAATCTGGTCCAGAGGGTCCAAAAAGCTGCTATATTGAAAACTGAAAGCTGAACTTCGTAAGCAATTTCTGATGTCAAGACAACATTTTCTGGAAAAACACAAAAAAGAAACCCCCCCTAAAATCATGTTTTCTATTCAACCATGTGAAGAACGGAATTTATTTCTCAAAGAAAATTTCCAAAATACCCTTAGGTCAGAATATGCAACAAAAGTGAAAAATGAGTCCGTAGGAGGCTCATTTCACCAAAGAAGAAGCTTTGCTCGGAAACGACCATGCACACAAACGTAACTTACCTCATAATATGTGCTACAGTGGTCCATGGCCCAAAAATATGGCCGATACAAAATATGACCCCCCAATGGCCAAAATGCCAAAAACGAAGTTTGAACGAAAACTTGGAATTTAAAATCATGAGATGGTTTCAAAATGCCATTTGGCCCTTGGCCACACTTCATACATGGTGAATGAATGCTAATGGAAGAATCAAAATGGAATTCCCACACCCAATGCAAACATGGTGAAGCAAAAACTCAGTATTTTTCAATACTTTCATAATATTCCATGAAGTCAAAAATTACATAGGATACAAATTACATGTCATTGGCCTCCGGCCTCATCTCATACATGTCATATACATCGTAAAGAGTGTACTCATATACACATTACATATAAGGAGTCAAATATACATATGTTGACATATAAGACTACAATTGGGATTCTAAGCCAACCTTCACAAAAATAGAAGTCTCCAAGTCCACAAACCATCCAAACATAATGATAACCTCAACTTTAATTCTTGTACCTAAAATATGTTTCAGTATCGTAGGGGTGAGTAACATAAAGCTACTCGTAGGAAATGAGCATGCATCGACTACGTTTTACAAGTTTGCATGATTTAATTATTGTGGTTTATTCCACCTAACGTCTATGTCAAAGGTGAGACTCAAGGAGCATCCTAACTACATAAGATCATTTCTAGCATCAATCACCTCATTCACGCAATTTTAGCAACATAGGGTCATACTTACACAAAGCAACAACATAGGAGCATGCTTACACAAGGCAACAACATAGGAGCATGCTTACATAAAATAGCAACATATAGATTCTCAAGGTTATCAACTTGAAGTCTAAAATGCAACATCAACTAAATATAACAATTTAGCATAATTAGAATATATAATACCACACATCAAGACATAGATTCTCTAGGTTATCAACTAGAAATCTAAAAGTGTGAAATCAACTAAATATATCAATTTAGTATGGATGTACTTAACAACATCAAAATCGCCAATAGCCAAAACCACAAGTCAACAAAGTAAACATGATTGTCAACTTGGAATTGAATGCGAAAATAAATAGTGGAAGACCTGGACATCACGCTCGGAATTCTGCCGAGACCTCAATGGTTATTCTGGGCACTAACCCACAGGGAAGACCACCCTAAGTGCGCACTATCTCAATGACTTAGAGGACTCACGTCCCCGTACTAGAGCCAAACCCTAGCCATCCCAACTCAACAATGTTCCAAGATTCCTAAATAAGCCAAATAAGTTCATAACTTATACATATTACTACTACATAGTAACAAGTTAGCAATATAGCTCTCAATTGTGCATAATAAGCATTTCATATCCATAATGCTACGAAATCACAAGCCAACAATATATTCATATTAGAAACATACTCTCATGAATATAAATTTAACAACAGTGCCCTTCAATGCACATAACACAATCAAGTAAATACTTCACAAGTCTAAATCCATGATCTTAAAATAGAAGCACCTTCTAAAACATGATTAAGTCCATGGATAAATAAGATAGAATCTAATTACATCAAAATAATTAAACTCCCTAGATTTCAAATCATTTCCAATTGACCCCAATTTAATATATGCTAATAGACATATCATGGTCATTACATATATTCCCACAAAAGCTTAATTAGGCCCATGAAACCACACGATTTTAATTAATTCTCTTAATTAAAGTCTCTAAATTTTCAAACTCAACCAAATGCTTTCAAATTAAAGTATGTTAACAAACATGCCAAAACTTAATTTAGAAGCATAATACAACTCAATTTCATGCAAGGTACGGCCATGAACTTTAATCTTTCACAAAAGATAAATAGTAATTAAAAAGAGCAATTCTTATTTAATTAATCCAAATTTAATATATGTTAACCAACATGTTAAAATAAGATTTTCTACCATGCCACAATTCAAATCAAAGTTATATATCATCATGAATTTTAAATCTTATACAAAGAATTAAAAATTACTAACTTTCTAGATTTGAAACAAGGCACATATATAAGTTGTATAATCATGCTAAACACTCAATACAACACACACAAAAGCCTAAAACACTCCCTACCTCCATTTGAGATGAAATCTCAAATCCCCACCAAAATAAATCGGCTCCGAATCCGACGAAGCTCCTAGGTTTTGTTGGGGACAACACCACGAACATGAATCCCAAGGAAGTCCCGTCAAAAAAACAACTTGACTTCAAACCCGAACTCAAGAAATGGCCAAAACGAGATTCCAATCGGTTGGAATCGAAGGCCTCGTCGAGGGGAACAATGAACATAAAGGCATCACCACTTTTTAATGAAAGGAGGAAGCTCAAAAGAAGAGAGTGAATATGGCAGCCATTGCTGCCTCTAGATCCGGCCAAGAGAGAGGAGAGAGAGCAAAAATCTGATTTTTCACTTAAAGACCTCATATTTATAGAAAAACTCAAAAAGTGCCCCGAACGGGCCCCGCCGGGTCCGAAAAAGTGAAATTTGAGCAGATGCGCTCAAACGGCAAAAATTCATGAATGAAAAAGATTCCAAGTGAGAAAATATGAACAATGGAAGAAACAGCGTTGAAAATCGAGTCTCGAGCAAAGAGTTATGCCCAAAACAAGTTTGGCGCAAACCGAGGCCAAAAACCCTGAAACTGGAAAACATCGTCCAGGAGGAAATTCTAAGAGTCCATGACCCGATGAAATGTGAAAATGAATCCTATACGAGGATCCAAGCTCAAAATAAGGCATTGAGAATAACTTTCATTAATTGCACAGTGGCCCCTCCAAAAAGTGAAAACTGCGAAATTGCCCCAGAATGAAAATATCTTCTTAGATACCCTTGAAATAAAATATATTCAAAAGATATTTATGAAAAACACCCCAGAAAAAGAAAAAAAATCCAAAGAAGTTTGCACTTATGCCCCTATGGGCACCGGGAGTAACCAGAGTACTTTCTCACGAAAGTAAAGATACGTATCTCATAAAAATCATTGAGAGTGAAGATACATGAAGTCAGAAACCAACTTCGAACATAAGAAGTGTGGTTACACAAACAGAGTGACAAACGAGGAATGGACGAAATAGGGAAAAAGACATTATAGGGAAAAGGCAAAAAGTGAATAGTGTCAAAAAACGAAAAATGCAGAATTGACTCGGTCTTCGAAGGAAGTTGTCAATCCACAGAAAAGAGTCTCGGGAATCACTCTAGAGCACTCGAGACGACACTAATCGACAAGAAACCAAACTCAGAAGGGAAAAGACAACGGAAAAAATTTATTCGAAAAAATTCGGGTCATTACAGGATATAACCAATTCAACAATCAACAAAGCACGTACCCCACAAATGAATGCTAATGTGCATCTGTGCTAGTGTAGAATCGTAGAATGAATCTCAAAACAATCATAAAATCAAGATGATGTGGAAAACAAATGCAAGCAAGATATCAATTTTTCGAAAAATTTACTCATAAATGGCATTTACAAGGCATACAAGGAGTATTGGACTCTCAAGTCAAACAATTTTTAAATTTTAAGCAATATAGTCCTCAAAAGATCAAAATCATCGCTAACATCAATCTCAAATCTCAATCATGCATTTAAGTCTCAAACTTAAGTAGAATGCAACAAAGACACCTTACCCCAAAACTTAAACTGCACATTGTCCTCAATGTGCAATGAGAACATTGGAAAAGATGGAAAGAGTATACCGTGGTGATGTAGACATGAAGCCCAGTAGCGATCCAATTTGAAAGACGTCTCTCCCAAACTTGGAATCAACAATCTACTTGAATAACCAAACTCACATCAAATATCAAATGGGATAAGAATAATTAAATCATGCATTCTAAGGCAATATAACACAAGATAAAAGAGAGATATGAGATTAAGCCCTAGCTAAAGCATAAAAGTAGCATGACTACACATAAGGGCACAATGGTGAAATGTTTTTATATTTTTCTTTTTATGAAAGCAAATATATACAAAATGCAAGAAAAGCAAGGAATAAAATGCATGAACAAAATGAAAAAAGAAAAAATAAAGAAGGTCAAATGCAATGAAAATATATATATAATGCAAGAAATGAAAAACAATTTGTACAATGCAAGTATATACAAAATTTTCTTACTTTTTGTTTTTCATTCATTTCTTTTTTTTTTTTTTTTTTTTTTTGGAAAAAGAAAATGAAAAATAAAAATAGAAAAATGAAAATGTCAAAGGGGCAAAGCTATGATCGATTTTGCTCGCACGATGGCATAGAGAGTATGAAATTTGCAGTGCTTTGAAACTTTTTCTAAGTATGGAATCTCAAGATCGATCCAATAATGAAGTTGGATCGATCGAAGAACTTTAGATTGATCTAGGAATGTTTTCGATCGATCTGACTGAGAGCTGAAATATGCAGGTTGATGCAGGCTCAAAATTTTTCTAAGTGTTGAAACTACAGATCGAACGAACTTGATGTTTGGATCGATCGAAGGTCTTCTGATCGATCTAACTGAGAACTGAGATCTGAAGATTTTCTTAGATCGATCAGATAGAGAGTGATTTGGATGCAGGTTTGCTGCAGGAATGAAGTTCGATCGATCGAACCTCATTTTGAGATCGATCGAACTTATGCAAAATGCTCAATTATGACATGAAAGTATATGCAATCGTTATCATAGTTCCTAGCAATGTATATGAACCCAAAACAAATATGTAGGCTTCACAAGAAATGAAAAATAAAAAGAAATGAGGGAGGAATAGAGTTGTGAAACTCTACGAATACTAGTGTTTAACGTCTCTAGCAAGACGTTAGGTCAACTCACTAATCAAAAGAATTAAAAACCGGATATAAAACATCCTTATTGATCCTCTTTTCACTTTTCTCATTTAATGTCCCACTTATAACAATGAAATCATCCTCCAAAAGAATGACTTGAAAAGAAATGAAAGAGATGATTTCGTTCCTTTCATCCACGGTCTTGAAAATAAAATCAATGATGAGCGACTTGCACTTGGCAAGGCAAAGTCTTTCAAAGACTCATTTGGAATGTCAAGAAATACCCTCTCTTCATCTTTTTTCTCTCCCTCAAAAATTACCATCTCTTCACCCTCCAAGTTAGCTAAGGAGTCCATTAGAGAGTTCACTTCATTTTTGGAGCTTTCAAAGTCAAAATCACAATTTTTATACATTTCGAAAAGACAAGTCTCAAGAGGGTCATTAGAGATAATAGAAGGAAGGCCCTCTTCAACAAGTTCCTCCTCCTTCTCTCCTACCTCAAGTGTGGTCAACATCTCCTCACTCTCTAGAGTAGCAATGTTCGAGATAAAATCATAATCAAAATAAGGAAAGTCCTCATTAATCATGTTATGCTCTATTGGATTAGCCACTAACTCACTTGCCACTTCCTCCTCTATACAAGATAGAGTGCTAGGCATTAGCTCACTTGCTACTTCTTCCTCACTCTCCTCATCCTCATCTATATACATTGAAGTTCTTACCATTTTTTCATTTGCCTCTTCCTCCTCCTCTTGACGAGAAAGAGTACTTGCAATTTGCTTAACTTGAGCTTCAAGCTTGGCTAAAATTTGAGAATGTGAATTAATAAGTGGAGTTTGTGAAATATGCATATTAAGTAAATCTAACACTTTTTCTTCAAATTTGGGTGAGTACCTAGAAGGTGGTGAATTTAGTTCTTCATAAAATAGTGGGGCAGGGTAATAGTCATAAGAATGATTAAATGAGTGATCAAGTCCATAATAAGATGATGTATGAAATGAATTGGATTTAATCTCAAAAGGATTAGAATATGATAGAGGAGCACAAGGTGAGGGGATGTAATTTCCCCCCAAACTTGGATCAAACAATGGCTCTATCCACATTCAAAATCTAAATGTAACAAATAATGGCCACGACATGGGCCGATGCTTGGACAAATATTTAAGCAATATAATGAGCCTCAACAAGGGCTATCACAAGCATGCGAAGAAATGAAATAATTAAAATACAAGAGTTCCAAGAATTTCTCACAACGGTCTTTAAGCAACTTCAAATTTTTATATTAGCTTTAAGCTCCAAAGATTGTTTTAAGTTCCAAAGTTTGCCTTCCTTGTGGTCAAGTACCTTATTGAACAAACAATAATGAGAACAAGAGAAAAGAATGTACAATGAAAAATAAAATAAAAATAGAAGCAATCAAATAAACACTATTGTTTAGTTTAATTCCAACAAAACCGTTAATCCTTGGCAACGACACCAAAATTTGACGATGGCCGCTTGATATACGCCAAAATAATGTATTGAATGTGTGGTTCAAGAAAAACCTTTTATGTCAAATTTAAATTTATAAAAACCACTACCAACACTACTACTAACGTAGCAAGAGTGAGTAGGGATCGTCCTAAGGGATTATACGTGTTGGAATTTAACTTCAACTCTAATGTATTAATTGATTGCAAAAGATAGAGATTGGTTAATTAAACTAAGGTGCAATGAATAAAGTAAACTAGTGAAAGATAGGGATTTAAGAGATATGAAGAGAAGTCTTAGGGTGTTGGAATCACCACTAAGTTCATGTAATTAACCACTTGCTTTCCATTAATGGGGAATACATTGTTGTGAACAAAATGCGACTACCAATTGCAATATTAAGTATGGACCATCAAATTAAAGAATGAATTGTCTACTTAACCTAAGTGTAGCACAACCCATCAATTCTAAGCATGACCCATCAAACTAGTCATAATTGTAGCACATACCAATATAGAGAATCATGAAATTTGCAATAATATGCCATGGAATATTAAATCAAGTATAGATTGTCTACCTACCTACAAACATGAATTAAATTTTAGAATAACCCATCAAACATAAGAATAATCCATTAAATTAATTGACAAACCCATCCAATGAAAACCCATGCTTAGCCATCACCAAATTCTTAATTAATCACACATAGACATGCAACCAATATAGAGAATCTAGTGTAGAGATTAATTCCCAAATAATCACATATAAGACAACATGTAATCAAATAGAGAATCAATAGATTGAATTAATCCATATGAATCATGTAAGAAATAATTCCCAATTTAATCACACATAGACATGTAAATAAACTAGAGAATTAATAGGAAGAATTAAACCATAGAAATCATAGAAATATACCAAGATTCATTAAATTCACAAGGTTAGAACACTAATCACAACAATATATATAGATTCCCAAAAATATAAATACAAGGGTTTAGATTACACAAGACTTAGGGCTCATCCAAGCCCTAAGTGTAGATCTAGCCAATCATGGAGGAGGTAGATGTGGTTATGGAACCCTCAAGGGTAAGCTCTAAACATGGCTCCATCTTCTTCTTCTTCTTCTTTGAAGCTCTAGAGAGAGAGAGAGAGTGTGGATCTAGAGATAGGTCTTGAGATGTGCCTCCATTTCCCTCTTTTCTTCTAATCCTAATCTCTAACTTTAGTAGAGAGAGAAATATAATATTTACAATGTAAAAATAAAATGATGAAAAGCTCTTTTACAAAATGGGTCACTTCCCTTTATATAGAAGGTCCTTTTCTTAGTCACTAAGTCAGGAATATAGCTCCAAAAATATCTAATCCTGTACTATGTGGTAGGTGGACTTTAGGGCGCGCACGGGAATAAGACAGCTCGTTGCCAGCAAAAGTTCAATCAATCAGACTTTTTCTTCAATCGATTAGAGAAAAGTTCGATCGATCCAACTTTTATTTTCGATCGATCTAACTTCGATCGATCTCAGAAAAAGTTGGATCGATCCAACTTGGCAGTTTTTCAGCATTAGCTTCCTTTTGCTCCAAATCAGCTTCCTTTTACTCTGGATCCTCACTAAGACTTAGTTTGACTCCAAAAAGGCCTTAAGAAACCATTTTTAGCCTATTTTAACATTATTAACCTGAAATAGACAAAAGCACAAATAAGTACTAAAATGGAAAAATAAGATAGATAAAGGTCGTAGAACACTCATGCTTAAGGGGTTTAAAAGTTCACTTTTCAGCGCTCATCAATATATATATATATATATATATATATATATATATATATATATATATATATGTTATATAGCTTGTTTCATAGTTTAAAGCATGCCTAGCTTATATATATATAATGTGTAGAGATAACATGACAACTAGTGGTCTTGAGATTATAGGTTAAGTGCATTAGATAGCTTGTTTAATAATTCAAAGCCTTGAGAACATGTATATCTTGTCGTAGGTAAATTGTTTCATTTACTAAATTATTTGATTTTAGAGACTTTTCATGTTAGGATGATAATCTCTTGAAATGTAATACATTTGGTTACCTTGTGAGAATGTTACTAGACTTGTGTAGAATTAGTACTTGTGGCCTCCTAAAATCTTAATTGGACTTAGCATGATATATGATATCATTGTCTTGCAAAACTTGTTTAAATATATCTTGTGTAGGTATGTATCTTATTTAGAATATTACAATTGATTACTTTGAAAGCTTGCTACTAAATTGTAGCTTATTTAGTACTTGTGACTTAGGTTGATAATTTGGCTCAATTGTTATAAAATATTCTTATTTTGTGTATAAATCGTATATTGAGGACTTAACATGTCATATGCCATTTAGACTTGAATTCTAGGACATGGTTTGTGTGGATTCAACCTTACTTGTGCATGGAATGTGGTTAATCGCATTATTTATTTATAAAGTTTTGAACTTGTTGATTTTGAAAAGCTTGTAAGGATAATATATATATGTGATGGCTAGGGTTTAGATCTAGTATGGAGGTAAGAGTTTTCTAAGTCATATAAAGTGCGCAATAGGTAATACCTTGTGGGTCGTAATTGCCCAGAATAATTTCTACATGTGTGCACTAGGTAGTACCTTGTGTGTCGTAATTACTCAGAATAACTTGCTTGGTCTATGACCACGTATCCTAGTCTTTCCACTATTTGATTTCGCATTCAATTTCCAAGTAGTTAATCATGGATTACTTGTAGCTTGTGAATTGGTACTTGCCTTATGTATTTAAATCTCATTTAGAATACTTGAACTTGT
This sequence comes from Cornus florida, assembly GCF_030987335.1. NCBI lineage: Eukaryota > Viridiplantae > Streptophyta > Magnoliopsida > Cornales > Cornaceae > Cornus > Cornus florida. The sequence continues at coordinate 16,375,313 of NW_026775571.1, read as the reverse complement.
ATACTTGTTTGTGTATTTAAATCTCATTTAGTATACTTGCTTCGTTTATTTAAACCTCATTTTGCATACTTGAACTCGTATACTTACTTCGTGTGTTTAAATTCCATTTAGTATACTAGAATACTTATCTAATGCATATTTCATTTAGCTTAGTATACTTGTGCTTGTATACTTGATTAACGATGATTTCTGTATTAATTGTATACTTGTGTATGTATGCTTAGATATTGTATATCTTGTTTTAGCATGGTTTAGTATGCTTGTAATGGTATGCTTATATGTCATGCATTGTGTTTTAACATTGTTTAGTATACTTGAGCATGTGTACTTGTATGTTGTCTTTCATTTCAATTGCTTAAGTAGCTTGAGATGGTCCCTTAGTTCACCTTAGAACATAGACATTAGGAGGAATGACCCCTTATGATGATCTATGTTGAACTTGCATGACATTTGAAACTTTAGGGTATACACATGTACTTCTTCCTACGAGTAACTTGTTTATTTACCCTAGTTGTTGGGTTATTTTTTAGGTACGGATACCTTGGTTTGGGATGCACAACATCCCTAGGTCACCTTGTATATTTTAGAGTTCTTTGATGTATTTTAACGAGCATGAAAGTGTTAGCATACCTCGTTTTACCTTTTTAGATTGTAACGCATAGTTAGGCCAAAATGTCATTTTTGCCTTGAAACTTGTAATGTGTGCCTAAGCACACTATTTGACATTTTATGTATATGATATGTGGCAAAGGGCCAAACTTTTTTTGGAATCACATTTATGCCATGAATGTTGAATTTTTCCTTTAATGGAAATAATATGAAAACCAAAGGTTTTAACATGTTTTTGCACCGGAGTGTGCATTGTGTATAAAATTTGTTCTTTAGCATTCATTTACTATGTATAAGGTGTGGCCAAGGGCAGAACACCATTTTGTTTTCATTTATGTGCCATGGTGTTGTATTTCACATTTTAAGGCAATTTTATGCAAAATTGAGGTTTGATAGGTCATATTTTGCATTGGGATTTTTTTTGAAGCCGCGGGCTATTGGGACTCGTCTTAATATCTTTTTATATTTGTGTGCATGTCCACATCTCACAAAACTCTTAAGTTTTGGCTTTGGAACTATCATGGGGTGATTTATGAGTTTTTATGCAAGTTTTGTGCATTGGAGTATGATTCAAGCTTCTCTTTTGATTTTGCATGTTATTAATGCTTGTATGAAGCTATGGAATGTTTTAAACTTGTTTTGGGACATATGTGATACATGTATAGCATTAGGTTTGGATTGAGCACCTTCCTCACACTTTACAATAGCAGATTTTGTTGCTATCTGGTGCATCGGTTGGCTGACAACTTCTATCAGCCACCTGATATCCTTTCATAGTCAATTCCAGTGAGTTTGCAACCTTGATAGGGCATTTTGGCCAGCTGATCCTTGCTATCAACTAGTTGATGATGCAGTTTCAGCCGACTAATCCTTGTCGTCAGCTTGCTGATCCTCCCTGAAGCTTGATTTCTTTTTAGTTTCTTGGACAACTTTCTTGAGCTAACTTTAGAGGGTCATATCTCACTCATTTTTAATCCAAATCAGGCCATTGTTGAGTCTAACTTCAAGAACATAAATTAATCTTTCCAATGGTACCAACCACGCATAAATAATCCAACCATAGTGAGAGTTATGACAGTTTTAGTGGGATAGGGTCGTGATATCTCTTAATCGGAGGACGCAGTTTTGTCTTATCTTCATATTTTTTTCGTCCGGACTACGAATTAGGCGATTCTTGAGTCTAACTTTGTTAATTTTTTGTTTTCTATCCAATGGTGTGCATGGTGGCACCCATTTCAGTTTGGATGACTATTTTGCCCTTGGTCCATTCCTTGGAGGGTTTTGAAACCCGAACTCCGGTCTTACTTCCGCTCAGTCACGGGACTTCTCGGAAGGCCATTCTTATGTCTCTGGGATGACGTACATCTCTAAAGACTTGTTTATGTTTTGCTTCCATATTTTTGGATCTGTTTTGGGTCATCACATGACACACTGGGTTTCAAAAATCCAGGGTCGTCATAGATTCACTACACACAACAATGGCATAGACAATGTTAAATCTTCAATGTGTGATTCGTTACACAAAACAATGATATAACAAATCATGCTAAACCAATTCACTATCAAAGTAAGCCACAATTACTAATTCACACAATATAGTAATAAGCTTGCAAGGTAAATACAAGTAATAATCAACAAGACTTTTATATCACAACAACTATGAAATCTTTAGAATTTAGTAACCCACTAAATGAACATATGCTTTACACAAGATAATATATATATGTTGCACATGCTTGAATCATCAAAACCTAAGTCAAGTATATAGAATCATTATCTAAATGCAATCCTATAACACAATAAGCATGTACGTAGTATATAGAGAACCTCAAAAGCACAAAAACATAAAGGAAATAAACATACAACAACCCCCTACATCATTAGAGTAACAAGCTCTAGAATCTAAGGCAAATGAACTCAAATCGAAAAACCGAGCAACGGTGTTTTAGAGAAGGAAGAGGGGAAGGTTTTTGTCTCCGAAGCACCAAGCCAAAATGTGTGAGGAAGAAGTCCAATCAAACAATGGAGGCTAGGAAGGTGAGGAAGAGATGAAGAAGTTAGTGGGAAATATTGTATTTCTCTACTAACTAAAGGCTACACACACACACCTTACACTATGCTAGCACTACCTCTCTCTCTCTCACACACACACTTAATCACCACTCTCCACTTGTCACCAAAGTAGGCCTCCACATAAGATGTGATACCCCTAGATTCTAGAGCCACGGGTGATCAAGTCTGAGCACAGATCCAAGGGATACCAAATAATTAAGTATATAAACAAACATTTGATTACAAAAGAAATAATTAAGAATAAATAAAATAACAGAAAAGAAAACTAAATAATAAATCCTTAAATTAATAAATAACTAATCCTTCAAATGAAAAAAATCCAAAACCTCTGATGTCATTACAACTCGGGAATCCATCTAGTGGACCCTTAATAAAATCCCAACTGAAACAACTGAAAAGAAATATAATCCAAAACTAAAACATAAAGAGAATCCTACGTAGAATCAGAAGAATGATGTGGACTGTCTCTGTTTAGCACGAACAAGCTTGATGTCGAAAACTGACGAACACCTGAAAAATAATAGTGGGTCAGGCCCACAAACAAGTTCTTTCTACGATAACTCAAACAAAAATCGGAGAAATTACATATCTATAGCTAATCTATGCCATAACTACATAATCAATAAATACTTATACACACTAAAGGAACCTCACTAGACTATAGGGTTTCCTCAACCTGAATAGTAAGCAATATGCAAAACGCACATATAGTGGGCATAAGTACCTAGACCTACCAGGGCACAAAATTACACTATATCTAGCTACACATCCCTGACACTATATGCACCCTAACCACTGATCCTGAGACTCAAACTCGTATCAAGGCATATATCTATATATATATATATATATATATATATATATATATATATATATATATATCGTCCATCCTATCCAATATAAAGTAATCCACTATGTATCATCCAACTTATTCAGTTGACCTGACACGAATATAAGTAAGACTTAACATTTTAGTTAATCCATTTCCTTAGACAAAATAGGTAGGACTTAACTAATAAGTTAATCCGTCCCTAGAGTGCCACCAACCCATATTGGTGCACTACATCCACACAATCCAATAATTGATATAACAAATAAAATAATACATCAGATAATCCAAAAATTAATATAATAATAGAATATCATGTTATCACAAAATAGGAATAACTTATAAATTTCTTTAAGCTTTCTACATCATGTATCCTGCACAAACTGAATCTTAAACATGTCGATATTTATTTTACAGTCAAGTAAGCATTCTCCAATTTCAATTCATGCTGAATATATAATCTCAATTGCTAGAATAATTTAAAAGATTAAATCCATTCATTTGTTTAAAACATTCAAATAGCATGCATCGTTATGATCAAGTCTATTTAAAATTTATTTAAACTCATACCTAGTCCCTATTTAATATTCAGGACCCTTCAAAATCAATTAAGACCAATTTAACACTGTTTACGAAAATTTCTCAGGTAAGGCTCGAGTTTTCACCCTAATAGTTCGAGCTTTCTATCTATGGCTCGAGCTTTCTATCCATAGCTCGAACTTCCTGTTTATGGCTCGAGCTTTACATCAATAGCTTGAGCTTTGTATCAATAGCTCAAGCTTTTCACCCATGGTTGAAAAGCTCGAGCTTTGCTTCCAAGGCTTAATCTTTTCACCTATGGCTCGAGTTTTTCATCCATGGCTCGAGCACTATAACAACGGATCGAACACTGTTTACACGATTCAACCCAGAACTTCTGCCGTGAATTCGTTCTTTACTGTTAAGGATTCTAAGGCATGTTTCTAAGTCTCATCAATACACAGATATGAAATTACATTATTTAAAACATGTAAGAATTCATAAAGAAACTAGATCAAATCCATGAATTTATTAATTCATACAACAAGAATAACTATGAACAAAATTCATAAAGCCTATGTTCTAGATCAATTAAATTATAGATTTCAGTTTTAATTATTCTTTAAACAATCCTAAAATAATACTAAAGATATATAATTCACAGATCAAAGGAGAAGTGTAGAACAAGAACTTGCTTTTATGGATTTGATAAAAACTCATTCTTCCTCTTTCACTTCCTTCTTTCTCTCTCTCTCTCAAAAATATATTATGTGATATATTTCTAGTCCCCTTTTTCAACCCTATAGTTATATATTTATAGGCTAAATAATAACCCAACTCCTTTTCCCAATTCAAGTCAACTTAATAAAGAAAAATAATAAAACTAAAATATTAAAAAGGTAACTAAAATATGTCACGTATAATATATGTATATCCTTATTATATAAATATATAAATATACATTAGATTATTACTAAATGACTTTCCTTATATATTTATATATATATATACACATATACAACCATCCATGAGTAATTATCCGTACCCATCAAACCACCTACCCAAATAGTCTATGGAACCCAATTGGTTGGTCCATTACTACTAACCATAGAATAAAACATAAAAAAAAATAAAAAAAAAACATTTAATCTACAATTTATTACAAATAAACAATACCTTAATTAAACAAACTAATTCAAATAACATTCAAGCACATATTCAATTAAGTCAAATAACACATTTAAGCAAATAAAATATGTAATTAAACAATTCAATTAAACACGTAAGCAAATAACCACATAATCAAATAAATAAATAAAATGCAAGTAAAATATTTAAAATAATACCGAGACTATCCTTTTAAAATTAAGGATATTACATTCTTCCCCCCTAATAAAAGGAATTTTGTCCTCTGAATTCGCCCTTACCTTCTTCTATTATTTTTGGAAATGTTGAGCGAATGACATCCTCCCGTTCCCCAGTAGATTCAGCCTCATTGTGATGGCTCCATTAGACACGTACTAAAGGGATGACCTTATTGCGAAGAATCTGATCCCTACGGTCTACAATACGATATGGTGGTTCCACATAGGTTGCATTCTGCTGCAACTCAATCTCACCAACATCAATATGCTGATAACGATCTTCATCGCGAAGAAATTTCCTCAACATGGAAACATAGAACACATTATGGACCCGATGTAAATGATCTGGAAGTGCTAATTGATAAGCTACAGCTCTAACTCGATCCGTAATCATGAAAGGACCAACGAAATGCAGTGACAACTTCTCTTTCTTCCCAAAGCGCATTACTCCCTACATATGAGACACTTTGAGTAAAACCTGATCTTCCACCTGAAATTCCAATACACGAGTATGACGATCGGCATAACTTTTCTGCCTACTCTGGGTAGCGCGCATACGATCCTTAATAAGAATGATCTTCTCAGAGGTATCCTTAATGAACTCAGGACCTAAAAATCTGCCCTCTCCAACCTCCATCCAACAAATAAGAGATCGACAATGTCGCCTATATAATGCCTCAAACAGTGCCATACCAATAGTCTTCTGAAAGCTATTGTTATATGCAAACTCCACAAGTGGCAAATACTAATCCCAATGACCCTTAAAGTCAAGGCACAAGAATAGAGCATATCCTCCATGATCTAATTAACCCTCTCAGTCTGTCCATCAGTCTGAGGATGGTAAGCAGTGCTAAGATGTAACTCGGTACCCAAAGCATGTTGAAAACTCTTTCAGAATCCCGATATAAAGCTTGAATCCCTATCTGATATAATAGATAACGGAATGCCATGCAACTTCACAATCTCTGTAATGTAAAGTCTCGCCAATTGTTCCAAAGTGTAATTAGTGCGAATAGGCAAGAAATAAGCTGATTTGGTCAACCTATCAACGATGACCCAAATGGAATTGTGGTCCTTAAATGAATTAGGCAATCCCTCTACAAAATCCATAGAAATGTTCTCCCATTTCCACTCTGGTATAGGTAATGGCTATAGAGAACCTAGTGGTTTCTGATGATCAATCTTGACCATCTGGCAAGTACTACACATAGAGACAAAGATAACAATGTCCTTCTTCATACTTACCCACCAAAACTGTCGCTTCATATCCTGATATATTTTGTCTCCTCCTGGATGAATAGAAAACTCAGAACGGTGAGTCTCATTCATTATAACCTTCCTCAACTCATCAACAGAAGGTACTACTAACCACCCCTTGTACCTTAAGCCTCCATTAGTCCCAACTTGATAGAATGGAACATTCCTTGAAGCTATCTCTGCAACCTTATTGATGCACTGCTGATCTGTGAGTTATGCCTTCAATACCTTGTGAATGATCGAAGGTGTAACTACCATGCACGCTGTAAAAGCATTACACAACTCATCAATTGTCTTCAAAATATTCCACTCAGTAGCAAATAATGCAGAAAGACTAATAGAGGGTCGGCGACTTAGTGCATCTGCCACCACATTCGCTTTCCTTGGATGGTACTGATGAGCACTGAATATTGCATATTTGAGCCCTTAAATATACGTATTTTAAGGCCTAAAGTGATGCTTCTATCCATTGTTAGACTGATTTATGTTTGGTATGTGTTTATAAGTACTTTCCCAGAGAAATGGTTAAAACTAGGACTTTATGATGAAAAGACTAATATCGAAGCTTACAGAGTCATTGCCGGTCATCGAAACCAAGCCGAGAGACTAAATGGTGAAGTTTGAAAAAATTCAAGAACCAAAGCTCGAGCCTAAGTCCTGAGGCTCGAGCCCTGTAAGAAAAAGAAGAAAAATCAACAAGGCATCGAAGCTCGAGCCTTACTCAGTGGTGCTCGAGCCAAACCTTAGGGTGCTTGAGCCTTGGCATTTAAGCTCAAGCATAAGGCGTTAGAATTTGAAGAGTTGATTTTAAAGGAAAAACCAAGTTCCTAGTGTAATGACCCGGTCATTTTCATTCCTTTCCTTTTCTCGGATTTTCACGGATATTTTTTTTCCGTTGATCTTTTCCCTTCTGAGTTCGGTTTCTCGTCACTTAGTGTCATCTTGATTGCTCGAGGATGGTTTTTGAGACTCTTTTCCGTGGATTGACGACTTCTTTTGAGGATCGAGTCATTTTCACATTTTCACTTGTGACACTATTCACATTTCGTCTTTTTCTCGGTTGTCACTTTCAGCATAACTTCACTTTTCGTGTTTGGATTTGATTCCGGTTTTGCATGCATCCATGATATTTAAATTCCATGTTATGTGTATTTTCACTTTTGTAGATGCAAGACCTTTTTGTAATTTTCCTAACTTTAGGGGTTTTGTGTAATTACTGTAAAGTAATTATTTTTCATCTTAGGGACCATTTTGTAATTTAATTTGGGAGATATTTTCAAAAAGAACCTTTTTGCAATTTTCGAAAAGTGTGACAAGTGTCACACTCTCATTGGTCCACTTGTTGACATGTGTGTGGAAACACTTTGAGGCCTTGGATGAGGACATGTGGAGGGTGGAGATTTAACCATTTGTTGGCCTAGGATTGGTGCACTTGTTGGCTTGGATGGTTGACAAGTGTAGGCTTGAGATTTAGCCTAGGATGGAGCCTTGGATTTGTGACAAGTGTAGGCTCACAATTTGATCTTGCATTAGTGTGTGTGTGAGAGGTAGTGTAAGAGCACATAGTGAGTGGAGGATCTCTATCCCCTCCACTCACATTTCATCCTCATCATTTTTCATTTCCTCCCTCTCTTGTAAAGAAAACCTAGCCTCTATGGATGGAGCCTAAAGCCTTAAGCTTTGACCTTGATTTTTGAGGGTCTTCCATTGATTTCCGAGCTTGAACTTGGAAATACATTTTGTTCTCCTCATCTTCCTCTTCATAACCCTAGAAGGGTTTGCCATTTTGTGTTGATTTTTCCTTGAATTCTAGAGAGACACTTCTCTAGTGAGGTAAGGGATGTTATAGGGTTATATTTTTGTTTCTTGCATTCTATTGATGCTTTTATAAATTGTATGCATGTCTTTTGCTAATTTGATAAATTAGTGATTTATCATATTGATAAGCGCTGAATACTGTATATTTAAGCGCCCTAAATTGCATTAGTTAAGTCCGTTGTTTGTTTAATTAAGTAGATTATCTTCATTTGTGTGTATGTATATATTTTCAGGTCCATTTGCCAAAAAAGGAGCAAAATCAAGGCTTTGTGGAGTTTTGGCCATCAAAAGGCACAAGGCTGAATTTCTGGCAGCAGTGGATCCTGAACTTTGCTCGCCATTTTGACCTTCCTAACTCAAGAACTGGACTTCCCTCATAACATAAAAGATTTAGAGCTCTGAATCAGCTTTCCAAATCTTCAAACGGTTTGCCATTCGGAGCTCGGAGCAGAGAGTTATGGCCTTGTTACCAGAGGCGCGCAGAACTGCCTGGCAGCAATGAAATTCTGCCTTGATCTTCATTTTCGACCAACTATCCTTGAGAATTGGATCTCCACCAAAACATAAAATATTTAGAGCTCTGAATTAGCTTTCTAAATCTTCAAACGGTTCATCATTCGGAGTTCGGAGTGCAAAGTTATGGCTGTTTAACCAAAGTAGGTCTGGGCGGAGCAAGTGAAGCATGGGCATTTTTACACTAAATTCGAGTGCTCGAGGCCTTGCTTAGAGTGCTCGAATTTTGGGCAGAATGCCCTTCGGAAATGGCTCATTTCAGCCCACTTGCACCTTGGTTTCTTCACTTTGCTTTCCTCTTTAATGAAGTGGTTGGAGATGTTGGTTGGTGACCTTTTGGTGGTAGATAAGGCAAGGAAAGCCACACAATAGGATGGAGCTTCATTTTACAAGATTGGAGGAGAGAGAAGAGAGCAAGAAAGGTGTGTTCTTGGAGCTAGAAGAGGGGAGCTCGAAAATGGAGGTCAAGGCTTTGCTTCCTCCTTCCTCTAGTGCATCAATGGGTAACTAACTCCCTTCTAGGGAGGTGATGAAACTCCTTCTTGTAAGCATGTCTTGTTTTTGATTTACATTTGGGGATGTAATGTATATATATGACCTTTCCATGAACTAGAGCTTTATTTGATGTGAAGAGCTTCAATGTCTATTAATGATCATTTTGAGTTTAAGATCTTGTCTTAAGATTGTCTCCTCTTATGATTATTTTGCTTCCATTTTCATAGTGACAATGAAGATGAGTTTATGGAAATGTTTTTATTGGCATGATGCTTGGGAAATTTGATAGTCTATAGCTTAGGGTTCTCTTTTGATAGATTATTCTTGATTCCTAATGTCATGTGCTTCTACTATGTGATTAAGGGCTTGATAACTCTATGCTTAGTGAGTATGTCTAAGGTTGCAACCTAGTTTAGGTAACCAAAACATGCAATACTTTGATAAGTTATTCTTTCCTATTGATTTCATAAAAATTCTTGAAGGTAATGTAGCAATTTTATGTTGTTGCATTTCATGGTTTTATGTATATATTATTCCCCAAGTAATTCATGTATTAACATGCTTATGGATAGGTAGTGGATTCACTTCCCTAGCCCTCTCTACCTAGATCTCCTTCCTTTACATTTACTAGCATTCTTGTTTTATGCACACTTCAATTACTAGCTTAGTGACAAACCAATCAACAACTCCTTATTACACCTTATCATTCTTACATAACTCTAGATACTTAGGTTGCCTTAAGACTAGCGCAGTCCCAGTGGTTCGACTTACCCGACCAATAGCCCTATTTTACAATGATTCGTGCTATTGCGAAGGTTGATGTTTAGTTGATCAACCGATCACATATCTTGCATATAAATCATTTTAGACTTGGTAAATGGCATGGCAATGAGTTGATCTTTGACATATATTAATTTGAGATGATTTAGATGAGTTTTCAAATCTAGAGATTAAATGGATTTAATTTGATTTAAATTCTAGTATATTGTGTTTTGCTTGTATCCCATTTTAGATTTGAGATATGGTATGACCATGATTTGGTGCTTGTTATATATTAATTTGGGATCATTTGAATAACTTTTGAAATCTAGAGATTTAATTAAAATTGAATTAATTAAATTCTATATGAAGGTATCTTGCTCATTTTGTACTTTTGACTTGATATATGTAATGAGCATGCTATGTTGTTTAACATAGATTAAATTGAGGTTATTTGGAATAAATTTGAAATCTAGAGAATTTAATTATTTTGTTTAATTAAATTCTATCTAATGGCTCCATAGATCTATTGGTATTTTAGAAGTTGTTTCTATATTCAAATCATGGACTTGAACTTATTATGTATTCACTTTGTTGTGTTTTGAGCATTGGACAATTTTGTTGTTATATATATATTCATGAGAACATGTTTTCTTTATGGAATATATTGATGCCATGTGTAGTGAATTGCACACTTTGTAATTGACATTATGTATGTTATTTTAGAATTGAAACTCTAAGGCATGGATTGTGTGGTTTCAACCTACTTGTGCATGGAAGGTGTTTTCATGCATTATATAAGTTATGTATAAGTTGTGAACTTATTTGGTTTAATTTTGGAATCTTGGAACATTGTTGAGTTGAGATGGCTAGGGTTTGGCTCTAGTATGGGGACGTGAGTCCTCTAAGTCATTGAGATAGTGCGCACTTAGGGTGGTCTTCCCTGTGGGTTAGTGCCCGGAATAACCATTGAGGTCTTGGTAGAATTCCAAGCTTAGATGTCCAAGTCTTCCACTATTTGTTTTCGCATTCAATTCCAAGTTATCAATCATGTTTATATTGTAACTTGTGATTTTGGTTATTGGCGATTTTGATGTTGTTAAGTACATCCATGTTTATGATTTTAATGAATCATTTTGATGTTGTTAAGTACATCTATGTTTATGATCTTAATGAATCATTTTGATGTTGTTAAGTACATCCATGTTTATGACTTTAATGAATCATTTTGATGTTGTTAAGTACATCCATACTAAATTGATATATTTAGTTGATTTCACACTTTTAGATTTCTAGTTGATAACCTAGAGAACCTATGTCTTGATGTGTGGCATTAGATATTCTAATTATGCTAAATTGTTATATTTAGTTGATGTTGCATTTTAGACTTCAAGTTGATTACTTTGAAAATCTATATGTTGTTGCTTTGTGTAAGCATGCTCTTATGTTGTTGCTTTGTAAGCATGACCCTATGTTGCTAAAATTGCATGAATGAGGTGATTGATGCTAGAAATGATCTTAGGTAGCTAGGATGCTCCTTGAGTGTCACCTTTAACATAGACGTTAGGTGAAATGAATCACAATAATTAAATCATGCAAACTTGTAAAATGTCGGTCGATGCATGCTCATTTCCTATGAGTAGCTTTATGTTACTCAGCCCTACGATACTGGGGCATATTTCAGGTACAGGAATTAAAGTTGAGACTCCCATTATGCTTGGATGACTTGTGGACTTGAAGACTCCATTTTTGTGAAGGTTGGCTCGGAATGCCAATTGTAGTCTTATTTGTCAAATTTGTATAATTGATTCCATTTATGTAATGTGTACATGTGTACACTCTTTTTAATGTATTTAACATGCATGAGATGAGGCCGGAGGCCAATGACTTGTATTTTGTATCCTTTGTACTTTTTGACTCCATGAAATATTATGAATATGTTGAGAAATGTTAAGTTATTGTCTCACTATGTTTTCATCGGGTGTGGGAATTCCATTTTGATTCTTCCGTAGGATCTTATTAGTCATGTATGAAGTGTGGCCAAGAGCCAAATGGTAATTTCCAATCATTCGTTAATTTTGGTTTTCAAAATTTCCATTTCAAATTCATTTTCGCCTTTTTGGCCGTCGGAAGGTCAGATTTTGCATCGGTCGTTTTTGGGAGCCGCAGACCATTCATGCGTGCTCAAAATCACTTATTACGTTTGTGTGCATATTCATTTCAACCTAGAAGTGCACTTGGGGTCAAAAGTATGTTTGGTGCAAACTTACATTTTTTGCCGTTTTGAGCCTAAACTGAGCATAAGGGCATTTTGGGGTTTTCACTTGAAAAATAAAATTTTCTTTTGGCATGGTTGGCTAGAAAACATGATTTTGAGGGTAGTTTCTTCTTTGTGTTTTTCTCAAAAAGGCCCAGAAAGTCCTCAAAATTGCATTTCAAGTTGGCTTTTCAAGTGCAGCCTACAGTAGTTCGAGTGCTCTAAAGGGGGAGTTTGAGCGCTCTAACTTCGGGCAGAACTCTTAGGGTAATTTTTGAGCACTTGAAGTCCTTGTTTGAGCGCTCGAGGTACTGTTCACGGGTGTATGTGTGTCTTGGTTCAGCACTTCAAATCATCATATCTTCTTTGTTTTAACTCCAAATTGGTCGGTTCTTGAGTCTAAATTGATCGTGTCGAAATAAGCTTTCCAATGGTACTAATTAGAGCTTCAGATTCCTCTTGTAGCTCAAGATATTCAAGTTTTAGTAAGGTAGTGTCTGTTTTTGGTTCGAATCGGGATAGGGTTTCCTTTCCTTCGACTTCAGAACTTGATATCTTTGCCGTCCGGACTCCGAATCAAGTGATTCTTGAGTCTATCTTTATTAATTTTTTGTTGTCTTTCCAATGGTGTGCACGGTGGCACCTATTTTAGTGTGGAATGACCATTTTGGCCCTAGGTTCATTCTTTTCCGTTTTTAAAACGTTGCTTCCGCATTTTCTTCCTTTGGGTTTTGTGACCTCATTAAAGGTCACATTGGTGTCTTAAAGGAGTGTTGTATCTCTAGAGACCATTATTCTATCTTTTGCTTCGGCATTTTGGATCCGTTTTGGGTCATCACAGGATACACTGGGTTAAAAAATCCAGGGTCGTCACACCTAGGGCCTCGTGCTAGACCTCAATGATCGAGCACCATCATTCAAAGCTCGAGCCTTGAGTACCTAAAGCTCAAGCTTGGGACCAAGAGCTCGAGCCCTATGAAGCTTAGATCGAGTAATGTTAAAAGAAGAGAATCTTAAAATATTCTAAGTGTTGAAGAAAAAGACGCTTCGAAAAATAGTTGAAGAAATTTGACTAAGTGCAAAAGTGAAGATCGAGCACCATCTTTTGAAGCTCAAACAATAAATCATTGAAGCTCAAGCCTTGTTCCCAAAGCTCGAGCCTGAGGCCCAAAACTCAAGCTCTACTTCTTAAGCTCGAGTCTTCCATGACAGATCAGATCTAAAGTTACTGGATTATTCTTTTCAAAGTCGTATTTCACTCCAGATGGGCCAGAAGACCTAAAACCCCACTAAACCTTTATTTTCTTCTATAAAAGAAGGCACAGGCCTTGATAGAAGAAGTCCCTTTTTCTCGTATTATTCAGAAGGCTGATACTGTGGTGGCGGCTGATTGAGAACAATCATATAAGATATGATAGATTGATTAGATTTCTTAATAGATAGTTAGTTTAGTTTTTGGAGAAGGTTCAAAAATTAGTTAAAATCCATGAACTAGCTCATCAAGACCTATTCACAGCCCCTCTAGGTTTATATCACGACCTTATGTAACTTTACATCGAAGAGTTTTGGTCCTACAACCCTCAATAGCCAATATATCCCTCATAACACCCTTGATTAATGAGAAGCAGCATTAGTAACAACTTTTTTTAGCAAATAGAGATAGATTATAGTTAGAATGTTAATGCACCTTTTATTTGTTAATTAATAGAAGAAGAGAAAGGAAAACAAGGAGTAAGGAATATAGAAGAAGAGAAAGGAAAACACGGTTCCAATGTTTGGATGCTGGTGGCCTTAGGTTACAAGATACTTTATTATTTTCTGTAATTTCATAAATATTGTTCTTAGTTTTGTTATGTACTGGAAGTGGTACTTATCTAATCTCTTGGAGTCTGTAGTGTGGGGGTATGCCCCCTCTGATCTTCTTTGTACTGATTGCCATATTTTTTGACATCAATTTAATACCTGCTTATGAAATTATATATATATAAGAAGAGAAGAAAAAGTTAAACATTTTCCACTTTTTTGGTTAGAGACAATGAGTGTAGAGAGGATGGGAAGAGAAATAATGGCGATTACATATGATTTTTTTCATCTACTTGCAATTTGTACTGAATATTGTACTTCTCTTTAAATTAATCAAATCAAAACATTTTCAAGGTGTTAATTTTTTGGGACCACAAAGTAAATATTTTCCATCCTAGTCACTCCAATCTTTTCTCTCCTAGTTATGAGGGAGAATTTCACGATTTCTCTTTACTCTTGCCTTACTCTAATCAAACAATATGTAATCGCAGGAAAATAAATCAGACAATCCAGAACACATTCTATGAAAATTGGAAAGCATACCTGAGAATTATTACGTATGCCATGATCCTGAAGCGAATAGTTGTTATCAAGTAACTTTTCATTATGGTATGAAGGCAAAAATTTGCCTAAACATGCTGCCTGCAAACAATTGTTTAAAATAAAAATGAAGTTGAAAATGTTATTAGCTAACAATACAAAGCAGAATATAAAACAAAATACATTCTGTCTTAGATTTCCACATAACATAGTTGAGATAAGAGTTTGTAAAATTTAATTGGTCATTAAGTTGGCTTCGATTACACTAAAGCAATATTTGAGAGTAAAAGATGTGCATATTTCAAGAGTTACATGCCTAAATACTTTAGTTTCACATGCCTAAATACTTTAGTTTCACATCATAGGTAAAAGATACAGATATATGTGTTTAGAGGAAAATAAATAGAGATATACATAAACCATATTAATGAATTCAATATTTGAAATCATTTAGCAAAAGCCACTATCCATTGTTGGTCCTCATTAATTCAGGATATTAAGAGATCCCTATTACTTGAGTGTGTTAGAAGTGATAGACCAGACACAAGTCTAATATGCTACAAGGACTCTTCAAGGATACATGAAATACCCATGTAGGAATCATGACATTCAGGCATGATTATTGAACATGTGTCTGACACATTTAGCAATGTCCTTGTATCAATCTATTTGAATATTTGATGTATCTGACTCTTAGATACATAACCATACGGTCTATACTCAACATGACGTACTTCCATGTAACATTGGACATAATTTGCAGAATTTGACTACACCAAGTAATAACTTTTATTTGGAATCATTTGATCGAGGAAAAATGTCATAAAAAAAATAAAATAAGAAAGAAAGAAAGAATAAAAGAAAGAAAAATAAAATTTCCAATGATAGTTGTGGTGAAGAAATGCAATAATAATTTCGAGAGGAAAACTGCACAGATGGTCATTTCAGCAATAAAGATCCCCTTTTTCACTGATGAATGAAGTAATTAAGCTGACTCGGGTTACAATACGACGTAGAGGCATAGTTGAAGGACAAGTCACCGACAAGAGAGGAATGCTGGGTCTATAGGTAGATGTTATCTATTTATGGCATAGTATCGGCGGTTCCCTCATCAAATCTGAGCTAAAAAGGATTCCCTCCTTTTTGATCACATAAAATAAGAAAGAAAGAAAGAACAAAAGAAAGAAAAATAAAATTTCCAATGATAGTTGTGGTGAAGAAATGCAATAATAATTTCAAAAAAAATCATCAAAAATCATGATTGCCTAATATTAGGGGAAGTATAGACATCATTAAACTTTTAAGCAGTACCAGATAAATTGATGATCCTAAGGACCAAATCATTGAATGAATGAAATCTTTCATGAAAAATTCCTGAGTTACTCCAAGTTATTGAATTGCATGGAATAAGTTTAATTTAAATTATTCCAACTAAAAGGGGAGGAAAAAACTATAAATCGTGAAATGGTGCCTTGCCTAGTGTTAATTTAAATGCTACTAAAGAGCAGATGACAGCATTCAAACACCTTTACCTATTAATATTTTTATATATGCATATATATAGCTTTAGAACTCATTCTTTTGCCATGGTCATTTAAAGCACAATCTACCTTTTAATGATAAAGTGACGGCCCAGTGAACCAAATTGCAGTAAAACGTTATCCAGAGAGAGTTATCAAAATCAATTCAAAAAGATTGCAAAGTGACTTAATATGTTCATGATTCAAAGGGAGTTATACCAAGAAATTTGGCAATGACCCATCTTGGACTGCTCCATATCATTAACCTTTTTCCTGATAGCCAATTCCAAATCCTTTGAAGTCGCAGAATTCATCACGACCACATCTTTACCATTGAAAACCCTATAAATTGTTAATATAATCCACAATAAGGGCTTTCAGCTTATTCAAGACTCAAGTTCAACCCAAATTTACCAATTAGTCTTTCAAATCCTGCAAAGGGAGATCCTGTTTCAGTCATTATCTTCACAAATATTTATAACTAAAATTCACAAAATAAAAATAAAACTATATAAAAAAGATCATAAAAAATTTCACTAAATAGGATTTAGTTTGCAAAACAAGAATTATAGACCTTGATTAATTGATTTAGAAAAAAAAAAATTTAAAACAAAACCCACACATACAAGTTAGCAGTTACAGAGGGAGATGAGGGCAAGCTTGAGAGTTGAGAGACAGCGGGCTGAAGCTTGCGAATAGCGAACCCGAACTGGAACAACAGGCGATGGAAACTAAAAGATATGGGTTTTGATTTTTTGAACAATCTGAAATGATATGCCGATATGGGTTTTGATATAGGTAATACGTTTTGAACTTTTGATTCTTGCAGACAGATAGAGAAATTGAAGTATATGGGTTTTGAACTTCTGATTCTTGTAGATTTTGTAATTTGTAGTTACAAAGACACAGAGAGGGCAAGTTTAGAGTTGAGAACGAGAATAGACATGGAGGCAATTTGGGAGGCTGAAATGAGGAGAACGACAATAGAGATAAGGCGATTTGGGAGGCTGAAATGATTTTGCCCTAAAATTTAATCGTTTGGTCTGTACGTGTGAGGCTATATATATTTCTGTATATAAAATATATATATATTTTTAAGAAACTAGCAGGAATAAGACCCGCGCGTATTCACTTTTTATATTCACTTTCTACCACGGTATTACACAGTGGTAGAATAAATTACTATCATAGTTTTCCATTAACCGTGGTAGAAAAAGCGGTAGAAAGGGCGGGATTTTAACCCACTAAAGCTTAGTGAAATAAACTCACTTTCTACCACGGTTAACCACGGTTTTCCATTAACCGTGGTAGAAAGGGCGTGGTAAAAAATTATTTTTCTTGTAGTGCCAACAGATAAGATCTGAATTTGTCCAAAGCAAAGACAACTGTAAGCAACTCTTTTTCAGTAGTGGTATAATTTAATTATGCTTCTGAAAGAGTTTTGCTCGTATAGTAGATAACATAAGGAAGTTTATCTACTCGTTGTCCCAAGACAACACCCATAGCATAATCAGATGTGTTACACATGATCTCAAATGGAAGAGCCCAGTTTGGAGGATTCATGATAGGAGCTGAAGAAAGAAGAAAGCAAAGCTTATGGAAAGCTTCCAAGCATGATTCATCAAAGACAAAAGGGGTGTCCTTTGAAAGTAGATTACACAAAGGACGAGAAATTTTGTTGAAATCTTCAATGAAATGTCGATAGAATTCGGCGTGTCCATGAAATGATCTCACTCCCCTTACGGAGGTAGGAGGAGGCGATTTAGAGATCAAATATACTTTGGCTCTATCAACTTCAATACCTCTCTCTGAAATGATATGTCCTAAAACAATCCCCTCTTGAACCATAAAATGACTCTTCTCCCAACTAAGAATAAGATTATTTTCCCTACAAAGTTGAAATACTAGGGACAGATTTTGGGGACAGTTTTCAAATGTGGACCCGAAAGCAGAGAAGTCATCCATAAAGACCTCGAGAAACTTTTCAACCATGTTCGAAAAAGATAGACATTATACACCTCTGGAATGTTGCTGGTGCATTACACAATCCGAAAGGCATCCGTCTATATGCAAATGTATTGAATGGACAAGTGAAAGTAGTTTTCTCTTAATCTTTAGGATCAATGGCCACTTGATTATAACCGGAATATCCGTCTAAGAAGCAATAACAGCTCTGGCCAGCCAATCGCTCTAGAATTTGATCAATGAATGGTAATGAAAAATAATCTTTTCTAGTAGTGGAGTTGAGTTTCCGGTAATCAATACACATACACCATCCAGTGGTGGTGCGTTGTGGAACTAATTCTCCCTCAGAATTCTTAACTACTGTAATACCTGTCTTTTTAGGTACTACCTGAGTAGGACTCACCCACTTGTTATCTGAGATGGGGTAGATTATTCCCGCATCTAGCAACTTCACAACTTCCTTCAAAACCACATCCTTCTTATTAGGATTCAATCTTCTTTGGAGTTCTCGAGATGTTGGGAATCCTCCTCCAAATGAATCTGATGCATGCAAATTGTGGGACTAATTCCTTTTAAATCAACCACGCTTTACCCAATAGCCTCTTTATTTTGCTCAAGAACTTTTAAGAGACTACTTTCTTGGGAACTTGTAAGATTAGAAGCAATGATCACCAGGAGGGTGTCATTTAAACCTAAGAAAGCATACTTGAGCTTGTCCGGTAGTGGCTTAAGCTCAAGCTTAGGTGAAGACTCTAAAGAATGAATAGACGGAGTACTAGAAAGTGGAGAAAGAGGCTCAAGTCTAGATTTTCATGGAAGAAAATCAGTGATAGGAGTGGAATTGAGCAAAGAATTCACTTTAGCTATTGAAGATTCAATATCAAAGTCTTCATAATTGAAGTGATTCAGACAAGCTTCTAAAGGATCATTGGATAAAATAGTTGGGGAGTGATTCCTCAACCAACTCATCAATAACATCAAGGAAGAAATATTTACTATCATCGTGGGGATGATGAATAGCATTGAAGATGTTCAGCTTGACTTTCATATTCCCAAAAGAAAAATCTATGGCTCTAGTCCTACAATTAATGCAAGCATTCGCTGTGGCTAGAAAAGGATGCCTAAGAATGACTGGAATATACTTTTTGGAATCGTGGACCGGTTCTATATCAAGAACTAAGAAATTGACCTAAAAAAAGAACTTGTCCACTTTTATGAGTATATCTTCAACAATACCTCATGGTTGTCTGACAGAACGGTCAGCAAGCTGTAGAACAACCGATGTAGGTTTTAATTCTCGCAAGCCTAGCTTCTCATACACTGAGTAAGGAATAAGATTCATACTTGCTCCAAGATCAAGAAGTGCTCACTCTATCACATTGTTTTCAATGATGCAAGAAATTATAGGAGCACCAGGATCTTTAACATTTAGAGGAGTGTTGTACTTAAAAATAACACTGACTTGCTCGGTGAGACAAATTTTCTTAGGAACTTGGCTTTTGGATTTTCTCTAAAGAGTGCACAAGTCCTTTAAAAATTTGGAGCAGGCTGGAATTTGCTATATAGCATCAAGTAGAGGAAGATTGATTTTGACCTGTTTAAAGACCATAATCATATCTTGAATTTTCTCCCATTGTTTACCAAAGTGGGAGGGTTCCTTGAGACATTTAGGATAAGGAGTTCTTGGCTCATAAGTTGCCTCAAGGTTAGGAATAGATGAAGAAGTGATTCCACCTTCAACTCCTGTGGTGGATTGTGGAATAGAACTTGAGGAAATATATTTGGGATGTGGATTATGAATGATAGAAACAATGGAAACCCTAAGCCTCTCTTTTTCTTCCTGTCATTTTTCAACTTGATTATCAAACACTCTACCACTCCTCAATGTAGTAATAGCCTAAACTTGCTCATGATGAATACCTGAGGAATTGGTTCATCAATCGTGTAAGTGTGCCCTTTCAGGTTGGCTACGGCTGACTAGGCAGATTTCCATCTTCTCTTTGAGATAGAGTACTCGTTATTTTCCTAACTTGTGCCTTTAGCTTTGCTATGGCTTGTGAATAAGAATTAAGCAGTTGGGTATTCGCTTTAAGATCAACAGGAGCGTTGAGTACTTGATCCTCAAAAGTAGAATTTCTAGGAGGAGGTGGAAGATTGAGAGTTTGAGTGGGTTGATTCCTGAACTGAGGTGGACAATAAATACCAGATTAATTGAAAGAATTATTTTGTGGCATAGGATTGGATAAATTTTGGTACTGTCACTGTGATTAAGGAACAGTGGTTCATTGACTTTGATTACGCCATGATAGATTTGGATGATCTCTCCAGCCATAATAATATGTAGAAACATATGGATTGTTAGCTGGTCTAGACAATGCAGCGTTCATTTGCTCAATTAGGATCTCATATGATTGTCCCATTATAGGCAAGTGTCAGCAAAATGGGAAGGATTAGCATAGATTGAACAAACTTCTTTTGGCAAGGCAGTTTGTGGATTAGTAACATGAGCAAAGCCAGATGATAAGATTTGATCAAACCTATGGTTCAATGCTTCTATTTGAGCGGCTAACTCACTAGATTTGTCTACCTCATAGAGTTTTTCAACCTTATGCATTCCAGGTGAAGACCTAGACCTAGAGGAATACGTATGTTGTACTAAATTCTCACTTAGGGCCTCAAACAGTTCCCAAGCGTCAGCCGGACTCTTATGTAGAAAGGCTCTATTACTAGATGATAAGCGCCGAATATTGTATATTCAAGCACCCTTAATTGCATTATTTAAGTCCATTGTTTGTTTAATTATGTAGATTACCTTCATATGCACGTTTTTGCGTATTTTCAGGTTCATTGGCCAAAAAGAAGCAAGAAGGATGCTTTGTGGAGTTTTGAACATCAAAGGTCACAATGCTGAATTTCTGGCAGCAGTGGAACCTGGACTTTGCTTGCCACTTTGACCTTGAAAACTCGAGAACTGGACTTCCCTCATAACATCACATATTTAGAGCTCTGAATCAGCTTTCCAAATCTTCAAGCGGTTCATCATTCAGAGTTCGGAGCAGAGAGTTATGATCTTCTTATCATAGGTGCTCAGAACTGCCTGGCAGCAATGAATTTCTGCTTTGCTCTTCAATTTCGACCAACCATCCTTGAGAATTGGATCTCCACCAAAACATGAAGTTTTTAGAGCTCTGAATTAGCTTTCCAAATCTTCAAACGGTTCATCATTTGGAGTTTAGAGTGCAAAGTTATGGCCATTTTACCAAAGTAGGTCTGGGCGGAGCAAACCAAGCATAAGGCATTCTGGCCAATTTTCGAGTGCTCGAGGCTTTATTTCGAGTGCTCGAAATTAGGGCAGATTGTTTCACGAGATCAGCAGTGGAGTCAGGACTTTGCTCGCCATTTTGACCCAGAAAGCTCGAGAATTGGACTTCCATCATAACATGAAAGATTTAGAGATCTGAATTAGCTTTCTAAATCTTCAAACGGTTCATCATTCGGAGCTCGGAGCAGAGAGTTATGGCCTTGTTACCAGAGGTGCGCAGAACTGCCTGGTAGCACTGAAGTACTGCCTTTCTCCCCATTTTCGACCAACCAGACTTGAGATTTGGGTCTTCATCAAAACATGAAGTTTTTAAATCTCTGAATCAGCTCTCCAAATATTTAAACGGTTCATCATTCGGAGTTTGGAGCGCAAAGTTATGGCCAATTCATCAAAGTAGGTCTGGGAGGAGCAAGTGAAGCATGGAGCTTTTTACACTAAATTCGAGTGCTCGAGGCCCTATTTCGAGCACTCGAAATTTGGGCAGTTTGCTCCACAAGACAGCCCACTTGTGCTTTGAAATTTCCAACTTTGGATTTCCCTATTAATGAGGTGGTTGGGGATGTTTTTTTTGGAGGAGAGAGAGAGTTTTGTTGGAGGACAAAAGGCAGCCAAAGGCCACACATTTCATATCCTTGAATTTTTGCAAGATAGAGGAGAGAGAAGAGAGCAAAGAGGAGGAGTTCTTGAAGCTTCAAAGAGGAAGCTCAAAAATGGAGGGGAAAACCTTGCTTCTTCCTTCATCTAGGGCCACCATGGGTAACTAAACCTCCTCTAGGGAGGTGATGAAGCTCCATTTTGTAAGCTTTGCTTTGTTTTGATTTATATTTGGGGGTTAATATATGTATGTAATCCTTCCATGAACTAGAGCTCTTCATTTGATGTAATGAATTTCAATACCTATACATAATCATCTTGAGTTAAATATCTTGTCTTAGATGGTTTTTCTCCTATGATTATATTGCTACATTTTCATAGTGACAGTGGAATGGAGTTTGTGGAAGTGTTGTTAATGGCATGATATTTAGGAGATTTGATAATCTATTGCTTAGGATCTTCCTTTGATAGATTATTCTTGGATTCTATGTCATATGCTTCTACTATGTGATTAAGGGCTTGATAACTCTATGCTTAGTGAGTATGTCTAAGGTTACAACCTAGTTTAGGTAACCAAAACATGCAATGCTTTGATAGGTTATTCTTACCTATTGATTTCATAAATTTCTTGAAGGGAATGTAATAATTTGTGTTGTTGCATCCTATGGTTATGCATATATATTATTCCCCTAAGTAAATCATATCCTAGCATGCTTATTGATGGTTGTGGAGTCTCTTCCCTAGTCTCTTCTCTATTGTTCTATTTCATCCTAAATTCCTTGCAAATTAGTGTTTTATGCACTTTGAATTCCTAATTTAAGTGACAACAAACAAAACCTTTATGAACACCCCTCATCATTCTAGAAAGATTCTAGACACTAAGGTTGCCGTAAGACTAGCGCAGTTCCAGTGGTTCGACTTACCCGACCAATAGCCCTATTTTACAATGATTCGTGCTATTGCGAAGGTTGATGTATAGTTGATCAACCGATCACTAGATGCATCAACTATGTTTCTATAAGACTAAGAAAGACTATCATTGAAAATTTGTATTAAGTGCCATTTAGCAATATCATGGTGTGGACACTTTCTTAAAAGATCATTACACCTTTCCCATGAATCATGGAGCTGTTCTCCCGGGATTTGGGAAAATACCATGATTTCTCTTCTCATTTGATAGGTTTACCCACTGTGTAGTACTTTTTCAAGAACTCTTGTTGCAACATGTCCTGTGTAGATATGAAATTTGGTGGAAGGAACTGCAACCAAGTTCTTGCTTTGTCCCTGAGAGAGAATTGGAAAAGTTGCATCCTGAATGAATCGTTGGTAAGAGTGGGCAACTTAGTAGTCGAACACAATTCCAAAAATACATCCAAGTGCGTATAAGGATCCTCTATTGCAAACCCATGGAAGGTAGGAAGCATTTGGATCATAGCAGGCTTGATCTCAAAGTGGGTTACATCAGTATCCGGAAATACAAAGCACGAATGGGAAGTATATGTGGTAGGAATAAAATGATTCGTCAATTGTGATTATGGAGGAACAGTTGGCACCCATTCTCCATTACCATTGCCATTACCCGGTGCATCATGATTATTAGCCATGTTATTAGACAAACTTCCTACTGTATTCAAATGTTTTTTTAATTTTCTTAATTAACTAAGAGTTCTCTCTATTTCAGGATCATGCACTAAAGGTTTTGACTGAGTTTGGCAAGTTAACATGCACTAATTCCACTAATCCTAAAAGTGATAAAAATAAAATTTTCCAAGTAAAAGAAAACAACAAAAACTCACAGAAGGTTTAATAAACCGAAACTTTTTATCCCTTAAGCATCTTTGTTCTCACTGCTAATTTCTTGCACCTGAAAAGAAAAAGAATTAAGGTGAGATATCAAAAAGTCCGAAGACTAGTAAAAAAAAAATAAAACTAATTAAAAACTAAACTAAATAACAAATCTCCCCGGCAATGGAGCCAAAAATTGTTGTTGTTGTTTGTCAATTATAAATAACCACTCACAATAGTACGAATCTTTATAGGATAGCACTATAAAGAGGGTGTCGAACCCACAGAGAGATGAGTTATTATGTTTTGCTTTTAATTAATCTTTATTGGTTTACAGGTGATAGGCGTGTATTTATGGATTTGTCGTTGTCAAATACACTTTATATCAAGATAAAATACCTATAGCCATTTAACTAAAAATGTCTAATGGCAAGTAGGGTCGAACCACGCATTCAAGATGAGTTTCTATTTTCGAACAAGAGATTTAAAAACATTGATTTTGAGGTTTGTCTCGAACTATGAAAATGAAATTATAACTCCAAAACATTAAACACTTAAATGAGAATAAAACTTGTGAAAATAACTTGCATTAAATTAGAGAAAGATTACACAAGTAAATAAACTCTCAATGAAAAGTACAACTATTTCTAACTATCTATTCTGTATATCCCCTTCTCTTATGCAAAATGGTCGCCTATTTATAGTCGGATAAACAACATAAGTGGTGTGTGGATCCACTTGCCTATTCCAACGTCTTCTATCAGAGGCCACTCCTCTTCATTGCCTAATCTGACATGTTGCTTCCTTACACACCACTACTTCTCATCTTTCTTTTCTCTGTTGACTTCAACCACTCCCATTTCATTTCTTTACTTTTTCTTTCATTTGCTAACTCATCATTTCTCTTTTTCTTTTCTTTTCTTCTTTCTCTCTCCTCATTTCTCTTTTTCACGTGCACACACTTTTGTTGACTAGTTTTTTTTCTTTTTTTTTCTTTTCTTTCTTTTTTCTTCTTCTTCTTCTTCTTCTTTCTCTTGCTAACTTTTATTTTTACTTTCTTTTCTTCTTTTTCATACATTAACACCTATAAAACACAAAATGAGCATATAAGAATGTTTAAATAATATAAAAGTCTAATTAAAAGCTTATTTTGATGCATGAAATAATAGGTTTTGTGTACTTATCAAACTATCCCCAAACAAGCTTTTGCTAGTCCTCTAGCAAATAAAGGCAAAAATAGATAAGTTCACAAAAAATATTACTTTTATTAACAAAAAGATGTGCCACTTTCGCAGGCTACTTTCGATTGCATTTACCATATGCAATAAGGCCTTAAACCACTAGGTTACCCCTAGTGGATGAGTTATAGCCTTGTGAGGGTTTCCAGTGAGGGTACCCACAAACTTCCAAAGAATTTTCTGCATATCTACAAAATGAAAAGTTTCAGAGATGAAAATATCAAGTTCTTCATATACAACAAGATACTAAGGTGTTATAAAAACAAATATTTCAAGAAAGTTCACCCATAAACAACCTAGAAGTAAAGAGTGTGTGTGTGTGTGCGTAGTCGACAAAAAATCCATTTTCAAATCCAAGTGATGAAATTCTCAAGTCTTTAAAAAAACTACATTTTGACTTCAAATCTCACGGTAAATATCTCTCTAAAAGAACATCTCTCGAAGATTTGGCTAACTATATCTCTCAAATGTATGTGAGTAGGAACTCTATTTCCAAAGTAAAATCAAGCTCACATACTAATTATTTGAAGGACCGATACATATAATAGAAGAGTCTCATGATAGGAATGTTGATCACTTTTGAGAGAATGTCGAGTTACCCACCATAACGCCTTCTTATTTACTATGCACTATCATACATTTCTTAAAAACATCATTGAACTCAATTTGTACATAAATGTTTCTGAGAATGAGGGGTCTTCAAAATACTTGAAAGTGATACTTTACTCTTCTTCTTTTTCTTCATTTTTTTTTTTTTTTTTTTTTGAAGAGGATATGAATGACTTCTTAATCCCTTTTTCTTTTACATACAGTCATCCATAACATTTCTGAAAAAAAAAACAAGATTACAAAAGGTAATGAAGGTATGATAGTACATAGTAAACTAGAAGACTTATGTTTCTCTTAACTCGATGTCATTTCATTCTCAATGATCTACCAAGATGAAGGATTATGAGACTAACAACAAAATTTTATTGCGCTATCCAAGAAATTTGAGCCATCTTGTGACTCTGAGTTAGCGTAAAGCTCTCTAAAAAGATGAAAGGCACGAAAGCTCACATGGTTTTAAGTCTCCAGTAATAGATTTCTAGATTCTTGGGAGATTATTCACTTCTTTCTTTCAAGCTGCGACTTTGTGCAAAAATATCTCTACTTTTAAATTCCCGTGGTGCAATGTCTATCATTATATCACCTTAGTAACAAGATTAATCTCAATCTAAAATAATGACGCCTCTTAACTTTCACAAAGTAGCGAACCAGGATTTTATTTTATTATTATTATTTTTTTTCAAAAAGAGGTGCATGTTTTGATAAATCTGTCCTACCCCCAAACAAAATAAAACACTATCCCTAGTGTTTGAAAAATAGAATACTGAAAAGTGGTGAATGAAATGGACAATGTACCACTGAAGATAAAAAGAAAAATTGAAACGAAGTACCTCAATTGATTTGGTGCTTCTGAAGTACAATCCTTGTAGATAGTCATTGCAAAAGAGAGACCAAGTGTTATGAAATTATGACAGATTGTACCCCCAAGCAAAATAAAAGCATAGCTAAAGAAATATAAACAAGAAAATGGGTTGCCTTCCAAGAGCGCTAAGTTTAATGTCTTTAGCCAGACGCAAGAGGGGTAGTACCCCCGGAGAGATCAATCCGAATAGACAGGATCGATGAGGAGAATTTCCTCAATTTCATGAGAATCAAGCTCAAGGAAAGGCTTTAGGCGATGAGCATTAACTTTAAACAATTCCCCAGTTATGGGGACCTGTACCTCAATTGCACCATGACTTGCCATATGTTTGACAAAGTATGGGCTGGACCAACGTGACCGTAACTTCCCGGGAAACAATTAAAGACGGGAGTTATACAAAAGAACCTTTTGTCCGGGGGAGAGATCCTTTCAAAAAATGTGCTTGTCATGTTCTAACTTTGTTTTAGCTTTATACATTTTGGAACTTTCATAGGCATCATTTCGAATTTCTTCCAACTCATCAAGCTGGAGTTTCTTATGTTCACCGACTTTAGCAGAGTCGAAATTCATGGCCTTATCTAATATGTTGCTTCCTTACACGCCACTACTTCTCATCTTTCTTTTCTTTGTTGACTTCAACCACTCCCATTTCATTTCTTTACTTTTTCTTTCAATTGCTAACTTATCATTTGTAACGACTCGGTCATTTTCCTTCCTTTCCTTTTCCTCAGATTTTTACGAATATTTTTTTTTCCCGTAGATCTTTCCTTTCTAAGTTCGGATTCTCATCACTTAGTGTCATCTCGAGTGCTCAAGAATGGTTTCCAAGACTCTTTTCTTTGGATTGACAACTTCCTTTGAGGACCGAGTCATTTCCATATTTTAATTTTTTTGACACTATTAACTTTTCGTCCTTTTCCCTATTTTGTCTTCTCCCTGTTTGTCACTTTGTTGGCACAACCTCACTTTTTGTGCTCGAAGTTGGTTTTTGACTTCACGTACCTTTATTCTAAGTGGTTTCCACGAAATACGTATCTTCACTTTTGCAGAAAAGTACTCTGGTTGCTTCCGGTGTCCGTAGGGGCATGGATGCATAGTTCTTTAGAAATATTCTTATTTCTTGGGGTGTTTTTCATAAATATCTCTTGAAGATATTTTATTTCAGGGGTTTCTAAGAAAATATTTTTGGAAGATATTTTCATTCTGGGCCAGTTGTGCAGTTTTCACTTTTTGGAGGGGCCATTGTGCAATTAATGAAAGTTATTGCTAAATGCCTTATTTTGAGCCTGGATCCTCGTACAGGATTCATTTTCACTTTTTCTCAAGTCGTGTACTCTTAGAATTTCCTTCTGGTTGTTTTTCTCCAGTTTTAGGGTTTCTGACCCTAGTTGCCGCTAAACTTGTTTGGGGCATATCTCGCTGCTCGGGACTTGGTTTTCAACGCCGTTTCTTCTGTTGTTCATATTTTCCCATTTCAGTTCTTTTTTATTCACGGTGTTTTGCCGTTTGAGTGCGTCTGCTCAAATTCCACTTTTCCGTACCTGGCGAGGCCCTTTCGGGACACTTTTAGGGTTTTTCTATAAATAGGAGGTCTTAAGAGAAAAAGTCAAATTTTTCTCTCTCTCTCCTCTCTCTTGGCCGGCAGCCATGGCAACCAAGGGGCTACCACCCTTCTCTCTTCTTTTCCGGCCACTTCCCTTTAGTAAAAAGGGTGTGATGCCTCAGTGTTTTATGTTCGCCTTGACGTGCTTTACCTTTCCCCCTTATTAGAATCCGTTTTTGGCTATTTCTTGAGTTCGGGTTTGAGGTCAAGTTGTGATTTTTATGGGGCTTCCTTGGGATTCTTGTTCACCGTGTTGTCCCTGACAAAACCTAGAAGTTTCGTCGGATTCAGAACGGTTTCATTTTGGTGGGGATTTGAGATTTCATCTCAAATGGAGGTAGGGGGTGTTATAGTTTCATATTTTTGTTGTCTTGCATGTTATTGATGCTTATACAACTTGTATGCATGCTTTTGTAAGAATCTAGAATTTAATTTAATTATTTTCTATGGTTAAGATTTAATTTTCATGATGATGTATTTCTTAGAATTAAATTATGGCATGCTAGAAAGTTTGGCTTTGATATGTTTGTTAACATATATTAAATTGGAATTATTTAAATAAGAATTACACTTTTTATTTAATAATTATCTTTGGTGAAAGTTTAATTCTCATGGACGTACCTTGCATGAAATTAACTTGTGATATACTTTTAAATTAAGTCTCGGCATATTCTTTAACATACTTTAATTTGAGAGCATTTGGATGAGTTTGAAAATCAAGAGATTTTAATTAAAAGAATTAATAAAAATCTATTTAACGGTTCCATTGGCCAAATTAGGATTCTGAATGAGTATATGCAACGACCATGCTATGTTGTTTAACATATCTTAATTTGAGGTTATTTGGAATTGATTTGAAATCTAGAGAATTTAATTACTTTGTTTAATTAAATTCTATATAATGGTTCCATGGATCTATTTGTGTTTTAGAAGTTGTTTCTATATTCAAATCATGGACTTGGACTTGTTGTGTATTCACTTGGTTGTGTTTTGAGCATTGGATAACATTGTTGTTATATTTATATTCATGAGGACATGTTTTCTTTATGGAATATATTGTTGCCTTGTGTAATGAATTGCACACTTTGTAATTGACATTATATATGCCATTTTAGAATTTAAACTCTAAGGCATGGATTGTGTGGTTTCAACCTACTTGTGCATGAAAGGTGATTTTGTGCATTATATAAATTAAATATAAGTTGTGAACTTGTTTGGTTTATTTTGGAGTTTTGGGACATTGTTACAATTGATATGGTTAGAGTTTGACTCTAGTGCGAGAGGTATGAGTTCCCTCCAACTGATATAGTGCGCACTATGGTGGTCTTCCCAGCGGGTTAATGCCCGGAATAACCATAGGTCTCGGCTTTATCTGAGATTTGATATCCAAGTCTTCCATAGTTGTATTCCCATTCAATTCCAAGTTGACAATGATGTTTAATTATGACTTATGGTTTTGACTATTGGCGAATTAATGTTGTTAAGTACATTTGTGCATCATGATTTTTAAGGAATCATCACAAGTTTTTTATGTTGTTAAGTACATCTATGCTAAATTGCTATATTTAGTTATTTTCACACTTATAGATTTCAATTTGTTAACTTTTGAATCTATGTCTTGATGTGTGGTATTAGAAACTCTAATTATACTAAATTGCTATATTTAGTTGTTATTGCATTTTAGATTTCAAGGTGATGGCTTTGAGACTCTATGACTTGTTGCTTTGTATAGCATGCACCTATGTTATTGAAATTGCATGAAGGATGTGTTTTATGCTAGAAATGTTCTAAGATAGCTTAGGATACTCTTTGAGTCTCACCTTTGACATAGACATTAGGTGACATGATCCTTTTGAATTATTTCATGTTAATGTAAAAATCTATAGGAAATCGGGTCGATGCATGCTCATTCCCTACGAGTAAACTTGTTTACTCACCCTGAAGTTACTGGGGGTATTGTTCAGGTGTAGGGTTTAAGATTCGGAGATTGCACTTGCCTTGGGGGATTTGGAGATTTGAAGTTTCTTTTAAAGCATTCTTGTTCACATGCAAGTGTTAGCATGTTTAAGTTTTACTTTTAACGTTGTAATACTTAGTTAGGTTCAATTATGTCATTTTTTCCTTATAGCATGTAAAGTGTACTTGGATACACCATTTAGAACCTAATGGATATGTATGACATGAGGCCAAGGGCCACAAACTTCAAAGTTCGAGTGTATGCATTTAAATTCTAATTTTTGCCTTTGAAATTTAATTTTTTTTCTAACTTTGAGGTTTGGCATGTGAAATCTTGTAAATGAAATGTAATAAGGCCATGGGCCATTATAACACACTTCATTATGTAAAGTACACTTGTTTGCATACTTACATAGCTTAAAACGTTTGTTTTTGAACCAAATCATCATGGGATTTGAGGCTTGGGTTAAACCTCAATGTTCTTGGCATGTAATAGGTCTTCCAGCAGCTTTTCGAGTCATTTCGGTCGTCTAAAATGTTGGTTTGGTCAACCAATGGCTTTTGGGAAACTCATTGCACAGTAAAAACTAATTTCCAGTAGCCTTTTTCACTGTTCAGGACCATTTCGGTCGACTGATGGCCTATTTCAGTCGACCGATGGCCTAGTTTGGTTTACCGAAACTTCCTCCCCTTAAAATAAAATATTTTCAGCACAATTTTTGTCTAGTTCGGTCATCCAAAACTCCAGTTTGGTCGACCAAAATAGCTTTCATTCAGCTGCCTCTTTAGTTTTGTTTCAACGCTGTTGTTCTGACTTCAAACGGTTATACTCTTCATTTTTAACCTAAATGGGTTGATTCTTGAGCCTAAATTTATGGATTTTGAGTCAGCTTTCCAATGGTACCAATTCCATTCTTAGATTTAAATCACAATGGGAGTTATTCATGTTTTAGTGAGGTAGTGTCAGTTTTCGCTTAAACCGGGAAAGGGCATTTCGTGGGATTCTTAGCCAATGTTCTTGGAACCTCTTGGAATATTGTGAAATGATTAGATTAGGTTTTATTCACCTTGTTTGACTTTTTTAGATTCAAGTTTCTCTTTTTAATTGGGAATTGACCACTTTGCCCCTTGGTTAATAAATTTTTCCCGTTTTGACCTTTGTTTTCCGCTTTCGTTTTCTTTGAGTTCCGCGACTTCATGGAAGGTCACATTGGTGTCTTGGGGATGATTTATATCTCTATAGACTTTGGTTTTATCTTTTGCTTCCGCATTTCGAATCCGTTATTGGGTTAACTTTCGGTTCATCACTGACGCACCGGGTTGAAAAACTTGGGCTGTCACAAGTGGTATTAGAGCTCCTAGGTTTGAAAACCTATGGACGATGGATTTTAGGTGCATATTATGTTTGTGTTGCCATACTCTATGTGTTTATATGCTTTATGATAATATGTTTTTGTTTGATAACATGTTTATGTGCTTATGTGTTATATGTGACATGTCATTTGTTTAGCATGATTTTATTCTAATGTAAAGAGCATGACATATGATATATGTTAGATTAGATTTGTATATGCATGGTTGTGTTGCATATTTGGCATGACACGGTATTAGTCATTAAGGCATGAGTTGAGGTTGATAGTGATTGTAGTCACAGTTTCATGGTAGTGCAGGTTGTTATCGACCTAGCATTAGTTTTGAGGTAGGTGGTGAGTCACCTTTTGTTTAGGCTCTCGTAACTTGGGTCATTGGCATTGCCATAGTGCAGGATTTGTTGGTTTTGGGCCATGATGAGGTTATGGACCTATTGGGATCCTTGATTATTCGGGATGATTCCTCTGGGATTACGATTTTCGTGGCTGGGTACGTTTGTGGGCGGGTGCATGGCACTGTCATACTACCATACTAGCTAGCTAAAAGTGCAGTTCGGATGGAATCGATGTTGGTTTTGTTTTGATAGGCATTGTCCTTTTGATCGATGATGATGATGGTTATTTTAGGGATCAGTCGTAGTGATTGATTTGGTTGTTGATGGTATGGCTATAGTTGCCATTTTCCTAAAGTTCTCCTTACATGATGACATTTTTGGGATCAAGTCGATTGATTGATGTTTCAGGTAGAGAAAGCATTACAGTGTTAGTGTCACTTGTAGTGTCACCTCTAGATTCGGAGATGGATTGTTAAAGTTTTACCATTGTGGTAAGGGCTCACATTTGTTTTGAGACAGGTTGTTGCCACGTTGGTTTTTGGAGTCAGTTTATGGCTAAGACTGGTTTTTCCTTTTACCTAGACACTCTAGGACACGATGTCCATAGGGTTCATTGTTACATCATTTTTATCTTCTGCAGTCTCGTTCTCTACCATGTTAGTAGTTTGATTTATGATATTGTGATGCATAAGTAGGTGGATGTGTGTCCACATTTGCCTTTTTTGTTGTGTGACATTAGCATACCTTACTTATATGCTTAGAGATACCATGTTGTTACTGTACTTTAGTGACATAATTTTGTGCTTACGTGGAGACGTGCTAGATGTACCCTTGATTTTATCAATGTGAGTACATTTGCTTTCTTAGTAGTTAAATTTCCTTGTTTTGCGCACGACTTCCATGTTTAGTTCTCCCTTTCTGTTCCCTCCTCATGTTTGTCGTGTTGACATTTGTGGGAGAATAGGGTTTCTTCTCTTTTTCTTGGTTCGAGTAAGGGACTTCACAAGGGGTGGGTCTCTTATTTTCGTTGCGTTGTGCATAGTTTTGGGGTTGGTTGGTCCATGGGGATCACCATTGTTGTCTTGAGTCCTTGGTGAGGATTTGATGAATTTTGGTCAACTTACTCCCATGTAGGGGTCAAGGTCTTTGACATTGTTGTCTTTCGTTTCAGAGATAGAGTAGTGATGCTATCCTTTTTAGGACTGGTGGTTCCCTTTCTTTGGTGTCTTTCCTTGAGGAGTTTTGCTGTGGTTGTTGATAGAATTGAGGTGCTCAGAGTGAGTGGATTGGTGTGAGATCATTTTACGGGGACTTATGTGTTGGGATTTATATGCCCTGCCATAGCAAATTCCTATCTAGATTATAGTGACATATGTTCCTGATGTTTCTGAAATATTTATGCTTTATACAATTGGAAAATTCAATGTATTATGTTTCGATTCATTATAGAATTGAAAGTGTCCACTTGATTACAAGAGATATTTATATATGTATGTGATGGCGATCAATACATGATTATAAATAGTAATCATAAATTGTTCATAGTCGGTAATTATGGATGACTCATAATTAATTAAGACTTAAACTGAATCCGCGTTAGGTTGAGATATATTGCGAGAGTCGTCGTACACAATTGCTCCCTATCACTGTCATGGCATTTGACTCTTAGGCATGAGAAAAGTATAAACTCTTTTATTAATTAATAATTACTTTGATTTGTTCGGCGGATTCTTCGGGATCCTTAGACCAACACTTTGGGTAGTTATGTAATTGATAGTTAGAGGGTTATATTTTCAATATTTGCATCATTATTACTTGTATTTATTTTGTATTGATTATGGTTGATCACAAAGTAAATTCGAAGGCCTTCGTGTATTTTTAGACAAAATGATTTATTATATATTTATTTAAATTATTATTTTTGTCATACAAATGTTTTATTGTGATCGAGCCAGAAATAATCAATGGTACCAAAATAAATATATTAATTAAGTAGTCGGATTGATAGCTTTATTTATCCGATAACTAATTATGCATAGAGGGGTCAAAGTTCAATATTGATTTAGAGGTTATTTATTATTTAATTGGAGTTCAATTAATTTCTTTTAGTGGAGTAAAAATTAATTTATGAATTGATTGAATTGGGTCTATGGACCGGGCCAATTATTAATTCATTGTAGCCAATAAAATAATAAGCCCAAAGGATTCTCACTCATAGCCCAACTTGATATTGGAATCATATTAGATTTGAGACATGTGAATTAGAGATTGAGAATGATTAGTTGTTTCCTTTTCTTAAAGGTTTACTCAGACCTTTGATGTAAGTATTCAATTCATTAATTGAATGATACATCACATTTTTATTTTTGTATAAAACTTGTCTCTATGTGATGAATCAAGATCTGTGAAAGAAAATTCCTCGAAAAGTTTTTAAAATTAGCACGTTTCCCGACAGTGGTATCAGAGCATGGTTTGATTCATTACTAGAGATCATGATTTTATGAAAATCATCATTCATGGATCCAAAATTATATTCATATATATTTTTATTGATGTATGTTGATGTATGATTTAATATGTTGATATATATTGATATATGATGATGTATGTATAATTGTGAATGAATGATGATGTCAGTTTGGACCATGGATGAAGCTTATAGGTTATTGAATGTAATTTTATCTTTAGATGAATGTAATTAAGGCTTTGATTTAGCCGTTTGAAAATTCAATGATGTAATTTAATTTTTTCCATTGTATTTCAAATTGTAAATTTATTTAAAGCCATGTAATCTTCATCAAAGGATGCTATGAAGCTTCAGGAAGGTTCAAGAGAGTTTATTTTGGCTTCAGGAATTTTCTGGAATTTTTTAGAATTTTTCTAAAATTTTTCCGGAATATTTTGGGCCAAATAATATTTTCTGGAATTTTTTACTATTTTTCTGGTATTTTTCGGTGTTTTTCCGATGACCGGAGCATCACCAGCGGCGAGACAAGGTGCTGGAGGAAGCTGCAATCAAGTGCAGCACAAAACAATTGCATCTGGCACATGCTCCTCACGCGCCAGAGTGAGGATGCTTGCTGGCGCGTGGGGAGCATGCGCCAGACCAAGCAAGGATCTCCACGCGCGTGGTAGCGCGTGAAGGCGCGTGCCACGTGCCAATCTTCCTCCCTAGCGCATGGCAGCGTGTGAAGGCGCATGCCACGCGCCTAAACCTCTCCCCAACGCGTGGGGATGAGCTGTAGCTCCTCCAGGTGCGTGCCAGCGCGTGTGGGGTCCTCCGGGCGTGTTCCAAGCGTCGTTTTGCTTCTCCTAGCGCGTACCAGCTCCTACAGGTGTTTACAAGCCGTTGGTGGATGCACGTACAGCAAGAATAGTATTTAGAATGTTAAAAGCTGATTCCATTGGCCATTTAAATTGCTTCTGTCTGTTGTTTATTTATTTATATGATGCATGGAATAGATAATTGTTTATTAATTATTATTCATGCATTGGATCCATAATATTTATTTAAATGACTTGATTTATATTAATTAAATTATGAAAATTAATTGGATTTAATTACTAATTAATTTGAGGGCACTTTTTGGGAAACGAAAAAAATTATTTTTGTAAATTATTTTTAAAGTGTGCTTCAAATTAAATATTAGTGAATCATTTAAAGTCCAAATATTTTCTAAATTTAATTGGATTAAAATCAAGACGTTTTGCATGCATCATATCATGTATTTGAATAAAATGAAAACCCTAATTATGAATGATTAAAAATTGAGTGGGAGCGGGGATTTTTATACATTGCCCCATGGCCTTCGTTATTAATACCATTGTAATTAGATCTTCAAAAATAAGGCCCCACGCATGATTTGAAGAGTCTTAATGTGACGACCTTGGTTTTTAGGTCAGCGTGTCCTGTGATGAACCGTAAGGATGATCCGATAACGGATCCGAATGCGGAAGCGAAAACAGAAAACAAGACTCTAAGAAGTCAAAGTGACCTTCCATGAGGTCGTGGAACTCAACAAAAACTGATGCGGAAGTAAAAGATCGAAAATATGACAAATAAGCTCCCAGGGGCAAAATAGTCATTTCTGAAAACTGTAGATTCGGGTGCCACCGAGCACACCGCTGGAAGGACAATGAAAGACTAATCAAGATGGACTCAAGAATCGCATGATTCGGAGTCCGAACGAAGGAGAAACGGCAAGACGAAGAAAAATGAGCACTTAAAGCAAAAAGGGTAAACTGGTAATTATTCAAGAAGAACTGGGTGCAACCGAGCACACCGTTGGAAAGACAGCGAAAAATTAGTCAAGTTCAAAAAAAAATTCACTTGAATCGGAGTCCGGACAAAGGAGAAAAGCCTAAAAAAAGAATTGACGTCGCGGCGGCCCGACGAGGGGCCATGGCGCACACGGCGCCCATGCGCGAGCCCACCGGCGTGCATGCCGGTGCCCAAAGACATGGCTGGTGGCAACCCTTGGCTGCTGCTACATTTTTTTTTTATCTGCCCAGAACTGTGGCTTGAAACGGAGGTCAAGACGAGTTTTTCTGGAAAAACACGAAGAAGAAACTCCCCCTAAAATCGAGTTTTCTACCCGACATCGCGGATGGAATCGGAAAAAACTCACTGTGAAATCCCCAAAATGCCCCTAGATCGGAACTGAACAAGAGGGTCATAAAGCTGCTAAATGAAAACTGGAAGCTGAAACTTCACGAGGGATTTCCGCTACCAAGATGACATTTTCTGGAAAAACACGAAGAAGAAAGCCCCCCTAAAATCATGTTTTCTATTCAACCATGTCAAAAGAAGAAAATAAAACTGAAGTGAAAGGTCCATAATGCCCCAAGATCAGAATATGCAAAAAAAAATGCGAAATGAATTCACAAGAGGCTCAAAACACAAACGATAAGGTTTTGCCTGGAAACGACCATGCACGCAAACGTAACTTACCTATTTAGACGCGCTACAATGGTCCATGGCTTAAAAATATAGCCGATACAAAATCCGACCCCCCAACGGGCAAAAAGGCAAAAATGGACTTAGAATGGAAAACATGGAATCCAAAAATGTAAAACGGGATCAAATGACCGTTTGGCCCTTGGCCACACTTCATACAAGATTAATAAGATCCTATAAAAGAATGAGAATGGAATTCCCACACCCGATGCAACCGTGGTGAAGGAATGACTTGTGATTTTTCAAGTTTTTCATAACATTTCATGAAGTTAAAAAGTTGCATAAAATACAATATACATGTCATTGGCCTCTGGCCTCATCTCATACATATCAAATACATTGAAAGGAGTGTACTTAAGTACACATTACATACACGGAATCAAACATACATATTTTGACATATAAGTCTACAAAATGACATTTCATTCTAACATTTGCATCAAATGGAAACTTGAAAGCTACTCGACATCCAAGGAATGCTAGGCTTCATGAACCAAGTCTTCGTACCTGAAATATGCCCCAGTATCGTAGGGGTGAGTAACAAAAAGCTACTCGTAGGAGATGAGCATGCATCGACCTAGCATTTTATAAATTTATCACCTTAAGGTGAAACATGTTAAAGGGGCTCATGACACCTAACGTCTATGTCTAAGTGAGACTCGGGGAGCATCCTAAGCTACCTTAGAGTCTAAGCAACAAGAATCATGATATACATACGTGTATGAAATGAATCATGGTTGGGATAATCCAAAGAACACGACAAGAAGAATGCTTGAGCATAGATTAACATGAATTGCATTTTCAATACAATTGAACTAGGTCTAGAGTAATCCATACAACATGACAAAAACATATTTGAATATAAGTTAACAAGAATCACATTATCCGTGCAATTCAACAACAAAAGAGCATGTTATACAATGCAACAAGGTTTAAGTTCTCAAAGCCATCAACTTAGAATCTAAAGCACAAAATAACAGTAGTGGTTCATGCCACCTAACGTCTATGTTATAAATGAATCAATAGGATCAATCCTAAGCTTTATTAAAATGTTAAAACACGATTTTCAATATCGATGCAATTTAACCAACATTGGAACTTCCAATACAACGCATAAAGCACAATTTCGCAAGGTTAGCATCCTGTAACTTAAAATGGAACGACAAATAAGAAACAACAAGTTACAACATCATCTAGTTATCAACTTGAAAATGAAATGCGAAATCAAACAAAGTGGATACTCGGACGTCATGCCGGATCAGACTGACAACATAATTACTTTAGGGTTACTAGCCCATGGGTAACCTCCCTATGTGCTCACTAGACCATATAGAGGGACTATCCCCCGTACTAGAACCACGTCCTAGCCATAGTCAAACAACAACATCCCCAAGTTTCCAAAATCAACAAGTTGTGCAACAACACATATATCAACAGGAATATGCAAGATAATCAACTATCTACCAAGCACAACCAAATTTGGAAACCTATACAATATATGCTCTAAGTCCACAACTAATATAATGTGATGAATGTCGAATCTTCAGTGTGCAATTCGTTATACGCTAGGCATGAATGATGTTAAATACGAAATGTGCAAATCATTACACAAGGCAACAATATATTCAATAAGGAGAACATATTCTCATGAGTATAAACATAGCAACTATGTTATCCAATGCTCAAAACATAACCAAATGAATATACAACAAGTCCATATCCAGGATTTTGATATAGAAACGACTTTCAAACACATATATCTAATTTAATTAAATAAAATAAATAACCTCAAATTAATACATATTAAGGAACATGGCATGGTCATCACTTATATCCATTCTAAAACTCAATTAGGTTATTGGAACAACAAGTAGAACTCTAATTAAATCATGTTAGTTTAATTACCAAGGTTCTAAAGCAACTTCAAATGGTCCACAATTAATATATACTAGTAAACAAGTCATGGCCAATACAAATATCAAGTTAAAATCTTAATTAAGCTAATGGTACCACAAAATAGATTTTAATTAATTCTTTTAATTAAAATCTCTAGATTTTTAAACTTAACCAAATGCTCTCAATTTAACATATCTTAGAGAATATGCCAAGGACTAATGTAATATCACATTATAAGTTTATTTCATTCAATTTACGACCATGTAAATTAAACTTTCACTAAAGTTAAATATAAATTAAAAGTTGCAATTCTTATGCAATTAATCCCAATTTAATATATGTGAACAATTATACCTAAGCTTAATTTTCTAACATGCTACAATTCAATTTCAAGTTGTATATCACCATGAGGATTAAATCTTAAACAAGGAAATTAATTAAATGAAAGGTTTCAAAACCTCACTGAATATTCTAAATCAAATATACGTGAAGCTATATGGCATGTAGATCAAGAATATCAAGTCAGAATTTAAATGGAGTGAATAGTGCACTCAGGACAAATTAATTAATCAAATAATTAATAATTACTAATTTTCAAAACACCTCCAATTACTTTCAAATTCAACTATGTTGGAAAGCATGCTAAGGCCTAATTTAATATGCTAACATATATTGATTTCAAACTATTTAAGGCCATGTGAATTAATCTTTCACCTAAGATAAATATTAAATAAAATCTTTAATACTTATTCAACTGTTCCAATTTTAATACACGACAATGAGCATATCAAGGGGCAATATAAAATCATGCTACATGTTTAAACCAAGTCATGAGCAATCGGCAAAATTAGATCTTGTACAAGAAAAATAAATAATAAAATCTCTAGATTTTATATTTAATCATGCAAACAAGTAGTATAAGCATCACAAGCATGCTATATAATAAGAATTTTAAACCTAAAACATCCCCTACCTCAATTTGAGATGAAAATCCCGAGGCCTACCAAAATAAAAGTGCTCCGAATTCGACGATACTACTAGGTTTTGTCGGGGACAACGTCATGAACATAACCCCCATGAAAGCCCCATCAAAATCATAACTTGACCTCAAAACCAAACTCAAGAAATGGTCAAAACTGAATTCTAATAAGGGGGAAAGGTAGAGCACGGCGAGGGGAACAACAAACGTTAAGGCCGAAGACTTTCTATCAAGGAAAAGTGAACCAAAAGAGGAGAGAGAAGATGATAGCACCTTTTGGGCTACCATGGGAGCTCCAAGTCGTGCATGAAGAGGGGAGAAGATGAAAAATGAAATATCTCACCCCCCTTTTATAGAAATCTCAAAAAGTGCCCCGAACGGGCCCCGCCTGGTCCGAAAAAGTAAAATTTTAGCAGACGTGCTCAAATGGCAAAACTTTGTGAACGAAAAAGATTCAAAATGATAAAATATGAATAACAGAAGAAACGGTGTCAAAAACTGAGTCCCTAGAAGAAAGTTATGTCCAAAACAAGTTTGGCGAAAACCGGGGCCAGAAACCCTGAAACTGGAAAACATCGACCAGGAGGAAATTTCAAGAGTACACAACTCGACGAAATGTGAAAATAAATCTCGTACGAGGATCCAGGCTCAAAACAAGATATTTTGTAATAACTTTCATTAATTGCACAATGGCCCCTCCAAAAAGTGAAAACTGCACTTATGGCCTAGAATGAAAATATCTTCCAAAAATATTTTCTTAAAAACCCCTGAAATAAAATATCTTCAAAAGATATTTATGAAAAACACCACAAGAAATGAAACTAATTCCAAAGATTTATGCATCCATGCCCCCTATGGGCACCAGGAGCAACCAGAGTACTTTCTTGCAAAAGTAAAGATACGTATTTCGTGGAAACCA
This sequence comes from Cornus florida, assembly GCF_030987335.1. NCBI lineage: Eukaryota > Viridiplantae > Streptophyta > Magnoliopsida > Cornales > Cornaceae > Cornus > Cornus florida. The sequence goes on along the minus strand of NW_026775571.1, from coordinate 16,334,567 downwards.
CTCAAGAAGGCACGTGAAGTCAAAAACCAACTCCAAGCATGAGAAGTGAGGTTGTGCCAAAAATTGACAAACAGAGATAAGACAGAATAGGGAAAAGGACGAAATATCGCATAGTGTCGAAAAACGAAAAATGTGAAAATGACTCGGTCCTCAAAGGAAGTTGTCAATCCATGGAAAAGAGTCTCAGGAACCAATTCTGAGCACTCGAGATGACACTAAGCGACACAAAACAGAGCTCAGAAAAGAAAATTAAACGAAAAAAATTCATTCGTAAAATTTCAGGAAAAAGGAAAGGAAGGCAAATGACCGGGTTGTTACACTTAATATTACAAGAATGGTTGTCTCATGAAAATAAAAAAATTAAATGTTCATTGTAATTAGATCTTTAAAAATAAGGCCCTACGCATGATTTAAAGAGTCTAGATTATAATGACAAGATATTTAATGTTTTATTTTTCATTAGAGCTTTAATAACGTTATACACTTAATCTAAAATTAACAGTGTTAGCTCCCCAACGGAATGGTCTACACTAGGTGATTTTAGAAAGGCTAAATATAATCGGGAATCATTTCATATAGATAGATAAGGCATTGTCTTAAGAGATATGGAGATGATGGGACTTGCCCGCTAATAGCAATAATGAACTTTTCCAACCGAATAAGTTATTGGCGCATTGGTTATCCGATTTTTCATGCAGTGGTTAAGGGACCCACATACTATTTTAATAGAAATGCTCGCCTAATAGCAAATAAATCTCAACAAAAGTAATAATGAACTCCTCCAACAGGATAAGTTATTGACATATTGTTTGGTTGATTTATTATGCTACAGAGTTGAGGGACCCGCATTAATTAAAAGGAATTGTTCACCAATAATGATAATGATATCTTATTAAATTGAGATTTATTATATTATGTGGTTAACAAACTCATTTTAATTTTAAATATACGTGATAGTATTAATAATTCACCTTGCATATTGTATGAATGCATTTATATTCAGATTAATTATGTCTAATCCAGTTTATCTGTTTGCTTACATATTCAACGTAATTGGACCTTATTAATATTGACTGGGAAAGGAACTTAGATATTTTATTCACAACGTAAGGGTACAAATGTATTTACTACTCTTAAACCTAATCCTTTTACTTTAAGATACCCAAGAGAACATTAATGCTTTGAATAAGTGAAATAAGGCAAATGATATGACTTGGTGCAATATTTTAGAGTTTACCTCGAATACGTTCCAAAGTTAACATTTACATTATTTTATTTTCTTCAAGCATCATGTTAAATGTCAATAAAATGTTTTAGTGAGATTAGATAGGGCATATGCCTAAGTACTGTGTCAAATTTAAATACCACTAAGATAGCCTGAGGAACTCTAGTTTGATATCAGATTTTGAAAAATGATTGTTTATTATTTAAAAATTAGCTGGAGATCAATAGGGTTGACTTAGGTGGTAAGTTTCAAGTTGACATGATTATTGCCTTGTTACCGAACTCGTTCGACTCTGTTAGAGTGAACTAAATAAGGAATCAGTTTGAGTTCACACTCGCTGATATTCTTATAGAATTGGTAACAGATATAGGGATAATCAAAAGTATAGGCGATCCTATTAATCTAACCTAGTCTATACCATCTTCTTCTAGGCCCAAGTGGAAGGGCAAAGTAAAGAAGAATGATGATAATAGGACTAGGCTAGCACAAAACATGGGCATTCAAAAAGGTTAAAGGGAATAAGGCAGTGTATGTTGAGGGCGAAGAAAACTGTTTCTTTTGTCGCTAACTATGACACTCAAGGACGAACTGTCTAAGCAATGACGTGGTATAGGAAAATATATATTTAATCATAGAGCCATGTTATGTGGTTGTATTTATTAATTCCTGATGGATAGATTCTGGAGCCACTAAACATGTTTGCAATTCATTGTAAGGATTTCAGGAATCCAGAAGACTTGATGATATGGATATGTATTTATCTTTTGACCTGATGTCAAGGTTGGAACTAAGTTAGTGGGAGTATTACATCTGAAATTAGAGAGTATGAGGATATTAGTATTAGAGAACTATCTTTATGCACAGAAGTTAGACGCTATCTAATTCTTGTTTCACTTGTGGTTTATAAAAACTGAATTGTTATTTTGTAAAACTGGTTTTATAAAATTGAATAGATATGCGATTGCTTCTGGTGCATTGAAAGATGGTTAATATACTATAATCACAAGCTCTTAAAATTTACAGGATGTAGAAACTAATGTTGCATCTTCTAGATTGAATGTTAAGAGAAAATTTGTTATTCCTGACTCATTGTATTTTTAATGTCTATTTTTAGGTTGTTATCAATCAAAATGAGATTCAAAGATTGGTCAAAGAAGGTTTATTACCTAGTGAGGAAGAGGAGCCTAAACCAAACTTGTGAATCCTGTTTTGAAGGATAGATAACTCTACGGTCTTAATCAGCCAAATGAAATAGATATAAAGGACAATTGGAGTCGGTACACACAGACACGTGTGGTCTTATGAACATCCAAGCAAGATTACTCACGTTTTGGATAAATTTATATGATGCGACACAAGTCTTAAATTTTTGGTATATTCCGAAAGTGTCAAGACTGACGTGGAGCAGAGATTAGGTAAACTTATCAAAACACTTCGATCTGATCGTGGATATGAGTATTTCTTGGGATAGTGCAAAGACTATATAGTCAATGAGGGTATTGTGTACCAGTTTTTCGCAATTGACGCTCAATGGATTAAGGTGTCAAATAGGAATAACAGAATTTCTGTTTAACATGGTAGATCTATGAAAAGTTATGCTACATTATCTCTTTCATTTAAGAGTCTAGCGTTAATGATATCAATACGCATTCTGAACTGCATTCCATCTTAGTCTGTCTCAAGGATACCGTTTGAGCTGTGTTTTTGACTAAATATTAGTTTGAATCACATGCACATATGGGGTAGTCTTGCACATGTGCGCTTGATATGGACAAGTAAGTTGGAAGTAGATCATAGGCATGCTAGATTTGATAGCTACTCTAAAAGTCACTAGGACGGATTATTTTATGATCTCAATGATAAAAGTTGATTGTTTACACTCACTGTTTATCTATAGGAGAATCATATTATATATGATTATGTGATGGCGATCAATACATGATTATAAATAGTAATCATAAATTGTTCATAATCGGTAATTATGGATGGACTCATAATTAATTAAGACTTAAACTGAATCCACGTTAGGTTGAGATATATTGCGAGAGTCGTCGTACGCAATTGCTCCCTATCACTGTCATGGCATTTGACTCTTAAGCATGAGAAAAGTATAAACTCTTTTATTAATTAATAATTACTTTGATTTGTTCGGCGGATTCTTCAGGATCCTTAGACCGACACTTTGGGTAGTTATGTAATTAATAGTTAGAGGGTTATATTTTCAATATTTGCATCATTATTACTTATATTTATTTTGTATTGATTATGGTTGATCACAAAGTAAATTCGAAGGCCTTCGTGTGTTTTTTGACAAAATGATTTATTATATATTTATTTAAATTATTATTTTTGTCAAACAAATATTTTATTGTGATCAAGCCAGAAATAATCAATGGTACCAAAATAAATATATTAATTAAGTAGTCGGATTAATGGCTTTATTTATCCGATAACTAATTATGTATAGAGGGGTCAAAGTACAATATTGACTTAGAGGTTATTTATTATTTAATTGGAGTTCAATTAATTTCTTTTAGTGGAGTAAAAATTAATTTATGAATTGATTGAATTGGGTCTATGGACCGGGCCAATTATTAATTCATTGTAGCCAATAAAATAATAAGCCCAAAGTATTCTCACTCATAGGCCAACTTGATATTGGAATCATATTAGATTTGAGACATGTGAATTAGAGATTGAGAAGGATTAGTTGTTTCCTTTTCTTTATTTTTATGTTGCCTATAAATATACATGATCTATGTATATTTTAGGGGTGATTTTTAGAAGAAGGAAAAAGGAATTTATTTTCTCTCTCTAGAAAATTAGGGTTTATGTTCTCATCTAATGGAGGCTGCCACAAGCCTAGTTTTCCAAGGTCATTCATGGAGGCTTATAAGTGATTCCTAAAGTCAAAACAATTACCAAGAAGATGGAGATCTAAGGAGAAGACATCTTGCTAAGGGATCTACAATAAGTGAGAACATTCACTTTAGAGAAAAGATTTAAAGGTTTACTCAGACCTTTGATGTAAGTATTCAATTCATTAATTGAATGATACATCATATTTTTATTTTTGTATAAAACTTGTCTCTATGTGATGAATCAAGATCTGTGAAAGAAAATTCCTCAAAAAGTTTTTAAAACTAACACGTTTCCCGACATTATGTCCATTTGATTGAGGATTTATTTAATTTGTTGTATGAGCTTGATGCTGCTTAAGGATGTCTTTTGGAGACTTGCTTTGGTTTTGGGAGACCTGGATGTGGTTGACTCTTAGGAGAAGTTCTAGAGGATCGCAATTGGATATGGCTTGTTTATGGAGTTTTCTCGTCCTAGCTATGACTAGGCATAGTTTTGAAGAATCGTAGTTCTAGTGGTTGTTTATGGATTGATGGAAATAAAGGAAATTTGATGTAACTTTGTGTTGCCAAGTACGGTTTTGAGAAACTCATTTAGTGATTTCAATGGTCGAGATTTTGATGTGTGTGCCAGTTGGTGTACTTGTATTTCGAGGATTTATTTATTCGTGATAGGGATGTGGATCTAATGTTTAACTATGGTGTAATCTTGTAGTTGATCTGTTTTAAGGAGATATGTAAGACTTTTGATAAAATGTCCTGTAGTGAGGTTCGTTTTGATTTCTGGAGGTTTTAATTTGCTTTTCAGGCTTTGATTATTAATTGATGTTGTTAGTAGGAGTATTTTGAGACGTTGGATATATTGGCTTTACTGTATTGAGGATTTGGGGCCTAAAGCATAATGGTGCCTATGACATTGTTATCAGAGTTTGGGATTGGCCAAGATGGTCTGGAACGTCTTTGGACCATATTCCAACTCTCACAGATGCCTGGTTCCCACATTGCTTTTGGCTATGATCGTTTTGTGACATTGATGTTATTTGTATAGAGAGGTTTCATGGGTAGACCTAGTGGGGGGCAAGTTATGAATTGGTGCCTTATATTGTCATGCTACCATACAAGTTGTATGCTGTGGGCGGGTGCTAGTTGTCATCAATGCTACCTAATTGACGAGCAAGTGTGGGCGGGCACTAGACACTGTCATTGCTACCACACATTTGAGTACATCGTGGGCAGGTTCTGGTCACTATTCGTACTGCCATGTTGTCTTTGTTCAGTACCTTGATTTGATACATAGTTATTTTGGAGATCTTTTAGTGGTTGTTTTTGGTTCCACGTGATGGTTCATCAGGAGGGACGTTTACGGTTGTTGTCTTTCATTCCTTTGTTTGACCTTGGGTTTTGTATGTGAGTTCGGACTTATTGTGCGGCCGTGTGGTCACTTTTGTTTTGAGAGGTTGTCCTGTCGTGAGCACGTGGGTGCGAATGACATTAGTTTATACGTTGTCCTTCAGTTCAGGGTTGCTTTTGTAACATGTTGTGTGGGATACTCAGAGATGTACACTATAGTTATCCTGGTTTCACCTTTTGTTTTGTTAGGGCTGAATTTCGGGGACGAAATCCCTTTAAGGTGGGAAGGATGTAACGACCCAGTCATTTTCCTTCCTTTTCCTCAGATTTTTACGAATATATATATTTTTTCCATTGATCTTTCCTTTCTGAGTTCGGATTCTCATCACTTAGTGTCATCTCGAGTGCTCGAGAATGGTTTTTGAGATTCTTTTCTTTGGATTGACAACTTCCTTTGAGGACCGAGTCATTTCCATATTTTCATTTTTTCGACACTATTCACTTTTCGTCATTTTCCCTATTTTGTCTTTTCCCCATTTGTCACTTTGTTGGCACAACCTCACTTTTTGTGCTCGGATTTGGTTTTTGACTTCACGTATCTTTATTCTAAGTGGTTTCCACGAAATACATATATTCACTTTTGTAGAAAAGTACTCTGGTTGCTTCCGGTGTCCGTAGGGGCATGGATGCATAGTTCTTCAGAAATATTCTTATTTCTTGGGGTGTTTTTCATAAATATCTTTTGAAGATATTTTATTTCAGGGGTTTCTAAGAAAATATTTTTAGAAGATATTTTCATTGTGGGTCAGTTGTGCAGTTTTTACTTTTTGGAGGGGCCATTGTGCAATTAATGAAAGTTATTGCTAAATGCCTTGTTTTTAGCTTGGATCCTCGTACATGATTCATTTTCACTTTTCGTCGAGTCATGTACTCTTAGAATTTTCTTCTGGTTATTTTTTTTTTATTTTTATTTTTTTTTTCAGTTTTAGGGTTTCTGACCCCGATTGCCGCCAAACTTGTTTGGGGCATATCTCGCTACTCGGGTCTTGGTTTTTGACGCCGTTTCTTCCATTGTTTATATTTTCTCATTTCAGTCCTTTTTGCGTCTGCTCAAATTCCACTTTTTCGGACCCGGCGGGGCCCTTTTGGGACACTTTTAGGGTTTTTCTATAAATAGGAGGTCTTAAAAGAAAAGTCAGATTTTTCTCTCTCTCTCCTCTTTCTTGGCCGGCAGCCATGGCAGCCAAGGGGCTGCCACCCTTCTCTCTTCTTTTCCGGCCACTTACCTTTAGTAAAAAGGGTGTGATGCCTTAGTGTTTTATGTTCACCTTGACGTGCTCTACCTTTCCCCCTTATTAGAATCCGTTTTTAGCCATTTCTTAAGTTCGGGTTTGAGGTCAAGTTGTGATTTTGATGGGACTTCCTTGGGGTTCTTGTTCACCGTGCTATCCCCAACAAAACCTGAAAGTTTAATCAGATTCGGAACGGTTTCATTTTGGTGGGGATTTGAGATTTCTTCTCAAATAGAGGTAAGGGGTGTCATAGTTTCATATTTTTGTTGTCTTGCATGTTATTGATGCTTATACAACTTGTATGCATGCTTTTGTTAAGAATTTATAATTTAATTTAATTATTTTCTATGGTTAAGATTTAATTTTCATGATGATGTATTACTTAGAATTAAATTGTGGCATGCTAGAAAGTTTGGCTTTGATATGTTTGTTAACATATATTAAATTAGAATTATTTGAATAAGAATTGCACTTTTTATTTAATAATTATCTTTGGTGAAAGTTTAATTCTCATGGACGTACCTTGCATGAAATTAACTTGTGATATGCTTTTAAATTATGTCTCGGCATGTTCTTTAATAAGCATTTGGATGAGTTTGAAAATCTATAGTTTTAATTAAAAGAATTAATTAAAATCTATTTAACTGTTTCATTGGCTTAATTAAGATTCTCAATGAGTATATGCAACGACCATGCTATGTTGTTTAAAATATCTTAATTTGAGGTTATTTGGAATTGATTTGAAATCTAGAGAATTTAATTACTTTGTTTAATTAAATTCTATCTAATGGTTCCATGGATCTATTTGTGTTTTAGAAGTTGTTTCTATATTCAAATCATGGACTTGGACTTGTTGTGTATTTACTTGGTTGTGTTTTGAGTATTAGATAACATTGTTGTTATATTTATATTCATGAGGACATGTTCTCTTTATGGAATATATTGTTTCCTTATGAAATGAATTGCACACTTTGTAATTGACATTATATATGCCATTTTAGAATTTGAACTCTAAGGCATGGATTGTGTGGTTTCAACCTACTTGTGCATGGAAGGTGATTTTGTGTATTACATAAATTATATATAAGTTGTGAACTTATTTGGTTTATTTTGGAGTCTTGGGACATTGTTACAAGTGATATGGCTACTGTTTGACTCTAATGCGGGAGGTATGAGTTCTCCCCAATTGAGATAGTACGCACTAGGGTGGTCTTCCCGGTGGGTTAATGCTCGGAATAACAATAGGTCTCGGCTTTATTTGAGATTTGATGTCCAAGTCTTCCATATTTATTTTCGCATTCAATTCCAAGTTGACAATCATGTTTAATTGTGACTTGTGGTTTTAGCTATTGGGGAATTAATGTTGTTAAGTACATTTGTGCATTATGATTTTTAAGGAATCATCGCATATTTTTGATGTTGTTAAGTACATCTATGCTAAATTGCTATATTTAGTTGTTTTCACACTTTTAGATTTCAATTTGTTAACTTTGAGAATCTATGTCTTGATGTGTGGTATTAGAAACTCTAATTATGCTAAATTGCTATATTTAGTTGTTATTGCATTTTAGATTTCAAAGTGATGGCTTTGAGAATATATGTCTTGTTGTTTTGCATAGCATGCACTTATGTTATTAAAATTGCATGAAGGATGTGTTTTATGCTAAAAGGGTTCTAAGATAGCTTAGGATGCTCACTGAGTCTCACCTTTAACATAGACGTTAGGTGGCATGACTCTTTTAAATTGTTTCATGTTAATGTAAAAATCTATAAGAAATCGAGTCGATGCATGCTCATTCCCTACGAGTAAACTTGTTTACTTACCCCAAAGTTACTGGGGGTATTATTTAGGTACAGGGTTCAAGATTCGGAGATTGCACTTGCCTTGGGGGATTTGGAGATTTGAAGTTTCTTTTAAAGCATTCTTGTTCACATGCAAGTGTTAGCATGTTTAAGTTTTACTTTTAACGTTTGATGAGCGCTGAAAAGTGCGTATTTAAACCCCTTAAGCTTAGATGTTCTAGAACCTTTATCTATCTTATTTTCCTGCTTTAGATTGATTTTGTATTATTTCCATTTTTAGGTACTTATCCCCAAAATAAGCTAACTCAGCTAAATAAGAGCATAATTGAAGCAATCTTGAGATGAATCAAAGAAGGAACAAAGTGGGAGCAAAAGGAAGCAAGTGGTGGAAATTCAACATGTTCGATCGATCTCAACAAAAATTCGATCGATCAAAAGTTCATCGATCTCAGCATTCTAAGATGGATCCAAGCTTTTTTGTCCTTATCCAAAGATCTCACAAAATTCAATCGATCCAACTTTCTTCCGATCGATCGAAAAGATTCCATCTTATCTACATGTATCACCCTACCTACCCCATTTGTCTCTTTCCCAAAAATTTCTTCAAAATATCTCAGATTTGTTTTTATCCAAAAAGGCGCCGCCATAGAGGATCGATCTAGCTTAAATTCGATAGATCTCAGCCATGTTCGATCGATCTCACCACAAGTTCGATCGATCGAACTTCCCAAAGCCCTAGAAAATCTAATTTTCAGCTCATTAAAAGTTGTCTCATATTCAATCATTGGAAGGAATATTAGTGTACGAGCCCGGCTCATTTGGGGTGATATTTAACCTACCTATATAAGGAATATGAGCCATATTCTTGAGAGGATATACTTGATAGTAGATACATACACTAGGGACACAAGTTCCATACTCTTAGTGAGGAAGAAAAAAAAGGAGGAGGCTAGAGACACAAGTTTGGAGTTCTTCCATCAACCAAGAAGAGGAGCAATCTCTACCATGGAGTTAGCCCTTGAGGGTTAGAGGACACTATCCATGAGTGGTTAGACATCCTCTTGGTGCTAGAGTTAGCCCTAAGCATGCTTTCTACATCATGATTTATGTATTTTTAAGGGGATTTGTATTGTGATACATGTTTTGACACTTTTATATATATAGATCTTGTTTATTCAATGATTTGTGTAGTTTAATGCTTCCAATTGATCATTTCATTCTATCCTTATGTCTATGTATGCTAGAATAGATGTTCATGTGTTTATCTCTATTTCTTGTGTTATTGATGCATGTCTATGTATATTAATGCTATAGATCTAGAGATTGTCAAGACATAGTGCTTAATGAAATGCTCTTGTGGTTTATTTGATGATTCATACTCATTTCTTAATGGATTGTGCCTCTCCCTTAGTTTAATTAGTTTAATTTCAATGATTTGTGTGGTTTAATGCTTCCAGTTGATCATTTCATTCTATCCATATGTCTATGTATGCTAGAATAGATGTTCATGTGTTTATCTCTATTTCTTGTGTTATTGATGCATGTCTATGTGTATTAATGCTATAGATCTAGAGATTGTCAAGACATAGTGCTTAATGGAATGCTCTTGTGGTTTATTTGATGATTCATATTCATTTCTTAATGGATTGTGCCTCTCCCTTAGTTTAATTAGTTTAATTTCACGTCATTAGCTTAATTGTAGTGTAGTTGTAGTGTAGATATTAAATGGGAGGATAATCCATGCTTGTTGTTTGAGGTTCCATACTTATGAAAGCAAGTAGCACATATCTCTAACCTTGTGATGTGTTTGGATTGTGAGTTTAAAGAAAAGGATTAATGGCTTAGTTTGATATATTGTGCTACCCACCATGTTGCTTAGACAATATATGCTTAATTTGTCATCCATGCTTATTGAAACAACCACACACACACACTATGTTGCAATACATGTTTTCCCCTCATTAATCATTCATTAAGGGTGTGGAAAAGCTATGCTTAGTGGTGATCTCTAAATCCCAAGATCTCTCTCTTATTTTCTCTCCATTACATTTAATTGCCTACTTTAGTTTAAATTGCATCTTAGTGTAATTCAACCACCAACCAATCTTTTGATAACTCAACCTATTAACCCTAATCTCGATTCCAAAACCTAGTACGACCCACCAATCCCTTGGGACTATCCCTACTCGCCCTAGCTATATTTTTAGTGAAAGATAGTAGTGGCAATTTCTAAATGTAAAACTTGGCCACATTCATCATAGCCCTACACCACTATCTTTTGGTGTACAAACTTTGGATTGGGGACGGCACAACACCAACGTTGTAATACTTAGTTAGGTGCAATTATGTCATTTTTGCCTTATAGCCTGTAAAGTGTACTTGGATACACCATTTGGAACCTAATGGATATGTATAACATGAGGCCAAGGGCCACAAACTTCAAAGTTCAAGTGTATGCATTTAAATTCTAAGTTTTGCCTTTGAAATGTAATTTTTTTCTAACTTTCAGGTTTGGCATGTGAAATCTTGTAAATGAATGTAATGAGGCCATGGGCCATTGTAACATACTTCATTATGTCAAGTAAACTTGTTGGCATACTTACATAACTTAAAACCGTTGTTTTTGAACCAAATCATCATGGGATTTGAGGCTTGGGTTAAACCTCAATGTTCTTGGCATGTAGCAGGTCTTTCGGCAGCTTTTCGAGTCATTTCGGTCGTCCGAAATGTTGGTTTGGTTGACCGATGGCTTTTGGGAAACTCATTGCACAGTAAAAACTAATTTCTAATAGCCTTTTTCACTGTTCAGGACCATTTCGGTCGACCGATGGCCTAGTTCGGTCTACCAAAACTTCCTCCCCTTAAAAAAAATGTTTTCAGCACAATTTTTGTCCAGTTCGGTCGACCGAAATAGCCTTCATTCAGGTGCCTCTTCAGTTTTGTTTTAGCACTGTTGTTCCGACTTCAAACGGTCATAACTCCTTCATTTCTAACCCAAATGGGGTGATTCTTGAGCCTAAATTTATAGATTTTGAGTTAGATTTCTAATGGTACCAATGCCATTCTCAGATTCGAATCACAATGGGAGTTATTCATATTTTAGTGAGGTAGTGTCAGTTTTCGCTTAAACCGGGAAAGGACATTTCGTGGGATTCTTGGCCAATGTTCTTGTAACCTCTTGAAATTTTGTGAAATGATTAGATTAGGTTGTATTCACCTTGTATGACTTATTTAGAGTCAAGTTTCTCTTTTTAATTGGGAATTGACCACTTTACCCCTTGGTTAATAAGTTTTGCCCATTTTGACCTTTGTTTTCTGCTTTTGTTTTCTTTGAGTTCCGTGACTTCATGGAAGGTCACATTGGTGTCTTGGGAATGATTTATGTCTCTATAGACTTTGGTTTTATCTCTTGCTTTTGCATTTCGAATCCGTTATCGGGTTAACTTTTGGTTCATCAGTGACGCACCGGGTTGAAAAACTTGGGCCGCCACATCATTTCTCTTTTTCTTTTCTTTTCTTCTTTCTCTTTCCTCATTTCTCTTCTTCACGTGCACACACTTTTGTTGACTAGTTTTTCTTCTTCTTTTTTTTTTTTTTCTTTTCTTTCTTTCTTCTTCTTCTTTCTCTTGCTGACTTTTATTTTTACTTTCTTTTCTTCTTTTACATATATTAACACCTATAAAACACAAAATGAACATATAAGAATGTTTAAATAATATAAAAGTCAATTAAAAGCGTACTTTGATGCATGAAATAATAGGTTTTGTGTACTTATCAACAGTCAACTGGTTGAATTGTTTGATTGATTGTCACGATTATAAACTAAAATTAAACTAGAGTGATCAGAGAGAGAAAGGTCTTAGGGCTTTGACTTCACCACAACCTTCATACTATGGTTAACTGTTTCAACTCTGGGGATTTAACAAATTATATTTTAAATGAATTAAACTCAATAGCATTCGTTCAATTCGGGTTTTAAAGAAAGTTGTTTTATAAAATTCAGTTAACTATAATCTATCTGTGGTTAGCATGAACTATCCACCTACCTACTTTAACTAATTTGTAAACAATCCATCTTTCCTAAGCATAACTATGAAAACATTCTTTTATAAAAAAAACATTGGAACACCATTACATGACCTATATTCTTATGTTCGGTAGGACTCCTCCAGATACCTTCCAATAAGAATAGGTTGAGAATAGAAAACAAACAGTTATATCTAAGATAAGGTAATAACAATTTGAAAACTATTTAAAGCATTAAATCCAATTGAGTTGTCTCAATTGCTCATAGTTATGTAATCAAAAACATAATATATATTAAAATATCCCAGAGTTAAAAACAATCAAACTATAGTACTAGATTGGGTTACATCAGTGCCCTAAGAGAGGAATTAACTACTCATGACGATGCCGAATATCATCTGTGTCGTAGTCGTCTCCATCGTCACGGACGACATTTCTCTTCTTAAGATCTTTAACTTCTAAGGTTATGGAAACCCTAAAAGCTGCCACTACAATATCAGCCTTCTGAATAATATGAAAAAAAGAAACCTACTCTATTATGGCCTATGCCTTCTTTTATAGAAGAAAATAAAAGTCTGGTGGGGTTTTAAGTTTTTTTGCCCATTTAGAATGACATATGACGTGTGAAGAGAATAATCCCGTAACTTAAATCTGATCTGTCATAGAAGGCTCGAGCTTTGGGAAAAAGGCTCGAGCTTTATTGAATTGTTGCTCGAGCTTCAAGGAATAATGCTCGATCTTCACTTTGATACTTAGCCAAATTTCTTCAACTATTTTCCGAAGCGTCTTTTCTTTTAACACTTAGAATATTTTGGTTTAACATTGCTTGATCCAAGCTTTATAGGCTCGAGCTCTAGGTACCGAGCTCAAGCTTTGGGTATTCAAGGATCGAGCTTTGAATGATGGTGCTCAACACTTGAGGTCTGGCACGAGGCCTTAGGAGCTTAGTTTTTCCATTAAATCAACTCTTCAAATTTTGACACCTTGTGATTGAGCTTAAGGGCCAAGGCTCGAGCACCCTAAGGTTAGGCTCGAGCACCACTGAGTAGGGCTTGACCTTTAAAGGTACAAGGCTCGAGCTTTAATGCTTTGTTGATTTTTCATCTTTCTCTTTTAGGGCTCAAGCCTCAAGACTTCGGCTCGACCTTTGGATCCTAAATTCTTCCAAACATCACCATTTAAGCTCTCGGCTTGCTTTGACTGACCGGTAATGACTTTGTAAGGCTCGATATCAATCTTTTCATCATAAAGTCTCGATTTTAACCCTTTCTCTGGGAAAGTACCTATAAACACACATTAAACATAAATCAATCTAATAATGGATAAAAGTATCACTTTAGGCCTTAACATACGTATATTTAGGGGCTCAAATATGCTATATTCAGCGCTCATCAACAAGCATCTTTGATTTCATGTATCTCTCATTTCAACAATGAGTTTGCACTATGTTTAAACCTAGCACTTTGCTAGTACATGTATTTCCATTCCAGTAATGAAAGTACATCATTTTAAGTTAAGTCCAGCACTTTTCTATTTTGTATAGCATTCATTCCATGCGATGAATTCTCATAACGCTTAAGTTAAGTCCAGTACTTTTCCATTTCTTCTAGCCGAGCTCTGCATTTTCATGTCTCTAAATTTCCAGTCCTACACTTCAATTACTTTAATCTTCAACCTTACACCTTCGATATCATCTTATTTTTCATTAGCTATAGAATAGTTTGAAGTCCTTGTTCAAAGGTAAAAAAGACCCTTCGAAGGTGGTCATTTCAGACTTTCGTATAATTACCTAATTCCTACAAATTTCCAATTGGATTACTGTTCGGATTTTTACTTTGGAACTACTGTAGTTTCTGGCACGCCCACATACCCACATTTATTCTATTCCACCATCCACCATTCCACACTATCCAGAGAGTGGAACCAATACTTTGTCGCGAGCCGAACATATTGCCATGCCCGGCGGAACATTTAGACAGATTATTCAATGGCTAGTGGAAGAAGGTAAGGAAAGTCTATCCAAGACCCTGCCGAGATTGAAGAGTTGCAAACCAGTGAACTTCCACCTGAAGGTTCATGATTTGCACCTGATGAAAGTGACATGGTAGGAAAGTTTGCCCAAACAATGGCAAATGGTCCCATCATGGATAACATCCGTATGATGGCCATGCACCAAGATAGGTTTGCGCAAGACCAAACAAGAGTTGCCCAAGACTTAGCTAGAGTTACGCAAGACTAATCTAAGGCTAGTCAGGGCCATACAAAAGTCATTCTTGCTAACGAGCGGAAGTTAGGAGAAATGGTGGACTAAATCTCTAATAGGTTTGAGTTTATGTTGGAGAGGTCCATTGGAAGCTTGACACAAGCCATGGCCCCTCGGCCAAGTAATTCTAAAAAGACTCAACTGTTGGCTTTCTAACTCAATAGGCCGGCTATTTTTGTTGAAGGCAGTCCCTCTCAACAACATACAGGTTCATTCCTTCCAACTATGCAGCAGATGTAGTCCCTTCCAATGGCATAGACGTACATTCCAGTTGCACCTGCGACCACTCTTATAGCACAGGTGACCATTCCACAATCAGTGCCTATGCCAGCCACTCAGCAAGTTCAGAACTTTCCAACTGTGGCATTCCCACAACAGACATGGCATGATCAACCCGGCCAACGGTGGCCATACCATACTCCGCAAGGATAGTAGAATGTTTTACCTGTGAATGTTCAGCCCGCAGCTACCACATCTCTAAGGCGACACATGGCTATTCCTATGGCGGTTGGGGGGCAACCTTTTCCAAGGGAGCCACTTCCGGACTAAGGGGGAAAAAACCATTAGAGGAATAACATTTTTGATGCCAACCCACTGCCGATTGCAGGTGGGGGGCATCAAGGGGTTAACCAACCTTAAGTGAGGCCAGATAACAACCTTCCATAGCCCATGACACTTGAAAGAGTCCAATTTGCCGAATTCCTCCAACAGGAATTTGGCCTAACTCGAAAGGGTTGAAGACCAGCTTACAGAAAACCCTATCTGGAGTTCATTAACAAAGTTGAGTATCCAAGGAATTTCAGAATTCCAGAATTTACAACATTCAATAGAGAGGGCGAACAGTTCACATTAGAACATATCAGCCATTTCACTGTCCAATGTGGAGAAGCAACAGCCAATCCATGGCTGAAGGTGCGCTTGTTTCCAAATACACTGATTGGCTATGCTTTCAGGTGGTATTCCAACTTGCCAGCCAACTCCATCTAAAGTTGGCAGTAATTTGAAGACTTATTCCATACTCAGTTCTATAGAACCGAGCCTGAGGTGTCCATGACAGACCTTTCCAGACTTCATCAGTTACCTGGAAAGTCAGTGATCAGCTTCCTTTCCAGATTTAGAAGGGCCAAATACAAATGTAATCTATCCTTGCCACCAGAAGAGTATGTGAAAATGGCTGTCAATGGTTTGGAATTTGAACTTCGTAAGAAGTTTAAAGGAGTATAATTCCATGATTTATTTAATTTGGCTAGCAGAGTGGCTAAGTACGAACACCTCATTCGTGAAGAGCAAGACCGTAAGTCTTCTTCCAAGGGCACTTACTATCGTGATCCTAACTATGAGGTAAAATTCACTAAAATAGAGGGAGATTTGGAAGTTAATATAGTTGAGCTCAACATAAAGAAGGCTTATACTTGTGAGGCTTTGGCAAAACCAAAATCAGCCATGGTTAACTTGCAGGCCACCTCTAGTTCCAAGTGGAAGGGGGCACACCCTTCCAAGAGTTACTCTTTTGACATTTCCAAAGTCGAACAAATATTTAATTTGCTCATGGTTAACAATCAACTGATCTTCACAGCAGGTCACAAGATTCCAACAGCCTCTGAAATGGCTGAGAAAGAGTACTGCAAATTCCACAATTCGTGGAGCCATTCCACTAACAATTGTGTAGTCTTTCGCAATATTGTGCAGAAAGTAATTGAAGATGGCTGGCTGAAGTTTCTAGAAAAATAAGAGATGATAGGTGTTGATGGAAATCCTTTCCCCAAGGTCAATGCAACAAACGTTGCTTCTCTGGTTCCAAAACATCCTAAAAAGAAGGTGGGACTTGACAGGTGTGACGGCCCAAGTTTTTCAACCTAGTGCGTTAGTGATGACCCAAAAGTTGACCCGATAACGGATCTAAAATGCGAAAGTGAAAGATGAAACCATAGTCCTTTGAGATATAATTTATCTCTAAGACACCAATGTGGCATTCCATGAAGTCACGGAACTTAAGGAGAGCAAAAGTGGAAACTAGAGTTAAAACGGGCTAAATCTGTTAATTAAGGGCAAAATGGTCAATTCACAATTAAAAAGGAGAAAATTGACTCTAAAAAAGTCAAACAAGGTGAATACAACCTAATCTAATTATTTCACAACATTCCAAGAGGTTCCAAGAACATTGGCCAAGAATCCCACAAAATTACCCTTTCCCGGTTTAAGCGAAAACTGACACTATCTCAGTAAAACATGAATAAGTCCCACTGTGATTAGAATCTAAGAATGGAATAGGCACCATTGGAAATCTGACACAAAATCCTTGAATACAGACACAAGAATCACCCCATTTGGATTATAAACGAAGAAGTTATGACCCTTTGAAGTTGAAACTTCAGTATTGAAACATAACAGAGAGGCTGTGTGAATGCAAGCTATTTCGGTTAAACGAAGTAGAGTTTCGGATGACCGAACTGGGCATAATTTTGTTAAAAACATGATTTTTGAGAGGAGGTTGTTTCGGTAGACCGAAATAGGTCATCGGTCAACCTAAATAGGCCATCGTTTGACCGAAATGGTCTTGAACAGTGAAATAACCTATTGGAAATGGATTTTTATTGTGCAATGAATTTCCCAAAAGCCATTGGTCGACCGAAATGGAGTTTTGGATGACCAAAACACCTCGAAAAGCTTCTGTAAGACCTGCTATATGCCAAATGTGTTAAGATTTAACCCATGCTTCAAATCCCCTCATGAATTGGTTCAAAAATGAAAGTTTAAAACTGATTTTTAATGAGATTTGGGTATGTGAGCATGTCAACAACCTTAAAATGAATAAATGAATATATTACAACAACTTATGGCCTTATACATGTTAATTATAAGGATTTCATATGCTAAACCTCTAATTTGGTTAAAATGCATTTTAAAGCAAAAGTTTAATACCTAGTGAACACAAGTATAAAGTAAACATGCTTAAAATGTCAAAAGTAAATACTTAAGCATCTTTACACATCAAGGATGTTACATTAGCTTCCAAAATACCATACACCCATGGTATGCAAAATATAACATCAAAAGTAAAGCATGCTAAACACTGGCATGTTAATATACAAAAATGCTTCAAATTGCACAAACCATGTCTTAGGGTTCCAAGTCTAGAATGGCATAATAAATGACAAGTCTTTAACATGATATAATGTGCAATACAATACCACCAACTTATCAATTTAAATCATGCCTCAACAATAAGCTTTATATACTAGATTACAACATTATAGTATTAAGCTTCTAAAATAATTACAATTACCAATAGTAATCAACTAGAATGTAGAATTATCATCACAATAGTATAGTAATTCAAATCAATAAGAGTTCTATACAACATTAATAATCCTACACAAGATACATACACAACATACATTCTTAAATCAATAAACCCTAAGTTAATTATAATGATTTCCTATAATATGTAAGACTATCATATTAAAAGCATGTACACAATATATATTAAACCCCAGAGGATTATAAAACACTTAGAATATAAACATACTACCACCCCTACCTTAATAGAGAATTGAATCTCTATAATCCAAGTAACCAAGCTTAAAAATGGGAAATAATTATAGGGTTTTGTAGAGGAGAGCAAGAGGAAACTTTTGTCTCCCAAGGTTTTTGGTCTAAGGTGAGTGGAAGGAGGCCAAAATGAAGGAATAAACTATTAACCAAGCTTTCCTCCAATTGTGGCTAGGTTTAGGAATATGAAGAACAAATGAAATGAAAAAGATAAAGTGTAAAATGGTGAGTGAAAGGTCTAAAAATTCTACACTCACTATGTGTTCATACACTACCTCTCACACGCACACAATGCAAGACTTATTTTGGTGCCTACACTTGTCACAAATCCAAGGCTCCTTCCTTGGTTTAATTCTAAGCCTTCACTTGTCAACCATCTAAGTCAACAACTGCACCAATCCTAGGCCAACAAAAGGGTGAATCTCCACCCTCCAAATGTCAATAGATTATGCTCATAAGTCTCCCCACCCAAATGCCAACAAGTGGCACCATGAGAATGTGACACTTGTCACATTTCCCAAAAATTGCAAAAAAGTCCTTTTTCAAAATATCTTCTAAATTTAATTGCAAAAGGTCCCTAAGATGAAAAATAATTATTTTACATAATTACACTAAAACCTCAAAAATCAAGAATAATTATAATTAAGTATGCATTCATGCCCTTTACAAAAAAGTAAGCAACTAGAATATATTTTCTACAAAAGTAAAAATACAAATGTCATGGAAATCAATTATCATGAATGCATGCAAAACCGGAATCAAATCCGAGCACAAAAAGTGAGGTTATGCAAGGAAAAATGATAAACTGGAAAAAGACAAAATAGGGAAAAGACAAAATAGGAAAAAGACGAAAAAAGAAAATCACCGAGAAAGGTAAGGGAGGAAAATGACTGGGTCATTACAATAGGTCCAGCGACCAGTGGAAAGCTGGAAATTCCTAAGGCAGTAGCATCCATGGAGAAAACAGTGGCTGAGTTAGAAAGGCAACTCCAAGAGGCTCAGATTACCTTAATCTAGTAAGGTTGTTGCCCTAAGTGTAAAATTTAGAATGAAGGTTGCCATAGAGATTTTTCAAAAGAGAAGCAGAATTAGAAGCTCTCCAATGACGACCGAGGTCAGAAAAGGAAGGTCGATTGGTTAACTTTCCAAAAGGTGAAAAACACAGTTATGAGGAAAGCCGAGTCCATACAAAAAGAAGGTCATCGACAAGGAAACCTGAACTCCTTCTAAGGAGTTTGGAAATGAGTAGGGTTCCTTATGAGGCAAGGCCTCGTCCTAGCAGAAGGTATGAAAGCAACAGGTGGCAAGGCAGAACCTTTGAAGGTGACAGGTATTCCAGGCTAAAATTGGCCTTGGAAGTATGGATCAGAAAGGAGAATGAGTAGCTTCATCCAAGAACGGTTAAGCCTCCCACCTTGCAAAATGAAAGGTGGAAGAGGCTTGATCATCCCAAGTTTCTTATTTATGATGATTCTTATTTGACTCGCACGCAAAAGCAAAGGCAACAAAGGAAAAGGGCTGATAGAAGAAAGTTATGAGAGAAAGACCATGGTTGGTCTAACTGGCCAAAGAAGATTACTAAGCCATCAAATTTATCAGAACTTCCAGCTAAAGGAAAGGAAAGAGATCCTGATGATTTGTTAGATCTTGATTCAGAAGTGGGAAATTCCTTGATCATAGACAGCCCTTCTACAAAAGATGGAACAGACTTGGAAATCTCTAATAGTTCCAGCAGCAGTAAGAAGATTTGTTTTAGCAGCCTTCTGGGTAAGTTTACTTACAATATGGTAGGGGTTTTTCCTTTATTTTTTGAGCCACAGCCAAATCATCCAACTTCAATGGAAGGAGATGTAGTAGACACAAGTCCTCCCATGGAAAGCCCTGGATAGTCTAGCTCCAGGCCATTCATAATGGAACCAAACAATGATATCCATATAGAAGAGGTTTTCGAAGATGAAGTTGAGCATTTTCAGAAATTAAAGGGAGTTATGATTGAAGAAAACAGCCCCACGACACCAAAGAAGATTGTTTTGCAAAAGCCGCCATATGGCATGACTCAGCAGCTCAATCCTTTATATATCAAGGTATTGGTGGAAGGGAGACCTTTGGCAAGAGTCCTAGTAAATAATGGTTCAGTGCTGAATGTTGTTCCAATCAATATCATGCGCATACTTGGAAAGTCGCCTAAAGACATCATTCCAACTGATGTATCCATTAGTGGATTAACGGGAAGAATAGTGAAGACACAAGGAATTCTACCATTGGAATTAACGGTAGGAGATAAAACTTCAATCACAGCCTTCTTCGTCATTGAGTCCACAACAGCCTATAATTTGCTTTTAGGCTAGGAATGGATTCACCCAAACTTTTGCATTCCATCTTCACTCCATCAAATGTTGATATTTTGGGATGGAGATGAGGTAAAAGTGGTGGAGGCTGATAACCGGCCATTCGTGGCAAGGGTTTACCATGTAGATGATGAGTTATATAGCGAAGAATTCGTTCCAATCAAATTTATGGGAAAGGATAGCAAAGGCCGTCCAAGGAAGGCCACCATGAGACCATGAGAATAACTCTTACCGAAGAGGACATAAGGGAGCTTTTCCAAGGACCATCAAGGCCAACAATTCTACCCAAAGCCGGTGCTCAATGCTGCATTTCAAACAAAAGTTGTTATGAAAGAAAAACCTAAAGAAGATAGAATACTTGGCCAGGTGGTTAATTGCTGCCTTGCCAGGTTGAAAGCATATCTGGTCGAACTACGGCTAGAAAGGACTGCAGCTGCCAGTACCTCATTTTTTACCTATGTTTTGGAGATTGTGGAAGATACTAAAGACAAGTTGGATGCTATCCAGCTAACAGATTTGAAGACAACACCAATGAAGCTTGATGATCTTAAAGGCAAAGTGCAAGATCCACTTTTGGAAGTTAATCTTGAAAAGGAGTAAGACCCTCGGCCTACCTACGTCAGTAAGCTTTTGGAGCCAACCTTTAAAGAAGAATTGATTTCCTTACTTCATGAATACAAAGATTGCTTTGCATGGACATATGAGGAAATATAATGACTTTCCAGAGAATTGGTAGAGCATAAGCTACCAATCAAGGAAGGTTTCAAGCCTTTCAAGCAGCCTCTAAGAAGGATGTCCCAAGAAGTTGTTCTAAAGGTCAAAGAAGAGATAGAAAGGCCACAAGGCTAGTTTTATAAGAACCGCCAGGTATGTTGACTGAATTTCCAACATAGTTCCAGTTATTAAGAAGAATGGCAAGCTAAGTGTATGTGTGGATTTCCATAATATAAATCTTGTAACTCCAAAAGATGAATACCCCATGCCTGTTGCTGACTAGTTGGTAGATTCTGCTGCTAAGAATGAAATTCTTTCATTCATGGATGGACATTTTGGGTACAACCTAATATATATTGCAGAAGAAGACATTGTTAAGATAACTTTCAAATGTCCATGATTTATTAGAACCTTTGAATGGGTTGTCATGTCATTTGGGTTGAAGAATGCCGGAGCAACATATCAAAGGGCCATGAATGCCATTTTCTATGACATGATTGGCCATTTCTTGGAAGTCTACATTAATAATATAGTCATCAAATCCTCGGCCAAAGTTCAACATCTCCATAATCTGATGATGGCTTTTAAAAGAATGAGGCAGCATAAGTTGAAGATGAATCCCTTGAAGTGCGCTTTTGGGGTTTTAGCTGGAAACTTTCTGGGTTTCCTAGTGCACCAAAGAAGTATTGAGATAGACCAAAATAAAGCAAAGGCAATTATTGAAGCAAAGCCACCCGCCACTAAGAAAGAACTACAAAGATTTCTTGGATAGGTTAGATATTTAAGGAGGTTCATTGCCAACCATGCTGGAAAGACGCATGCTCTCTCCTTATTGCTGAAATTGAAAGTTGTTGAGGAATTCAAGTGGATAGAACAGCACCAATAAGCCTTTGAAGGTTTGAAAAGCTACCTGGCCAACCCTCTAGTGATGATGCCTCCAATCAAGAAGTGGTTTTTAAGATTTTACGTATCGGCCGCTGATGAGTCAATTAGAACCCTTCTAGCCCAAAATAATGAATGGGGAAAGGAGCAAGCCATCTATTATCTAATTAGGGTGCTCACTCCAGTGGAATATAGGTACACTTCCATTGAAAAGTTGTGTGTTTCCTTATATTATGCGACTATGAAGTTGAGAACCTGCATGTTGCCAGTAGCCGTGTCTATCATTTCTCAAACAGATTTGATTAAGTATATGTTCTCGAGGCCTTTGACCACTGGACGTATTGGAAAGTTGTCATTGGCCTTAATGGAGTTTTCTTTCAAATATATTCCACAAAAGGCTATCAAAGGAAGGGCGGTGGTAGAATTCTTAGCAGATCACCCTTTTACCAAGATATATTCAGAAGTATGTGACGAGGTGGATAATCTCTACCTTGACTATACACCTTGGACTCTCATGTTTGATGGGTCAAGCACTCATAATGGAGGAGGAGCTGGAATAGTCATCACTTCACTAAAGGGAAGAAAAACCATATTTTCTTTCTTCTTAGATTTCAAGTGTACAAAAAACCAAGCTGAGTACGAGGAACTAATTATTGGGATGGAAATCCTGCTAGAACTAAAGGTGGATAAGGTCCAGATTATTGGAGAATCTAACTTGATACTTAGCCAACTTTCTAAAGAATATAGATGTCTTAACTGGCATTTGAGGCCTGATGAGCACTAAAAAGTGCGTATTTAAACCCCTTAAGCTTAGGCATTCTAGTACCTTTATCTATCTTACTTTACCGTTTTAGATTGATTTCATATTATTTCCATTTTCAGGCACTTATCCCAAAAATAAGCTAACTCAGCCAAATAAGAGCTTAATTGAAGCAATTCTGAGATTAAACAAAGAAAGGAGCAAAGTGGAGAAAGAAAGAAGCAAAATGAAGCAACGCAGCAAGTTCGATCGATCCAAGTCCAAGGTTTGATCGATCGATCTTAGCACTTTAAGACAGATCCAAGCCTTGACCCAAAGCACTTAAGTCCAAAAGTTCGATCAATCCAACATCATTATTCGATCGATTGAACACCTTTGTCCTTATCCAAATGATTGATCCTATCCATAACTGTACCACCCACTAACCACTTTTGTCCTTTTCCCATAAATATCTCCCACAAATATCTCGGATTTGTCTTTTTCCAAAAAAGCTCAGCTAGATGGATTGATCCAGCCTAAGTTCAATCGATCTCACTTACTTTCGATCGATCGAACTTTCTCCAGTGCGAAAAAGTTAAAATTCCATCTCATTGAAAGTTGTCCTTTATCCAATCATTAGGGAATATTGTGTGCACGACCCCAGCTCATTTTGGGTGTCATTTTAACCTACCTATATAAGGATAAGGATTGCTTTTTCAAAAGGGGATTATTATTATTTTTCATATCATCTCTTAGAGAGGAAGCTTAGAGGAGGAGGAGGCTAGAGACACCATTAGAGATCTTCATCAACAAGGAGCAAACCTCTTCAATGGAGTTAGCCCTTGAGGGTTGGAGCATCCTCACCATGAGTGGCTACACATCCTCTTGGGGCTAGAGTTAGCCCCAAGCATGCTTTTTATATCTTAATCTTGTGTATTATTGAGGGATTAGTGTTGTAATTGATGTTTTGACACTTTGATATATATAGATCTTGTTTATTCAATGATTTATGTGGTTAAATGCTTCCAATTGGTCATTTCATTCTATCCATATGTCTATATATGCTAGAATAGATGTTCATGTGTTTATCTCTAGATTTTGTGTTATTGATGCATGTCTATGTGTATTGATGCTATAGATTTAGAGATTGTCAAAACATTGTGCTTAAAAGAATGCTTTTGTGATTCGCTTGATGGTTTATGCTTACCTCTTGATGGATTGTGCCTCTCCCCTAGTTTATTTTCATGCTAGTAGTGTAGATGTAGTGTAGTTGTAGTGTAGTGTTAAATGGGGGGACAATCTATGCTTGTTGTTTGATGATCCAAGCTTGTGAATACAATTAACATATGTCTCTATCCTTGTGTTGTATTTGGATTGTGAGCTTAATAAAAGGATTAATAACTTGTTTTGATTTATTGTGCCTTTCACATGTTGTTTAGACAATATATGCTTCATAGTTTAGATATATTATGCCTTTCACATGATGTTTAGACAATACATGCTTAACTAGTCATCCTTGCTTATTGAATCAACCAAATACATACACACCACTATTGCAACCCACTATTTGCCCTCATCAATCACTTGTCAATGATATAGAAATGCATTGCTTGGTGGTGATCTCTAAACCTCAAGATCTCTCTCTCCCTTACTTACTCTCTTTAGCATTGCATTCTTACTTAATTTGATTTAGTTGCTCTCTAGTTTAAACAACCAACCAATCATTTGTTTAATCATTCGACTTACTAACCCTAGTTGCAATTTCACATTTAAGTACGACTCCAATCCCTTGGGACGATCCCTTCTCACTCATACTACATAGTATAGGTGTTAAGCGGTTTATAAATTTAAACTATGATGCCCACTTGACACCAATTTCCAAACTCAAAGTGTTGTGCATTATTTTGTGCGCACGCTCGGGCCGCGCATTACAGTTTTTGGCGCCGTTGCTGGTGATCAGGCAACGTCGTATTTGTGGAATTCATTAGGAATTAGTACTCTTTTGATCTTGTCTTTGCTTTACTTTGATTTCACTTTTCTTTTTGGTTACTTATTGTGTTTGTTTTCACTTGACTAGGTGTATTGTTGGAAAGAAGCCAAGCAAAGGAGCATCTAAGCTAAGGAGCAAAACAAAGCAAAGCAAAATAAGGGAAAAATCTAAAAATTCTAAAAAATTGCTAAGCTAAGCTAAATTTGGAGTTGAAGTGCTATAGGACCTTTGTGAGACTTTCTTGACTCAATCTCCTTAGTTAAATCGTGAGCCCACGTGGAGGCATTTTTCTTGTCATTGCATTATTATTGTTTCAAACATGGGAATTGTGTTTGTGGAGGAAGTTTAATTGTATTGTTGTGAAGGCAAAGTATTTGTTCATTTGTTGTGCTTGCTTATTTGTTATTGTGCATGCATGGTCGTCGTTCATTGAGACCAACTCTTGTCCCTTTTGATTTGCATGTCGAATCCATCATTAGAAATCTTTGGGGAAGGGGAAGTTCAAATAGAACCCGCCTATCAATGGATGACCAAAATGATGATCATGTTGAGGACCTTGGTCACATAGACCAACAAGGAATCCTCATCTAAATGTGCACAATGAGAACATTCAAGTACCATTAGGTATGCCTAGGTCGTACATTCACCCACCACCACAACAACAAGGCCAAGTTCTATTCAGAATGCCAAGGCCAATGTATGCTCCACAACCTCCCATTGTCAATCGAGGAATTCAAAATCAAGGTGTTCATGTTGCACCTCAAGTTGCTAACCCACCACTTGCTTTGAGAGACCATTATGTGCCAAATGAATATAATGCACCCACATGCATTCAATTGCCACCATTTCGAGCACACCATTATGAAATTAAAGCACAAACCATTCAAATGCTTCCTAAATTTCATGGACTTCTAAGTGAAGAACCCTATAAGCATTTGGATGAGTTTTTTGAAGTTTGTTCTACCGTGAAATACACGGACATGCCGGAAGAAGTCTTAAGGCTTAAACTTTTTCCATTCACCCTCAAAGACAAGGCAAATATTGGTTTAACAATCTTAGGCCTTTTTCAATCACTTCTTGGGCAGAAATGCAACAAGAGTTTTTGAAGAAGTACTATCCGGTTTCTAAGACCAATGCCATGAGGACCTCAATTCGAGAATTTACACATGGGGATGGGGAAACATTCCATGAGGCATAAAAACGCTTCAATGAATTGCTAAGGAAGTGTCCACACCATGACATGCCCAAATGGCAATTAGTCCAATATTTCTTTGAAAGTTTATCGGATAATTATAAGGGCATGGTTGATGCTTCTATGGGTGGCTCTTACATTGATAGGCATAAGGATGACGTATGGTGTTTCTATGAAAGCATGAGTGTGAATTCATTGCATAGAACATTGTCATCAAAGAATAGTATAAATTCACAAGGTAGGAAGAGTGTTGGCTTACTTCAAGTCGACAATTCTAATGAGATAGCCGCCGAAATGAAGTCTTTGTCTCAAAGGTTTGATCAATTTTTAATTAACTAAAACTCGGCGAACCAAGTAGCTTCCTTCCCTAACCATTCTCATCATGCATCAAATGAATCATGTATGACTTGTGCTAGTGTTCTTCATTCTACTTCTCATTGTGCTCATGGACAAGTACAAAGTGAACCTAATGAACAAGTCAATGCGGCTTTTGTGAACCAAGGGAACAATCTTTATGGTACTCATTACAATCCAAGTTGGAGAAATCATCCGAACTTCTCATAAAAAAACCAAGGGGAAGGCTCAAACCCTCCCCAAGGCGGTTTTCAAGGGAAGTATATTCCACCTCCAATGCAAAACCAAGGATCCCAAGGTTATAGGCCATACCAATCACAAGGGAATCAATTCTCTAATTCTTATTTTCCCAACCAATCATATTCCCAAGATAATTCTAGAAGTCCCGCCTTTGAAGAGAAAGTTTTAAATGCTTTGGGCACTTTAGAGGCTAACACACAATTGCTTCATTCTCACTCTCAATCTATTGCAAAGCTAGAAACCCAAGTAGGGCAAATAGCTAATACTCTTAATGCTAGAGAGAAGGGAAAGATGCCTATTAATGCCCCACCTAAGCAACAATGTGTTGTGGAAACCCAGTCCTTATCGGAGGGGTGTACCATAGAACATGTTAATGCGGTGACCACCTTGCGGAGTGGTAGAGTTGTAGATAATCAAGTCGAAATGACCAATGAAGAGAGTGAACCGGTGCAACCACAAGTTGTCACCTGTCCCGTTTCACATCCTATTCCTCCTTCATTGTATACACATGATCTTGCAAATGAGAAAGTTTTGAAAAATGTGTTTGAAAAAGAAGTTTTGAAAAATGATGTTAAAAAGGTTTTATTGAAAAATGATTTGAAAACTTCTTGTGTTGAAGAGAGTTCAAAAGAAAATCTTGAAAAAGTGTTTGAACCAAAGGTTCCATTTCCGGATGCCTTAAAAGGATCCATTTCGAAAGAAAAGCAAAAAGTCAAGACCAATGAGATTTTAGAAATGTTTAGGCAAGTGAAAGTTAATCTCCCACTTTTGGATGTAATCAAGCAAATACCGGCTTATGCCAAGTTTTTAAAAGATCTTTGCATCCAAAAGTGGAAGAACAAAAGCCAAGCACCAAAAAAAGTGGTTTTAACCCAGCAAGTAAGCTCAATTTTGCAACATAACACTCTTCCAAAGTTTAAGGACCCCGGTTCACCCACTACATCATACATCATTGGTGAACATATCATTAATCGGGCACTTCTTGACTTAGGAGCAAGTGTTAACCTTCTTCCTTACTCAGTTTATGTCAAACTAGGCTTAGGTGAATTGAAACCGACGTCGGTAGTTTTGCAACTTGCCGACCAATCCATTAAAAAGCCTAGAGGTGTCATTGAAGATGTTTTGATTAAGATTGATAAATTCTTCTTTCCCGTTGATTTCGTTGTCATAGACACGGAAACAATTTCCAATCCTAAGAGCCAAATACCTGTTATCCTTGGCCGTCCTTTCTTGGCAACCGCAAATGCCAACATAAATTGTAGGACGGGGGTAATAAATATCTCTTTTGGCCACATGAAGGTGAAATTGAACATATTCAACCCAACACCCAATTCATTTGACAAGTATGAAGGAGAGATCAATGTTATGGAAAAATGTCATAAATTCAATAGTGAAGGAAATGATTTTTTATGTGACTCAAGGGTTTCTAAAGCTTCATCTTCAACCTTGCATTCTAAAATTCTTGTTTTAAACTCTTGTTTTAAAAGGGCGTGGAAGCCCAAAGGTTGTAATTGCATAGACAAAGGATCAAAAGCTTCTTTTGAGTTTGATCCAACAAGTTCTTCCAAGAACAATTTGTTGGGTGGGGCTCAAGATATTCATCACCCCAACAAGGAGGGGATGCATTATAAGATCTTCGATCCGGGCTAAAAGAGTCCAATGTCTTGCTAGAGACGTTAAAGACTAGCAAGAGCATTCGTAGGGTGTCAAAACCCTATTTCTCTCTCATTTCTATCTTACATTTCATTTCTTGTGAAGTTTAGATACTTGTTTTTGGTTCATATGCATTTCAAAGAACTTTGGTGAGGATTGCATAAGCTTGCATGTCAATTTTGAGCATTCTGCATAAGTTCGATCGATCTCATACCTAAGTTCGATTGATCGAACTTCCATTTAAATCTAACACTTAGAAAATTTTTAAGCCTGCATCCAAATAGGCTCTTTGTCCCATCGATCCAAGAAAAATCTGCGATCTTAGTTCTCAGTTGGATCGATTATAGGAACTTTGATTGATCTAACTACCCTGTTCGATCGATCTTGAGTGTTGACACTTAGAATATTTTTGAGCCTGCAGGACCTGCATCCAAATCACCTCTCTGTCCCATCGTTCGAGCTAATTCTCAGATCGATTAAGAGACCTTCGATCGATCCAACTTACAAGTTTGATCGATCTCATGATTTAACACTTAGAAAAATTTTGAGCCTGCATCCACCTGCATATTTTCAGCTCTCTGTTTGATCGTTCGAAACATTCCAAGATCGATCTGAAAGTTCTTCGATCGATCCAACTTTCCAGTTCGATCGATCTGATGTTCCAACACTTAGCCAAATTTTTGAACCAAAGACCTACATATTTTTGCTCTCTGTGAGATCGATCTCACTTACTTTCGATTGATCACAAATCTTCATTTCATTGTTTTAACTTTAGTTTGACTTTTCAACTTTTCAAAAATCCAAAAATATTTTCATTTTATTCTATTTTCTCTCTCATTTTAATTTGTTTTAATTTTCAGCAAGTTTTCAAAATTTCAAAAATATTTTAATTTATTTAGTTTTTTAATTAATTAAATTGTTTATTAAAAAAAAAAAAGACTTTGAGAGAGAAAGTTCGATCGATCTCAGCTGAGTTCGATCGATCGAACTAATCGGGGAATGTTTTTAAAAATCGAGGGTTCTCATGATCGATCATTTAGATCGATCTAACTCACCCTCAACCTTAAAACCCCCCTTTTTCTCTCTCATCACTGCCGCTACACCTACTCATATCTTCCATCTTCGGCGAGAACCAAGCTTCTCTCTCTTTCTCTCATCTCGGTTTCATCCCTCCCTCTTTGCATCCACATCTCCCTTCGATTTGGATCATGGTTAAGTGCAAGACTGTTGCCAACAGGCAACATGGGAGACTTCATAGACAGCAGAGGCATGTTAGGCCTAGGACAGAGAAGCCAGCCGAGCCCTCTCATACTCAAGAGCCAGTACAGCCTACACCACCTCAGTCACCTGCTCCTGAGGCTGAGGATGATCATATCCCATCTCCTTCCCAGGCTCATCCTGCTTTTACACCTTGGCCATCTACACCGCATGCTAGCGCTGAGCGTACACCAGTACCACCTCCATCATGCCAGCCAGCTCACCAGGCGCGTGATAAGCCCACGCCTCGATATGAGAGTATGCCAGTCGACCATGAGTCTGTCTTTGACATAGATTTCTTCTCCCGATCGGTGCTGACCCGATCAGCTTATCGTGATATTATTCAGAGGGGCCTGGCTGCTATTCTTGCCCCTGTCACAAAGTCGGTCTACCCGCGGCTGGTACGGTTGTTCTACCAGAACCTTCAACCATCCCCGCGTCACACAGCTGAGCTAGTCACTTCTGTAGATGGCCATATGATCACCATCACTATGGACACACTTTCCAGATCATGCCACTGCCTACACCGCTGTCCTCCGGAGCTTCAGGAGACCTATCCGAGGCTACACAGTCCTTCTTATGCTGCCATGGCAGTTTACTTGACAGGTCACCATGCTACTGGCGAGACTTTCGCCACCCGCACATATCTTCCAGACGACCTTTGGTTTATCGATTCCGTACTTTTTCGGAACATATACATGGCCGGACACAAGATCCAGAGGAGGAGCGATTATCTAATAGCCCTCTATGCCTTTTACACCGGGCATTGGGTGTCCATTCCCGTGCTCATCTGGAGCATGATGAGGAAGCTTTATGACGAGTACATCAGCAAAGAGACGCCCGGACGGGCTAAGTCTCTTCCATTCGGTCACCTCATCACCTAGATTCTCATTGACCAGCGTTATCCCATCCACCCGCAGGAGGACCCCGAGACCGGTACCTGTCATTTCCTCAAGAAGGACTGGGACAAGAGCTACCGCTCTATTATTGCCAGACTCCAGGAACACGCAGCATGGGCTACAGAGGAGTTAGAGCTAGAGCAGGCACAGGAACCGGCAGAGGCAGAGGCAGCAGCAGTAGATCCCGCAGCGGACGACTCACCTGTCGATCCAGCTACAGAGCATTTAGACATAGATTTAGAGCGCCCTACAGACGACACAGAGTAACACTTTCCAGCTGGGTCGCCCATTCACGAGCAGGATCACACTCAGGACCTCTCTTCTGATTCATCTATGCCTGAGACTCTTGATATGACCCCTGGTTTTGGAGTACGGCTGCAGACGCTTGAGGATGCTGTTGCTGCTATCCGAGCTGATCTTACTGCCCATAGAGTTGATTTTGCCACCTTCCGCATAGATGTCGCGACCATGTTTCGAGATTTATCTAGAGATATCCGCGGCGCCAGACCTGCCCGTCCTACTGCATCTTCATGAGCTCCCAGTCCTTTCTATCTCATTATCTCTCTCCCATAGATACTTTATTTTCATCACTGTACAGTGCTATTATTTTTACAGCCGGTCTATCGGCTCTGATATTTTTGTTGTACCTGCACTTTATTTATTTTATATATCTATTTTTGCTATGGATGTCATATGATTATATTCTCATATCTGTATGTTTGACTCCATCAGGTGCATCATAGTGACTTTAGTGAGAGAGTGCTACCCAATTTTCAGGACCACCCTTATACCTATCTCATTTCTTTATCTGTTTATCCCATTTACACTTGCATGTCCACTGTGCACTGATTATCCCATTTTGTTATCTGATGAGTTTATCCAAGTGCCAATTTACAGGACCACAGTTTAATCCCAAGTTTCGGGGGGCCATGCCACCCACTTCGGATATTTCAGTCCCGATCATTCTTGCTTAGTTGCACTAGTATACTTTTTCCTTTGTTCTTTTTGCACATTGAGGACATTGTGCAATTTAAGTTTGGGGGGAATGGTGCTTTGCAGTGTTAGTTTTAAATTGCATATCTTTTGAGCATGACTTGTGTATTTGAGGGATATTTCTATGATTGGTCCATATTTAGCCATGATTTTGATCTTTTGAGGACTATATTGCTTAAAATTTAAAAATTGTTTGACTTGAGAGTTCAATACTCCTTGTATGCCCTTTGGAAGCTACTTAGGAGTAAATTTTTTGAAAGATTGATATCTTGCTTGTATTTGTGGTCCACATCATCTTGATTTTGTGATTGTTTTGAGATTCACTCTAGTCTTCTACACTAGCACCGGTGCACACTAGCATTCATTTGTGGGGTACATGCTTTGTTAATTATTGAATTGGTTATATCCCAATTGAGCTAGTAGTGCATTGAAAGCTTTCATTCTTGATAAAGGTGGATAACAACCCCTTTTCACTAAGTAGCCGGGATTCTAGCCTCATCAAGCACTGAACTTCTCGCACTGAAAGGTGGAGGGCCTAAACTCTAGGTTAATAATTGAATTTCCAAAAAAAAAATATAATAAAAATAAAAATAGAAGAATAAAAAAAAAAAAAAAAAGAGCAAAAGCAAAAGCAATAAAAAGTGAGGACTTCTCCCAAATGGTGAGAAGTGGGAAATGATTAGATGGTTGTTGTCTTGATTTGTAGCCTAGTTGATTTGAGCTTGTAAGTCCGTAGGGGTGTCTTAACACCTAATACCCTAAA
Organism: Cornus florida; assembly: GCF_030987335.1. NCBI lineage: Eukaryota > Viridiplantae > Streptophyta > Magnoliopsida > Cornales > Cornaceae > Cornus > Cornus florida. The sequence goes on along the minus strand of NW_026775571.1, from coordinate 16,302,174 downwards.
GCCGTCTGGTTTAGGAGTCATTGACCTAACGCTCGACCTCATGAATCGCTAGAAAGCTTAATAGATCAACACATTGCACTATACTTCCATCTTTGATCCTATATATATATATATATAAAAATTTAAAAAAAAATAATATATCCGAGTGAAAAGAATAAGCGCACCTAGATGAATAAAGATTTAATAAAAGGTCCACTTTTTGTCTTAATGATCGGTACTAGATTTGTGTGCTAGTTTGAGGGTAAGGATGTGATTAATTCCTTAGTTGGCTTAGATAGCAACACATTTGATGCCGGTCCACTTAAAAAGGATTCTAGAGTTGTTTTGATTTGCACGATCATTTTCTTGATGTGTGGGGGACCATACTTGCTTACTTGATGTTAAGATTTTGGGAGATTGCTTAGAAATGTTTGAAAAATTGCATACTTGAGGTAGTTTTCTCCCAATGCTTGTTTGCAATATTGGTGCCTCTTTTGAAAGAATGAGCTTAATGTTTGTGGGTACCATTTCCAGAAACCCTCACGAGACTTCACTCGTCCACTAGGGTAACCTAGGGGTTTAAAAGGCTTGTTGCATATGCAAAATGCAATCGTGTTCCCTACGAAAGTGGCGTTATCCATTTATTGTTTTCTAGTTCATAGTTGTATAGTTGTTCATTTCATTCCTTTACTTTCTAGTTCATTGCTAGGGACTAGCAATATTTAAGTTTGGGGGCGTGATGAGCACTAAAAAGTGCGTATTTAAACCCCTTAAGCTTAGGCATTCTAGTACCTTTATCTATCTTACTTTACCGTTTTAGATTGATTTCGTATTATTTCCATTTTCAAGCACTTATCCCAAAAATAAGCTAACTCAGCCAAATAAGAGCTTAATTGAAGCAATTCTGAGATTAAACAAAAAAAGGAGCAAAGTGGAGAAATAAAGAAGTAAAATGAAGCAACACAGCAAGTTCGATCGATCTAAGTCCAAGGTTCGATCGATCCAACATCGATCGATCTCAGCACTTCAAGACAGATCCAAGCCTTGACCCAAAGCACTTAAGTCCAAAAGTTTGATCGATCCAACATCATTCTTCGATCGATCCAACACCTTTGTCCTTATCCAAATGATTGATCCTATCCACAGCTGTACCACCCACTAACCACTTTTGTCCTTTTCCCATAAATACTCCCACAAATATCTCAGATTTGCCTTTTTCCAAAAAAGCTCAGTCAGATGGATCAATCCAGCCTAAGTTCGATCGATCTCACTTACTTTCGATCGATCGAACTTATTCCAGTGCGAAAAAGTTAAAATTCCATCTCATTGAAAGTTGTCCTTTATCCAATCATTAGGGAATATTGTGTGCACGACCCCAGCTCATTTCGGGTGTCATTTTGACCTACCTATATAAGGATAAGGATTACTTTTTCAAAAGGAGATTATTATTATTTTTCATATCATCTCTTGGAGATGAAGCTTAGAGGAGGAGGAGGCTAGAGACACCATTGGAGATCTTCATCAACAAGGAGCAAACCTCTTCCATGGAGTTAGCCCTTGAGGGTTGGAGCATCCTCACCATGAGTGGCTACACATCCTCTTGGGGCTAGAGTTAGCCCCAAGCATGCTTTCTATATCTTAATCTTGTGTATTATTAAGGGATTAGTGTTGTAATTGATGTTTTGACACTTTGATATATATAGATCTTGTTTATTCAATGATTTATGTGGTTTAAAGCCTCCAATTGGTCATTTCATTCTATCCATATGTCTATGTATGCTAGAATAGATGTTCATGTGTTTATCTCTAGATTTTGTGTTATTGATGCATGTCTATGTGTATTGATGCTATAGATTTAGATATTGTCAAAACATTGTGCTTAAAAGAATGCTTTTGTGATTCTCTTGATGGTTCATGCTTACCTCTTGATGGATTGTGCCTCTCCCCTAGTTTATTTTCATACTAGTAGTGTAGTTGTAGTGTAGTGTTAAATGGGAGGACAATCTATGCTTGTTGTTTGATGATCCAAGCTTGTGAATGCAATTAACGTATGTCTCTATCCTTGTGTTGTATTTGGATTGTGAGCTTAATGAAAAGATTAATAACTTGTTTTGATTTATTGTGCCTTTCACATGTTGTTTAGACAATTTATGCTTCATAGCTTAGATATATTTTGCCTTTCACATGATGTTTAGACAATACATGCTTAACTAGTCATCCTTGCTTATTGAATCAACCAAATATATACACACCATTATTGCAACCCACTATTTGCCCTCATCAATCACTTGTCAATGATATAGAAATGCATTACTTGGTGGTGATATCTAAACCTCAAGATCTCTCTCTCCCTTACTTACTCTCTTTAGCATTGCATTCTTACTTAATTTAATTTAGTTGCTCTCTAGTTTAAACAACCAACCAACCACTTGTTTGATCATTCGACTTACTAACCCTAGTTACAATTTCACATTCAAGAACGACTCCAATCCCTTGGGACGATCCCTTCTCACTCATACTACATAGTATAGGTGTTAAGCGGTTTATAAATTTAAACTATGATGCCCACTTGACACCAATTTCCAAACTCAAAGTGTTGTGCATTATTTTGTGTGCACGCTCGGGCCGCGCATCACAAGGCCTTTCCACTCTTTGGCCTTGGAGTTACTTTGCTAGTTTGATGATTTCTAGCTCAAATATTGGCTAAGACATTTGAACACAGAGGCTGATGATCTAGCACAACTAGCCTCTCGAGTGAAAGTCCCTCCCACTGGGTGTAGAAGAGACCATGATCACGATCAAAAAAAGGACTCTCCTTTCTATAGAATCATAGCATAAGATAGCATGTCATTTGTAGTCTGACGAGCCAGAAAGAATCAAACCTGCCAAGAAGACATGAGAGATTTTCAATATTGATATAGATGGGTTAGACTTGGAAGATTGGAGAACACAAATTATCCATTTCTTATAGGAGCCTAGTACCAATGTGGACTAGAGAGTTCAACTTTTGGCACCTTATTATATTTTGATTATGGAGATCTCTACAAAAAGAGTAAAGAAGATTGACTTTTGCTAAGGTGCCTTGGTAATAATGAGTCTATGAGAGTGATGGCAAAATCAAACCTTGGGATATGCGGAACACATCAAGCTGGAATCAAGATGAGGTGGCTTCTTAGAAGGTACGACTACTATTGGAAAGGCATGTTAAAAGATTGCATAGAGTTTACAAAAACTTGCATTGCATGTCAAGAACATGGCCCGATCCAAAGAGTTCTAGCTATCAACATGCAGCCGGTAGTGAAAATATGCCATTCAGAGGGTGGGCTTTGGACTTTATTGGAAAGTTAACACCACTATCTGCAGATGGCCATACTCATATGGTGGTGGCAACGGATTACTTTACAAAGTGGGTAGAGGCAATTCTATTAAAGACCTGTGAGTAGTTAACAGTGATTGATTTTATCAAGAAGCACATTATTCATAGGTTTGGAATTCCAGAGACTATCACCATTGACAGAGGCCTTTCCTTTGTTAAACAAAGTTCTTGATTATTATACTAAGTGTGGCATCTAGGTGATCAGTTCCACTCTATATTTTGCCCAATTAAATAAACAGGCTGAAGCTTCCAAAAAAGTAATTCTCAACATCCTTGAAAAGATGATTGAGAATCATCCAAAGGAGTGGCATCACCTACTTTCTGAGGCTCTTTGGGCTTACAAAAATTCAAAAAGATTAAGTATTGGCATCACACCATATATGCTTAAATATGGATATGATGCCGTTCTGCTAATGGAGATGACTATTAGGTCTGCAAGGGTGGCTTTCCAAAATAAGCTAACTTTAGTAGATTACAACCATGCCATGTTGGTGGAATTGGAAGACCTTGATGAAGTCCGTCTTAATGCCTTGGACCATATTACTACTCAAAAGAAGAAAGTCATGCGGGCATACAATAAGAAGGTTAAGGCAAAGACATTTGTTGAAGGAGACCTAGTATGGCAAGTCAAATTTCCACCAGAAGTCAAAGACAAGGAATATGGAAAGTGGACCCCTAATTGGAATGGTTTTTACTTGGTGGAACGAGTCCTTGGAAAATGGGCTTATAGATTGATGGGCATAGATGGAGGATTCCACAAGCATCCTGTAAATGGGGTATACTTAAAAGAGTATCACCCTTCCATTTATGAGAACTAGAAGTCCACAATCATTCTACCAGCCACGTAACTTGATTGGTAGCTTCCTTTCCAAGTAAACCGAAAACTTGGAAAGGAGGCATAATGGCCATACTTTGGCCATTCTTATAGCTAAGTCAAAATGAATGAAGAATTCATATCTAGAAGGAGAGGCTAAGTACTTCAAAAGGTATATTGGCTAAAGCCATGAAGTAGACTTAGCTGTATTTCGAAGATCAGTTAATTTCCTAAGTATGGAACATTTCATTGAGAAAGAGGCGACACTATATGGTCCAGGTTCTATTCATATTGGAAATTATTCATCTTACTTGTATATACATGCATTTCCATTGTGGCAATTTCTTTTATTTTTCTGAATTCCTTTGTTATGGAAAGTCATTTTATGGTTAGGCCTTATTGTTAATATATGTGAAGGAGTTTTCTAGTTTCAATGACTTAGAAAATTTTCATATAAATTGTACAAGAGGCACATACAAAAGAATTAAGAAATAAAACATTATTCCATTAGATACTTGACTTCATTACAAATTCCAAAATGGCCACTAATTCTAAGAGCTAGCCATGCAAGTGATTTCAAAAGTTATCTATTTATTTCCATCCATTAACCCATAAGTATTTCAAAAGCAACCACATAAAAGAACCACATAAGATCAAATAAATGCAAGACTACTTCCAAATTCCAACTAAAGTTTCCTTGATTCTTCAAGAGTAGCCAATGCCTTAACCTTAGCATCCTCAAATTGTGGAAATTCATTGACCTGTTTTCCCCATTCTTTCCTTAAAGGCTCAGATGCATTGACAAGGGCACTAACTATTTGGTCCAATTCACTTTTTAATCCTGGCCAGTTCCTCATTCAATTCTTCCTTCTTGGCCATGAGCTTCTTAGCTTGCTCTTTGATTTCTAGGTAGGGTTCTAATGAGAGTTGGAAATCCTCAAGAACTTTATCTTTGAGCCTAGCCTTCTTCTCATACTCAAAAATTATGAAAGAACTGGAGCTCACATGGGCAACAATGAATTGGAGTTGGTATTGCAGTTTGGTCAAGGAAGCTTTGACATGCTTAGGAAATTCAGAATGTTTTTTGAGGGTCATTATAGTGCTGGCCAGACTCTGGTGGGAAGATACAACATCCTTTACATCATGAGCAAGATAAGACAATAGTTTTTCTTTGGCCACCATGATAACATCATCTGAAGGCCTTGGAAGCATGAGGACACTAACACTTAAGGTAGAAGTACTGGAAGACTTAGTAGCCTTGATCACTTTGTAAAGATCGGCCAAAGCTGGAAGGGCTCTTCTCTGTACCATGAAAGAGGTCAATGTAGACAAGGAAGGAGTTGCCTGAAGTGAGAACAAGTTTTTATTAGATAGATAGAAAGAAAGGAGGCATAGTTTAAAAGTGTAAAGACTTGCCTCTAGGATGGAAGGAGCAGGGCCTGTAGAAGTTCCACTAGTACCAGAAGGAATGGATGTTCTAATAGTGGGAGCTAGAATAGGAAGACTTTTCTTACTTTTGCGGGTCAAACTCTCCATAATCGAAGCTTAAAGGGCTAAATCCTCTCCTTGTGCAATTTGTTGGTCTAGATGGATATTCATGAAGTTGTGTTCCATAGAAGAGCCCTGTTAGTCAAGTTTGAAGGGAGTTACAAACATTTTAAAGTGATGAAACTAGAAGGGCACAGAGACAGAGACTAACCAAAATAATTTCTTTAGATAGCTTTGATTTTTTGTGTTTTGGGAAGTCTCTGGGCTGTTTAAATTCTTCTATTTTTTCTAGATTAGGCATGATTTTCCTTTTTGCTTTTCCAACAATCTTTCTAGAAGGGCTATGCATTTTGAAGGCTTTGCTAGAATACTGAGTAGTAGTATGCCCTTTGGAAATACCAACTTCTGCATCAGAGGAATCTTCATTAGAAGAGGAGAACTGGGGTTGAAATTCCTTCTTGACAAAAGCCCCTGCATAAGGAAATATAAGTGAAGTCCAGAATATGAAAAATTAGGTCCAGCCACATTGAAAATACCTGAGAAGCCTTTTCTTTTCCCTTTGCTTTGTACAAAGCATCTTCTCCTTCTTCTTAATTCAAATAAATCAAATATCAAATAATAAATGCAAGTAAACAATTAAACAAACCAAATTTACAATTAAACAAATAAAAAGGTAATAAAATAAATATTAAAATGCCGAGACTGTCCTTTTAAAATTAGGGGTATTACATTTATCTCCACCTTCATCCTCCTTACTCTCCTCAAGTATTTCTTCTTCTCCATCGAAAATTTATCAGATCAATTCTCAGTATATGGAAGGTGATGAGCGCTAAAAAGTGCGTATTTAAACCCCTTAAGCTTAGGTATTCTAGAACCTTTATCTATCTTATTTTACCGTTTTGTGTTGATTTTGTGTTATTTCCATTTTCAGGTACTTATCCCCAAAACAAGCTAACTCAGCCAAATAAGAGCATAATTGAAGCAATTCTGGAATGAATCAAAGAAAGAAGCAAAGTACAACAAAAGGAAGCAAAGGGTGGAATTTCAGCAACTTCGATCGATCTCAAGAAAAGTTCGATCGATCCAACTTTCATCGATCTCAGCACTTCAAGATGGATCTGAGCCATGTTTGTTCCTATTAAAAAATCTCAAAGTTCGATTGATCCAACCTCATTCTCTGATCGATTGAACCATCTTGTCCTTATCCAAATGATTGATCTTATCCAGTTGTACAACCCTACCAACCACTTTTGTTCTTTTCCCAAAAATATTTTCAAAATATCTCAGATTTGTTTTTATCCAAAAAGGTGCCGCCATTGAGGATCGATCCAACTTCAATTCGATAGATCTCAGCCATGTTTGATCGATCGCACCTCAAGTTCGATTGATCGAACCTCCCAAATCCCGAGAAAAATCCAAATTCCAGCTCATTAAAAGTTGTCTCATATCCAATCATTAGATGATTATTGGTGTACGAGCCCAGATCATTTGAGGTGATTTTTGACCTACCTATATAAAGAATATGAGCCACTTTTTGAGAGAGCCTTTTGATATACTTTGATACAAATATTTAGTGAGGAAGAAAAGAGGAAGAGAAGGCTAGAGACACCATTGGAGACTTTTCATCAACCAAGGAGCATATTTCTTCTATGGAGCTTGCCGTTGAGGGTTGGAGGACATCATCCATGAGTGGCTAGACATCCTCTTGGGGCTAAAGTTAGCCCTAAGCATGCTTTCTACTTCTTGATTTATGTATTTTTGAGGTGATTTGTATTGTGATTCATGTCTTGACAATTTTTATATATAGATCTTGTTTATTCAACGATTTATGTGGTTTAATGCTTCCAATTGATCATTTCATTCTATCCATATGTCTATGTATGCTAGAATAGATGTTCATATGTTTGTCTCTATTTCTTGTGTTATTGATGCTATAAATCTAGAGATTGTCAAGATATAGTGCTTAATGTCATGTTTTTGTGGTTTATTTGATGGTTTATACTCATTTCTTGATGGATTGTACCTCTCCCTTAGTTTAATTAGCTTAATTTCATGCCATTAGCTTAGTTGTAGTATAGTTGTTAAATGGGAGGACAATCCATGCTTGTTGTGGATGTTCTATACTTATGAAAAGCAAGTAACATATATCTCTAACCTTGTGATGTGTTTGGTTGTGAGCTTAAAGAAAATGGCTTAATTTGATATGTTGTGCTATTCACCATGTTGTTTAGACAGTATATGCTTAATTTGTCATCCATGCTTGTTGGAACAACCACACACAGATACTTTGTTGCAATACATGTTCTTCCCTTCATTAATTATTTATTAAAGGTGTAGAAAAGCTATGCTTAGTGGTGATCTCTAAACCCCAAGATCTCTCTCTCTCTCTTATTCTCTCTATTGCATTATTGTTTACTTAGTTTAATTTGCATCTAGTTTAATTCAACCAACCAACCACTATTTTGATCACTCGACCTACTAACCCTAATTTTGATTCCTCAACCTAGTGCGACCCTCAATCCCTTGGGACGATCCCTACTCACCCTAGCTATATTTTTAGTGAAAGGTAGTAGTGGCAATTTCTAAATGTAAAACTAAGCCACATTGCATAAACTTTTTGGGTTAGACGACGAACCCAACACCAAGTTTTTGGCGCCGTTGTCGGAGATTGATTGATTGGCAACATCGTATTTGTGGAATCAATTAGGAATTAGTACTCTTTTGATCTTGTTTTTACTTTGTTTTCAATTTTTGCTACTTATTGTGTTTGTTCTTGATTGACAAGGTGCATTGGGCTAAGAAGGTAAGCGTAGGAACATCCAAGCAAAAGAACTAAGCAAGCAAAGGAAAAATACTAAAATCATAAAAAAAAAAATTGCTAAGCTAAGCTATAAATTTGGAGTTGGAGTGTTAAAGGACCTTTGTGAGCTTTTCTTTACTCATCTCTTAGTGAAATCGTCGGCCCGCGTGGAGGCTTGTATTTTAATTCTTAGATAAATCGTGAGCCCACGTGGAGGCAATTTACTTTTCTTGCATATTGTTTAAGCATGGGAGTATGAGAACATTGTATGTGGAGGAAGTTTGTTGATTATTGACTTGTTGTGAAGGTGAAGTGTTTGTGTCATTGCCTGTTGTGTTGCATTGTGCATGCATGGTCGTAGATCATTGAGACCCACTCTCGTCCCTTTAAATTTTTATCTTGAATCGATTGTTCAAAACCCTAGGGGAAAAAGTAGTTCTAGTCAATCCATTTCATCAATTGAAGAACACAATGAGGACCATGTGGAAGACCTTGGTCACATAGACCAACAAGGTATCCTCTACCCCAATGTGCATCATGATAATAAGCAAGTACCATTAGGCATGCCAAGGCCATATGTTCATCCACCATAACAACAAGGCCAAGTTCCATTGGGAATGCCAAGGCCAATCTATGCTCCACCACCTCCCATCATTCAAGGCAACCAAGGTGCCCATGTTGCACCTTCAATTTCTAATCCTCCCCTTACTTTAAGAGATCACTATGTGCCTAATGAATATAATGCACCCACATGCATTGAATTGCCACTATTTAGAGCACGCCACTATGAAATCAAGCCGCAAACCATTCAAATGCTTCCTAATTATCATGGACTTCCAAGTAAAGAACCTTACAAGCATTTGGATGAGTTTATTGAAGTATGTTCCACCCTAAAATACACGGACATGCAGGAAGAAGTCTTAAGGCTTAAACTTTTTCAATTCACCCTTAAAGACAAGGCAAAATATTAGTTTAACAATCTTAGGCCTTTTTTAATAACTTCTTGGGCAGAAATGCAACAAGAGTTCTTGAAGAAGTACTATCCGGTTTCTAAGACCAATGCCATGAGAACCTCAATTCGAGAATTTTCACATGAGGATGGGGAAACATTTCATGAGGCATGGGAACGCTTTAATGAATTGCTTAGGAAGTGTCCACATCATGACATGCCCAAATGGAAATTAGTCCAATATTTCTTTGAGAGCTTATCGGATAATTACAAGGGCATGGTTGATGCTTCCATGGGTGGCTCTTACATTGATAGGCATGAGGATGACGTGTGGCGTCTTTATGAGAGTATGAGTGAAAATTCTTTGCATCGTACTTTATCTTCGAACAATAGTAGAAATTCTAGTGGTAGGAAGAGTGTTGGCTTACATCAAGTCGACCACTCCAATGAAATTGCCGCCGAAATGAAATCATTATCTCAAAGGTTGGATTAATTTTTGATCAACCAAAACTCGGCGAATTAAGTTTCTTCCTTCCCTAACCAATCTTATCATGCATCTAATGAGACATGTATGACTTGTTTAAGTGTTTTACATTCTACTTCCAATTGTCCCTATGGACATGTGCAAAGTGAGCATCATGAATAAGCAAATGCTATTTTTACTAATCAAGGGAATAATCCTTATGGAAATCATTACAATCCTAGTTGGAGGAATCACCCAAATTTCTCTTGGAAAAACCAAGGGGAGGGCTCAAATCCTTCCCAAGGCGGTTTTCAAGGAAAGTACATTCCACCTCCAATGCAAAGACAAGGTTCCCAAGGCTTTAGATATCATATCAATCACAAGGAAACCAATTTTCAAATTCTCATTTTCCTAATCAACCATCATGTTCCCAATGAAATGTTAGAAGTCCCGCTTTTGAAGAGAAAGTTTTAACTGCTTTGGGCACTTTAGAGGCAAGCACACAATTACTTCATTCTCACTCACAATCCATTACAAAGCTAGAAACCCAAGTAGGGCAAATAGCTAGCACTTTAAATGCAAGAGAGAAAAGAAAAATGCCTTTGAATGCCCCACAAAAGCAACAATGTGTTATGGAGACTCATTCCTCATTGGAAGGTCACACAATAGAGCATGTCAATGCGGTGACTACCTTGAGAAGTGGAAATATTGTGGACAACGAAGTGGGTATGTCCAATGAAGAGAGTGAACCGGTGCAACCACAAATTGACACCCGTCCCGTTTCATATCATATTCCTCCTTCAATGCATGTGCATGACCATATAAATGAGAATGTGTTGAAAAGTGATTTGAAAAGTGATTTTGAAAAGAAAGATTTGCAAAATGACTTGAAAACTTCTTGTGTTGAAGAGACTTCAAAGAAAAATTCTGAAAAGGTTTTTGAACCAAAAGCTCCATTTTCGGATGCCTTAAAAGGATCCATTTCAAATGACAAACAAAAGGCCAAAGTAAATGCAATCATGGACGTGTTTAGGCAAGTGAAAGTCAATCTTCCATTTTTAGATGCAATCAAGAAAATTTTGGCTTATGCCAAATTCTTGAAAGACTTGTGCACCTAAAAGAGGAAGAACAAAAGCCAAGCACCTAGAAAAGTGGTCTTAACTGAGCAAGTGAGCTCAAATTTGTAGCATAACACTCTTCCAAAGTTTAAGGACCCCGGTTCACCTACCACTTCATGCATCATTGGTGACCATATCATTAATCAGGCTCTTCTTGACCTAGGAGCAAGTGTTAATCTTCTTCCATACTCGGTATATGTCAAATTAGGCTTAGGAGACTTGAAACCAACGTCGGTGGTTTTACAACTTGCCGACCGATCAATCAAAAAGCCTTGGGGTATCATTGAGGATGTCTTGATTAAGATTGATAAATTCTTTTTTCCCGTTGATTTCGTTGTCATTGACACGGAACCGGTCCCAAATCCTAAGAGCTAAATTCCCGTTATCCTTGACCGTCCTTCCTTGGCAACCACGAATGCCAACATTAATTGTAGGACAGGGATAATGAAGATCTCATTTGGCCACATGAAGGTAAAGTTGAATATTTTTAATCCAACCCCCAATTCATTTGACAAGCATAAGAGATTAATGTTGTAGAAAAATGTCATGACCTTAAAAGTGAAGGAATTGAGTTTTTGTGTGAGACTAAAGTTTCAAAAAGTCCATCTTCAACCTTGAAACTAAAGAAAGTTGTTTCAAAATCTTGTTTTGAAAGGGCGTGGAAGCCCAAAGATTGCATTGACCAAGGATCGAAAACGTCTTTTGAGTTTAATCCAACAAGTTCCTTAAAGAACCATTTGTTAGGTAGAGTTTAAAGCACTTATCACCCCATTGAGGAGGGGATGCACTATAAGATGTTTGATCCGGGCTAAAAGAGCCCAACGTCTTACTAGAGACGTTAAAGACTAGTAAGACATTTTGTAGGGTGTCAAAACCTTATTCCTCCCTCATTTTTATCTTTAATTTCATTTCTTGTGAAGTCTAGATATTGGCTTTGGGTTAATATGCATTGCTAGGAACTGTGATTAGGATTTCATGCACATTTATGTTGAAATTGAGCATTTTGCATAAGTTCGATCGATCTCAAAGGAGTATTCGATCGATTGAACTTCGACCTGCATCAACACTTAGAAAATTTTCGACTTGTATCCACCTGCATCCAAATCACCTCTCTGTCCCATCGATCAAATTTGTTCTCAGATCAATCATAAGTCCTTAGATCGATCCAAACTTGAAGATCGATCGATCTAGAGCTCCAACACTTAGAAAAATTTATGAACCCAAAAACCTGCATATTTTTAGCTCTCTGTCAGATCGATCGAACATTTGTTCAGATCGATCTTATTTCTGGAATTCATTGCTTTGACTTTGTTTTGACTTTTTAATTTTAAAATTCCAAAAATATTTATTTTATTTTATTTTATTTTCCAAAAATCCTAAAAAGATTTTATTTTATTTTAATTCTTCAAAAATCCAAAAATTTTTATTTTAAATTTTAAATTTTTAGTTTTAAATTTTAAATTTTTAATTTAAAATTATATATATATATATATATATATATATATATATATATATATCTCAAAAATTTCAAAAATACTTTGAGAAGAGACCGATGCCAGTTCGATCGATCTGAGGATTCAGTTCGATCGATCGAACTAGCATGGGAATGTTTATTTTTTTTAAAAATGAACTGAGGGTTTCTAGATCGATTCCTAAGATCGATCTAACCCTCTCAAACCCCTTTATCTCTTGTCGCCGCTGCACCCACCTTCTCCATCTCCGGCGAGATCCAAACGTCGATTCTCTCTTTCTCCTCTCGGATCTTCATCTCATCTCATCTCATCCTTTGATTTGGGTAAGATCTGAATCTCATCTTGTATTTCAAGCTTCGATATGCTTCATACATGTTTTCCATGTTAGATCCATGATGTTTTAATGATGATTATTGCAATATCTAAAGATTTGAAGCTTTGTATGTATATGTATATATATATGTATATATTATTATATTTATTTTCGAAATTTGATTTATTTTTAGGAGTTTGGGCCTCGTTAAGTGATTAAGATTGATATTATGTTGTGTTGATGGGCCCACGACCTTGTTCGTGAAGGCCCCATGCCATCCACATCACAGATCTGTAACTGCTCATGTTCTTCACATAGTTCAATCTATCGAATATATTTCTCAGATCGATCTAGTGAGATCGATCGAACTTAGTTACTTAATTTCTCAGATCAATCATGTGAGATCAATCTCACATTTTTTGTGATCGATCGAACTTCACAGATTTCATATACACATTCCATGCATCTTATCTTGTGTCCATGCTATCTCATTTATACCCAATGCCTGTGATTCTCCACATTGGATGCATTTTACACTTATACTGCTTAGTATGTTCACATCCTGTCACTTCCATAGATTCATGACATTTATCTATTTTGTCTATCTTACTTGATATACATGATTCTATTTTGTGCTTTAATTCTTTATATCGGCACTGACTTCTTTTGCAAGTTTCCAATTATTTTACAGGCCATGGCTCGGGTCAAGACTGTAGCCCATGGACCCTATCACCGCCGAGGCAGGCAGACTTTGGATGACGGGGTTGGTCCATCTCATACCCAAGACCCCATACAGGAGGAGCCAGCAGAGCCACACAGTCTCCCCACTCGGACAGCAGATTACACTCTGATGCTGGCGGATCTCCTTCCCATTCAGCTGAGGCTAAGCATATACCACACCATAGCCAGCTCAGCCAGACTAAGAGTTAGACCAGCCATTACGTAGATACTTGATCGGTTGATCAACTATACATCAACCTTCGCAATAGCACGAATCATTGTAACATAGGGCTATTGGTCGGGTAAGTCGAACCACTGGGACTGCGCTAGTCTATGGCAACCTAAGAGTCTAGATTACTTTTAGAATGATGAGGGGGTATATAGAGTTTTGTTGGTTTGTCACTTAGTCACTAGAATTGAAATGTGCTTAAAGAAATAAATGCAAGGAATTTAAGAAGAAGAAGTCTAGAAAAGGAGGTCTAGGGAAGTGAATTCACCACCAATCCTATAAACATACTAAATTTCTATTAACTTGGGAAACAATTTCACTACATGGCAATGATATGTAGTAATACTAGATTGCTACATTATCCTCAAGAAAATCATAGGATCAAGATTTAAGTATAATCCCTCAAAGAGCCACATGCTAGAACTACCTAGATTAGGTGTAGCCATAACATGCTCACTAAGCTAGGGACCATCAAACCCCTTAATCACTATGGTAATAGCACATGAAGTCAAGATACAAGATTAATCCATCAAAAGGAAGTCTTAAGCTATGGATTAACAAATTTCTCATACAACATGCCTTTAAACCCATTTCACAATTTCATTTCCATTCTCACTATGAAGATGCAAGTTATATAATCATGAGAGGATAAAATCTAAGACAAGATAAGAACTCAACATGATCATTTATAGGCATTGAAATCCATTACAACAAGTGTAAGTGCTCTAAATCATGAAACTACCATGTACATGAATCATTCCCCAAATTAGATGAAATTAAAGCATGCTTACAAGAGAGAGCTTCATCACCTCCCTAGATGGAGGTTTAGTTATCCATGGATACAAAAATGGAAGAAGGAAGATTGGAAGAATAAGCCATTTTCGAGCTCCCTTCCTTTGGCTTCAAGAACACACCCTCCTTGCTCTCTTCTCTCTCCTCTAATCTTGCAAAATGAAGCTTAATGATATATGTGGCCTTTGGGTAGCCTTTTATGCTCCAACCATACCCTCTCTCCTCCAAGGGACACCTCCAACCACTTCATAAAGAGGGAAGATGGCATTGAGGAATCCAATGTGCAAGTGGGCTGAAATGAGCCATTTCCGAAGGGCATTCTGCCTGATTTTCGAGCGCACGCTTGGTGACTTCGAGCACTCTAACTTAGTGCAATGTGTAACATGCTCCTCTTGCTCAGTGCTGACCTATTTTGGGAAAACTGCTATAACTTTGTGCCCCGAACTCCGAATGACGATCTGTTTGAAGCTTTGGAGAGCTGATTCAGTGCTTTAAAAACTTCATGTTTTGATGAAGACCCAAATCTCAAGTCTGGTTGGTCGAAAATGGGGAGAAAGGCAGTACATCAGTGCTGCCAGGCAGTTCTGCGCACCTCTGTTGTGAAGATCATAACTCTCTGCTCCGAACTCCGAATGATGAACCACTTGAAGCTTTGGAAAGCTGATTCAGAGCTCTAAATCTTTCATGTTATGAAGGAAGTCCAGATCTCGAGTTTGGAAGGTCAAAATGGCAAGCAAAGACCAGGCTCTACTGCTGCCAGAATTCAGCATTGGCACCCTTTTGTTGCTCAAGACTCCACAAGGCCTTATTCTTGTTCCATTTTGGCCAATGAACCTGAAAATGCATAAAAACATAGAATTGGAGTTAATCTACATAAAATAATTAATAACTGGACTTTGTTAATGTAATTTAGGGCGCTTGAATATACATTATTCGGCGCTCATCACACCCCCAAACTTACATTTTGCTAGTCCCTTAGCAAAACTACAATGAAAAACATAAAGAAAAGACAACCATGGGCATGCTACTACAAAAAATATCCTCCATGGTAAAATGAGATAGATACATAGCTCAAATACAACTTGAAACAGACAAAAACTAGAGATGGGGTCATTGGGAAAACTACCTTGCATATATGAAGCATTGATACAAAAATTGGCTAAATACATTTCCACATACATGCATCAACATCAAAGTCTATATAAATAACTCAATTATCATCTCTTGAATGGAAATCAACTCTAGCTTCAGTGAAAGTGAATTGGATTCTCAACGTGCGGCTTTTACTTTCTTTTCCAATTCCAAGGTACAAGTTTTCAAGTCAATGAATTCCCTTTTACATGAAGTCCCTAAGGCATGATTTTATTTTCAAGACAACTTTTGTTGCTTGTTAACAATTTATTTCAACACATAAGCGAAACATAGAATGGTTGTGCAATGCTGAAGTCCCTTAAGCTTTCTAACCAACCCTTGTAGCAAGCGTTAGGCCAACAACTCCCAAACCAGATGGCTTTAGGGTGCTAAGTGTAGAGACACTCCTAGGGCTTAATAGCTCGAGCTGGAAAGGCTACGAACTCCAACGAACCATGTTTATTACTAGTTTAATTTTTTTTTGAATGACCGTGCAATGTTTAAGTCCCTTAAGCTTTCTAACCAACCCTTGTAGCAAGCGTTAGGCCAACAACTCCCAAACCAGATGGCTTTAGGGTGCTAAGTGTAGAGACACTCCTAGGGCTTAATAGCTCGAGCTGGAAAGGCTACGAACGTCAACTGGTCATTATTATTATTATTATTATTTTTATTTTTTTTTTTTTTTTTTTTTTTTTTTTTTTTTTTTTTTTTTTTTTAATCATGCCAAAGGTATCCATCTATCAGGTTCATCAAATCAGATTAACTAGGCCAAGGTCAAGGTCAATCAAGTTGCATGCCTCACAGTTAAGTTTCCAATGTGCATCTGTGCATTGTGAAGCTTAAAAGAGTGTAAATCCAGCAAGAATCTAATTGAGGCATTTATACAGACTACATTGTATTTACATGATCATTTCAACTCAAATTTTTCTTTATTTTCAAAATTTTTCAATTGCTTCTATACACAAGGTATTAAACATATGTTTCATCTCCGACAAGTGTCAAGTTATACTATCATTGCTTTAGCAAAAATTATGGAACCAAAAATATGCCAAGAATGCTTGATGCACCCCCAAACTTAAACGACACAGTGTCCTCAATGTGGACATGGATGCAAGTGAGAGACAAAAATGACAACGAGTACAAAAGGAACAACAATACCCGGGGGAGGGAATGGCATTTGGAGACAAAAACCCCCAAACTTGAACCGGACTGCGCAACCTGGAAAGCAATATGAAGAACCAAAAGAAACAACCACAAACATATTAATAGCACAAGCATAAAGACAGAAAACGAATGTATCGAAAATTAACAGAACATAAAGAACTTGCATTGCATAAAGAGTTTACATGATGACAAAAAGAACTGTACAGGGATCATGTCGACCAGAGTAACCTATACATAGCAAATTCTTACAGTTTAAAAGGAAAACAAAATATACAAGAGAAATAGGTACAGATGAAACAAAAGAGAAGGTCCACACGCGCAACAAGCTACTGGCCAGAAGGTAAACGGGCGAGGATGGAATGGAGGAGAGATTGAGTCTTACGCCGTTCAGCGGAAGCCAAACGACGGTCCTCAGCGGCGACACGGCGGTCTTCAGCAGCAAGACGACGATCTTCCTCAGCACGTGAAGAAGACTCACACAGAGCCTGAGTGCACGCGGACAAAGAATGCTCAAAACGATCTAGTCGCGCATGAATACCGGCAATGGAAGCTCGGATGAAAGCCTGGTCCTGGTGAGAGTCGACCGAAGGCTCTATCGTCGCAGTGGCTGCGGCGGTGGAAACTGCCTCAGAAGGAGGAGGAGGTGGAGCGTGGATGAACAGGGGGGCAGGAGGCGGAGGGGTACTAGAATGGCTCAGAACATTGATCCACCGGCGCTGGGTAAAAATTTTGATTTTGTCGCCTCTTGGTTCGTGGGGAGGAACAACGAAACCCTTGTGCTGAAGGAGTCGAGTGATGAAAAACGGCAAAGGCAATTTCCGATTTTCAACTCGCGGAGCCCGTGCATTATGAGCATCATGCCAAAACTTCATAAAGGTGGACCAAATGAGCTCTGGGATGGAGAACCATTGGCCTTGGTCCATGGCATATAAGGCTTGCAGAAAGAGGCCCCGACGCTCGGTGCTGTGCACCAAAGGGCAAACATTGTGCTTGAAGACAGTGTCAATGAACCATAGGCGTTCCGGAAGATTGGTTTTGCGGATAAAAGACCGGGGCCGAGTAGGATCGTCAATAGGGCAAATGGCAGCGGCAATCTGCGCCACAGTTAATGTATCCGGCTCCTCATATAAAGGGAGATTCTCACGATTGACAATGTCATCGGGGCACTCAATGGGGCAACCAGAAACCTGAATGATGTCAGTCATAGTGAAAGCATAGGCGGTGCCGTCAATGGATGTAGTGAGAGAAATGGGTGGCTCTTCAGGGCACTGGAGATTCTGGTAGAAGAGGCGCACTACACGGGGGTAGGCAACCCTGGCAAGGGGTGCGCAAATGTGCTGCAGACGCCGGTTAGTCAATTCGGCGACAGCCCACGAAGTTGTGGGTAGAATGTCAAAGGCATCCGTGAGCGGAAATGAGAGTTCGTAGTTGAGTTGTTTGCGATCCCAAGGATCACGTGGTCGCTCACGAGTGACAGCACGGGCACCTGAAGAGGGTCGAGGAGGGCGAGAAGGACCGGCACGAGACATTTAGAGAGGTGGACTTGGTTGAGGAATTTCAGCGAACACCTGGCGTGCACCACAAAAAGGAGAAGAGGAAAGTGAGTGGGATGGAGGAGCAAACCCAAAATTTTTAACAAGGAAACAAGCACTAGCATTGGCAAAGCAACAACAAATCATCAACAAAACCAAACTCCAACATTACTAGCCCATCCTCCGTGTAAAACACCATGAATGAACAAAGGAAAAGAAAAACAAATGAAGAGGACACAGACCTGAATTTCAGTGTATCCGAGAGCAAGAAAAAAGGCAGGAAGAGGGAAGTGAGATGATGGGGTGGTGGGAATGAGAGAGAGAAGGGGTGGGTTGGTTTAGGTGTTGATGATGTGGGTGGAGAAAATGGTTGAGGTGGGTGAGGTTGAAGAGAGAAAACCGAGAGGGGCATGCATGGGGTGGTTCATGCATTGTGGGTGTTGGAAAGTGAGAAACCTAGAGATGGTAAGGGTGGATGATGGGAGATGAGGGAAGATTGAGGTGCATGCATGGGGCTTGCATGCAAGGGGAGTAAGGTGGTTGTGGGGATGGTGCCGAGAGGGGTGAGTGAGAGTGAGGGGGTTTGGTTTTAAAAGAGAGAGAGAGAGAGGCTTGGTTCGAGCACTCGAAGGCCCACTTCGAGTGCTCGAAATGGGGGCAGAGAGTTGGGTGAGGGGCTCGGGTGTGTGAAGGGGAGTTCGAGCACTCGAGGCTGGGTCTTCGAGTGCTCGAAGTTTGAGCAGTGTGAGGGTTTGAGGTTGGTTGTGAAGGTTGGTTGGGATGGTTGGTAGGAGGGTGGTGAGGGGTGGAGGCCGAGGGGTGGTAGGGGTGCAGGGTGTTGGAGGGTGTGTGGTTGAGAGAGAGAGAATGTGGGTTTGAGAGGTGGCATGCATGCATGGACGTGCATGCATGCATGCATGGTGGGGATGTATGGTTTGGTTTGGGAAGAGAGAGAGAGAGGAAGGTTGGTGTGCATGGTGTGAGATAGAGTTGAGGGTTTGCATGCAGGGTGTGGTTTGCATGGGATGGCTGCGAGGGCTTGGGATTGAGTGAGCTGAAAGCTGAACATGGTTGGTGGGTTTTGAATGGTGGTGAGGTATGGTTTAGAGAGAGATGGTGGGTGGATGGGGTTGTCTGCAGAGATGCCGAGAGGAGGTGGATGGTTTGGGTTGTGGTGCGTTGGGTTGAGGAGAGAGATAGGAGTTGAGGTTGGAGTTGCTGCTTGCATGGTTCTATGTGTGCGAGGTGGTGAGGTGGTGCAAGGTGTTGTGCATGGTTCTATGGGTTGCAGAGAGGTGGGATGATGTTGGTTAGGGTGGGAAGGGTGGTTGTGGGAGGGGTGATGAGGTGAGAGGGGTGGCATGCACGCAGGGTGGTGGAGGTTGAGAGGTTTGCTGAATGGGATGGAGTCTTCGAGCACTCGCAAGGGGGAGGGCGAGTGCTCTGCATGGAGACAGCAGGCTCGAGTGGGTTGCATAGGGAGTTCGAGCACTCGGAAGAGGAAGCTCGAGTGCTCGAAATGAGAGCAGTGAGTTGGCCAAGAAAATGGTGAAGCTTCGAGCACTCGAAGCTTGGGCTACGAGTGCTCGATTCTGAGGCAGTAGCATGCAGCTGCGGAAGATGGGCTAAAAAGCTTAGAGCACTCCAACTGGGAGCTAGAATGCTCTAAATGAAGGCAGCAGGCTCATGATTTGTGGTGCTTGAACCTTGAATGGAGCTTGAAGGCTGTTGCATGGCCATGCATGAGCTTGCATGGATGGAAAAAAATGCATGGAAAAAATTTTTCTGGAAATTTTTCATGGAAATGTTTTTCTTTACTGATGTATGCATGAATTTAAATTGCATGGAAAAATTTACAACTTTTACAACATCACACAAAGCTTGAATGCAATTTCTGAAGAAAAATTTTTTAAACGTTGCAAATTCATTCCATTCCAATGCATGGATGAAAATTTTTTTTTTTTTTTTTTTTTTTTTTTTTTTTTTTTAACTTTGCACTGCACACAATGCATGGATGAGTTTAAGAAAATTTTCAAGCTTTTGGCAACATGATGCAAAAGGGATAGAATTCTCAAAAATGAAAATTTCAAACTTAAAACATTTCAACATGATGCAAAAGGGATAGAATTCTCAAAAATGAAAATTTTAAGCATAGAGAATTTTTGAAAATTTGCATGTCAGTCCTAAATTCAAGGCATGCATGGAAAATTTGAAACTTGACACATTATTCCAATCCAATGCATGGATGGATTTTTAGAAAAAGTTGGAAAACTTTTCAACTTCTTTCTAATGCATGGATCAAATTGGAAATTTTTTCAAAATGTAACACCTCTCCAATGCATGGATAGAAAATTTGTGGAAAAATTGTCAAATTGCTCAACATTTCTAATGCCTGGA
Organism: Cornus florida; assembly: GCF_030987335.1. NCBI lineage: Eukaryota > Viridiplantae > Streptophyta > Magnoliopsida > Cornales > Cornaceae > Cornus > Cornus florida. Next base: position 16,281,437 of record NW_026775571.1, on the reverse strand, counting down.
TGAAAATTTTTCAAACCTTGCAGCTTCTCTCTAATGCATGAAAATTTTTGAGGAACCATGATTCAACAATGCATTGAAAAGGAGAGGTTGTGCACATGAGTTGCATGCCATAGGTCCTATGAAATTGTTCAAAAGCGATAGAAATTTCCGGGAATGAAAATTAGAGTTAAGAAGGTCTAAGAGGCCAGTCTAAAATTGCGAAACACAACTGAAGACCATTTTAGAAAAATCAAATTTTTGGCTTATCGAAACCATTTCCCAGAAAATTTCAAGGCACGAGCAATTTAAGAAGGTAGGGAAGCTTGGAACATCGAAAGAATTTCTTCCCTTGCTTTGCTAAATTTAATGTCGATAGCTAGACCAAGCTAGAGCAGGCACTATTCTTCATAAATGGGATCCGTCAAGGGGACTTCCTCAACTTTTCGGGTTAGAATTGTGCTGTCAATGCAAGGCTTAAGCCTTTGGCCATTTACCTTGAAGAGTGATCCACTTGCAGGATCATGAAGTTCGATTGCTCCATGAGGAAAGACGGTAGTGACAATGTATGGACCATCCCATCTTGACCGGAGTTTACCGGGAAAGAGTTTCAAGCGGGAATTGAAAAGCCAGACCTTCTGTCCCGGGGCAAAAGACTTTTTGACGATGTGCTTGTCATGGAAAGCTTTAGTCTTTGCCTTGTAAATTTTTGCATTTTCATACGCGTCATTACGCAATTCCTCAAGTTCATTCAATTGCAACGCACGATTAGAGCCGGCTTGTTTGAGATCAAAATTGAACCTTTTTACGGCCCAATAAGCACGGTGCTCTAATTCTACCGGGAGATGACATGCTTTGCCAAAGACAAGTCGATATGGTGACATGCCAATGGGTGTCTTATAAGCTGTCCGGTAAGCCCAAAGTGCATCGTTTAGCCGTAATGACCAATCTTTGCGATCCGGTCTAACCGTTTTTTCTAGAATGTGCTTAATCTCCCGGTTAGAAATCTCTACTTGACCACTCGTTTGAGGGTGGTAAGGTGTAGCAACCTTATGAATGACTGAATACTTAGCAAGGACGGATTTGAGATAACGATTTCGGAAATGAGATCCGCCATCACTAATGATTGCTCGGGGTGTACCAAAACGACTAAAGATGTGAGATTGAATGAAATGGATCACGACTTTATGATCATCGGTTTTGGTAGCCGCGGCTTCAACCCATTTAGACACATAATCCACCGCTACAAGGATGTACTCATAGCCATAAGAAGATGGAAATGGTCCCATGAAGTCAATCCCCCACACATCAAAAATTTCAACAATTAAAATGTTGGTGAGGGGCATCATGTCTCTTCGGGACATGGATCCAAGTTTTTGACATCGTTCACACGATTTGCAAAAATTGTATGCATCCCGGAACAAGGTAGGCCAAAAGAATCCGCTTTGAAGGATTTTGTTAGCGGTCTTTTTGGCACTGAAATGGCCTCCACAAGCAAGAGTATGGCAAAAATTTAAAATGCTTGTGGCCTCGGTTTCAGGAATACATCGCCGGATGATTTGGTCCGGGCAATACTTGAATAATTCCGGATCTTCCCAAAAGAAATGCTTGACTTGGGAGAAAAACCGGTCCCTCTCTTGTTTGGACCAATGAGCTGGAATTTTGCCAACCGCAAGATAATTGACAATATCCGCAAACCACGGAAGAGTAGAATGTGAAACTTGAAGAAGTTGCTCATCCGGAAAGGAATCACGGATGGCTGCAAATTCCGAAGATTTCTCAATAAGTAAGCGAGAGAGATGATCGGCGACCACATTGTCGGTCCCTTTTTTGTCCCGGATGTCCATGTCAAACTCTTGAAGTAAGAGGATCCATCGAATCAAGCGGGGTTTTGTCTCTTTTTTCGCTAACAAATGCCTAAGGGCGGCATGATCTGAAAAGACGATGACCTTGGAGCCAAGAAGATAGGAGCGAAATTTATCCAAGGCGTACACCACAGCTAGCAATTCTTTTTCAGTGGTGGTGTAGTTCAATTGGGCATCACAGAGAGTTTTGCTAGCATAATAAATGACATGCGGAAGTTTATCCACACGTTGGCCCAAAACCGCCCCTAATGCATAATCGGATGCATCACACATGATCTCAAAGGGAAGAGACCAATTAGGGGGTTTCATGATCGGGGCAGAGGAGAGGAGAATGCGAAGTTTGATGAAAGCTTCCATGCAAGCGTCATCAAAATTGAACGGAACATCCTTGGCTAAGAGATTACACAAGGGCCGTGAGATTTTGCTAAAATCTTTGATGAAGCGACGATAGAATCCGGCATGGCCAAGAAAAGAACGGATTTGACGGACGGAATTCGGAGGAGGAAGATTAGAGATTAACTCAACTTTTGCCTTGTCTACCTCGATTCCCCGCTTAGAAATGACATGTCCTAAAACAATGCCTTCTTGGACCATAAAATGGCTTTTCTCCCAACTTAGAATGAGATTCGTCTCTTTGCATCTTTGGAGCACAAGAGATAAATTTTTGAGACACGAGTCAAAGGAGGAGCCAAATACGGAAAAGTCATCCATGAAAACTTCCAAGAACCTTTCAACCATATCGGAGAATATGGACATCATGCACCTTTGGAACGTTGCCGGTGCATTGCATAGACCAAAAGGCATGCGTCGATAGGCAAAAGTACCAAAGGGACATGTGAATGTCGTTTTCTCTTGATCTTGGGGGGCGATGGCCACTTGGTTATAGCCGGAATAACCATCAAGAAAACAATAGAAGCTTTGGCCGGCTAACCTTTCAAGGATTTGATCAATAAATGGGAGCGGGAAATGATCCTTCCTAGTTGATGAGTTGAGTTTACGATAGTCAATGCACACACGCCACCCGGTGGTGGTTCGTTGTGGCACGAGCTCGCCCGCTGAATTTTCAACAACGGTGAGCCCGGATTTCTTGGGGACAACTTGTGTGGGGCTCACCCACTTGCTATCAGAGATAGGATAGATGATTCCCGCATCTAGCAATTTGATCACCTCTTTCATGACCACGTCCTTCATGTTTGGATTTAACCGGCGCTGGACCTCTCTAGTAGGCTTGGCGTCATCCTCCATATGAATGCGGTGCATACAAATGGAGGGGTCAATTCCTTTCAAATCTGCCACTGTCCAACCAATAGCTTCTTTATGCTCTTGGAGCACCGCTAAAAGGTTGGTCTCTTGGTCTTTTTGAAGGTCCGAGGCAATAATGACCGGAAGGGTTTGCTTTGGACCAAGGAACACATACTTGAGATGGGCCGGGAGCGGCTTAAGCTCAAGTTGTGGCGGAGATAACAATGATGGGACCGGAGGAGTGGTGGAAAGTTGGGGAAGTGGTTCTTTTGGAATTTTCCAAGGAGGTACATCCATGATAGCATTAATATCAAGCAAGGAATTGACTTCTTGAATGGCTTGATCAACATCAAAGTTTGAGAAGTCAAAATGAGACATGCAAGTTTCAAGGGGATCTTTGCTTAGGATGAAGGGGAGAGATTCTTCGACCACTTCATCAATGACATCCACAAGAAAACAATCATCCTCATTGGAGGGATGTTGAGTGGCATGAAAGATGTGGAGTTTGACTTGCATGTTTCCAAAAGCAATGTCCATCACCCCGGACTGGTGAGGACCGGGAATGTGCTTTTTTGGGTCATGGACTGGTTCCGTATCAAGAACCACAAAATCTACCGGGAAGTAGAATTTGTCCACTTTGATGATGACGTCCTCAAGAATACCTCGTGGATGCTTGACCGATCTATCGGCAAGTTGCAAAACCACGGAAGTCGGCTTAAGATCGCCCAAACCAAGTTGTAGGTAGACCGAGTATGGAATTAAATTCACACTAGCTCCTAAGTCAAGGAGGGCCCTCTCGATTTTGCTGTCACCAATGACGCACGAGATTGTGGGGGCACCCGGATCCTTATACTTCGGGGGAGTGCTGTGCTGAATAATAGCACTAACATTTTCAGTCAACCTCACTTTTTTTGGCAAATGATTTTTAGAAGTGCGCTTTTGAGTGCACAAATCTTTGAGAAATTTTGCATAGGGAGGGATTTGCTTGATAGCATCCAACAGGGGCAAGTTAATCTTCACTTGCTTGAAGACTTCCCACATGTCTTGAATTTTACAATTCTTGTTCCCAAAGTGTGTCGACTCTTGAAGACGTTGAGGAAACGGAGCTTTTGGCTCATAAGTAGTTTCCACATTTGGGGAGACATGTGTGGGATATCCGTGAATGGTATTGGGACAAGAATTTGGATTAGAAGAGCTTGAATTTGGATTTTTCAACGGCGAAACTTCTTCACTTTTGTCTCCATCGACCTTGTTGTCCACCACTCTACCACTCCGAAGGGTGGTGATAGCTTGAACTTGTTCATGAGTCGGCCCACTCGGAGGAGGGGTTTCGTCAATCACATGCATTCCTCTAGGATTTTCAAAAGGTTGAGAGGGAAGCTTGCCCTTGTCCTTTTGAAGCAATTGATTCACCGAGTTAGCTATTTGGCCCACTTGATTTTCGAGATTAGCTATGGATTGAGTATGAGAGTGGACCATTTGGAGAGTAGGTTGCAAGGATGTCAAGAGTTGCTTGTTGGCATCCATTATTTGCTTATTTAATGATTCCATCATTTGCTTGTTTGCAGCTACTATCTCGTCAGTTGGACACACAGGAGGTTGATTGGAGACATTTGGATTGTAAGGAGGACGGTAGCTTGAAGAGGCTTGGAAAGGTCTACCTTGATATTGAGAAGAGGGCTGATTTTGCCGCCCTTGGTTTTGGAATTGGGAATTCTGTGGGGCTTGTTGCCGCCATGAGAAATTCGGATGATCACGCCAACCCGGATTGTAGGTGTTGGAATATGGATTGTTCCCGGGCCGCGAGAACATGGCATTAGCTTGCTCTTGGTTGGGACTAGGAAATTGCTCCGTTGTGGGGCAATCTTCCGAGAGATGGAATGGACTAGTACATGAAGCACAAACTGAACTTGCCGAATTTTGAGACAATGAAGGAGGAAGATGTGGTGCCATCAATTGATAGAATTTATGAGCGATGGCATCCACTTGAGATGATTCCTCCCTTATTGACTTTGGTTGACAAGGGTTGGTGTTGCTTGGAGTGATTGCGGTCGGAGCCCTACGAGAATTGTGTTGAAGTGAATTTTCACTCAAATTCTCAAGTAAGGTCCAAGCCTCATCCGCATTCTTGGACATGAACATCCCACCACAAGAAGAATCAACCATGAATCTATGGGTTTCGGTCAAGCCGGCATAGAAAGCTTGCACTAATTGCCATTTTGGGATCAAATGATGAGGACACTTCCGAAGAAGATCTTGTAACCTTTCCCAAGTCTCGTGGAGTTGTTCTCCATCAACTTGAGAAAAGCTTAGAATGGAACGCCTCATTTGGTTGGTTTTACTCACCGGATAATACTTCTTAAGAAATTCTTGTTGCAATTGAGCCCAAGAAGTAATAGAGTTGGGAGCGAGGGAGTTCAACCAATATTTTGCCCTATCTTTTAGGGAGAATGGGAAGAGATGGAGATGAAGTGCATTGTCCGGAAAACCTCTCAACCGGATGGTTGAACAGATTTCAAGGAACTCATCAAGATGCTTGTATGGATCTTCATTATCAAAGCCATGAAATGATGGAAGCATTTGAATGGTACTAGACTTGATCTCATATTGAGCTGCATCGATGTTTGGCATCACTATGCAAGATGGAGAAGCATAGGTGGTAGGGATGAAATGATCTCTAAGAGTCATTGGCTCGATATTAGGAATTTCAGCCCTTTCATTCCCCGGATTTCCTACGTTATCCCCCATTATATTGAATTCAGTTTCAAGGTCCCTTGCAAGAGTGGGTTCCCTAAGGTTCCGTCTAAGAGTTCTTTCAAGAGAATTGATATCAATGGGCGAATCGATTGTGGGTAAGGAAAGTGACCTACGACCGAACATCAACAATAAAGCATATACTCAACAAAGCAATTCATCAACCACAACTCCACATACGATGTTCCCTTTCTCCTCAATTATCAAGACGGAAAATGTAAATGGCCACGACAAGGACCGATGCTTTAACACAAAATTTAAACAGGATAAGAGCCTCAACAAGGGCGTCACAACTAAACTAAAACTAAATTTAACACATGCACAATATTCACAACTCGAAACTAGAAGTCACGAGACTTACCTGGGGTCCTCTAGACTTACAATTTGCTAGCATTCCCACGGCGAGCTTCGAGTCCCTAGAATCTTACAACACTTAAAACACAAAGGTGGTCAAAACACACAAGGAATATTCACAAGACACAATATTCACAATCAAACTAAATTTAACCCTAGAAACTTCGGTTGCTAAACCGTTTGTAGTCCCCGGCAACGGCGCCAAAAATTGATCGGTTGATCAACTATACATCAACCTTCGCAATAGCACGAATCATTGTAAAATAGGGCTATTGGTCGGGTAAGTCGAACCACTGGGACTGCGCTAGTCTATGGCAACCTAAGAGTCTAGATTACTTTTAGAATGATGAGGGGGTATATAGAGTTTTGTTGGTTTGTCACTTAGTCACTAGAATTGAAATGTGCTTAAAGAAATAAATGCAAGGAATTTAAGAAGAAGAAGTCTAGAAAAGGAGGTCTAGGGAAGTGAATTCACCACCAATCCTATAAACATACTAAATTTCTATTAACTTGGGAAACAATTTCACTACATGGCAATGATATGTAGTAATACTAGATTGCTACATTATCCTCAAGAAAATCATAGGATCAAGATTTAAGTATAATCCCTCAAAGAGCCACATGCTAGAACTACCTAGATTAGGTGTAGCCATAACATGCTCACTAAGCTAGGGACCATCAAACCCCTTAATCACTATGGTAATAGCACATGAAGTCAAGATACAAGATTAATCCATCAAAAGGAAGTCTTAAGCTATGGATTAACAAATTTCTCATACAACATGCCTTTAAACCCATTTCACAATTTCATTTCCATTCTCACTATGAAGATGCAAGTTATATAATCATGAGAGGATAAAATCTAAGACAAGATAAGAACTCAACATGATCATTTATAGGCATTGAAATCCATTACAACAAGTGTAAGTGCTCTAAATCATGAAACTACCATGTACATGAATCATTCCCCAAATTAGATGAAATTAAAGCATGCTTACAAGAGAGAGCTTCATCACCTCCCTAGATGGAGGTTTAGTTATCCATGGATACAAAAATGGAAGAAGGAAGATTGGAAGAATAAGCCATTTTCGAGCTCCCTTCCTTTGGCTTCAAGAACACACCCTCCTTGCTCTCTTCTCTCTCCTCTAATCTTGCAAAATGAAGCTTAATGATATATGTGGCCTTTGGGTAGCCTTTTATGCTCCAACCATACCCTCTCTCCTCCAAGGGACACCTCCAACCACTTCATAAAGAGGGAAGATGGCATTGAGGAATCCAATGTGCAAGTGGGCTGAAATGAGCCATTTCCGAAGGGCATTCTGCCTGATTTTCGAGCGCACGCTTGGTGACTTCGAGCACTCTAACTTAGTGCAATGTGTAACATGCTCCTCTTGCTCAGTGCTGACCTATTTTGGGAAAACTGCTATAACTTTGTGCCCCGAACTCCGAATGACGATCTGTTTGAAGCTTTGGAGAGCTGATTCAGTGCTTTAAAAACTTCATGTTTTGATGAAGACCCAAATCTCAAGTCTGGTTGGTCGAAAATGGGGAGAAAGGCAGTACATCAGTGCTGCCAGGCAGTTCTGCGCACCTCTGTTGTGAAGATCATAACTCTCTGCTCCGAACTCCGAATGATGAACCACTTGAAGCTTTGGAAAGCTGATTCAGAGCTCTAAATCTTTCATGTTATGAAGGAAGTCCAGATCTCGAGTTTGGAAGGTCAAAATGGCAAGCAAAGACCAGGCTCTACTGCTGCCAGAATTCAGCATTGGCACCCTTTTGTTGCTCAAGACTCCACAAGGCCTTATTCTTGTTCCATTTTGGCCAATGAACCTGAAAATGCATAAAAACATAGAATTGGAGTTAATCTACATAAAATAATTAATAACTGGACTTTGTTAATGTAATTTAGGGCGCTTGAATATACATTATTCGGCGCTCATCAATACTCATGCCTTTCAGTGGCACACGAGTTGGTCTTCGATACAGACTTCTTTTCCCGATCGGTACTTACCCGATCAGCATATGATGATATACTACAGAGAGGCCTTGTAGCCATTCTTGGCCCTGTCATAAACCCGGTGTACCCGAGGCTAGTACGGATGTTTTTCCAGAACCTTCGGCATGCCCCGCGTAACACGGCGGAGCTAAGGACCACCATCGATGGTCATTTGATTTCTATTATAGTGGATACATTGTCCAGATCTTGCCACTGTCCACATCACTGCCCTCCAGAGCTACAGGACACATACGCCACTTTCTACAGGCCATCATATGTGGATATGGCAGTTTTTCTCACAGGTCATTATGCCGATGGCGAGACTTTCGCCACCCACACCTATCTTCCAGATGACCTGTGGTTTTTCAACTCTGTCTTGTACCGCAACATCTTTATGGCTGGCTATAAGATATAGCAGAGAGACGACTTTTTGACAGCTCTGTACACATTCTATTCAGGGCAGTGGCTATTTATCCTAGTGCTCATCTAGAGCGTGATAAGGAAGCTCTATGATGACTACATTAGCAAGGAGAGGCCCAAAAGGGCTAAGTATCTCCCATTCGGCCACCTCATCATCCAGATCCTATGTGATTAGCACTATCACTTTTAGCCACGGGAACGCCCTGAGAGAGGATCTGTACCTTCCAGAAGAAGGACTGGGATAAGAGCTACAATACTATTATCGCAAGATTATAAGACGCAGTAGAGGCGCCAAAGGAGCTAAAGGCTGAGGAGGCAGCAACAGCAGCAGGCTCGACAGCGGACGACATATCAGTCAATCTGATTACCGTACATATGGACATTGATCTGGAGCAGCTTGCTGAGGACGTAGAGCAACACTCTCCAGTTGGGTCACCTATTTACGATGCGGAGCAGACTCAGGATCATCATTCTCCCGATCCAGTGGTACATGAGGCTCCAGTACAGACACCCGGCTTTGGAGAGCGACTCTAGGCTTTGGAGGATGTTGTAGTGTCTATCCGCGCCGACACGGTCTATCTCCTAGAGGATGCTATCTCCATTAGAGCTGATATTGCTACTCTCCGTACGGATGTCATAATCGTATTCAGAGATCTAGCCAGAGACATCCGCGAAGCGTGATCTGCCTGTCCTACCTCTTCTTCCTGATCTCTCTATCTCTTTCCGCCTGTCTTCTTATTTATCTGTGATATCTGCATACTTTTGATACTGTTATATTATTTTTGCAGCCGTGTCTATCGGTTCTGATACTAGATGTACTGTACTTTATTCTTTGTTTCTATATGCTTTCTTTATGGATGTTATATTTTCATATTCTTATAGCTATCTGTTTGACCCCATCAGGTGCATCCCAGTGACTTCAGTGAGAGAGAGTACTGCCAAAAATTTTCATGACCACCCTTATACCTCTCTCTAATTTCAGTTGCTATCCCATTTACACTTGCATATCCACTGTGAACTGTTATTATCCCTTTTGTTATCTGATGAGTTTTATCTAAGTGCCAAATTTCAGAACCACAGTTAATCCCAAGTTTGGGGGGGCTATACCACCCACTTTGGATACTTCTGTTCTGGCTAATCTTTCTTAATTGCACTAGTATACTCTTTCCTTTTATTCTCTTTGCACATTGAGGACACTATGCCATTTAAGTTTGGGGGTAATGGTGCCTTGCAGTGTTTGTTTTTAAATTTAAAATTTTGAGCATGACTTGTGTATTTGAGGGATTTTCTATGATTGGTCCATGATTAGCTATGATTTTGATCTTTTGAGGACTATATTGTTTAAAATTTAAAAATTGCTTGATTTGAGAGTCTAATACTCCTTGTATGCCTTGTGGATGCCATTTAGGAGTAAATTTTTCAAAAAATTGATATCTTGCTTACACTTGTGGTCCACATCATCTTGATTTTGTGATTGTTTTGAGATTTACTCTAGTATTCTACACTAGCATAGGCGCATACTAGCATTAATTTGTGGGGTACATGCTTTGTTGATTATTGAATTGGTTATATCCCAATTGGACTAGTAGTACATTGAAAGCTTTCATTCTTGATAAAGGTGGATAACAACCCCTTTTCACTAAGTAGCCAGGATTCTAGCCTCATCAAGCACTGAACTTCTCGTGCCGAAAGGTGGAGGGCCCAAACTCTAGGTTAATAAATGAACTTAAAAAAAAATAATAATAAATAAAAGTTGCAAAAGCAATAAAAAAAGTGAGGACTTCTCCCAAAAAGGTGAGAAGTGGGAAATGATTAGATGGCGGTTGTTTTGATTTGTAGCCTAGTCAATTTGAGCTTGTAAGTCCGTAGGGGTGTTTGAATACCTAATGCCCTAAAGCCATTTGGTTTGGGAGTTATTGACCTAACACTCAACCTCATAGATCATTAGAAAGCTTAATAGATCAACACATTGCATCATGCTTCCATTTTTTATCCTAAAAAAAAAAAAAAATCGAGTAAAAAGAATAAGCGCACTTAGAACAATAAAGCTTTAATAAAAGGTCCATTTTTTGTCTTGATGATCGGTACTAGATTTGTGTGCTAGTTTGAGGGTAATGATGTAATTAATTCTTTAGTTGGCTAAGATAACAACATATTTGATGCTGGTCTATTCAAAAAGGATTGTAGAGTTGTTTTGATTTGCATGATCATTTTCTTGATGTGTGGAGGACCATACTTGCTTGCTTGATGTTGAAATTTTGGGAGATTGCTTAGAAATGTTTGAAAAATTGCATACTTGAGGTAGTTTTCTCCCAATGCTTGTTTGCAATATTGGTGCCTCTTTTGAAAGAATGAGCTTAATGTTTGTGGGTATCATTTTTGGAAACCCTCACAAGACTTTACTCGTCCACTAGGGGTAACCTAGGGGTTTAAAAGACTTGTTGCATATGTTAAGTGCAATCGTGTTCCCTACGAAAGTGGCGTTATCCATTTAATGATTTCTAGTTCATAGTTGTATAGTTGTTCATTTCATTCCTTTACTTTCTAGTTTATTGTTAGGGACTAGCAATATTTAAGTTTGGGGGTGTGATGAGCGCTGAAAAGTGCGTATTTAAACCCCTTAAGCTTGGTATTTTAGGACCTTTATCTATCTTATTTTACCGTTTTGTATTGATTTCGTGTTACATTTATTTTCAGGTACTTATCTCCAAAACAAGCTAACTCAGCCAAATAAGAGCATAATTGAAGCAATTCTGGGATAAATCAAAGAAAAGAGTAAAGTACGACAAAAGGAAGCAAATGGTGGAATTTTAGCAACTTCGATCGATTTCAAGAAAAGTTCGATCGATCCAACTTTCATCGATCTCAACACTTCAAGATGGATCTGAGCCATGTTTGTTCCTATTAAAAAATCTCAAAGTTTGATCGATCCAACCTCATTCTTTAATCGATTGAACCATCTTGTCCTTATCCAAATGATTAATCTTATCCAGTTGTACCACCCTACCAATCACTTTTGTCCTTTTTCCCAAAAATATCTTCAAAATATCTCAGATTTGTTTTTATCCAAAAAGGCGCCGCCATTGAGGATCAATCTAACTTCAATTCGATAAATCTCAACCATGTTCAATCGATCGAACCTCAAGTTCGATCGATCGAACCTCCTAAATCCCGAGAAAATCAAAATTCCAGCTCATTAAAAGTTGTCTCATATCCAATCATTAGAGGATTATTGGTGTACGAGCCTAGCTCATTTGGGGTGATTTTTGACCTACCTATATAAGGAATATGAGCCACTTTTTAAGGGAGCCTTTTGATATACTTTGATACATATACTTAGTGAGGAAGAAAAGAGGAGGAGGAGGCTAGAGACACCATTGGAGACTCTTCATCAACCAAGGAGCAGATTTCTTCCATGGAGCTTGCCATTGAGGGTTGGAGGACATCATCCATGAGTGGCTAGACATCCTCTTGGGACTAGAGTTAGCCCTAAACATGCTTTCTACTTCTTGATTTATCTATTTTTGAGGGGATTTGTATTGTGATTCATGTCTTGACACTTATATATATATAGATCTTGTTTATTCATTGATTTATGTGGTTTAATGCTTCCAATTGATCATTTGATTTTATCCATATGTCTATGTATGCTAGAATAGATGTTCATGTGTTTGTCTCTATTTCTTGTGTTATTGATGCATGTCTATGTGTATTGATGCTATAGATCTAGAGATTGTCAAGATATAGTGCTTAATGTCATGTTTTTGTGGTTTATTTGATCATTCATACTCATTTCTTGATGGATTGTACCTCTCCCTTAGTTTCATTAGCTTAATTTCATGTCATTAGCTTAGTTGTAGTGTAGTTGTTAAATGGGAGGACAATCCATGCTTGTTGTTGATGTTCCATACTTATGAAAAGCAAGTAACATATATCTCTAACCTTGTGATGTGTTTGGTTGTGAGCTTAAAGAAAGGGTTAATGGCTTAATTTGATATGTTGTGCTATTCACCATGTTGTTTAGACAATATATGCTTAATTTGTCATCCATGCTTGTTGGAACAACTACACACACACACTTTGTTGCAATACATGTTCTTTCCCTCATTATTCATTCATTAAAGGTGTAGAAAAGTTATGCTTAGTGGTGATCTCTAAACCCCAAGATCTCTCTTTCTTTTATTCTCTCTATTGCATTATTGTTTACTTAGTTTAATTTGCATCTAGTTTAATTCAACCAACCAACCACTATTTTGATCACTCGATCTACTAACCCTAATTTTGATTCCTCAACCTAGTGCGACCCTTAATCCCTTGGGATGATCCCTACTCACCCTAGCTATATTTTTAGTGAAAGGTAGTTATGGCATTTTCTAAATGTAAAACTTGGCCACATTGCATAAACTTTTTAGGTTTGACGATGAATCCAACACCAGAAGGTTGATAGATTTCAAGAAGGAAAGATGGAAAGGAAAATTTGCAATAAATACATTTGTACTTGGGGACAAGGGCTTGAAGGAAGCTAATATGGAATCACAAACAACCTTATGATTCTTTGTTCGGGTGGAAGAAATATAAGTTAACCACCATACATCGAATTCATTGGTTGACCGAGGCTTGCTAGTATGGCCTTGAAAGTTAAAAACAGCCCTTTCTGCTACATAAGCTTTGTCAATTGCTGCAAATTGCTCAGTATATGTAAGCCGTACTCGTTGGTCAAAGAACCTGTTATAAGATTTGTAAGGTGGCAAAGGAATCATTTGGGTAAAACCCATTTGCCTAGCCAATTGAGCTAGATTGTAGAACTCAACGCCGCAAAAACTATTATTTAGAGTGGAATGGGTAATGCTATAATGAAGATCACGGGCAAGAATAAAGCTAGCCCAAATATTTTTCCAATCTTCAGAATGTTTTTTCGTAGACACTCTAGGGGATGGAACCAACCATGATGGCATGCGACCAAGGGAGGTAAATGAATCAAAGAATCTATCATCACTAGTCTCACATTGGTTGTAAAAATATTTGAAGTTTTCAGCAAAGCTGAAAGGAAAAGGGTCCGTTGTTGCCAGAGAATAGTACAGAAGGGATTTTCCAGTTTGAATGGCTAGGGGTGAAGTTTTACTTTGGAAATACACCTTAAGCCACATCTAGAATAACCAGAAAGGACCTTGGAACCTTGAGAACTTTGTAGCAAGCAGGTCATTCAAGCCTCTGTACAAATGAGAAAGCACAAGAGGAGCCAGGGCCAAATCTCCATTTCTAGTTAAGGAAATTGCCACTTGAACAAAGTCTTTGTGATTTAGCCAGATGGAACACACAACAAATGGCCAGAAAGCCAACAAATCAGGAAAGCAATGTGTTATTCTTCTTGAACTGGCTGGTTTTCTTGCAGTACTTGATAAAAGGAAGATGGGAGGAGATAAATTTCTTACTTCCAGTGTTTTTGGTAGGAAAAAGGAATTGATCAAAGTAGAGGGTGGCACTTACACCATCTCCATGGGGTTTAAGAGCTGTAATGCAACAAATATCTCTCAAAGTTGGAGACATCATGCCACATTTGAGGTGACGGGAATTAGTGGTCGAAGACCAAAAGAAGAGAGCTGGAAAGAGGAGGTTTAGATTAAGCGTAGTGGAAGACTTACTGATTTGAATAATGTCAAATATGCCCTGTCTTCTCCATTGTGAAAAAATCCTTTCATCTTTGGAAAGACGACTCACCCAAGAAGACCAAGATGAACTTTATGCTGGCCAATTTTTTATGTTGAAAGAGGGCTTCACCTTTTTTCCTTTCTTTGAGATAAGAGGAAATTCTGACTCAAATGGGAGAGAAGACTTACAGGAAGGGTAGAATTCAGCCAATATAGAAGGGGTTACGTCAGTAAAAGCTGGACCCTGTCCAACTAAAGAATCTTTTAAATGAACCAGAGGCTAAAAATGAAGTCTAGCAGGGTTTAAGGACTTCAAAATCATTTGAAATTAGTGGCTATGGCTTCGGGTCTTGACTTTGGTTTGAACGGAAGGGGCTAGTAGAGATGAGCTAGTGGTTTGTTTGGAGGGTTTCTTAGGAGCCATAGTTCGTGATTTTCACGGATTGAGATTTCTTTTCCTTTAGGGTTTTTTGGTTGGAGAAGAAGAAAGAAGAAGAGAGAGGAAAAGGTTTTGTGGAAACTGATAAGGATGGAAGGCGTATATATATAGGAGCAATGAGAGAGGCGTTAAAGTTCAGATACGCCTTTTGAGGGTTGGTGGTTGAAGAATTTCAAAATTCAAAAAGGGAAATAACTAGGATTGGGAAGTCTGACAGTTCTAAGCCGTAAATGGATAGGACTACTATTGGAATATGGAATCAATGGCAGAAGAGATTGTTGCAGAGGAAGCCGAGGGAGCAGCCACGTGTTATACAGAAACTTTCCCTTAATGATTATCTTGAGTTTCCAAGAATCCAAGGACATGTTTGAAGGGGTTAGTTGGAATTTTGAAATTCAAAAGAAAGAAGTAATGAGATTTTATTTGGTTGGGAACCATAAATAGGTAGGATTCTTTTGGGATAC
The DNA here is from genome assembly GCF_030987335.1 of Cornus florida. Taxonomy (NCBI): domain Eukaryota; kingdom Viridiplantae; phylum Streptophyta; class Magnoliopsida; order Cornales; family Cornaceae; genus Cornus; species Cornus florida. The sequence continues at coordinate 16,266,276 of NW_026775571.1, read as the reverse complement.
ACAGCACATTTGAAATTGGCAGCAGAAGAAGATTAGTACGGTAGGAACCGAGGAGTTAGCTGTATTAAGTGTTGGAAGTTGAATGACCGTGATGACTATATTGAAAATTAAGTGGGTCATGATGGCGAAAATTCAAATCCCATGCCTTGTCATCAAATTATTCCACATAGCATGGAATTTGGGGGGCATATGTTTACTACATTATTTTTTACCAAATGGAAAAACGACAAATGGTGAGTTTTTGACAAGCTTGCCACATTGGATTAGTACTCTAATTATCCAAAAGAGGAAGGTGTGACATGGAATTATTGATATGGTCTACCAATAGAGAAGAGGTACATGGCGAGTTCCAATGGAACTTGTCACGCCGGATCGTAATTCTGACAAAATTTCCTTTGGAGTATTAAAACTACGTGGTTTCAATGGAAGCAAAGAATGATTGGTCAAGATAAATTCCACCACGTTGAATTGTTAATTAAAAGAAAGTGGCGAGTCCTGTTAGGACTTACCAATTTGAATATAATGTCCTAAAAGTATAGAAAGGTGGCATAAAGTCACTATCATGAGTGCAACCTCATATAAATATTCAAGTCAAGGCCAACTAACCAATGGTTTATTAACACATGGCGAGTTCTACTAAACTTGCCACGGTAGATAAATTCTTCTAAGAGTTGATTTTATTGAGGATTCATGGAAAATCCTATTTTTTATAGGATACTAATTAAATGGATATTTTTCCATTTAATTACGAAATCAAGGTTGACTAAGCAAGACGTGGGGCTGGATTTTCTCCTAAAATCTAGGGGGTTTCAACAACTACTTCTGACTAAATCAAGCAATGAGGTTATTTAAAAGGAAGTGGAGTGTTTGTTTCCAGAAATGTAATATATATATATAACCCACGATGGATAAAGGAGTTGCTGAAATTCTGAAGGAAGCCACGACGCCATAAACTTTAAACCTGGGAGGAAAGTCTCAAGAAAGGAAGTTATAGGAATTGAGGATGCCAATCCACGATGAGAAGGGCGTTGAAATTTAGGAGTTCATGGCGTCGTGGAGTCTAAGACCATAAAGGGAGTTTGGTTAAGAGAAGTTACTAAAGTCAAGGAAGTGTGGGTCGCAAAGGAAAAGAAGCATGGGCGATGATTTATATCATGGATGTATATATATTGATACATATATATGTGTGTTATATCATATGCACACCCACAATGAGAAGAAGCTGCTGTAATTTTGGAGGACATGATGCCATGAAAGGAAGAAAGTCCAACTATAAGAGGTTGCCTAAAGCCAAGGGAACGTGGAGGTATGTATAATTTCTATATACATGGATGATATATATATAAATTATATAGAAGGAAGGACTCTACAGAAGGAAAGACCACAAAGGAACATGGGATACTTGACTCATCATGAATGCATCAGTTGAAAGTGGTGGTGTTTCATGCAACTACTACCACTAACTGAAAACGATTGTCGTAAATTATGGATGATGGGGCTAAGACGATTAAATCGTGTCTAAATTGGAGGAGGAATTTGCGAAAGACGGAAGAAGAACATAAAGACGTGGGACGTATGAAGAAGTCAAGTGAAAGATTCATTCCAAAAACCACCCACGATACAAGTTCATGGAAGACTATGGAGAACATGGCTAAAGTTGTGCATCAGAGGAAATAAAGAGCAAGAAGAAGATAGAAGAAAAGAAGTTACAACTGCCAAGAGAACATAGGGCACTTGGCAGTCCGAAATCTGGCCATATGGAAATCACTAGAGTTACCACATCAAGCTGCGTCATACATGGAAAGTTCTATAAATAAAACACTTAAGGCTAGTTTGAAAGGCTTGCTCAATGCACGCAACACAGCTCAAAGCTTTATAAACACAAGAATCTTTGCTTTTATGTATCTCTCATTTCAACAATGAGTTTGCACTATGTTTAAACCTAGCACTTTTCTAGTACATGTATTTCCATTCCAGCAATGAATGTACATCATTTTAAGTTGAGTCCATCACTTTGCTATTTTGTATAGCATTCATTCCATTGATGAATTCTCATAGCGCTTGAGTTAAGTCCAACACTCTTTCCGTTTCTTCTAGCTGAGCACTGCATTTCCATGTCTCTAAATTTTCAGTCCTGCACTTCAATTACTTTAATTTTCAGCCTTGCACCTTCAATATTGCCTTCTTTTTCATTAGCCATAGAATAGTTTAAAGTCCTTGTTCAAAGGCAAAAAAGACCCTTCGAAGGTGGTCATTACAGACCTTCGTACAATCGCCTGATCCCTACAAATTTCCAATAGGATTACTGCTCGGATTTCTACTTTGGAACTACTACAGTTCTTGGCATGCCCGCATACCCACACTATTCTATTCCACCATCCATCATTCCACGCTATCCGGAGAGCGGAACCAGCGCTTTCTCGCGAGCCGAACAATATCATTATCAAAACATAATATTCATAGTCTACTTTCTCCTTTGCATCGACACCTATAAATATAAGTCTTCATCTTCAACATTACATTAAAGAGACTTTAATTTCCAACTTTCAACACAAGACTCAAGGTTGACTAATAAATTAAGCACAACTTACTGAACACAAAATACTAAGAAATATATATAAATATAAGTAGTTAGGAAAAAAAGTCTTCTATTCCAAGCCACTTCCAAGATAACCGTTGATCTTCCCGTTGAACCACCGCCACCTCAGCCTCCATAATTTGTTGACATGGCTGCCATGTTAATTTGCACTACATCAGTTTCCAAATCCGTTGCCTGACCAATTCAACACCCTTACATGTGGCCTAGTGGTATATTGTCTCTTATCAAAATGGAATGGTATAGGGTTTGAGTCTCCCAAAAATATTGTGACAATTCTTTGCCTGAAAAAAAAAATAATAATAAATAAATAGGAGCCATTGTAATAACTAACTCCTTTTTGAATTAGAAATTTTATTTATTTACCAAAAGCAAGCATTGAATTGGCCATTTGGGCTTGGTTGTAATGGCTACAAACTTGGGTCCCATACAGGCTTGCTCCCTTGGGCCTGTTATGTCTCTAAGCATTACAAACTCTTTGGAAATTCAACCCATCAGTTTTCATCCCCCAATCTCTTTCTTCTCAAGCACTGAAGGGTTGTGTTATGTCTAGAATTTGACATGGCAATAGGATGATATTATTGATACCATGAGAGAGAAGTCACGAGTGTGTTGCTCCTTATAGTGCGATGCAATCTTCTCATTATTAAGCTAAGAGTACTGAAATAAAAGCCCTAGCTTTTCTGCCCTCCATACTTTTTCTGCTCTTGTCCTTGTCTCCTTTCTTCATCTTTTATCCTCCAGACTCCATGTGGTTGTACCAAGGACTCTGCAGGCTCATGTTTCTTGCCACAGATAAAGCCCATAGAGGTAATATAACTTGCATTCATTCATTCCCATCTTGAACACCAGATCTTACAATTTTAATTCACAAGTTAACAATAATAAGAGATTAATTATTACACTTGTTTCTATATACATCTTCTTACAAACATTGCTTGATCATGGTTACTTATATATTACCAGTGATGTGAGTGTTGGGAGTGATGAAGACCCAACTTTTGACACTAGCTATAAGTGTTCAAACTCAAATATTTGATAGTATGAACTTTTCACCAATGAACCAGCTTTAGCTGTTCATGCCAATTAATAATCACAAAGAGTGATTTCTTTGGACAATTTCAAATAGTTGAGGGTCTGTGTGGATGTGTGTGTGAATATATTCTTATATATTTCTCTCCTAACTCTTGTGCCCACTTTGCATCCTAATCTAAAAAAAATTGTTAATAAGACAGTAACACCTTGAAAGACACTTCATGTGAATATTTGCAGCAAGGGACAGAAACAATCATAAATTGAAAGACTGCTTTCCAAGTAACAGCTGGGATCTGAATTGAGACTAGACAAATCAGCAAAACCTAATGAACCTGAATGACTAATATATATAATATAAATTTATACACACAAACACACACAACACCATGTCTGGCAAACCACTTCATGCATGGTCTCTAAAACTTGGACTTAGCTGTTCGTCACATCAAGAATGAAATTGATATCAGAAAATAAACATCTAAAAAGATTTAATCCGTAGCACTGTTGCTCCAGTCTTTGCCGACACTAAGGTGTGAAAACCAGTGGTGACTAACTCGCCACAGTAGCAATGAGGGCGAGTCTAGAGGATAAATGTGGAAACAACAAAAATGTTAATAATGTGAGAGACCATTTGCTCAGGTCCTGGCTTTCTTAGTTTCCATTAATTCAATGATTAGGCCATGTTTGGATGTCCTTCAGAACTGCCTGATATTCACTTTTTAGATGGAAATTCATTTTCTTTAAGTGGGTGAATTTGGAAAACAGTAATCATTTCAAAATGATGTTCCTGAAAATGACTGTTCGGGAAGGAATTTGGTGAAGTACTCTCCCCTGTTCGCCCATGTGGTTCCATTCAAAATGATGAACTTCTAAATTAAAATTTGATATAGGTTTACAGTGAATGGGGCCATTCAAACTCTAAAGATGGTCCAAGCATGCCCTTAAATGCGTGCATCAATTTACTTCTGATTATAAAGTAGAACAACATATCAACGGCCATTAGTATTAACTTCTTACCTCCCAAAGAGAGGTCAGGATTTCAAGTCTTAGAAGAGACAATGTATGTGAATATCAACTAGGAAAAAAAAAAGAAAAGAGTAGAACATAAGAAACTTGTGCAATTAAAATGGCTATAGTAAGAAAAAGTAGGGACAACAAGAAGACAATTCCAACGTGTATTATTGAGTCCTTGATTATCAAGAGGTTTCAAGGTCATTCATCTTGCACAGTCTCTAAGAGACGTGACAACATGAGTAACGGTAAACTGGTACGTTTTAGGTTTGTTTCTTATAAGATGCAAAAGCACAAAGGATATGAATTGTTTTCCCAAAATAATATTTTAATGAGTAAATAATGAATCTTTCATATTGAGGAACTCAACAAAAAAAGCAAAACAAAAAATAATAAAGAATGTCTTAACCAGTGCACTGGAATAGTGGGATCCACCCCACTAGTGGTGTGCAGCCTGCTATGGAAAATCCCTACCGTCTCTTAATGCACTGGAGAGAATTTTGGTGAATCCTTGTTGACTGAAAATTTATGGAATCACTTTGTAACATCATCACTATTCCATATTTGTGGTGCTCCACACGTAAATAATTTACCACTATTGTCTGAAGTGGTACAAAACAGTCTGAAGAATATTGTCGTTTTCAATTGGTACAGAAACTTATAGTTGGAAAAACTTGACTGTAGTAGTAGTATAATCATCAGGTGCCGCAGGGTTCTTGTCTAGCTTGATGGTGTGGTATGATTGAAGTAGCAAATATATATATATATAAATTAATAATAGAAATGAAAAAGGAATTTTATATTCTTATTTATATAAGAACATGATTGGCAGTAGGTGTGGATGATGGCCTAGTTTAGAAAGGTTTTCAGTCATTGAAATCTCATTCCCCAACCACAGATACTGTGATCAACTTGTTTATTTTTTAAAGTTTTTTTTATTTATTATTATTTAAAAAAAAAAAAGAAAAAGAAAAAAATGGATGACAAGTTGGGGGATAAGATTCTAATTAGGGAATTCAATGAAGAAAGAGACTCTGAAGAAGTGATGAAGCTTGAGAAGAACTGTGAAATAGGGTCTAAAGAAGGGATCTCTATATTCACTAACATGATGGATGACCCTTTATGTAGGGTTAAGCTGTATCCTGTTCATGTTATGCTGGTGTGTAAGATATGGATTAATTAGTTAGTTCCTTTTTGCTAACATTTTGCCATATCCAAGACATTGGTTTTTTATTTTATATATTTTTACTCTAGCTAGTTTAGCTGCAGACACTTCTATATATAATGTCTTAGTGCTTCTCCATACTACTTTCTTAAAAGGAAACTCTTGTCCCCCAAATACATGCAAATTTAAGACATTAATATGCTTGAAAATGGCCTACAGGTTGCTGAGTTGCTCAAAAACAGGAAGCTTGTCGGAATGGTTCGAGGATGCATCAAATATGTGGGCACTGGATCTGTGGGAAGACATGTGAATTTGGGTTGCATATTGGGCCTCCGAGTCTCTCCTAGGCACCGGTAGGGCTCTCTCTCTCTCTCTCGCTCAATGTCAAATTAATAGCTAGCTTTATTCCATGTAGAAGCAACCAATTGACAAAGTGACACAAATTTTATCCTAACAACTCAAAACATAATTGTTGCAGTGATAAATTCAGTAGCAAATAAAAAGTAATTGTGAAATTTTTCATTATTGTGAGATTTCTAATTTTCTTTTCACTTGGATACATGACAAAGTACAGGATATATCTAGACTAACTTAAATTTCTTATTAAACCAGAAACTCATAAATTATAATTTGATAGTAAGTCTTAGATTAATTCATGCATTAATATTTAGTGGGGTCTGGAAACATCATAAAATTTAAATTAAATGAAATTAGCTAGTTTATTAGTTAATTTTGTCATAGCATATGAAATTGTCCTCTTTTTTTTTTTTTGGCAAATTAGCCTTTCTTTACACTTCTAATATTTACTTTTTGAGGGATAGTTCACAAGCTGATTTTACTATTAATTTATCATTATTAATATCCATTGTCGAATTTGTATTATACATGATATGTTTGCTTCATCTGACATATATAGGAGGAAGGGAATTGGATTAAAACTTGTGGAATCAATTGAAGAATGGTTGATGAGAAATGGTGCACAATACACTTCCCTAGCCACTGAGGAGAAGAACGTCGCCTCTACGAATCTCTTCAGTGTTAAATGCAATTATGTAAAGCTCAGCTCATTACGCATATATGTTCAACCAGTTAATTCACCACCAAAAGATCCTCCATCTCATATTACTCTTGAAAAGTTGTCGATAGATCAGGCGATTTTGTTTTACAACAATCATCTGAGGGGCAAAGACATGTATCCTGTTGACATTGATGAGATCTTGAAGGAAAATTTGAGCCTTGGCACATGGCTATCGTACTACAAAGAAGATGATTGGGATGGTTTGCATGACGAGGACATGATCAATTCTAGAACTCCAAGCTCTTGGGTCGTGACAAGCATTTGGAACACCAGTGAGACATACAAGCTTCAAGTAAGAAAGTCCCATCCATTTAATTTTTTTCATGCAACTTTAAGCCATGCAAGAGATGTAATCTTCCCTTGCCTTAAAATGCAAGTAAATTATCACTCACTTCAGGAAACTTTTGGGTTTTTCTTCCTCTATGGGCTTCTTGGGGAAGGAGAGAGACTTGAGGAGCTAATGAATTCACTGTGGAGCTTTGCATCAAGATTGGCTGATCAAAATAAGAAAGATTGCAAGGCAATAGTGACCGAGCTCGCTGACTCCGATCCTCTTAGAGAGCATGTCCCTCAAGGATCCTCCATGTCATGCATCAATGATCTCTGGTATCTGAAGAGAGCAAATGATCAACAAGCCAGTGATGAGGAAGAGGATAACTTGATGGCCATGAGACCTGTGGGGAATGTTTTTGTTGATCCAAGAGATTTTTAGGGTTACTAATAAATTTAGGCCTTATGTATTTAGATTTTACGCTCCATGCATTGCTTGTATGCTTAATTCATGAGATTCAAATGTAAGTCAATGTCTCTACTCATAAGCTACACATGCTTGTTCTCTGTCCCTCATGAATTTAGGCCACTTGGGCCCAACGATGAACAAAACATTGCATATAACTAAACAGTATGTTTCTATCCAAATCAGACGAAAGCCCAAACCAGTCCTAAGATGTACTTAAGCCCAATAGAGCAGCCCATCAATTGGTAATCAAATAATTAGATGTTACTCTGACATTAAGAAAACCTCCGTACCATAGACCTCCGGACACTGAATTAACTACAAATATAAGTTTCTTAATGGCTTTATTTCTCACTCTAAAATTATCTCTTTCCTCTCTCTATTCAAAATCCAGTCAATTCTATTTTCTTTGACTATGATAATAACAATACTGAATTGATTATTGGAGAATGAAAAACAATAAAAAAGCAAACAAAGAAAGTTTGACCAGAATTGTTTTTGAGTATGCATGCATCCAATTTATTGTCTTTGCCCACCATTCATTAGATAGTACTTGCATGGAAGCAAAATTTTCTCAGAGTTTCCAAGCAAATGGAATTTACACGAATCTATCACAAAACCTGATCGCTTTCTAGGTGGATCTTGATAAATTTTAGGAATCTCTTTTATTTAGGTTGAAATATACATAGATTTTAAGGGAGAAATTTAGGGAAAGAGATCTACAGAAGTTGATATGGATTTATTTTATTTTATTTTATTTTATTTTTTTATTTTATATTGTAGAATATATTATAACCATATTTAGATTTACCATATATGATATGGGTTTGTTACTTTCCACACAACTCGTCACCTATATAAATCCCTATGTATCTTCATATTTCATACATCAACACAATATATACAATTCTATACTCTCTTTTTTATATTTAACATGGTATCAGAGCCAAGTTCTCTGTCTTCTTCTTTTTAAAATTTTTTATTTTTTTTCTGATGGCTTCTAATAAGTTCATCAAGCATACATTCTATTAGGGGTTCGAATTTGAGCTTCAGCAAGTCCTTTCACAATTCTAAGCATACCAGGCGAAAGTTCACACTCAAATCATCTCGACGCCACCAAAAAAACACCACGCACGTGCCCTCAAGCGCAGCTAGAAGGTTCTGCAAACTTTTTCCATGTCATTCTGCTACATCAGCAATTGCCACATCACTGCCACGTCATCAGCGCCATGTCAGGATTTTTGCCACGTTAGCAATGTTAGAATTTTTTCCTTAAAACACCAATTCAACCCAATTTTTCGTACTAATTCCCAATTTGAAGTCTGTTTTTGCATTCGGGATTTCTAAATGGCCCAAAACGAGGTAACTCACCCTATTTTAGTTATTTTAATAGTGACAATTACTCCTTTTTGAGTCAATCTATGCGCAACTTTCTGAAAGGTCGCAAGCTATGGTCCTATGTCACTGGAGATCGTACAGAACCTACTCATGCCAAAGAAAAGACATCAGATGCCTATGCAACACATGTTGAAGATTGGGACAGTAGCAATCATAAGATCATCACTTGGTTACGCAACACATCCAATTCTTCTATTGGTTTGGAATAGGGGAGTTACAAAACAGCCAAGGAAGTCTAGAACATGCTTGCCTCTTGCTACTATGGTTCTGATGGGGCTCGCTAATTTCAATTGATGGTCAACTTTCTACTCTTAAACAAAAATCAGGTCAGCAAATTAATGAATTTTTCTCTCAAATGAAATGCTTATGGGATTAATTAGCTCTTTCCGAACCATCATGGGAACATTATTCTAAAGCAAAGAAATTTCTCGAGTATCGCAACCAGATTCGACTTTATTAGTTTCTGACGAGTCTTCATGATGATTTTAAACCAGTACGCAGTCAGCTTCTCCATCGCTCACCTCTTCCATCACTTTATCAAGCTCTCAATAAACTTGTTCGAGAAGAGACACACTTACAGACTCATCGTTCCTAGAATCATCTCACTATTTTAGCCACACCATCTTCTACTCCTCAGTCAGTGCCATCTCAGTCAGGACCAGATCGCCCCGCCTCATTTTTTCGATAAAATGGATGCAACAATAACAATCAGTCTAGCTCTAATGGACACAACACATCAATAACAATCAATCTGGCTCCAATGGACGCAACAATAACAATTGATTTGGCTCTTAGCAATCCAATAACAAAAAAGACCGTTCATCTCTTTACTGTATTTTTCGCCGGCTTCTAAGGCATACCATTGACTTTTGTCATACTCGTGCTCGACTCTCCACTACAGCTGTGGCTAATGTGACGACCCTAGATTTTTCAACCCAGTGTGTCCTGTGATGACCCGAAGCGGATCCAGAATGTGGAAGCAAAGACAAGACAACGGTCTTCTAAGGCACAACACACCTCTAAGACCCTAAGATAACTTTCCATGAGGTTATGGAACCCAAAGGAATAAAGTGCGGAAGCAAGAGATCAGAAAAATAACAATTAAGCCCCTAGGGGCAAAATAGTCATTTTAAGAAATATTGATTCAGGTGCCACCGAGTATACCACTGGAAAAAGAATGAAAAACTAATCAAGATGGACTCAAGAATCGCATGATTCGGAGTCCGGACGAAGGAGAAACGGTAAGATGAAGAAAAACGAGACCTTAAGGCTAAAAAGGTAAATTGGTAATTCCAAACTGAAATGGGTACCCCTAAGTACACCATTAGATGGAAAATGAAAAATTAACAAAGATGGACTCAAGAATCACTTGATTCGGAGTCCGGACGACAAAGATATCAAGTCTTGAAGTCAAAGGAAGGGAAACCCTACGCGGTTCAAACCAAATTCTGACACTACCTTACTAAAACTTGAATATCTTGAGGTACAAATGGAATCTGAAGCTCTAATTAGTACCACTGGAAATCTTATTTCGACACGGTTAATTTAGACTTAAGAACAGATCAATTTGGAGTTAAAACAATGGAGATACATTAACTTGAAGTTAGAGGTGCAGTGCTGAACCAAGACACACACACACACACACACGCACACACATGAACAATACGGATGAGCGCTCGTGTAAGGGCTACGAGTGCTTGTAGATGAGTACGCCCAGGGCTAAAACCCACTTCCCTACTTACGAGCACTCATACCCCATGGACGAGCGCTTATCCTGCAGACAAGCTTAGCAGCCTTTTAAGTTTGAAATGTGATTTTGAGGATTTTATGGACCTTTTTAAAAAAACACAAAGAAGAACAACCCCCCCCCCCCCCCCTCCAAAAAAATCATGTTTTCTACCGGGAAATGCAGATAGAAACAAAAAAAAACTACTTTGAAATGTCTAGAATGCCCCTAAAATAGATTAGGCTCAAAATGGCGAAAATGCAACTTTGCACCAAGTATGCATTTGACCCCAAATGCATTCATAGGTTGAAACGAATATGCACGCAAACGTAAATAGTGATTGGCCACACTTCATACATGATTAATGAGACCCTATGAAAGAATAAAGATGGAATTCCTACACCCAATGCAACCATGGTGAAACAATAATTTGACATTTTTCAATATTTTCATAATATTTCATGAAGTCAAAAATTACATAGGATACAAAATATATGTCATTGGCCTTCGGCCTCATCTCATACATGTCAAGTACATTATAAAGAGTGCACTCATATACACATTACATATATGGAATCAAAAATACACATTTTGACAAATAAGGCTACAAGTGGAGTTTCAAGCCAACCCTTTACAAAAATTAAAACCTTCAAGTCCACAATCATCCAAGCAATGATGAACATCACGAACCAAGTCTTCATACTTGAACCCCCAGTAACTTCGGGGTGAGTAAACAAGTTTACTCGTAGAGAATGAGCATGCATAGACTTGATTTCTTTAAAGATTTTTAAATTAACTTGAACAATACAAAAAGATCATGCCACCTAACGTTTATGTCAAAGGTGAGACTCAGGGAGCATCCTAAGCTACCTTAGATCATTTCTAGCATAAATCACATCCTTCATGCATGTGACGGCCCTAGTTTTTCAAGCCAGTGCGTCTTGTGATGAACCGAATATTGACCCGATAACGGATCCGAATGCGGAAGGGAAAATAGAAAATAAGACTCTAAGAAGTCAAAGTGACCTTCCATGAGGTCGTGGAATTCAATGAGAACTGATGCGGGAACGAATGATGACCGAACAGGCCCCAAAGGGCAAAATGGTCATTTTTAAAAATATAAAATTGGTTGCTACGAGCACACCACTACAAAGACAGCAAAAATTTAATCAAATTAGACCCAAGAATCATTTGATTCAGAGTCCGGATGAAGAAGATATGAAACTCCAAAGTTTCATAAAAATCACATTTTTGGGTTTGAAATTAATGCAGCAAGGGTACTTCGCAAGGGGTAAAATGGCCTTTTCAGATAAAACTGGATGCAACTGAGCATACCGTTAGATAGATCAGGAAAAATTAATGAATCTAGACTCAAGAATCACTTGATTCGGAGTCCGAACGAAGAAGATATGAAATGTCAAAGTTTCATAAAAATCAACTTTTGGGTTTAAAATCAGTGCGGCAAGGGTACTTTATAAGGGGTAAAATGGTCTTTTCAGATATAATTTGATACAACCGTGCATACCGTTATATAGACCAGCAAAAACCAATAAACTTAGACTAAAAAATCACTTGATTTGGAGTCCGGATGATAAAGATATGAAGCCTCAAAGTTTCAAAAAAATCAACTTATTTTCTGGGTAAGAAATCTGGGCAGGAATAGTGTTTTTACAGCAGGCAACATTTGATTTTTTTCTCGGAACTAAGGCGAAAAACGGACCCTTAAACGAGTTTTTCTAGAAAAGCACGAAGAAGAAAACCCCTTAAAATCACATTTTCTAAGCGACCATGTCAAAAGAAGAAAATAAAACTGATGTGAAAGGTCTAGAAAAACCCTTGATCAGATTATGCAACAAAGTTTCAAAATAAGTCCATAGGAGGCTCATTTCACCAAGGAAGAAGGTTTTCCCGGAAACGACCATGCACGCAAATGTAACTTACCTATTAGGACGTGCTACAATGGTCCATGGCTTAAAAATACCACCGATGCAAAATCGGATCCCCCAACAGGCAAAAAGTCAAAGATGAATAAGAAAAGAGAAATTTTAAAACCAAAATTAACAAATGATTTTAAATTACCGTTTGGCCCTTAGCCACACTTCATACATGATTAATGAGACCCTATGAAAAAATAAAAATGGAATTCCCACACCCGATGCAAACATAGTGAAGTGTTGCCCAAGAATTGACTCTAAAGGGGGGGTGAATAGAGTCAATGCCAAACAATGGATAATTTTCGCAATATATAGAAATACAATTTCTATTCAACAATTTAAGTAATTATGCAATAATCAAGATATGAGATCAAGATATGGAATAAGCAATTAAAGCATAATTATAAGAGAGATAAGGGAAGAGAAATTGCAAACTACAACCGGCGATTTTTGCGAGGTTCGGAAACTCCTACTCCTCGGCTCAAGATCCCTCTTGAGACTTCCCAATCCAATATAGCTTCTCCTTGCGGGTGGAGAGCAAACCTTTACATGAAGCAAGACCTTGCTTCTTTTCCTTGCTAGGAGAACACCCTTCTCCTAGGCTTCTTTTGAGTCACACCAACCCTTACAAGTTTGTAGAAAAGATTGTAATTGAAATACAAGATTGAATCTCTCTCAAGATAGATATACAAGTGCAAGCTCACAAGAAATATCTCTCAAATATTGATGTACAAACTTTAGCTCTCAACTAGAGTATATATGAATATAAGTGAAGCTCAAACTCTATAAATGATATGAATGAGAGAAGATGATATAAGTGAACAATGTAAGCTTTTATAATCTCTCAAGTGAATAATAGAGCAAAAACTCTATGAAGATTAAAGCAAGAGCAAAAGCCCTTTTAATCTTTGCTAGAATCTCTCAAGATAGAATAAGAGTGAATGAGAGAGATGAGAAGATGAGAGAACAAAAGCTCTCTTGAAATGTAATATTATGTCTCTCAAAATGGTGGTCTATATGCTTCAGCAAAATGAGCCTTCCTTATATAGACAGCCGTAGCATAATATGTCTGTTAGAAGTAGTTGGAAGACTTAAATGCAGAAAAGTGCCGTTGTAGATTCAAATAACTTAGAAGAGCCGGCTCTACAAAAAATTGGAGGAGGCTCCAATAAATGGGAGGCGGCTCCAATAACTGGGAGGCGGCTCCAATTCACAAAATGCATTCTACGACACACAATTTGGCTACTGGAGTACAAAGAGGCGGCTCCTATAATTGGGAGGCGGCTCCAATAAAAATGGGAGGCGGCTCCAATTGATAAAATGTGCTTGCTTTAGTTTTCATGGAGGCAACACCTTGTTTTGGATTTTGACAGAAAATGGCATGATTTCAAATGGACATAACTCAGTCCATGAAACTCCAAATGAGGTGAAATTTAAGTCTAAATTTATTGCCTTGAAGTCAGCTTTCTAAATCCACTGGCCTTGCTCAAAAATTATAACCACAGAAATGGTTATGGTCGTTTTAGTGCAACCTGGTCAGAATTTTCGCAGACCAGAGATATGCATTTTGTAATGCTCATATCTCATTCAATTCAAATCCTTTTCAGGTGAAATTTGAGTCTAAACTCAAGAGATAGAAGTCCGCTTTTTAATGCACCTAGCCTTACTTAAAAATTCCAACTAGAAAAATAGTTATAGCAGTTTTAGCATAGGCTGGTCTAGAAATTTTCTGGGCTGAAAATTGCTTTTTTTGAGATAACCATCTTTCTAGCACCTAGGACTTTGATGAATGGTTCAATTTAGTTGAAGACCTATTTCTAAGAGTCTAGGGACATATAAGGATGATAAATATCAAGTTCATTGTGTCCTAGAGTCATTTACTAAATTATGGCAACAAAGGCTTTAAAGATGAAATATTAAGTTCAATGCCTTTTCCTTTTCTTTCTAGACACCAAAGTAAATCTTATGATTAATGTGCATGGTCTTAGCATTTCTAGCTCAAGTTGCGAGTTCTTTCAAAGCTTATGCAAGCTTGAACTAACCCTTTCTTAGCAAGGACTTCATATGACAATATCTATGAATGAAGTGCAAAGTCTATTACTAAGGATATAAGAATATGTGAATGATGATAATATGCATGATCCTATAGAGATGAGCTTCAAATGGATTCATAAATACTTTGACATTGAATCCAAAACACTCACCATCCTATCTACCCCTTTTCTTCATGCATTGTCTATGATCGTTTAGGCTTGAGGTAGTATTGCTTTCTTTCTTCCTTTGAGTTGCTTTCTTGCTCATTGAAGTCCAAGCTATCTTTGGACATTGCATTTTCTTCCTTGCAACTTCATGTCTTTATTGTATCCATTTCTTTCCTTGATGTGATCTTGAATAATGGAATACTTTGAATGATCTTTAGTGCTTCATTGAGGTCATTCTTTGAATGTGAATAATCTATATAACACTCAATGTAAACATTAGTCCTTAAACACCATTAATCGTTTGTTATCATCAAAACACCTAGATTGTCATTGGATGAAATCCTTAAGGTCAACAATCTCCCCCTTTTTGATAATGACAAAACATTGATGTGTTCATAAGCAAATGGAGTAGCATTTGAAAAATGCTCCCCCTATCAAAGTGCATTCATTGAACATAACGTTATAAAATGGCATGCTTGATATATCATAAATCATTTTAGATTATTTAAAACATTACATTTCTCTCCCCCTTTGGCATCTCAAAAAGGTGGGAGGTCAAGACATCTTCTTTTAGTATTGATCATTTAGCATAGAGAATTGACATGGTGACGTAATGATAATCAAGAATTGGCAATAATAGTTGTTACTATAATATGTTTTAGGATGAAACATATAAGCAATTATATCATAAGAGGCCAATTTCATTGATAACATGAGTTCAAATCACCATTTAAGGTTCATGTCATATACAAACGTATACATAATCAAACGTGAAACAAAAAATGAAGCATAAACTAGAATAAGCCTAAAGGCAAACAACCTTTTAGAGGCAAATTTTAGAACTCAAGACTACTTCTACCCTAATATATTTCTTCAC
Organism: Cornus florida; assembly: GCF_030987335.1. Taxonomy (NCBI): domain Eukaryota; kingdom Viridiplantae; phylum Streptophyta; class Magnoliopsida; order Cornales; family Cornaceae; genus Cornus; species Cornus florida. Next base: position 16,250,519 of record NW_026775571.1, on the reverse strand, counting down.
ATTTGATATCCTCAAGAAAGAGGGAAATATCATCAAAATCATGAAAGATCATAGGAATGAAAACAATGATCAATAAGTCATTTTAAGACACGTTTAACAAAAAACAAGATAAGTCCTTTAAGCTTAGTATAACATGTAATGTTTATACATAAGAGATTATTGATAATCTCCCCCTATGAACATGCTCCCATCATATATTATTCAATGATTGTCCAACTAATGGAACAATGAAGCAATGACATAACGTGATAAGATAGAGAGTTGAATCATGCTAGCAAATTCAAATCACATAATCCAAAACAAGCCACTTTTTATGAAAATCTTCATATAAACATTTTAAGATGAGTATCATGATGAGATTATCATAATAAATAATTATGCCTAAGGATAATCATAATTATGCCAATTGTTATCAAGAATGACCCATAATACCTACTATGATGTAGATTTTCATAGTATAAGAGCAAAGTAAAAAACATAACAAAAAAATTGGTTTCTCTAGCAAGCCATTATAGAATATTCACCAATGATTGATTAAAGTGATGAAAACTTCAACAATTTTAAGGAATGCATTATAAATTCCTATTCTTACTTCTCATGAAATGGCTCTTCAAAGAAGATTTTATCCTTGAGGATCTTAACAGAGGACTTATTTGATTTCTCATTATCTCAAGTCCATATAAATATTTTTAAGTCTGAAAAACCTCATTTCATATATGCAAGAAGTGATACCAATAAAATGTAGATACGCAATTAGAATCACAAAAGCATATAAATTCAATAGAACCTTGTAACAAACTGCCCAAATGAACCATAAACAACACATGTTTATAACTTATTCAAAGATAAATTCAAAACAGATGGGGTTTGATAATAAAATTTATGCAATATGTCTCTAAAATTTGATCTATATATAATGAATTAATAGATTAAACAAAAGACACATGGTAGTTTCTGCATAAATACTAGAAATTTGGAATTTTCAAAAGGTAATTGAAACCATAGATTAAGCAATTCTCATTAGAATGAGTCTTTTACATGTGAGAGAGAAAAGCTACAGTGTGTACCAAGGTTTAGTGAATGATGGATTAAAAGTGATGAATTTCAAAAAATTAATCACTGAAGGTTCATCTAAAAAAGCTAGAACACAAGAACTTTAAAGGAAATTTGATGAAAGAAACTTACTTGTGAAGATGCCCAAGAAAGATGAAATGTTGCTTAGCCAAAATGCTCTCTGGAATGAAGATGGTTTATTTAAAAAAAACCTACTGCCGAGGTATTAAAATGAGGGACAATGGATTGGAGCCGGCTCATGGGAAATTAGAGCCGGCTCAAGAGCTTTTTGGAGTCGGCTCTTGATTTTTGGAGCCGGCTCTTGATGAGTTTTTAGAGATCCCGAAAGTTAGGACTTGGATGTAGGTTTTGGGGAGCCGGCTCATGAAATTTTGTGATCCGGCTCTAGAGATACCGAGAGTTAGGATTTGTGATTTTCTTGGATGCAGGTTGGAGAGGCGGCTCTTGAATGAGTTGATCCGGCTCTTATTCTCTGTAGAGGCGGCTCTTAATTCGATTAGAGCCGGCTCTGCTACTGCTACTTCACTGCATGACATTCTGCTCTGTGATCATTCCAATTTCCCTTCTAAGCAAACAAAATCTATCCTCTTGGAGTGGTTTTGTGAAGATGTCAGCCAATTTGTTTTCCAGTATTTACAAATATAAGATCAATGTTGCCCTTAGAAACATGATCCCTAAGAAAATGGTATCTAATTTCTATATGCTTTGTCCTTGAATGCTGAATAGGATTTTTAGAAATGCATATTACACTTGAATTATCACATTAGTCATCTAAGCTAGAACAAATTGTTATTTGAATAACTTATTCCCAAGACTAAATTGTCAAATAGATATATGAATTTTATTTTTATGATACTTAAGGAGTTTTAATCCTTAGAAGAATTCATGTTTACTCAACATGCTAAGTTAAATCATTTTGCATGCTAGTGGTAAACATCTTTGCGTAAATCATGAATGTTGATTCAAGGATAAAATTTAAGTGCAATCAATATATTTTCAGCAATGGTTTTGAAAGCTATAATATATGAAGATATTAAGTTTGTTCAAAAGCCATCATTCTTTAGAAAACCACAAAGCCTTTTGAAAGGAGCTCTAGGAGCTTATTTTTAAACACATAGGCTAGAGATCATTTTAAACATGTAGTGCAATTTAAATCCGTGTGGTTTATTTTTAGAGACCTTTGAATTTAAAGTCACTTAAAAATGCATTTAATAAAAATCATTTCATGCAAAAACATATAGCATTTTTGTTCCTTTAATCAAAGTCACATGTGCACAAAGTCATTCATTCAATTCCTTTTTCAAGGTTGAAGACTTGGAGAGATATTCTAGCCTAGTTGCCAATGATGACACACGTTAACTATCATGATGTGAATGAAAAGAAACATAGATAAAAGTTTACAACTTTAAGAGAGAATAAGATCTTTATCAAGCACATATAGAATGTTCTCCAATAAATGATCACTTGGATGGTGGTAAACACTTCAACTCTTAGGAAGGCATTATAAGTTCTCATTCTTAATTTTTAATGAGATGGCTTTTCCAATGAGATTTGTTCCTTTAGGTATTCAAGATATGACCTATATGATTTATCATTTCTCAAGACCATCTAAACCTTTTCAAGTTGAACAACCTCATTTCTATATGCATGGAAGTGACACAATTAAGTATAGATAAAACATTTAAGATCATAAAAGTATATAGATGACTTTTTATACATTGCCACTTTAATACATTTGATAAGGCTCACATGAAATAGCATTGATGGTCTACATTAGATAATGTATGCTTTCATTTGATGGCATATCTTCCAATAAATCTTTCACAAAGATTTGGCAAAGTTAATCTAAAGATCATTTGAAAGATGGAGAATCATTTTATGTTAGTATGTTCATAACTCATATGCCAAAACAAACTACTTTTATGCAAAATATCAATACATAGACATTTTTATATCTATTAGGAACAAGTAGCATATCAAGAGCATCATGCTTAGAATTTCATGATTGAATTCTTCATATAAAAGCATATTAATGAGAAAGGAATTAGTTACCCATGTTACTAACTTCATTAGCTTGGTGGTAGTTTCTCAGAGTGATGCATCCTTTCCATTTTTTGATTGAGAAATTCTTGGCATGATATTTCTTTTGTGCACTAGGCACCAACTTGAGAATCCACTTGTCCTTGCCCTTGAAGTTGTTCCCAAGAGTGATGCTTCCTTCATAATCCTTAATTGATGCCCTTAAGTAACCCTATAAGAAAGGGTTGCATATTCTTCTTTTGGTACCCAAATTTTCTTGGGCCCATATAAGTTAGGCAATGGAACATAAGTTCCTTTTGGAACCCAAATCTTCTTTGACCTCAACTTCTTTCTAAATGGACAATCATGAATCTTATGTCCTAATCTTTTACAATAATTGCATTTAGAGGATTGGGTACCACTCTTGACAAAGTGATCATTCAAAGGCCTTTTTATTCTTAACAAATATGCATCTTTAGTGTGAGGATCATATTGTATCTCATTTTTGAAAAAGACATCTCTTTGATTTCTAAGTATAGTACTCAAATTCTCTTTTTCTTTGGTAAGCTTTGCTAACATGTCATTTTGATCATGAATTATTTTCTTTAAAGACTCATTTTCGGAAATAAGATCAATTGATGAAGATTCTTTAGAAAATACACATTTCATTTCATTTTTCAATAACTCATTTTCAATTTGAATCTTTTCTAATTTTTGCACAAGATGATGATTTTCCTTTTTCAAAAAGTCATTTTCCATTTGAACTTTTTCATGTCTTTGAAGGAGATCATGGTTTTCCTTTTTAAAGGAAGCACATTTCACAAGCATGTTTTCTAACACACCTTGTAATTCTTTAAATGCATCAAGTAATTCATTGTGCTCATCCACTAACTCATTATAGGAAATATTTACATCAAAATCATCATGGTTAGAATTTACCTCATCTTTGTCGGCCATGAGACAACGATTAACCAACTCTTTGATGTTACTTGCTTCTTTGGTAGAAGCTTGGAGAGCTTTACTCTTCTTTTGCATTTCATCACTTTCTTCACTATAGGTGGATGAGTTAGTTCTACCAATAACATTCAAATGATTAGTAATGTTAGTAAAACTACAATGCATCTCATTTATGCAAGAGGGTTCATTTATATTTGATTCATTATCATGACTTGATCCAACATAGGCTAATTCAAGCAAGTCCCAAATTTCTTTAGCCGTTTTACAAAAGATAACTTTATTGAATTCATTTTTGCTTAATGCACAATAAAGATAACATATGGCTAAATCATTACATTTAACTAATCTATGGTCATTTTCATCCCATTCCTCTTTCGATTTAGGAATTTTGATCCCTTCAATAATTTTGGTTGGGATATGACTACCATATTCTATAACTTTCCATAAATCAATATCAATACTTTTTAGAAATGCTCTCATTCTAATTTTCCAATAGATATAATCATTTTCATCAAAACAAGGAGGTTTATCATTGGGTTGTCCTTCTAAGTGGGTGATACTACCATTGTTGGCCATGATCGTACTCTAAGATGATTAAGTCCTTTAATTAGAGTTAGGCTCTGATACCAATTGTTGCCCAAGAATTGACTCTAGAGGGGGGGGGGGGTGAATAGAGTCAATGCCAAACAATGGATAATTTTCGCAATATATAGAAATACAATTTCTATTCAACAATTTAAGTAATTATGCAATAATCAAGATATGAGATCAAGATATGGAAAAAGCAATTAAAGCATAATTATAAGAGAGATAAGGGAAGAGAAATTGCAAACTACAACACGGCGATTTTTGCAAGGTTCGGAAACTCCTACTCCTCGGCTCAAGATCCCTCTTGAGACTTCCCAATCCAATATAGCTTCTCCTTGCGGGTGGAGAGCAAACCTTTACATGAAGCAAGACCTTGCTTCTTTTCCTTGCTAGGAGAACACCCTTCTCATAGGCTTCTTTTGGGTCACACCAACCCTTACAAGTTTGTAGAAAAAATTGTAATTGAAATACAAGATTGAATCTCTCTCAAGATAGATATACAAGTGCAAGCTCACAAGAAATATCTCTCAAAGATTGATGTACAAACTTTAGCTCTCAACTAGAGTATATATGAATATAAGTGAAGGTCAAACTCTATAAATGATATGAATGAGAGAAGATGATATAAGTGAACAATGTGAGCTTTTATAATCTCTCAAGTGAATAATAGAGCAAAAATTCTATGAAGATTAAAGCAAGAGCAAAAGCCCTTTTAATCTTTGCTAGAATCTCTCAAGATAGAATAAGAGTGAATGAGAGAGATGAGAAGATGAGAGAACAAAAGCTCTCTTGAAATGTAATATTATGTCTCTCAAAATGGTGGTTTATATGCTTCAGCAAAATGAGCCTTCCTTATATAGACAGCCGTAGCATAATATGTCTGTTAGAAGTAGTTGGAAGACTTAAATGCAGAAAAGTGCCGTTGTAGATTCAAATAACTTAGAAGAGCCGGCTCTACAAAAAATTGGAGGAGGCTCCAATAAATGGGAGGCAGCTCCAATAACTGGGAGGCGGCTCCAATTCACAAAATGCATTCTACGACACACAATTTGGCTACTGGAGTGCAAAGTGGCGGCTCCTATAATTGGGAGGCGGCTCCAATAAAAATGGGAGGCGGCTCCAATTGATAAAATGTGCTTGCTTTAGTTTTCATGGAGGCAACACCTTGTTTTGGATTTTGACAGAAAATGGCATGACTTCCAATGGACATAACTCAGTCCATGAAACTCCAAATGAGGTGAAATTTAAGTCTAAATTTATTGCCTTGAAGTCAGCTTTCTAAATCCATTGGCCTTGCTCAAAAATTATAGCCACAGAAATGGTTATGGTCGTTTTAGTGCAACCTGGTCAGAATTTTCGCAGACCAGAGATATGCATTTTGTAATGCTCATATCTCATTCAATTCAAATCCTTTTTAGGTGAAATTTGAGTCTAAACTCAAGAGATCGAAGTCAGCTTTCTAATGCACCTAGCCTTACTTAAAAATTCCAACTATAAAAATAGTTATAGCAGTTTTAGCATCTGGAAATTTTCTGGGCTGAAAATTGCTTCTTTTGAGATAACCATCTTTCTAGCACCTAGGACTTTGATGAATGGTTCAATTTAGTTAAAGACCTATTTCTAAGAGTCTAGGGACATATAAGGATGATAAATATCAAGTTCATTGTGTCCTAGAGTCATTTACTAAATTATGGCAACAAAGGCTTTAAAGATGAAATATTAAGTTCAATGCCTTTTCCTTTTCTTTCTAGACACCAAAGTAAATCTTATGATTAATGTGCATGGTCCTAGCATTTCTAGCTCAAGTTGCGAGTTCTTTCAAAGCTTATGCAAGCTTGAACTAACCCTTTCTTAGCAAAGACTTCATATGACAATATCTATGAGTGAAGTGCAAAGTCTATTACTAAGGATATAAGAATATGTGAATGATGATAATATGCATGATCCTATAGAGATGAGCTTCAAATGGATTCATAAATACTTTGACATTGAATCCAAAACACTCACCATCCTATCTACCCCTTTTCTTCATGCATTGTCCATGATCGTTTAGGCTTGAGGTAGTATTGCTTTCTTTCTTCCTTTGAGTTGCTTTCTTGCTCATTGAAGTCCAAGCTATCTTTGGACATTGCATTTTCTTCCTTGCAACTTCATGTCTTTATTTTATCCATTTCTTTCCTTGATGTGATCTTGAATAATGGAATACTTTGAATGATCTTTAGTGCTTCAATGAGGTCATTCTTTGAATGTGAATAATCTATATAACACTCAATGTAAACATTAGTCCTTAAACACCATTAATCGTTTGTTATCATCAAAACACCTAGATTGTCATTGGATGAAATCCTTAAGGTCAACATGAAGTAATGACTCGGCATTTTTCAATATTTTAATAATATTTCATGAAGTTAAAAGTTACATATGATACAAATTAGATGTCATTGGCCTATGGCCTCATCTCTTACATGTTAAATACATTGTAAAGAATGTACTTATGTACATATTACAAAAATAGAATCAAATTTACACATTTTGACATATAAAGCTATAAATGGCATTTCAAGCCAACATTTACATGAAATGAGAACTTCAAGTCTACAAATCATCCAAGCATGATGTGAATCCTAAAGCTTGATCCCGGTACCTGAAAAATGTCCCCACTAGGTGGGTGAGTAACATAAAGCTAGTCGTAGGAGATGAGCATGCATCTACCTAGCATTTTACAATTATATCACCTTAAGGTGAAACATATCAAAGGGGCTCATGCCACCTAACGTCTATATCAAAATGAGCCTCAGGGAGCATCCTAAGCTACTCATGTAATTTAAAGTGAACAACGTTATATAAGTATACATGCTCAAGTATACTAAACAATGTTAAACACGTTATACAACATACAAGCATACATTTCCAAGTATACTAAACCACATTAAGACAAGTCATGTAATGTCCTAGCATATTTACAGAAGTATACATATTTATATGAAAATCTCGTAAATCAAGTATACCGACACAAGTATACTAAGCTAAGAGAGATACGCCTAATACAAGTATACACGGCACAAGCATACTAAATGAAATCTAAACTCACAGAGCAAGCATACAAGTTCAAGTACACTATATGAGATCTAAATGCACAAAACAAGTATACAGTTTCAAATATACTAAATAAGATTCAAATATTCAAAGTAAGCATTAATTCTCAAGCAACAAGTAATCCATGAATAACAACTTGAAATTAAATGCGAAATCAAATAGTGGAAAGACTAGGATCCTTGGCTGCAGACCAATCAAGTTATTCCAGGTTACTAGCCCGCAAGGTACTACCTAGTGCGCACGTGTATAAGTTATTCCGGGTAATTACAACCCACAAGGTACTACCTATTGCGCACTTTATATGACTTAGGAGACTCACGAATCCGTACTAGGGCCAAACCCTAGCCATCACATGAGTATGATCCTTACAAACCTCCAAAAACAATAAATTCAAAACTTATGCAAAATCAATAAGTTAAACCAAACTTATACATCTCAAATAATGTCTAGGAATCAATTTACATGCACAAGTAAGGTTAAATTCACACAAACCATGTCCTAGAGTTCAAGTCTAAATAGTATATGATATGTTATGTTCTCAATATGCAATTTACATACAAAACAAGAATATTTTAGAATAATTGAGTCACATTACTATCCTTAGCCACAAGTACTAAATAAGCTTCAATTTAGTAACAAACTTTCAAGGTAAACAATTGTAGTATTCTAACAAGCTATATACTTACACAAGATATATTTAAACAAGCTTTACAAGTCAATGATATTCTATATCATGCTAAGTCCAATTACCATTTTAAGAGGTCCCAGGTACTAATTCTACATCCAATTAGTAATATGCTCACAAGGTAATTAATTTCACTACATTAAAAGGGATTTTCAACCTAACATGAAAAGTCTCTAGATTTCATATTAATCCCAAATAAACTCAAATTAATATATGTTAAGGGACATAGCATAGCCTTCACATATCTTATACCCAAAATCAATTTAAGTGACTACAACACTTAAAAAATAAAATTAATTAAACTAATTAATTAATTTTCTCTAGATTGTTAAACATATCTAAATGTCCTCAATTTAATATATGTTAAAGAAATCACCAAAGCCTACTTTAATATCACATTACAATTTAATTCCATGCTTGATACAACTAGGTGAATTAAACTTTCACAAAATATAAATATTAAATAAAATTTGCAATTCTAATTCAAATAACCCCAATTTAAATATATATCAACCACCATACCAAGGCCTAAATTTCTAGCTTGCCACAATTTAATTCTAAGTTGCCTACCATCATGAGAACTAAATCTTAAACAAAGAAAATAATTAAATTAAATTCTATAAATTGAACAAGGCATGCTCACAAGTTGTATATGCTCATATAACAATCAATACAACATTAATATAACCCTAAAACATCCCCTACCTCAACTTGAGATGAAAATCTCAAAAGCCCACCGAAAAAAAAAGTGCTCCGAATCCGACGATACCGAAGGGTTTTGCCGGGGACAACACGATATACATGAACCCACAAGAAGCCCCATCAAAATCACAACTTGACTTCAAACCCAAACTCAAAATTTGGCCAAAAACGGGTTCTAATAAGGGGGAAAGATGCGCATGGTCAAGGCAAACATAAAACGCGAAGGCACTTCGACTTTTTAACAAAGGGAAGAAGGTTCAAATGAAAGAAGAAGGGTGGCAGCCCCCTTGGGCTTCCATAGCTGGTTTTGGTCGTGCATGGAGAGGGGAGATGATGACTTTTGAATTTTAAGTCCCCCTATTTATAGAAAATTTCAAAAAATGCCCCAAACGGGTCTTGCCGGGTCTAGAAAAGTGGATTTTAAGCAAACGCACTCAAACAGCAAAACTCCGTGAACAAAAAAGGTTCAAAATGACAAAATATAAACAAAGGAAGAAACGGCGTCATAAATCGAGTCTCGAGAAGAAAGATATGCCCGAACAAGTTCAGCTGCAACCGAGGCTAGAAACCCTGAAACTGGAGAAAAACGACCAGAAGGAATTTCTAAGAGTACACGACTCGACGAAATGTAAAAATGAATCCTGTACAAGGATCCAGGCTCCAGATGAGGTATTTTGTAATAACTTTCATTAATTGCACAATGGCCCCTCCAAAAAGTGAAAACTGCACTAATGACCCAGAATGAAAATATCTTCCAAAAATATTTTCTTAAAAACCCCTGAAATAAAATATCTTCAAAACAAATTTATGAAAAACACCCCAAGAAAAGAAAAAGATTCTAAAAAATTATGCATCCATGCCCCTATAGACAACGGGAGCAACCAAAGTACTTTTCTGCAAAAGTAAATATACGTATTTCGTAGAAACCACTTAGAATGAAAATACGTGAAGTCAAAAACTAACCCCGAACACAAGGAGTAAGGTTTTGCCAACAAAGTGACAAACTGGGAAAAGACAAAATAGAGAAAAGGACAAAATAGGGAAAAGGACAAAAAGTGAATAGTGTAAAAAAACGAAAAATGTGGAAATGATTCAGTCCTCAAAGGAAGTTGTTAATCCAAAAGAAAGAGTCTCAGAAACCATTTCTGAGCGCTCGAGACGACACTAAATAACGAGAAACCGAACTTAGAAAAGGAATTTCAATGAAAAAAATTCATTCGTAAAATTCTAAGGAAAAAGGAAAGGAAAGAAATGATCAGGTCATTACAACCTACCCTCTTTAAAGAGATTTCGTCTCCGAAATTAGGAACATTCCCAAACGAACTGAAGAAGGACCGTACACAAGGTCACACCAAGGAATAGATCATAAAGTACCCAAGGACAACTCCAAAGGTCTCGAGATCAACGAAGAGATACGAAACCATGAATAGTGAGACACCTCTCCAACGGATTGACATACTAACCCAATGTCAACCACCCAAAGGAGATCAAGGAAACTACACATCGAAATAAGGAACACAATCAAAAGCAACATAGAAGCACGAATATTGACTAGAACCCGCCCACAACGTACCCAAGGTATGGTAGCATCCACAGTGTCAAGTGCCCGTCCACACTCACATTACTAGCTAGGTAATGCAAAGTAGCATCGACGGCAACTAGTACTCGCCCACACACAACTTGTATGGTAGCATAACGGTATAAATCCCTAATTCGTCACCTGCCCCCAACAAGTTCACCCGTGAAACCTATCGATACAAATGACATTAATGTCAAACAATCATTACCAAAAGCACCACGGAAACCAGGTATTCTGTGAGAGTTGCGATATGGTCCAAAATGTCCGACCGGACCATTCTGGCCAATCCAAAACCCTGACAACAATGTCATAGGCACCGCTACGCTTAAGGCCTTAAATCCCTAATACTGGAAAAACTGACAACCCCAAGTCTCAAAACACCGCTGTCAACAACACCAGTCACGAATCTAAAGCCTAACAAGTCTGTGCCCTCAAGCCAATGGATCGGACTTTACAAATCAAACAACATCATCATCGCCCTAGCCACAACGACTTCCAACCAGATAATGCACCCAAAATCCTCTACGTCATCCTAACGCTGACCTACTACAAGGTTACTCCTAGGAATCAAGACATCGGATCAAGCTCAAACACACAATCCCGACAACCAAGGTCACACAACCCCAAGCAAAGTGCGGAATGATAAAGGAAATGAACTAATAAAGCAATTAGTCATGCAACATACACGTATATATACACAAGTATACATTCACAAGTATACTAAATAGTACAAAACGTAATGACCCGGACTTTTTCCTCCTTTTTCATTTTTGGTGACTTTCTTATTTCGTCCTTTACTCGTTTATCGTTTTTCCTCGCTTAACCTCACTTCGAGTGTTCGAATTTGATTCCGGTTTTGCATGCGTTCATGATACTTGATTTTCATGACATTGGTATTTTCACTTTCATTGAAAAGCATGCTAGTTGCTTTTATTTTTCATAAAGGGCATGAATGCTTCCTTTAGTGTAATTATACATAACTTTTGGGATTTTAGTGTAATTTTGCAAAATTATTATTTTTCGTTTGGGGAACCTTTTTGCAATTTATTTTAGAAGACATTTTAAAAAAGGACCATTTTACATTTTTTGGAAAGTGTGACAAGTGTCACACTCTCATGGAGCCATTTGTTGGCATTTAGGTGAAGAGACTTGGCACCATGATCTTTTGACATTTGGTGGGTGGAGATTCATCCATGTGTTGGCCTTAGATTGGTGCACATGTAACCATTGGATTGTTGACAAGTGTAAGCTTAGGATTAAGTCTTGGAAGAGGCATTGGATTAGTGACAAGTGTAAGGCCATGATCTAGTCTTGCATTGTGTGTGTGTGAGAGGTAGTGTAAGAGCACATAGTGAGTGGAGGATCTCTAGCCCTTCCACTCACCATTTTTCACATATCCTCTTCATTTTCCTTAGTTCTTCAAAGTTCTAACCTAGCCACCATTGGAGAAAAGATTGGTTAATAGCTTTCTTCTTCAATTTTGGTGCCCTTCCATTCATCTTAGACTAAGAACCTTAACTAGTAAAAGTTTCCTCTCATTCTCCTCTTCATTAACCCTAAGCTTGTTTTCCATTTAGTGCTTGGTTGCTTGGATTATAGAGATACAATTCTCTATTGAGGTAGGGGTGGTAGTATGTTTATTTTCTAAGTGTTTTGAAATCCTTTGAGGTTTAATATATATTGTATACATGCTTTTAGAATTGTAGTATTGCATACTATAGGAAATCCTTATGATTGACTTAGGATTTCATTGATCAAGCATGTATGTTGTGTATATATCTTGAGTAGGATTATTGAAGTTGTATAGAATTCTTAATGATTTGAGTTACTATGCTATTATGATGGAAATCCTACATTCTAGTATATTACTATTGATAATCATGATTGTTTTAGAAGCTATTTGCTAAAATGCAAACATTTAGTATATATGGCTTATTGTTGAGGCATGCTTAAATTGATAAGTTAATGATATTGTTTTGTGCATAATATCATGTTAAGAACTTGTCATCTATCATGTCATTCTAGACTTGGAACCCTAAGACATGGTTTGTATGGTTTCAAAGTACTTGTGCATGGAAGGTGGTTTATATGCCTTGTTATCTACATATAAGTTTTAAACTTGATATATATACTTTGGATTCTCTTAGGACATGGTTACTAGTAACATGGCTAGAGTTTGGTTCTAGTGCGGGAGGTATGAGTTCTCCCCAATCGAGATAGTGCGCACTTAGGGTAGTCTTCCCTGCGGGTTAATGCTCGGAATAACCGTTGAGGTCTCGGCAGAATTCTGAGCTTAGGTGTCCAAGGATTCTACTTTTTTTGATTTCGCATTCATTTCCAAGTTAACAATCAATGCTATTTGTAACTTGTAAATTTTGTTATATGCGGTTTGATGTTGCTAAGTACATCCATTTTGATATTGTGTTGCTAAGAAACATTTAAGTTAACTTAAGATGATCCCTTAGAATACCTTGAACATAGACGTTAAGTGGAATGCTCCCTTGTATTCGTCTATATTAATCTTGCATTGATATTGAAACTTTAGGGTATACGCATATGTTTCTCTTATGAGTAACTTGATTACTCACCCTAGTGGTTTGGGTTATTTTTTAGGTAAAGAGACCATGTTCTTGGATGCTCATCATCCTTAGAAGATTTTGAGTTATTTGAAGCATTTTTGTGTATTGACATGCACTTGTTTAGCATGCCTTCCTTTTTGGATGTTAATTTTGTATACCATGGATGTATGGTATTGTAAAAGCTAAAATGGCTTCCTTGATGTGTAATGTATATCTAAGAACACTTGAAGATGTCTATTTTGTATGCATAACATGAGGCCAAGTGCCATGTACATTTATATCACATGTATGCTAGTTTAATCCCATAGTTGTCTTATGAAATGATGAGAATTCGAGGTTTGACAGGTTGTATTTTGTATATGACATGTTATGTGACCATGAGCTATTGTAACACATGCATTTTCTCATTTTACATATGTGTACATGTTCACTTTGGCACACAACACCATTCTTGAAGAAATGAACACTTAGAGTAGCATTCATTTACATATTTTTGCTAAATGAGACCTCAAGGGCATTTTTGGTATTTCACTTGAAAAATAAATGTTGTTCTTGACATGGTTGACCAGAAAACATGATTTTAAGGGGGGTTACTTCACAACTTTTTTCCAAAAAAGTCCCAGAAAGTCCTCAAAATGGCATTTCAAGGTCGCATTTCAGGTGCAGCTACAGGAGTTCGAGGGCTCTAAATGGGAGTTTGAGTGCTCGAAGTTTGGGCAGAAAGTTTTGGCCTTGGGCAGGTACTATTTGAGTGCTCAAAGTCCTAGTTCGAGCGCTCGAAGTACTGTTCACAAAGTGTTTTTGTGTCTTGGTTCAGCACTGCACCTCCAACTTCAAATTATCATATCTTCCTCGTTTTAACTCCAAATTGGTCCGTTCTTGAGTCTAAATTGACCACATCGAAATAAGCTTTCCAATGGTACCAATTAGGGTTTTTGATTCCTTTGGTAACTCAAGTTATTCAAGTTTTAGTGGAGGGGTGTCAGTTTTTGGCTTGAACCGGGATAGGGTTTTTCTTCCTTTGACTTTAAGATTTGATATCTTTGCCATCCGGACTCCGAATCAAGTGATTATTGAGTCTAAATTCATTTATTTTTTGTTGTCTTTCCAACGATGTGCTTCGTAGTACTCACTTTTAGGATGAAAATGACCATTTTACCCTTGGGTTCCTTTTGTCCATTTTTGAGATCTTAATTCCGCATTTGTTTTCTTTGGGTTCCATGATCTCATTGAGGGTCTCTTTGGTGTCCTAGAAACATGTTGTGTCCCTAGGGATGTCATTTTATCTTTTGCTTCCGCAATTCGGATCCGTTATCGAGTCATCTTTCTATTCATCACTGACGCATTGGGTTGAAAAACCTTGGGCCGTCACAAGTGGTATCAGAGCTCCTAGGTTTGAACACCTTAGGACGACGGGTTTTGGGTGCATATCATGCTTTTGTTGATGTACTTTGATGCACTCACATGCTTTTGATAATATGTTTTGACTTTATAACATGTTTAGATGTTTCGTGATAACATGTTTAGTCGTATGACATGTCTTTATGCTTATATGCCTATGTGGTTAAGAGTGCCTTTGTTTGACATGTATGCTTATCTGTTTAAGTGCTTAACTATTTAAGAAGCTTTTGTTAATTGCTTTAGCATGACAGTATGTTGCATACCTAGTCTTGCTTCTTGCTTCATTGCATTCATAGTATGAGTTGCATTTAGTCATAATAACTTGTGTTATTGTTGGCTTCCTTTCTTTTACACGTTTAGAATCATGGTTGTCACGCGTGGAGAGTCTTCACGTCAGGGCATTAAGGAGCAGGTGGCTGACACAGAGTTTACAAGGGGTCCGGGGAGGCCCAGGATTCCAGTTCGTGGCGCGGATGCTAATCCACCACGGGCACAGACTTACGAGGAGCGAGTAGCTCAGGGTATCACTCAGGGAATTGCTAAATCCCTACAGGAGATGATACTCAGACAGGTGGCAGGGATACAGATTCCAGCACCGGCACCGGCACCGATTGTCAATGAGGCGCTAGAGTACTTTATGCGACTTCAGAGGGTCAAGATTGATCCATTTGCAGGGAGTTCAGATCCGCTAGTCTCAGAAGCTTGGTTGGACCTTATGGTTCGCAAGTTAGACAGTATGGCGGTACCCACAGACAGGTTAAGGATTTCTTTGACTGCTTATTTGTTCATGGGGGAAGCAGATATCTGGTGGAGGTCTATGACCAATGTCCACAATGTTGAGTTGATGACTTGGAATGAGTTCAGGGGTTTGTTCTTCGAGCGCTTCTTTCCTAGGGCTATGAGGCGAGAGATGAGGACACAGTTCGCAGGTCTTTATCAGGGCACTATGAGTGTCATTGAGTATGAGACACGATTTACTTCTCTTTCTCGTTATGCCGAGGATATGGTTGTAACAGACGAGGCCAGGGCAATGAAGTGTCAGGATGGGCTACATCTTGATATCAGGCCACGGGTCTCAATTCTTGATTTGAGGACTTACCGAGAGGTGGTTTAGAGGGCTATGCTAGTTGAAGCAGAGGAACGGGATCAGTTACGGATTAGGAGTTCACGCAAGTAGCCTCGTGGAGATAATCCATCATCTTCCGGGAGTCAGTGGAAGAAGGCTAAGGTAGGGAACAGTACTCACTCACAGGGGGCATCACAGCAGAATCATTCTGCACCCACAGTTCATGTATCTTTGGGATCAACCCAGGGAGTGGTTTGTTACCATTGTCAGCAGCCGGGGCACATCAAGCCTCGTTGCTCACAGCTTCAGGCACAGGCCAGTCAAACTTCAGTTTCCACAAAGATAGGGCAGGGAGCTTGCTTCTATTGTAAGCGGCCAGGTCATCTCAGGAAGGATTGTCCAAAGTTGTTGAATAAGTCACGTAGTGGCACAGATTCACAGATGGTACCGGCACAGTCTGCAGTGGTTCAGTCTGGTTTCAGAGTTCCTCAAGCACCACAGGTAGTGGCGCCAGTTGGCACTTATTCAGCCAGAGGTTCTACACCTACTGCTTCTACACATCAGTTAGGCTATCAGGGCAATTCACAACAGGGCTCAGGGACTCAAGGACGAGCCTATGCACTTCCACAGGTGGATGCTTCCGCAGGCACCTCTTCAGTTCGAGGTATTTTTCCAGTTTTTAGTTCTTGGGCACGAGTTCTTGTTGATACGGGTGCATCACATTCTTTCATTTCTGCATTATTTGCACATTCATTGGGTCTGGAGGTCACACTTCAGGATAGTTTTCTTTGTGTTGACACACCAGTAGGGGGTCCAGTGTCTTTAGATCGTGTTTGTCGAGGTTGTGCTATTGAGATAGCTGGATGGACTTTGGAGTTTGATTTTTTTGTTCTTGACGTGACGGGTTTTGACGTCATTCTTGGGATGGATTGGTTGTCATTCTTCCGGGCTACGATCGATTGCTTCCATGGGAGGGTGTCTGTTTGCACTCCCAAGGGAGATTGTTTCCATTTTGTGGGAGATCGGAGCGATTCCCACCCGGCAATGGTTTTCAGCGTTAGTGACTGGAGTCGCCACAGATCCTACTTGGCTAGTTTGCTAGTTGACGAGGATAGCAGTTTAGGCCATATTCTTCCGGCAGTTGTTGAGGAGATTGTTGATGTCTTTCCAGAGGAACTGACAGAGTTACCTCCTTTAAGGGAAGTGGTTTTTGCCATTGATGTCATTCCCGGCACAGCACCCATCTCTATGGCATCGTACCATATGGCACCGGTAGAACTTGATGAACTGAAGGGTCAGTTGGATGATTTGAAAGCTAAGGGCTTTATTTGTCCTAGTGCTTCACCATGGGGAGCACCGGTTCTTTTTACGAAGAAGAAAGATGGGTCTTTGAGACTTTGCATCGATTATCGCAAGTTGAATCAAGCTACGATCAAGAACAGGTATCCTTTGCCTAGGATCGATGACTTGTTTGATCAGTTGAAGGGAGCGACATGCTTTTTGAAGATTGATTTGAGGTCAGACTACTATCAGTTAAGGGTTAAGGATGAGGATATATCCAAGACTGCTTTTCGTACACAGTATGGCCATTATGAGTTTCTGTTGATGCCATTTGGTTTGACCAATGCTCCAGCAGCTTTCATGGACTTGATGAACCGTGTATTCAGTGACTATCTTGATAAGTTTGTGGTGGTGTTCGTTGATGACATTCTCATGTACTCAGCTTCAAGGGAAGAGCATGAGTATCACTTGAGAGCAGTTTTGCAGATCCTTAGGGATAACCAATTGTATGCCAAGTTCGAGAAATGCGAATTTTGGCTACCGGAGGTGAAGTTCCTTGGACACGTCGTGTTAGGGGGCGGTGTTGCTGTGGATCCGTCAAAGATTGAGTCTGTAATGGATTGGGAGCGGCCGAAGACAGTGTTTGAGATTCGGAGCTTTCTTGGCCTAGCCAGCTATTACAGGAGATTTGTTCAGGATTTCTCTCGTTTAGCGGCACCAATGACTCGACTTACTCGCAAGGGAGTCAAGTTCATATGGAATGAGGCTTGTGATTTTACTTTTCAGGAGTTAAAGGTCAGGTTGACATCAGCTCCAGTTTTGATCATACCTGAACGTGGTTTAGGTTATGTGATCTATTGTGATGCTTCACGGGAAGGTTTAGGTTGTGTTCTGATGCAGACTGAATGGGTGGTAGCTTATGGGTCTCGACAGTTGAAGACTCACGAGTTGAACTATCCGACATATGATTTGGAATTGGCAGCAGTTATCTTTGCCCTTAAGGGGTGGAGACACTATTTGTATGGGGAGAAGTTCGAAGTTTTCTCCGATTACAAGAGTCTCAAATATCTCTTCTCTTAGAAGGATTTGAATTTGAGACAGCGCAGATGGGTTGAGTTCATGGAGGACTATGATTTTGTGTTACGGTATCATCCGGGGAAAGCCAATGTGGTGGCGGATGCATTAAGTAGGAAGTCACGAGGTACTCTAGCTAGCATTTCCATTCACAGATGGAAGATGCTAGAAGAGCTTGCAGATCTTAGTTTACAGTTGTATGAGGATGTTTCACTGGCTATTTTATTTAGCCTTGTGGCTCAACCGGCTCTTGTTAGTAGAGTTATTGAGGCACAGCAGGAGGATGGGGAGATGGAGTCCATCCACGATCAGATTTCAGGCGGCGAGAATGTAGAGGGTTGGACCTTGCATTCAGACAGTGGTCTCAGGTACAGAGGGAGGATGTTTGTCCCTTTGTCTTGTCGTGACGATGTTCTTCAGGATTTTCACCATTCTCGACTCGCAATTCATCCAGGTGGTACGAAGATGTATCACAATTTGCTGAGACAGTTTTGGTGGAAGGGTATGAAACGGGATGTTTCTCAATTCGTGGCTAAATGCCTTACTTGTCAGCAAGTGAAGGCAAAGCATCAAAGACTGGCAGGTTTGTTGCAACCACTGCCAGTGGCAGAGTGGAAGTGGGAGCACATCACAATGGATTTTATGACGGGACTTCCGAGATCCAAGGCAGGGAATGATGCCGTTTGGGTCATTGTTGATAGATTGACTAAGACGGCTCACTTTCTGCCTATCACGGTGACGGACAATGCAGAGAGACTTAGTGGACTGTATGTGGGGCAGATTGTCAGGCTTCACGGGGTTCCAGTATCCATTATTTCAGATAGGGATCCCAGGTTCACGTCTCACTTTTGGCAGAGTTTTCAAGAGGCTCTTGACACAGGGCTTCACTTTAGCACGGCATTCCATCCTCAGACTGATGGTCAGTCAGAGCGTACCATTCAGATATTGGAGGATATGCTACGGGCTTGCATTTTGGATTTTGGGGGAAGTTGGGAGGACTACTTACCCTTGGTTGAGTTTGCCTACAATAACAGTTACCAGACCAGTATTGGCATGGCACCTTTTGAGGTGTTGTATGGCAGACCTTGCAGATCTCCAGTTTGTTGGACCGAGGTAGGTGATACAGTCGCCTTAGGTCCCGACATTGTCATTGAGACTACAGAGAAGATCAAGTTGATTCGTCAGCGGTTGGCTACAGCTCAGAGCAGAAAAAAGAGTTATGCTGATAAGAGGAGGAGATCCTTGTCTTTTGAGGTAGGGGACCACGTCTTTCTCAAGATTTCTCCATGGAAGGGACTTCTGAGATTTTGACAGATGGGCAAGTTGTCTCCTAGGTTCATAGGACCATTTCAGATTTTGGAGCGCGTTGGTGAAGTTGCTTATCGTTTGGCATTACCGCCAGACTTGGATAGAGTTCATGACGTCTTTCATGTATCTATGTTGAGGAAGTATGAGCCGGATCCATCGCATATTTTACGGTGGACTGATGTTGTTGTTGATGAGGATGTGACCTACGAGGAGGGTCCAGTCCAGATTCTTGATTCACGGGAGCAGGTTTTGCGGACTAAGACCATTCCATTGGTTAAGGTTTTGTGGAGACATCACGGCGTTGAGGAGGCTACTTGGGAGTTCGAGCAGGAGGTTCGCTCTCGGTATCCCCATTTGTTCTCTCTTTCAGGTACAGCTCGATTTCGGGGACGAAATCCTTTTAAGGAGGGTAGGTTGTAATGACCCAGACTTTTTCCTCCTTTTTCATTTTTGGTAACTTTCTTATTTCGTCCTTTACTCGTTTATCATTTTTCCTCGCTTAACCTCACTTCGGGTGTTCGGATTTGATTTCGGTTTTGCATGCATTCATGATACTTGATTTTCATGACATTGGTATTTTCACTTTTGTTGAAAAGCATGCTAGTTGCTTTTATTTTTTATAAAGGGCATGAATGCTTCCTTTAGTGTAATTATACATAACTTTTGGGTTTTTAGTGAAATTTTGTAAAATTATTATTTTTCGTTTGGGGGACCTTTTTACAATTTATTTTAGAAGATATTTTGAAAAAGGACCATTTTGCAATTTTTGGAAAGTGTGACAAGTGTCACACTCTCATGGAGCCATTTGTTGGCATTTAGGTGAAGAGACTTGGCACCGTGATCTTTTGACATTTGGTGGGTGGAGATTCATCCATGTGTTGGCCTTAGATTGGTGCACATGTAACCATTGGATTGTTGACAAGTGTAAGCTTAGGATTAAGTCTTGGAAGAGGCATTGGATTGTTGACAAGTGTAAGCTTAGGATTAAGTCTTGGAAGAGGCAATGGATTAGTGACAAGTGTAAGGCCATGATCTACTCTTGCATTGTGTGTGTGTGAGAGGTAGTGTAAGAGCACATAGTGAGTGGAGGATCTTTAGCCCTTCCACTCACCATTTTTCACTTATCCTCTTCATTTTCCTTAGTTCTTCAAAGTTCTAACCTAGCCACCATTGGAGAAAAGCTTGGTTAATAGCTTTCTTCTTCAATTTTGTTGCCCTTCCATTCATCTTAGACTAAGAACCTTAACTAGTAAAAGTTTCCTCTCATTCTCCTCTTCATTAACCCTAAGCTTGTTTTCCATTTAGTGCTTGGTTGCTTGGATTATAGAGATATAATTCTCTATTGAGGTAGGGGTGGTAGTATGTTTATTTTCTAAGTGTTTTGAAATCCTTTGGGGTTTAATATATATTGTATATATGCTTTTAGAATTGTAGTATTGCATACTATAGGAAATCCTTATGATTGACTTAGGATTTCATTGATCAAGCATGTATGTTGTGTATATATCTTGAGTAGGATTGTTGAAGTTGTATAGAATTCTTAATGATTTGAGTTACTATGCTATTGTGATGGAAATCCTACATTCTAGGGGATTACTATTGATAATCATGGTTGTTTTAGAAGCTATTTGCTAAAATACAAACATTTAGTATATATGGCTTATTGTTGAGGCATGCTTAAATTGATAAGTTAATGATATTGTTTTGTGCATAATATCATGTTAAGAACTTGTCATCTATCATGTCATTCTAGACTTGGAACCCTAAGACATGGTTTGTATGGTTTCAAAGTACTTGTGCATGGAAGGTGGTTTATATGTCTTGTTATCTATATATAAGTTTTGAACTTGATATATATACTTTGGATTCTCTTGGGACATGGTTACTAGTAACATAGCTAGAGTTTGGCTTTAGTGTGGGAGGTATAAGTTCTCCCCAATCGAGATAGTGTGCACTTAGGGTTGTCTTCCCTGCGGGTTAATGCCCGGAATAACCGTTGAAGTCTCGGCAGAATTCCGAGCTTAGGTGTCCAAGGATTCTACTTTTTTTGATTTCGCATTCATTTCCAAGTTGACAATCAATGCTATTTGTAACTTGTAAATTTTGTTATATGCGGTTTGATGCTACTAAGTACATCCATTTTGATATTATGTTGCTAAGAAACATTTAAGTTAGCTTAAGATGATCCCTTAGAACACCTTTAACATAGATGTTAAGTGGAATGCTCCCTTGTATTCGTCTATATTAATCTTGCAATGATATTGAAACTTTAGGGTATACGCATATGTTTCTCCTACGAGTAACTTGATTACTCACCCTAGTGGTTTGGGTTATTTTTTAGGTAAAGAGACCATGTTCTTGGATGCTCATCATCCTTAGAAGATTTTGAGTTATTTGAAGCATTTTTGTGTATTGACATGCACTTGTTTAGCATGCCTTCCTTTTTGGATGTTAATTTTGTATACCATGGATGTATGGTATTGTAAAAGCTAAAATGGCTTCCTTAATGTGTAATGTATATCTAAGAACACTTGAAGATGTCTATTTTGTATGCATAACATGAGGCCAAGTGCCATGTACATTTATATCAGATGTATGCTAGTTTAATCCCATAGTTGTCTTATGAAATGATGAGAATTCGAGGTTTGATAGGTTGTATTTTGTATATGACATGTTATGTGACCATGAGCTATTGGAACACATGCATTTTCTCATTTTACATATGTGTACATGTTCACTTTGGCACACAACACAATTCTTGAAGAAATGAACACTTAGAGGAGCATTCATTTACATATTTTTGCTAAATGAGACCTCAAGGGCATTTTTGGTATTTCACTTGAAAAATGAATGTTGTTCTTGACATGGTTGACCAGAAAACATGATTTTAAGGGGGGTTACTTCACAACTTTTTTCCAAAAAAGTCCCAGAAAGTCCTCAAAATGGCATTTCAAGGTCGCATTTCAGGTGCAGCTACAGGAGTTTGAGCGCTCTAAATGGGAGTTCGAGCACTCGAAGTTTGGGCAGAAAGTTTTGGCCTCGGGCAGGTACTATTCGAGCGCTCAAAGTCCTAGTTTGAGCGCTCGAATTACTGTTCACAGTGTGTTTTTGCGTCTTGGTTCAGCATTGCACCTCCAACTTCAAATTGTCATATCTTCCTCGTTTTAACTCCAAATTGGTCCGTTCTTGAGTCTAAATTGACCACATCAAAATAAGCTTTCCAATGGTACCAATTAGGGTTTCAGATTCCTTTGGTAACTCAAGTTATTCAAGTTTTAGTGGAGGGGTGTCAGTTTTTGGCTCGAACCGGGATAGGTTTTCTTCCTTCGACTTTAAGATTTGATATCTTTGCCGTCCGGACTCCGAATCTAGTGATCCTTGAGTTTAAATTCATTTATTTTTCATTGTCTTTCCAACGGTGTGCTTCGTAGTACTCACTTTTAGGATGGAAATGACCATTTTACCCTTGGGTTCCTTTTGTCCATTTTTGAGATCTTGTTTCCGCATTTGTTTTCTTTGGGTTCCATGATCTCATTGAGGGTCTCTTTGGTGTCCTAGAAACATGTTGTGTGCCTAGGGATGTCGTTTCATCTTTTGCTTTCGCAATTCGAATCCGTTATCGAGTCATCTTTCTGTTCATCACTAACGCACTGGGTTGAAAAACCTTGGGCCGTCACAACTAAATCCATGTTGAACAAGTATACAGGCTCAAGTATACTAAATCAAAGTGAAATGAAATAAACAATGCGTAAGTATGCTAGGTACAAGTATACTAAACGTAAATGAAATTCTACAAATAATTTCACAGAAACAATATCGCACCATACAACTAAACACATAGTGTAGAAGGGTAATCAAATATGCTACATATCACATAGGGGTCAAGCATCAGAGACATACTACACATCACCTATGACGCTGGCATGAGAAACAGATATAGTAAATGGAAAACACGCCATCTAAACCAGCACATAGCCATCAAATAGTCACAGCCCCTAACATGTTTCTAAGGCATGCTCAAAACGACAAGGCATATAAACATGTAAGAATGACTATGCAAATAACAATCCCATAAAATCAAAAGCAAGAAGGGATGAAATGCCTCTCAGAAGGACAAACTCACTGAAAGTGAATCCCAAAAACCCTGATGAGTCCAATCTCTCACCGCAAGGAAGTGATTCATCTCCTAGAATGAACACTAGAGTTCCTGAAACAAAGAGTCTACAAGTCTTTCCCAAGACTGGCTCAAACACAAAGTGGAATCCTAACGCCACACAAGATAAAACCACCACTCTAAGAAGAAAGGGCACGGGAACCTCGTTGTTAAGGCCTATAAAGACAAAACTTCCAATCCCCAAGGAAGGACTCAAGTCAATCCGACTCGTCATCCCATGATGTTAGAAACAAGACCCCAATGACGTCACCACATCAAGGTTACCACGAAACCCCAAGAGATGATGCCCTAGCATCAATCTCAACCAACTAAGCTGGAACAACCCACAATGCCTAAACAAGACATAAAAGTAAGCAGTTGACATGTAACATAGCAATAGACTACATACTCACACAAGTAGTAAGGTCATATAAGGCATGTCAATGTATGCATCATACTATCATACTAAGAATAACAAGTGCATGCAATACGCTAAGGTAGATAAGCATAACCAACATGCTAAGCAGACAAGCGTAAGTCAATATGCTAAAACCAACAAGCATATACAATGTACAGAAGCCGACAAACATATACCGTATGCTAAGGTAGAAAAGCACATACAACATGCTGAGATCTATAAGTATATACAATGTACTAAAGTAAACAAGCATATGTATCATGCTGTGATAGTTAAGGTAAACTTCTAAACATACGTCCACATAAGCACGTAAACAAGTTATCAAGAAGCAACTAAACACATAGAGCATGGCAACACAAGCTTGATATGCACCCAAAATCTGTTATCCAAAGGTTTTCGAACCTACGAGCTCTGATACCACCAGTGACGGCCCTGGTTTTTCAAGCTAGTGCGTCCTGTGATGAACCGAAGATTGACCCAATAACGGATCTGAATGCGAAAGCGAAAATAGAAAACAAGACTCTAAGAAGTCAAAGTGACCTTCCATGAGGTCGGGGAACTCAATGAGAATTGATGCGGGAACGAATGATCAGAAAAAAACCGAACAGGCCCCCAAGGGCAAAATTGTCATTTCAAAAAATATAAAATTGGGTGCTACGAGCACACCACTAGAAAGACAGCAAAAATTTAATCAAATTAGACCCAAGAATCACTTGATTTGGAGTCCGGATGAAGAAGATATGAAACTCCAAAGTTTCATAAAAATCACATTTTTGGGTTTGAAATCAATGCAGCAAGGGTACTTCGCAAGGTGTAAAATGGTCTTTTCAGACAAAACTGGATGTAACTGAGCATACCGTTAGATAGACTAGGAAAAATTAATGAATCTAGACTCAAGAATCATTTGATTCGGAGTACGGACGAAGAAGATATGAAACGTCAAAGTTTTATAAAAACCAACTTTTGGGTTTAAAATCAGTGCGGCAAGGGTACCTTACAAAGGGTAAAATGGTCTTTTCATATATAATTTGATGTAACCGTACATACCGTTATATAGACCAGGAAAAACCAATAAACTTAGACTCAAAAATCACTTGATTTGGAGTCCGGATGATAAAGATATGAAGCCTCAAAGTTTCAAAAAAATTAACTTATTTTTCGGGTAAGAAATCTGGGCAGGAATAGTGTTTTTATAGCAAGCAACATTTGATTTTTTTACTTGGAATTGAGGCAAAAACGGACAATTAAACGAGTTTTTCTGGAAAAACATGAACAAGAAACCCCCCTTAAAATCACGTTTTCTAAGCGACCATGTCAAAAGAAGAAAATAAAACTGATGTGAAAGGTCTAGAAAACCCCTAGATCAGATTATGCAATAAAGTTTCAAAATGAGTCCATAGGAGGCTCATTTCACCAAGGAAGAAGGTTTTCCAGGAAACGACCATGCACGCAAATGTAACTTACCTATTAGGACGTACTACAATTGTCCATGGCTTAAAAATACCACCGATGCAAAATCCGACCCTCCAACGGGCAAAAAGGCAAAGATGAACAAGAAAAGGGAAATTTGTAAACCAAAATTAACAAATGATTTCAAATTACCGTTTGGCCTTTGGACATACTTCTTACATGATTAATGAGACCCTATGAAAGAATAAAAATGGAATTCCCACACCCGATGCAAGCATAGTGAAGCAATGACTCGGCATTTTTCAATATTTTAATAATATTTCATGAAGTTAAAAGTTACATAGGATACAAATTAGATGTCATTGACCTATGGCCTCATCTCATATATGTCAAATACATTGTAAAGAGTGTACTTATGTACACATTACATATATAGAATCAAATTTACATATTTTGACATATAAAGCTATAAATGGCATTTCAAGCCAACATTTACATGAAATGAGAACTTCAAGTCTACAAATCATCCAAGCATGATGTGAATCCCAAAGCTTAATCCCGGTACCTGAAAAATGTCCCCACTACGTGGGTGAGTAACATAAAGCTACTCGTAGGAGATGAGCATGCATCGACCTAGCATTTTACAATTATATCACCTTGAGGTGAAACATGTCAAAGGGGCTCATGCCACCTAATGTCTATATCAAAATGAGACTCAGGGAGTATCCTAAGCTACTCATGCAATTTAAAGTGAACAATAGCATACAAGTATACATGCTCAAGTATACTAAACAATGTTAAACACGTTATACAACATACAAGCATACATTTCCAAGTATACTAAACCACTTTAAGACAAGTCATGCAATGTCTAAGCATATTTACACAAGTATGCATTTTTGTATGAAAATCTCGTAAATCAAGTATACTGACACAAGTATACTAAGCTAAGAGAGATACGCCTAAGACAAGTATACACGGAACAACCACACTAAATGAAATCTAAACTCATAGAGCAAGCATACAAGTTTAAGTGCACTATATGAGATCTAAATGCATAAAACAAGTATACAGTTTCAAGTATACTAAATAAGATTCAAATATCCAAAGCAAGCATTAATTCTCAAGCTACAAGTAATCCATGATTAACAACTTGAAATTAAATGCGAAATCAAATAGTGGAAAGACTAGGATCCTTGGCTGCAGACCAATCGAGTTATTCTGGGTTACTAGCCCGCAAGGTACTACCTAGTGTGCACGTGTATAAGTTATTCCGGGTAATTACGACCCATAAGGTACTACCTATTGTGCACTTCATATGACTTAGGAGACTCACGATTCCGTACTAGGGCTAAACCTTAGTCATCACATGATCCTTACAAGCCTCCAAAAATAATAAGTTCAAAACTTCTGCAAAATTTATAAGTTAAACCAAACTTATACATCTCAAAAAATGTCTAGGAATCAATTTACATGCACAAGTAAGGTTGAGTTCAGACAAACCATGTCCTAGAGTTCAAGTCTAAATAGCATATGACATGTCATGTTCTCAATATGCAATTTACATACAAAGCAAGAATATTTTACAACAATTAAGTCACATTACTATCCTAAGCCACAAGTACTAAATAAGCTTCAATTTAGTAACAAGCTTTCAAGGTAAACAATTGTAGTATTCTAACAAGCTATATACCTATACAAGATATATTTAAACAAGCTTTACAAGTTAATGATATTATATATCATGCTAAGTCCAATTACCATTTTAAGAGGCCCCAAGTACTAATTCTACATCCAATTAGTAATATACTCACAAGGTAATTAATTTCACTACATTAAAGGGGATTTTCAACCTAACATGAAAAGTCTCTAGATTTCATATTAATCCCAAATAAACTCAAATTAATATATGTTAAGGGACATAGCATAGCCTTCACATATGTTATACCCAAAATCAATTTAAGTGACTACAACACTTAAAAAATAAAATTAATTAAGCTAGTTAATTAATTTTCTCTAGATTTTCAAACATATCTAAATGTTCTCAATTTAATTTATGTTAAAGAACTCACCAAGGCCTACTTTAATATCACATTACAATTTGATTTCATGCTTTATACAACTAGGTGAATTAAACTTTCACAAAAGATAAATATTAAATAAAATTTGCAATTCTAATTCAAATAACCCCAATTTAATAAATATCAACTACCATACCATGGCCTAAATTTCTAGCATGCCACAATTTAATTCTAAGTTGCCTAGTATCATGAGAATTAAATCTTAAACAAAGAAAATAATTAAATTAAATTCTATAACTTGAATAAGGCATTCTCACAAGTTGTATATGCTCATATAACAATCAATACAACATTAATATAACCCTAAAACATCTCCTACCTCAACTTGAGATGAAAATCTTAAAAGTCTACCGAAAAAAAAGTGCTCCGAATCCGACGATACCGAAGGGTTTTGTCGGGGATAACACAATCTACATGAACCCACAAGAAGCCCCATCAAAATCACAACTTGACTTCAAACCAGAACTCAAAATTTGGCCAAAAATAGGTTCTAATAAGGGGGAAAGAGGCGCGTGGTCAAGACAAACACAAAACGCGAAGGCACTTCGACTTTTTAACAAAGGGAATAAGGTTCAAATGAAAGAAGAAGGGTGGCAGCCCCCTTCAACTTCCATAGCAGGTTCTGGTCGTGCATGGAGAGGGGATAAGATGACTTTTAAATTTTAAGTCCCCATATTTATAGAAAATCTCAAAAAGTGCCCAGAACGGGTCTCGCCGGGTCCGGAAAAGTGAATTTTGAGCAAACGCGCTCAAACGGCAAAACTCCGTGAACAAAAAAGGTTCAAAATGACAAAATATGAACAAAAGAAGAAATAACGTCAAAAACTGAGTCCCGAATAGAAAGATATTCCCTGAACAAGTTCAGCGGCAACCGGGGCCAAAAACCCTGAAACTGGAGAAAAACGACCAGAAGGAATTTCTAAGAGTACATGACTCGAAGAAATGTGAAAATGAATCCCGTACGAGGATCCAGGCTCCAGACGAGGTATTTTGCAATAACTTTCATTAATTGCACAATGGCCCCTCCAAAAAGTGAAAACTACACTAATGACCTAGAATGAAAATATCTTCCAAAAATATTTTCTTAAAAACCCTTGAAATAAAATATCTTCAAAAGATATTTATGAAAAACACCCCAGGAAAAGAAAAAGATTCAAAAAAAAATATGCATCCATGCCCCTATGGACACCGGGAGCAACCAAAGTACTTTTCTGCAAAAGTAAAGATACGTATTTCATGGAAACCAATTAGAATGAAAATACGTGAAGTCAAAAATTAACTCCGAACACAAGGAGTGAGGTTTTGCCAACAAAGTGACTAACTGGGAAAAGACAAAATAGGGAAAAGGACAAAACAGGGAAAAATATGAAAAGTGAATAGTGTAAAAACAGCGAAAAATGTGGAAATGACTCGGTCCTCAAAAGAAGTTGTCAATCCAAAGGAAAGAGTCTCAGAAACCATTTCTAAGCACTCGAGACGACACTAAACGACGAGAAACCGAACTTAGAAAAGGAATTTCAACGAAAAAAATTCATCCGTAAAATTCTAAGGAAAAAGGAAATGAAGGAAATGATCGGGTCATTACAATGCAATTCTAAACAACATAAGAACATGCTATACAAAGCAACAAGACATAAATTCTCAAAGTCATCAACTTAAAATCTAAAATGCAAAAACAATTAAATATAACAATTTAGCATAGATGCACTTAACAACATCAAAGTATGCGATGATTCCTTAAAAATCATAATTCACAAATATAATTAACAACATTAAATCGCCGATAGCCAAAACCACAAGTCACAATTAAACATGATTGTCAACTTGGAATTGAATGCGAAATCAATTAATGGAAGACTTGGACATCTAAGTTCAAAATTCTGCCGAGACCTCAATGGTTATTCTGGGCATTAATCCGTTAGGAAGACCACCCTAGTGAGCACTATCTCAATTGGGGATAACTCATACCTCCTGCACTAGAGCCAAACTCTAGCCATGTTATTTGTAACAATATCCTAAGACTCCAAAATAAACCAAATAAGTTCACAACTTATACATAATTTATATAATGCATGAAATCACCTTCCATGCACAAGTAGGTTGAGACCACACAATCCATGCCTTAGAGTTTAAATTCTAAAATGGCATATATAATGTCAATTACAAAGTGTGCAATTCATTATATAAGGCAACAATATATTTCATAAAGAAAACATGTTTTAATGAATATAAATATATCAACAATATTGTCCAATGCTCAAAACACAACAAAGTGAATACACAACAAGTCTAAGTCCATGATTTGAATATAAAAACAACTTCCAAAATACCAATAGATCCATGGAGCCATTAGATAGAATTTAATTAAACAAAATAATTAAATTTTCTAGATTTCAAATCAATTCCAAATAACCTCAAATTAATACATGTTAAACAATATAGCATGCTTATTACATATATCAAATCAAAAAAGTAAAATGAGTAAGGCATCATCATGTAGAATTTAATTAATTTAAATTAATTAAATCTCTAATTTTTAAAAGTTATTCAAATGATCCCAAATTAATATATAACAAGTACTAAGTTATGGTCACACCAT
Organism: Cornus florida; assembly: GCF_030987335.1. Lineage (NCBI taxonomy): Eukaryota > Viridiplantae > Streptophyta > Magnoliopsida > Cornales > Cornaceae > Cornus > Cornus florida. The sequence goes on along the minus strand of NW_026775571.1, from coordinate 16,220,449 downwards.
ATATCAAGTCTAAAATGAAATATAAGCAAAATACAATTAACTAGAATTTAAATCAAATTAAATTCATTAAATCTCTAGATTTGAAAACTTATTTAAATCATCATAATTTAATCTATAGCAAAGATCAAGTCATGGCCACGCCATATACCAAGTCTAAAATGAGTTATATGCAAGCTATGATACATCATTAATTTCTCAAATTAACAAAAGACATGCATACAACTTATATTTCATACAAAAATAAGTAAAGCCACTTAGAAAATAAATTCTAACACCCCTTACCTCACTAGAGAAGTGTCTCTCTAGAATCCAAGGCAACTCAACACAAAATGGCAAACCCTTCAAAAGTTATGAAGAGGAGGATGAGGGGAACAAAAAGTATTCCCAAGGTTAAGCTTGGAAATCAATGGAAGGCTATCAAAAAAACAAGGTCAAGGCCTAGGGCTTCAAGCTCCATCCATAGAGGCTAGAGTTTTATTTACACGAGAGAGAAATAATAAAATCAAGTGTGAAAGAATGTGAGTGGAGGAAATAGAAATCTTCCACTCACTATGTGGTCTTACACCAAGGTCAACACGCATAAGTTTGGTCAATTGCACAAAAACCCTTCTTTAACAACATAATTCCAAAGTAGCCCAAAAATAACTGCGAGACTTAATTTGGAGCTTACACTTGTCACTCATCCAAGCATCCATTGTAGGCTTAATCCTAAGTTTACACTTGCCAACCATCCAAGCCAACAAGTGCACCTATCCTAGGTCAATAAGTGGTTGAATCTCCACCCTCCACATGTCATCATCTAATGCATCAAAGTGTCCCCACACAAAAATCCATAAGTGGACCAATGAGAGTATGACACTTGTCACATTTTCCAGAAATTACAAAAAGGTCCTTTTTGAAAATATCTTCCAAATTAAATTGCAAAATGGTTCCTAAGATGAAAAATAATTACTTTACATAATTACACTAATGACCCTAAAAGAAAGAAAAATTTCAAAGAAGTGTGCATCCACACTCCTAAGGAAGAAAGTACACAACTAGCATGCTTTTCTACAAAAGTAAAAATACACATATCATAAAATTTAAATATCGTGGATGCATGCAAAACCGGAATCAAATCCGAACACTTAAAGTGAGGTTGTGCCAACAAAGTGACAAACGGGAATAAGATGAAAAGTGAATAGTGTCACAAAAGTGAAAATGTGAAAATGACTGGGTCCTCAAAGGAAGTCGTCAATCCAAGGAAAAGAGTCTCAGAAACCATTCCCGAGCACTCAAGATGACACTAAGTGACGAGAACCTGAACTCAGAAAGGAAAAGATAAACGAAAAAAAAATATCTGTAAAAATCTGAGAAAAGGAAATAAAGGAAAATAACTGGGTCATTACAACTAACACATAATATATGTCACCACCATCTTCAACACCGAACAAAAACTCTTCTGGCAAACCTACATCTGCCTCATCTATTTTCTCTACAACTGACCTTGAGGCAGTTCTCAACCAGGTTATATCTCGTTATTAAGGTGCATCTTCCACAGCTCTTTCTACTACACCAGGTAAATATGGTTCTTGGTATTTTAACTTTGCTTGCTGCAATCACATGACACCTAATCCTACCTTACTCACATCCCAGACTCCTACTTCTCACTCTCCTATCATACACACAGTCGATGGTTCCACTATGGCTATTAGTCACATAGGAACTATTTCTTAATCTCAGTTATCTGTGCCCCATGTTTATCTTATTCCAAATCTTTCCCTTAATCTTTTATCTGTGCCCCATGTTTATCTTATTCCAAATCTTTCCCTTAATCTTTTATCTGTTGGACAACTAACTAAGTTGGGATTAACCATAACATTTTCTTCTAATGGTTGTGTTGTACAGGATCCTCGAATAGGACAGATCATTGGGATATACTATAAGATAGGATGACTGTTTAAACTTTCTTCATTATATCTGCCTACTACCACTATTTTTGCTGTCTCTACAAGGTCCACCTCTCATACACTTGAGTTATGGTATTCTCGTTTAGGTCATGCATCATTGTAACGACCTTGGATTTTTCAACCCAGTGCGTTCTGTGATGACCCGAACTGAATCCAAGATGTGGAAGTAAAAGAAGCAAGACAACGGTCTTCCAAGGCACAACACACCTCTAAGACACTTTGATGACCTTCCATAGGGTCATGGAACACAATGAACCAAGAAAATGAAGCAAGAATGCCTAACTCGAAAAGAAATGAACCAAGGGCAAAATGGTCATTTCATACTGAAATGGGTGCCAGCGTGCATACCATTGGAAAGACAACGAAAAATGAACGAAGTTAGACTCAAGAATCATCTGATTCGGAGTCCGGACGGAAAAGATATGAAATTAAAACAAAGTGGCCTCCTCCGTTAAGAGTTACCACGAACCTGTCTCACTAGAACTGGAATAACTCTCATTATAGGTGGAGTTTTGATGAGAGGTTGATACCATTGTAAAGCTAACTTCAAGCTCTTCAAGTTAGGTTCAAGAAAGACCAGATTTGAATTAGAAATGAAGGAGATAAATCCCTGTAAGGTTGGTGCAAGGAAACTGTCCAAGAAAACTGGAATGAGAAGGTCCCAGGGAGAATCAGTAGACCGAAATGCAACCATCAGCCGGCCAAAACTCAACCGTCAGTCGGCCAAACCCCAATCGGTCGATCGAAATGCAACCATCAGCCGGCCGAAACTCAACCGTCAGTCGGCCGAACCTTAATCATCAGCCGGCCAAAACAAGGTTTTTCAATAAAAGCCTACTGGAATGGACCCCCAAGCATGTGTCAGCCGACCGATGGAGTTCCATCAGCAGACCGAAACCTCTGCTGCTGCTATAGAAAGCTGCTGCAATGGTGAAAATGGTGCTAGGTTCATATCTATGGTTCTACATGCATCCTACATGATCCGAACAAGTTTCAAAACACTTTTTAGGCCCGTTCAAACATTTAAAACAAACCAAAACAAGAAGGAGCTCAAATGACACTCTCATGGATGAATTTTTCATAAAAATTCATAAAATCGCCTAAAAATAGGTCAAAATTTGAAACTCAAGAGTTTTATGAAATGTGGACATGGACACAAATGTAAAAAGACATTTAAGACGCGTCCCAATGGTCTGCAACTTCAAAATATCAAGAATGCAAAATATAACCTCTCAACGGCTAAAAATGCCTAAAAACACTATAAATGAAACCACAACGCTAAACCTAGAATGAAATGGTGTTTGGCCCTTGGCCACACAACTCATACATGATTATAGAGACCCTATGAAAGAAAAAGAAGAATCATGATATATGTACATATATGAAACAAGTCAAAGTCGATATAATCTAAAAACACGATAAGATTATAAGTTTACATGAATTACACTATCTATGTAATTGAACAAGGTTTGGAATAATCCATATAACACGACAAGAAAATACTAGAATACTAGGATCACATTATCAATGCAATTTACATGTTTGGAACATACCGATTAACACGATAAGAAGTGTGCTTGGATATAAGTTAACAAGAATTACATTATCAATACAATTAACATGATTGGAGCATTCCAATTAACACGATAGGAGTAATACATGAAATCAAGGACAAGGCATAATATCTATGTAATTAACAAGATTGGAGCATTTCACATAACACGACAAGTTTTAAATCTTCAAGGAATAGCAACTTGAAATTTAAAGAGTGAAATCAACCAATGTGGAAACTCGGATATCGCCCGGATTAAAATCGTACTCTGGGGATCACTTTAGGGCTACAAACCCATGGGTACCTTCCCCTAGTGCGCACTATAGTGTAGAGGGACATTCCCCCGTACTTGAATCAAGTCCTAGCCATGTCAATTCTTGATTGATATCCCAAGTCCCAAAATCAAGAAGTTGTATAACCAAGAGTGTATCAGGATACAAGTAATGCATTAAACCACATTTCATACACAACCAAGATTTTGGAACACACATGTCATGCCCTAAGTTCTCAACTATGATGGCATCTGAAATGTCAAGAAATCACAGTGTGCATCTATATAGACTGGAACCAAGATATATAGCATAAGAAATCCATTGAAATAAATATACCACAAATATAAGATACATGATTCAATTACCTACTAATCAACGCATGTGTAATCATACCATTCCAAGACAATTGCACAAGTCTATGAAGTACATTAATGAAATCAAGATACAAGGGGTCATAATTAAATCGATGGAAGCATAAAAGGTAGAGTTAATCTACTTAAGGATTAAATTATCAAGATTATAAGGCAAGTCCTAATGTTCTACGAACAAGGCATGTCAAGGATCATGTCAAGGGCAAGTTCAATATCAAGTTACAAGTTCATTTCATACAAAACACAACTGTGTGAATTAAATTCCATACAAAGGAAACAATTAAGTATAAGTTTCAAAACTTATTCGATTATTCCCAAATTGATACATGCGAAGGAACTTGTCAAGGAAATCATGAATACCTAGTTAGAAACTTAATCAAGCTCATGGAACCATTGAATGGATTTTAATTAATTCCTTTAATTAAAATCTCTAGATTTTGAAATTCATCCAAACGATCTCAAATTAATGTATGTTATATAACATGTCAAGACTTGATTTAAGAACACGATACAAGCACATTCCATGCAAGACACGGCCATGAGTATTAAACCTTAATACTTGAAAAATAATAATTATATTTCATGTTAGTTAGGAAAATTTCATAAAAAGGAAAGGGAGGCAAATGACCGGGTCATTTCAATCATTATCTCATTTCAAAACCCTTGCATCTATGGGTTTGTTAGGTCAGGTTAAAGTTAAGTCTTTTGATTATATTTCATGTTAGTTAGGAAAATAGCCTGCCTTACCATTTGGTAAAAGTGAGTTTTTTTACTTCTGCTCCATTTGATCTTATTTATTATGATGTTTGGGGACTTTCGACTATATCTACTATAGGAGGTTCACGATATTTTGTTATTTTTGCTGATAATTTTTCATGATTCACATAGATTTTTTTAATGAAAATCATTTTGAATTACTTAAAATATTTCGTGATTTTACTCAAATGATTGCAACTTAGATTTCCAAACCAATTAAAATGTTTCAGTCTGATAATGCTCAAGAGTACTGATAAAATGAATTTGAAAAACCAATTAAAATGTTTTTATACTGGCACATGTCAACAGAATGGTCGAGCTAAATGTAAACTTTGAATTGTGTTCCTACACCACTTTTACAAATTCAAACACCCTATGAACGTCTCTATGGAAAAATTTTTAACTACAGTCATCTTAGAGTTTTTGGGTGTGCTTGTTTTGTTCTTCTTCAACCTCATGAGCAAAATAAGTTACAACCACGTTCTTGACTTTGTTGTTTTCTTGTCCATGGAATTTAACAAAAGGGGTATAGATGTTATGATCTTGTTGATAAACGCCTAGAAATTTCTCGTCATATCATTTCTGGGAGCATAAACTATTTTGATCCTGATCAGGCTTTTCCTCTTCTTCCATTAGACACCTCTGCAGATCTATTTCCTGATTCTACGAAATCATCTGATAGAGTCAACCCTTTGCCAGCTGAGTCCCACTCATCTGCTCAATCTGAGGTTCCTGACAGTGCGTGTAATGACCCGGACTTTTTCCTCCTTTTTCATTTTTTGTGATTTTCTTTTTTTTCGTCTTTTACTCGTTTATCGTTTTTCCTTGCTTAACCTCACTTCGGGTGTTCGGATTTGATTCCGGCTTTTCATGCATTCATGATACTTAATTTTCATGACATTGGTATTTTCACTTTTGTTGAAAAGCATGCTAGTTGCTTTTATTTTTCATAAAGGGCATGAATGCTTACTTTAGTGTAATTATACATAATTTTTGGGATTTTAGTGTAAATATGCAAAATCATTATTTTTCGTTTGAGGGACCTTTTTGCAATTAATTTTAGAAGATATTTTGAAAAAGGACCATTTTGTAATTTTTGGAAAGTGTGACAAGTGTCACACTCTCATGGAACCATTTGTTGGCATTTAGGTGAAGAGACTTGGCACCATGATCTTTTGACATTTGGTGGGTGGAGATTCATCCATGTGTTGGCCTTAGATTGGTGCACATGTAACCATTGGATTGTTGACAAGTGTAAGCTTAGGATTAAGTCTTGGAAGAGGCATTGGATTGTTGACAAGTGTAAGCTTAGGATTAAGTCTTGGAAGAGGCATTGGATTAGTGACAAGTGTAAGGCCATGATCTAGTCTTGCATTGTGTGTGTGTGAGAGGTAGTGTAAGAGAACATAGTGAGTGGAGGATCTCTAGCCCTTCCACTCACCATTTTTCACTTATCCTCTTCATTTTCCTTAGTTCTTCAAAGTTCTAACCTAGCCACCATTGGAGAAAAGCTTGGTTAATAGCTTTCTTCTTCAATTTTGGTGCCCTTCCATTCATCTTAGACTAAGAACCTTAACTAGTAAAAGTTTCCTCTCATTCTCCTCTTCATTAACCCTAAGCTTGTTTTCCATTTAGTGCTTGGTTGCTTAGATTATAGAGATACAATTCTCTATTGAGGTAGGGGTGGTAGTATGTTTATTTTCTAAGTTTTTTGAAATCCTTTAGGGTTTAATATATATTGTATACAAGCTTTTAGAATTGTAGTATTGCATACTATAGGAAATCCTTATGATTGACTTAGGATTTCATTGATCAAGCATGTATGTTGTGTATATATCTTGAGTAGGATTATTGAAGTTGTATAAAATTCTTAATGATTTGAGTTACTATGCTATTGTGATGGAAATCCTACATTCTAGTATATTACTATTGATAATCACGATTGTTTTAGAAGCTATTTGCTAAAATGCAAACATTTAGTATATATGGCTTATTGTTGAGGCATGCTTAAATTGATAAGTTAATGATATTGTTTTGTGCATTATATCATGTTAAGAACTTGTCATCTATCATGTCATTCTAGACTTGGAACCCTAAGACATGGTTTGTATGGATTCAAAGTACTTGTGCATGGAAGGTGGTTTATATGCCTTGTTATCTATATATAAGTTTTGAACTTGATATATATACTTTGGATTCTCTTGGGACATGGTTACTAGTAACATGGCTAGAGTTTGGCTCTAGTACGGGAGGTATGAGTTCTCCCCAATCGAGATAGTGCGCACTTAGGGTGGTCTTCCCTGCGGGTTAATGCTCGGAATAACCGTTGAGGTCTGGCAGAATTCTGAGCTTAGGTGTCCAAGGATTCTACTTTTTTTGATTTCGCATTCATTTCCAAGTTGACAATTAATGCTATTTGTAACTTGTAAATTTTGTTATATGCGGTTTGATGTTGCTAAGTACATCCATTTTGATATTGTGTTGTTAAGAAACATTTAAGTTAGCTTAAGATGATCCCTTAGAACACCTTGAACATAGACTTTAAGTGGAATGCTCCCTTGTATTCGTCTATATTAATCTTGCAATGATATTGAAACTTTAGGGTATACGCATATGCTTCTCCTACGAGTAACTTGATTACTCACCCTAGTAGTTTGGGTTATTTTTCAGGTAAAGAGACCATGTTCTTGGATGCTCATCATCCTTAGAAGATTTTGAGTTATTTTGAAGCATTTTTGTGTATTGACATGCACTTGTTTAGCATGCCTTCCTTTTTGGATGTTAATTTTGTATACCATGGATGTATGGTATTGTAAAAGCTAAAATGGCTTCCTTGATGTGTAATGTATATCTAAGAACACTTGAAGATGTCTATTTTGTATGCATAACATGAGGCCAAGTGCCATGCACATTTATATCACATGTATGCTAGTTTAATCCCATAGTTGTCTAATGAAATGATGAGAATTCGAGGTTTGACAGGTTGTATTTTGTATATGACATGTTATGTGACCATGAGCTATTGGAACACATGCATTTTCTCATTTTACATATGTGTACATGTTCACTTTGGCACACAACACCATTCTTGAAGAAATTAACACTTAGAGTAGCATTCATTTACATATTTTTGCTAAATGAGACCTCAAGGGAATTTTTGGTATTTCACTTGAAAAATAAATGTTGGTCTTGACATGGTTGACAAGAAAATATGATTTTAAGGGGGGTTACTTCACAACTTTTTTCCAAAAAAGTCCCAGAAAGTCCTCAAAATGGCATTTCAAGGTCGCATTTCAGGTTCAGCTATAGGAGTTCGAGCGCTCTAAATGGGAGTTCGAGCGCTCAAAGTTTGGGCAGAAAGTTTTGGCCTCGGGCAGGTACTATTCAAGCGCTCGAAGTCCTAGTTCGAGCGCTCAAAGTACTATTTATAGAGTGTTTTTGTGTCTTGGTTTAGCACTTCACCTCCAACTTCAAATTGTCATATCTTCCTCGTTTTAACTCCAAATTGGTCCGTTCTTGAGTCTAAATTGACCACATCGAAATAAGCTTTCCAATGGTACCAATTAGGGTTTCAGATTCCTTTGGTAACTCAAGTTATTCAAGTTTTAGTGGAGGGGTGTCAGTTTTTGGCTCGAACCGGGATAGGGTTTTTCTTCCTTCGACTTTAAGATTTGATATCTTTGCCGTCCGGACTCTGAATCAAGTGATTCTTGAGTCTAAATTCATTTATTTTTCGTTGTTTTTCCAACGGTGTGCTTCGTAGTACTCACTTTTAGGATGGAAATGACCATTTTACCCTTGGGTTCCTTTTGTCCATTTTTGAGATCTTGTTTCTGCATTTGTTTTCGTTGGGTTTCATGATCTCATTGAGTGTCTTTTTGGTGTCCTAGAAACATGTTGTGTCCCTAGGGATGTCGTTTCATCTTTTGCTTCCGCAATTCGGATCCATTATCGAGTCATCTTTCTGTTCATCACTGACGCACTGGGTTGAAAAACCTTGGGCCGTCACAGTACACCTACCACACATCTTCGCCCTCATTTAACCTGAGTAAGAAATCCACATGTACATCTTAATGATTTTAATTGTTATCATATTCTTGCTACCTTACATGAACCTTAAAATTTTTGTGAGGCATCCTCTAACCCCATATGGCAGTATGCAATGCAAGAAGAGTTAGATGCACTATCCAAAACACATACATAGGATCTGGTTGATCTGTCTCCTGGAAAGTCTGTTATAGGATATAAATGGGTTTACAAGATCAAGACTCATACAGATAGGTCTGTTGAGTGCTACAAAGCTCAACTTATTGCTAGAGGGTTCACACAGAAATATGGCATTGATTTTAAGGAGACATTTGCTCTTGTTGCACGTCTTTCCTTAGTTTGAACTCTTAATGCCGTGGTAGCTTCTCGTCATTGGGGACTTTTTTTAGATGAATGTTAAGAATGCTTTTCTCAATGGTGATTTACTTGAGGAAATGTACAAAAAGCCTCTTTTAGGTTATCCTCATCCTTCTAATAAGGTGTGTAGACTTATACGTGCTTTGTATGGTCTCAAACAAGCACCGCGAGCTTGGTTTGCCAAATGCAGTCAGACTATCTCTCGACTTGGCTACTCTGCTAGTCCTTATGAATCTGCTTTATTTGTTCAATGTACCAATTGAGGTATCATTCTCCTTTTATTTTATGTTGATGATATGATCATTACTGGAAATGATTTGATGGGAATTCAGGAGCACAAATAGTTTCTCAATCTTTAGCTTGAGATGTGAAGGATCTTGGACCCCTCAATTATTTTCTTAATCTTGAGATAACTACATCTACAGATGGTTACTATCTTACTTAGATAAAATATATATCTGATCTTCTCTCAAAATTGGGTCTAACTGATAACAAGATTGTTGATACCCCCTTGAGTACAACACAAAACTTAATCTACATGATGGAGAATCTCTTTGAGATAGTACTTTCTATCGCTAATTGGTAGGTAGTCTGGTTTTTCTCACTGTCACTCATCCCGACATCTCTCATACCTTCCGCTAGTTAGTCAGTTTATGACTGCTCCTCGGTCTACTCATTTTGCTGCCGTTCTTCGCATCCTTCGTTATCTCAAAGGTAGTATGTTTCATGGACTGTATTTTTCTTCCCAGTCATCGCATACTCTTCGTGCCTATTCAGATGCAGATTAAGCAAGAAACCTTACAGATCATTATTCCACCATAGGCTAATGTTTCTTTCTTGGTGATTCACTTATCTCTTGGCACAGCACAGACTATGGTTACTCGATTTAGAACTGAAGCTGAATATAGGGCGCTGATGTGTGTTTTATTTTATCAATAATAAATACTGATAAGCCCCTTTCTATGTGTTTAGAAAATGGACTTCATAATGCGAGAGGTCGCTTCGCAAGGTCAAAATATGAATGTGGTTTAGGAAGCCTTTCTAGTCAAATTTATATTTATAAAAACCACTACTACAACTAATGAAGCATAGTGAGTAGGAATCGTCCGCAAGGATTATACGTGTTGAAATTTAATTTCGACTCTAATGTACCAATTGATTGCAAAGAGAGAGATTGGTTGATTAAACTAAGATGCAAGGAAATTAAAATGCAATTAAAATAAACTAATTTGAGTTAGGGTTTTAAGAGATCGATAAGAAGTAAGGTCTTGGGGTGCATTGAAATTGCCACCAAGCTCGTTCACCAAACCACACATTTTCAACTAATTTGGGGAAAACCTTCTTGTGAACAACATGCGACTATCAATTGCAATATTAAGCATGGACCTTCAAATTCAATAATGTATTGTCTACCTAACCGACAAATAAACTAAGTGTAGCACAACCCATAAATTCTAAGCATGACCTATCAAACTAGTCACAATTGTAGCACACATCAATCTAGAGAATCATGGAATTTGCAATAATAAGCCATTGAATATCAAATCAAGTAAAGATTGTCTATCGACCTATAAGCATGAATTAAATTGTTAAATAACCTATCAAGCATAAGCATAATCAATCAAATTAATTGACAAACCCATGTAATAAAAACCATGTCTAGCCATCACTAGATTCTCAATCAACCACACATAGATATGCAACTAATATAGAAAAACTAGTGTAGAGATCAATTCCCAAATAATCACACATAAGATAATATGTAATCACATAGAGAATCAATAGAAAAAAGTAATCTATATAAATCAAAGGAGAACCCAAGATTTATTAAATTCGCAAGGCTAAAACACTAATCACAAGAGATTATTCTCCAAAAAGTATGAAAGAGATAGAGGTTTAGATTACAAACTTGGGGCTCATCCAAGCCCCAAGGAGAAGCCTAGCCAATCATGAAGGAGGTGGATCTGATCTTGGAACCCTCAAGGGCAATCCCCAAACATGGCTCCATCTTTTTCCTCTTCTTCTTTGTTAAATTCTAGAGAGAGAGTGTATGTAGATCTTGAGATGTGTTTTTGGTGCTTCCACTCTTCTCTTTTCTTTTAACCCTAATCTCAAACTTTTATAAAGAGAGAAAATAGATATTACAATGTAAAATTAAAATAAAATTGAAGGCAAAAGATATTTTACAAAATGGTTCAATTCCTTTTATATACAAGCCTCTTTAAGTAGGCAATAAGACAGAATTTTGGCTTCTAATTGGTCCAATCTCGCATCCCATGTGGTAAGTGAAGTTCGGGTAAACGCGGTAATAAAACAGCTCTCTGCCAGCATATTTTCGATCGATCGAACAGTACCTCGATCGATCGAACACTTACTTCGATCGATCGAAGCTGACATGGCAAGAAAATATCTTCTTGGCCATATCCGGATTGCTGAGCTGGCACCGTCTTCATCTCGATTGATTGTAGCTTTCTTCGATCGATCGGGACTTCCTTCGATCGATCAAAGCTTGATCATTGCAGATTTTCTGACCTTTTTTGGATTTTCTCCTTAGCTCCAAAACTGAGTTAAAAGGCTCTTTTTAGCCTGTTTGAACCTTATTGACCTGAAATAGACAAAAACACAAATAAGTACTAAAACGGGAAAGTAAAATAGATGAATGGACTAAAATACCCTAACTTAGGTGTTAAAATGCATTACATTTAAGCACTCATCACACCCCCAAACTTAGATATTGCTAGTCCCTAAAAATGAACTACAAAGAAAAACAAGAAACCAATAACTATACAAGAATGAACTAGAAAGCAATAAAAAGATAACACCACTTTCGTAGGGAACATGATTGCATTTAGCACATGCAACAAGCCTTTTAAACCCCTAGGTTAGCCCTAGTGGACAAGTGAAGTCTCCTGAGGGTTTCCAGAAATGATACCCACAAACATTAAGCTCTTTCTCACTAAAGAAGCACCAATATACAAAACAAGCATTAGGAGAGAACTACCTCAAGTATGCAATTTTTCAACCATTTCCAATCAATCTCCCAAAATCTCAACACCAAGCACATAAGTATGGTCCTCCACACATCAAGACAATGATCATGCAAATTAAAACAGCTCTAGAATCCTTTTTAAGTGAACCGGCATCAAATTTGTTGCTATTTAAGCCAACTAAAGAAATGATCACATCTGGCCTCAAATCAGCACACAAATCTAGTACCAATCATCAAGACAAAGAATTGACCTTTTATTAAAGCTTTATTCAACTAAGTGTGCTTATTCTTTTCACTCAATTTTTTTTTTTACTAACCTAGAGGATCAAAGATGGAAGCATGGTGCAATGAATTGATCTATTAAGCTTTCTCATGAGGTCGAGCGTTAGGTCAATGACTCTTAAACCTGACGGCTTTACGGCATTAGGTGTTTAAACACCCCTGAGGACTTACAAGCTCAAATCAACTTGGGTACAAATCAAAACAACATCCACTAATTATTTCCCACTTCTCACCTTTGGGGAGAAGTCCTCACTTTTTTATTTGTTTTTTATTTATAATTTTTAACCTAGAGTTTAGGCCCTCCACCTTTCGGCACGAGAAATTCAGTGATTGATAAGGCTAAAATCCTGGCTACTTAGTGAAAAGGGTTTGTTATCCACCTTTGTTAAGAATGAAAGCTTTCAACGCATTACTAGCTCAATTGGGATATAATCAAATCAATAATCAACAAAGGATGTACCCCACAAATGAATGCTAGTGTTGTCACAATTCGAAAATTCCACTAAAATTCTCGATTTATTCAAATCAAAATACACCCAGGATAAAAAATAAAAAAAAATACCCTCTGTTATACAAAGTCAATTTCCTCAAATATATACAAAAATTCTCTAAATACATAAAATAAATCCTACAGCGCTGACTCTTCAGCCTAAGCCCGAATCTAGCAATCCCCGTTCATCTTCTGTACTTGAAAGTGGAGGGTGGCGAGACAAAAAGTCCCAGTAGGAAAAACCATAACAAGAATTTCATAGAGGTTTAACAAAACAACTTCACAAAATATACATATTCATGTGAGTATATAAACAAAATACATATGTATTTAATAAAAATAATTAATAAAATCAGTTGAAGCAAAATCACCCGAAGCCATTCAAAGTATAGAGAACCTTATAATAAAAAGAGATTTTTCCTCACTGGATCATCAAAGCCTCAAGCTCTGGCCTCCTCTGTAATCTTGGCTCCTCTCTGCAACTCTCGTCTCTCTCTATCTTTCCTCAAACTCTCTGTCTTCACTCTGTGCTCCTCTAAATTTTTTTTTCTATCTTTTAAATGGCTTAATGGCACACAACATACATTAAATAGGCAAATGCACTGACTTACAACTCACAACAGCTCAATGGACCCCACCACCCACTCCTTACTTCACAACCATTATAATATCTCAATCCAATATATCACAGACCAAACCCATGTGAACAAAGCCAAGAATTATGGGGAAAAAAAAAAACACCTAGTGGGTCCCACGATAAGCTATTATTACTTTTCTCTTTCTCACTTTCGGCTGAACTGCCGCATCCTTCCATTTCCATCAACAATACATATATATATATATATATATATAAACCAAACCCATTATATCATCTATTGGGAGCCGTACCAAACCATTTATAATCTTATTTTTCTCATCATTTCACCAACCTGCTCCTTCTTTCTTATTCCTAGCCGCCTATTAAGCTTCTTTCCTTTTCCATCAAACGCACTTATATATATATAATCGATTACAACATAATCAAATCACCCTATTAAATAATTCAAGTAGATAAATCTCCAATAAAAAATTAAATACTCAATCCTACCTAAAAATCATGAAATAGATTAAATTAAAATCCTAAAAATCTGGGTCATCACAATCTCCACCACTTAAAAAGAATTTCGTCCTTGAAATTCAGGTCCAATAGTCTGTGTACCCAAAAACACCAATAATCACAAAACCAAATCCATAAATCCTTACCTCAGGCGATGCGAGATACTGTGATATAAAGGATGTTGTGGTACCTGTTAGTGCTAGTCACCTGCCCACACACTCCGTAATCGTTGTGGTAGCTAGTCGATGCGTCACCCGTCCACTAAAAAAAATAATAACAAACCCGGGCTACCTGCCCAATCACACTAACCAACCATCCCAGAAGCTACCAGTGAACGCCAATTACCCACACACACCCGGCTACAAATGGTAGCTTACCAGTACTACACACTCGCCCACTCACACCCGTCTACATCGTCACTACACTCAAACTTACGACTGGGTACAAGCCCTGATTCCATTTTGTTAAAGACTTGAAAGTTCCACTAAAATCCTCGATTTATTCAAATCAAAATATACCCAGGATAAAAAATAAAAAAAATGCCCTCTTTTATACAAAGTCAATTTCCTCAAATATATACAAAAATTCTCCAAATACATAAAATAAATCCTACAACGCCAACTCTTCAGCCTAAGTCCGAATCTAGCAATCCCCGTTCATCTTCGGTACTTGAAACTGAAGGGTGGTGAGACAAAAAGTCCCAGTAGGAAAAACCATAACAAGAATTTTATAGAGGTTTAACAAAACAGCTTCACAAAATATACATATTCGTGTGAGTATATAAACAAAATATATATGCATTTAATAAAAACAGTTAATAAAATCATTTGAAGCAAAATCACCCCAAGCCATTCATGGTATAGAGAACCTTATACTGAAAAAAGATTTTTCCTCACTGGATCAGCAAAGCCTCAAGCTCTGGCCTCCTCTACAATCTCGGCTCCTCTCTGCAACTCTCGTCTCTCTCTGTCTTTCCTTAAACTCTCTGTCTTCACTCTATGCTCCTCTAAATTTCTTTTTCTATCTTTTAAATGGCTTAATGGCACACAACATACGTTAAATAGGAAAATCAACCGACTTACAACTCACAACAGCTCAATGGACCCCACCACCCACTCATTACTTCACAACCATTACAATATCTCACTCCAATATATCATAGACCATACCCACGTGAATAAAGCCAAAAATTGTGGCAAAAAAAACACCTAGTGGGTCCCACGATAAACTTTTATTACTTTTCTCTTTCTCACTTTCGGCTGAATTGCTGCACCCTCCCATTTCCATCAACATTACATATATATATATATATATATATATATATATATATATATATAGATATAAATAAATATAATATAATACAAAATAAACCAAACCCATTCTATCATCTATTGGGACCCGCACCAAACCATTTCCAATCTTATTTTTCTCATAATTTCACCAACCTGCTCTTTCTTTCTTATTCCTAGCCGCCTATTAAGCTTCTATTCTTCTCCATCAGACGCACTTATATATATATATATATATATATATATATATATATATATATATAATCAATTACAACATAATCAAATCACTCCATTAAATAATTCAAGTAGATAAATCACCAATAAAAAATTAAATAATCAATCCTACCAAAAAATCATGAAATAGATTAAATTAAAATCCTAAAAATTCGGGACATCACAAGTGTGTGCCTATGCTAATGTAGAATCCTAGAGTGAATCTCAAAATAATCACAAAATCAAGATAATGTGGACCACAAATGCAATCAAGATGTGATGGCCCAAGTTTTTCAACCTAGTGGATTAGTGATGAACTGAAAGTTAATCTGATAACGGATCCAAAATGCGGAAGCAAATGACAAACCAAAGTCTTTAAAGATATATACTATCCCTAAGACACAAGTGTGACCATCCACGAAGTCACGGAACTCAAGGAAAGAACTTAATACGAAAGCTAAAACGAAAAGGGCCAAATAGTACCCTATGGCACCACTGACAACTGAGGGAAACAAGATCTAGTTCAAACTAGATCACACATACCATTAAATGGCCCAAACAAGATTAATGAAGTCGAGTGGAAATAAACCAATTGGTACAAGCCTAAAGAGATAGCAACCAAACAAAAACAACAAGGCAGCTCCATTTCGGTCGACCGAAATGGAGCATCAATCTACCGAAACAAGCCTGGAAAAAGAAGAGAAAAGAACTCTTAGTTCGGTCGACCGAAGTGACAAACCGATTAACCGGTTTAAGGCTCGAGATAAAAAAAAAAATGAGTTTCGGTCGACCGATGTAGAGAACCGGTTGACCAAAATAAGCCTTGATAGTGAAAATGGTTACTGGAGTTGGGATTTTTTTTGCTAAACAATGAAATCCAAAGGGGTTCGGTCAACCGAAACAGGCCATCGGTCGACCGAAACTAGTCAAAAACGTGAAAATTGAACCTGTTATGCATCAAGGCTGAAATGAGTTCCTAAGTCTTATTTGAATCACCCGTAGCATGATCAAACTAAATTGTATGCAAGTGTGTGATAATGTGAACATACACGTAAGTGTAATAAGGCATTTTAAACATGCTAAAATAGCCTATGGCCTTATTACAATTCATTTACAACAATTGACATGTCAAACCTCCAGGTTAGAAAGATTACATTTCAAAGGCAAACTCAAACATGTTAACACTTGCATATGAACAAGAATACATTTAAATGAGGCTTTAAATCTACAAATCACCCAAGGCAAGTGCAAGTCTCCAATCTTGAATCCTGTACCTGAACAAATCCCCCAGTAACTTTGGGGTGAGTAAATAAGTTAACTCGTAGAGAATGAGCATGCATCGACTCGATTTATTTATAGATTTTTATTACAACATGAAACAATTCAAAAAGGTCATGCCACCTAATGTCTATGTCAAAGGTTAGACTCAGGGAGCATTCTAAGCTACATTTGAACAACAAAACACGAATCACAATATCTATGCAATTTAACCAACATCGAAGCATGCTATACAAAGCAACAAGATATAGATTCTCAAAATTATTAACTTGAAATCTAAAATGCAATAACAACTATATATATCAATTTAGTACAATTAAAATTTCTAAAACCACACATCAATATATAGATTCTTTAAGTTATCAACTTGAAATCTAAAAGTGTGAAAACAACTAAATATAACAATTTAGTATAGATGTACTTAACAACATCAAATCACCAATAGCCAAAACCACAAGTCACAATTAAAAATGATTGTCAACTTGAAATTAAATGCGAAATCAAATAGTGGAAGACTTGGACATCACGCTCGGAATTCTGCCGAGACCTCAATGGTTATTCCGGGCATTAACCCACTGGGAAGACTACCCTTGTGCACACTATCTCAATTGGGGAGAACTCATACCTCCCGCACTAGAGCCAAACTCTAGCCATGTCACTTGTAACAACAATGTCCCAAGACTCCAAAATAATCCAAATAAGTTCACAACTTATACATAATTTATATAATGCATGAAAACACCTTCCATGCACAAGTAGGTTGAAACCATACAATCCATGCCTTAGAGTTTCAATTCTAAAATGACATACATAATGTCAATTACAAATTGTGCAAATCATTACACAAGGCAATAATATATTCCATAAAGAAAATACGATCTCATGAATATAAATTTAACAATAATGTACTTAATGTTTAAAACATAACTAAGTGACTACACAACAAGTCCAAATCCATGATTTAAATATAGAAACAACTTCTACAATATAATTAAAATCCATGGAGCAATGAGATAGAATTTAATTAAATCATAATAATTAAATCTCTATTTTTCCAAATCAACTCTAAATGATCCCAAATCAATACATGCTAGTACACAAGTCCTAGACATCACAAATATCAAGTTAAAACACAAGTAAGCCAATAGAACCTTTGAAATAGATTTTTATTAGTGCTTTTAATCAAAATCTCTAGATTTTCATACTCATCCAAATGCTCTCAAATCAAAGTATGTTGAAAAACATGCGAAGACTTAATTTAAAAGCATATCACAACTTAATTTCATGCAAGGTACGACCATGATAATTAATCTTTCACAAAAGAAAAATATTAAATAAAAGTTGCAATTCTTTTCTAAATAATCCAAATTTAATATATGTTAACAAATACATCAAAACTTAATTTCCTAGCATGCCGCAATTTAATTCTAAGTTGAATACCATCATGAGAATTAAATCCTAACCATGGAAAATAATTAAATTAAATTCTAGATTCCTCACACAAGTTGTATAAGCATCAAAAACATGCAAGACAACAAAAATATGAAATTATAACACCCCCTACCTCCATTTGAGATGAAATCTCAAATCCCCACCAAAATGAAACCGCTCCGAATCCGACGAAACTTCTAGGTTTTGTCGGGGACAACACGATGAACATAAACCCCAAGGAAGCCCCATCAAAATCACAACTTGACTTCAAACCCGAACTCAAGAAATGGCCAAAAACGGATTCTAATAAGGGGGAAAGGTAGAGCATGGCAAGGGGAACATAAAATGCTAAGGCACTACACCTTTTTATCAAAGGGAAGTGGCCGAAAAATGAAGAAGAAAGGTGGCAGCCCCTTGGCTACCATGGTTGCCGGCCAAGAGAGAGGAGAGAGAGAGAAAAATCTGATTTTTCTTCTTAAGACCTCCTATTTATAGAAAAACCCTAAAAGTGACCCGCCGGGCCCGGAAAAGTGAGCAGACGCGCTCACATGGCAAAACTCTATGAACAAAAAAGAAGCAGAATGACAAAAGATGAACAACGGAAGAAACGGTGTGAAAAACCAAGTCCCGAGCAGAAAGATATGCCCCAAACAATTTTGGCGGCTACTAGGGTCAGAAACCCTGAAACTGGAGAAAAACAATCAGAAGGAAATTCCATGAGTACATGACTCGACGAAAAATGAAAATGAATCCCGTACGAGGATCCAGGTTCAAAACAGGGCATCTACCAATAACTTTCATTAATTACACAATGGCCCCTCCAAAAAGTGAAAACTGCGAAACTGCCCCAAAATTAAAATATCTTCCAAAAGATATTTTCTTAGATACCCCTGAAATAAAATATCTTCAAAAGATATTTACGAAAAACACCCCAAGAAATGGAAATGTTTATGAAGAACTGTGCATCCATACCCCTATGGAGACCGGGAGCAAACAGAGTACTTTTCTGCAAAAGTAAAGATACGTATTTCATGGAAACCACTTACAATGAAGATACGTGAAGTCAAAAACCAACTCTGAACACAAGAAGTGAGGTTATGCCAACAAGGTGACAAACGGGGAAAAGACAAAATAGGGAAAAATTATGAAAAATGAATAGTGTCGAAAAATGAAAATGTGGAATTGACGCGGTCCCCAAAGGAAGTTGTCAATCCAAGGAAAACAGTCTCAGAAACCATTCCAGAGTACTCGAGATGACACTAAGTGATGAGAAACCGAACTCAAAAAGAAAAAGACGGAAAAAAAATGTCTATGAAAATCTGAGAGAATGAAAAGGAAAGGAAATGACTGGGTCATTACAACCTTCCCACCTTAAAGGGATTTCGTTCCCGAAATCCAGCCCCAAGAAAACAAAAAGATGAAACCAGGATAACTACGGAGTACATCTCCGAGTATCCCATAAAACATGCTACGAAAACAGATCCAACATTGAAGGACAACGTATAGAAGTCAATGTCAGTCGCACCCATGTGCTCATGACAA
Source organism: Cornus florida (assembly GCF_030987335.1). Lineage (NCBI taxonomy): Eukaryota > Viridiplantae > Streptophyta > Magnoliopsida > Cornales > Cornaceae > Cornus > Cornus florida. The sequence goes on along the minus strand of NW_026775571.1, from coordinate 16,200,535 downwards.
GACAACCTTTTAAAAAGGAAAGTGACCACGCAGCCACAAAACAAGTCAAGACTCACACACAGAATCCAAGGTCAGATGAGGGAACGGAAGACAATAACCGTAAGCATCCCTCTAAATGAACCATCATACCGATCCAAAAACAATCACAAAAGAACCCCAAAATCCCCACATATCGAATCGAGGTATTGAACAAGGACAACGTGGCAGTACGAATAGCAACCAGAACCTACCCATGACGTACTAAAATGTGTGGTAGCAATGACAGTACCTAGCACCCGCCCATACTTAATCGTCAGTAAGGTAGCATCGACAACAACTAGCACTCACCCACAACACACAACTTTGTACGGTAGCATGACAGTGTAAGGCACTAGTTCATAACCTGCCTCCACTAAGTCTACCCATAAAACCTCTCGATACAAATGACATCAATTTCAAAAATGATCATTACTAAAAGCATCACGGAGGCCAGACATTTTGTGAGAGTTGAGATATGGTCCAAAGACGTCCGGTCGGACCATCCTGACCAATCCCAAACTCTGACAATAATGCCATAGGTACCGCTACGCTTAAGGCCTTAAATCCTCAATACAACAAATTGACAACTCCAATGTTTCAAAATACTTCCATAACAACATCAATCAAAAGTCCTAAGCCTGAAAAAAACAAGTCAAAACATCCAGAAACCAAAATGAACCTCATTACAAGACATTTCATCGAAAGTCCTACACATCTCCTTGAAATAGATCAACCACAAGACTACACCAAAATCAAACATCGGATCCACATCCCTATCATGGATAACTAAATCCTCGAAATATAAGTCCACTAAATGGCACACATATCAAAATTCTGACAACAATCAAAATCACAAAATGAGTCTCTTAAAATCGTGCTCGGTAACACCAAGCTAAATCAAAATTTCTCAATTTTGATCCACAACCAATCAACGGAACTATGATTACTCAAAACTACGCCTAGCCATAGCTAGGACGAGAAAACTTCACAAATAAGCCATATCTAATAGCGATCCTCCAAAACTCTTCCTAAGAACTAACCACATCTAGGTCTCCAAAACCAAAGCAAGTCTCTAAAAGACATCCTCAAAAAAGCATCAAGCTCACCTCACGAATCAACAATTCCTCAATGATATGGATATAAGTCCCTAAAAAAATGATCTCACACTAATCAACTCACTCTGAGCACCATAACTCCGTCAACAACCACGGCAAAACTCCCCAAGGGAAGACACAAAGGAAAGGAACCACCAGTCCTAAGAAAGATAGCACCACGACTTCATCTCTGAAATGAAAGATAACAAGGTCAAAGACTTCACCCCCTACATAGAACTAAGTCGACCAAAATCCATCGAATCATCACCAAGGACTCAAGACAACGATGGTGATCCTCACGGACCAGCCAACCCCAAAGCTATGCACAACGCAATGAAGAGAAGAGACTCACTCCTTGTGAAGTCCCTAACATAAATCAAGAAGAAGAGGAGAAACCCTATTCCCCCACAAGTGTCAACACGACAAACGAGAAAAAGGGAGCATTCTTCCCACCTTAAGGAAGTGGATAGCTCAAGACAAGACAAATGTGACAACTCCTCTACAAGGAATGTCACAATGAAACCATCGTGGCAACCCACATGCACACTACATGCGATCGAAGGAAACAAAAGGGATAACTGAACATGGAAATCATGCATATGACAAAGAATGCAACTACCATGAAGGTAAATCTACTCACATAGGCAAAATCAAGGGTACATGTTGCATGTCTCCACGTAAGCACAAAATCATGTCACTAAAACGCAGTAACAACATGGCATCTCTAAGCATATAAGGAAGGCATGCTAATGCCACACAACAAGAAGGAAAATGTGGATAGACCTCCACCTACTCATGCATCGCAATATCATAAATCAAACTACTAACATGGTAGTAAATGAAACTGTAGAAGATAAAAATGATGCAACAATGAACCTTATAGACATCGTGTCCTAGAGTGTCTAGGTGAAAGGAAAGACCAATCCTAGCCATAAACTGACTCCAAAAACCAACGCGACAACAACTTGTCTCAAAACAAATGTGAGCCCTTACCACAATGGTAAGACTCTAACAATCCATCTCCGAATCTAAAGCTGACACTACAAGTGACACTAATAGTGCAATGCTCTCTTTACCTAAAGCATCAATCAATCGACTTGATCCCAAAAGCGTCATCACGTAAGAGAACTCTAGGAAAATAACAACTATAACCATATCAACAACAACCAAATCAATCACTACGACTGATCCCCCAAAACAACCATCATCATCATTGATTAAAAGGATAATGCCCATTAAAACAAAACCAACATTGATTCCATTCGAATTGCACTTGTAGCTAGCCAATACGGTAGCACGACAGTGCCATGCACCTGCCCACAAACGTACCCGCCCACAAAAAAAAAAAAACAATCCCAGAGGAATCATCCTGATCAACCAAGGATCCTAAGAGGTCCATAACCTCAACATGGTCCAAAACCAACAAATCCAACACTACAGCAATGCTAAATGACTCAACTCACGAGAGTCTAAACAAAAGGTGTCTCTCCACCTACCTCAAAACCAAAGCTAGGTCAACAACAACCAACACTACCATGAAACTGTGACTACAATCACCATCATCCTCAAGGAAGAGTGCATAAATAAAACAAAACATCCAACTCAATCATCCAATCTTAACTCAAACATCCAATGACTAATCCCAAGTCCTGCAAAATATGCAACATAACCATGCATATACAAATTAAATCTAGCATACATCATATGTCATGCTCTTTGCATTAGAATTAAATCATGCTAAACAAATAACATGCTACATATAACAATAAGCATATAAACATGTTATCAAACCAAAACATGTTATCATGAAGCACATAAACACATAGAGCATGGCAACATAAGCATGATATGCACCCAAAACCCGTCATCCAAGTTATTCAAACCTAGGAGCTCTGATACCACTTGTGACGGCCTAAGTTTTTCAACCTGGTGCGTCAGTGATGAATCGAAAGTTAATCCGATAACGGATCCGAAATGCGGAAGCAAATGACAAACCAAAGTCTTTAGAGATATACACTATCCCTAAGACACAAGTGTGACCATCCATGAAGTCATGGAACTCAAGGTAAGAATTTAATACGAAAGCTAAAATGAAAAGGGCCAAATAGTACCCTATGGCACCAATGACAACCGAGGGAAACAAGATCTAGTACAAACTAGATCACACATACCATTAAATGGCCCAAACAAGATTACCGAAGTCGAGTGGAAATAAACCAATTGGTACAAGCCTAAAGAGATAGCAACCAAACAAAAACAACAAGGCAGCTCCATTTTGGTCGATCGAAATGGAGCATCGGTCTGCCGAAACAAGCCTGGAAAAAGAAGAGAAAAGAGCTATTAGTTTGGTGGACCGAAGTGACAAACCGGTCGAAACAAGCCTGGAAAAAGAAGAGAAAAGAGCTATTAGTTTGGTCAACTGAAGTGACAAACCGGTCGACCGGTTAAGGCCCGAGATAAAAAAAAAAATGAGCTTCGGTCGACCGATGTAGAGAACCGGTCGACCGAAATAAGCCTCGATGGTGAAAATGGCCACTGGAGCTGGGATTTTTTTTGCAGAACAATAAAATCCAAGAGGGGTTCGGTCGACTGAAACAGGCCACCAATCGACCAAAACTAGTCAAAAACATAAAAAATGAACCTACTATGCATCAAGGCTGAAATGAGTTCCTAAGTCTTATTTGAATCACCTATGACATGATCAAACTGAATTGTATGTGAGTGTGTGATAATGTGAAAATACACACAAGTGTAATACGGTATTTTAAACATGCTACAATGGCCTATGGCCTTATTACAATTCATTTACAATAATTGACATGTCAAACCTCAAAGTTAGAAAGATTACATTTCAAAGGCAAACTCAAACATGCTAACACTTGCATGTGAACAAGAATACATTTAAATGAGGCTTCAAATCTACAAATCACCCAAGGCAAGTGTAAGTCTCCAATCTTGAATCCTGTACCTGAACAAATCCCTCATTAACTTTGGGGTAAGTAAACAAGTTTACTCGTAGAGAATGAGCATGCATCGACTTGATTTATTTATAGATTTTTATTATAACATGAAACAATTCAAAAGGGTCATGCCACCTAACGTTTATGTCAAAGGTTAGACTCAGGGAGCATCATAAGCTACATTTTAACAACAAAACACGTATCATAATATCTATGCAATTTAACCAACATCGAAGCATGTTATACAAAGCAACAAGATATAGATTCTCAAAATTATCAACTTGAAATCTAAAATGCAATTACAACTAAATATATCAATTTAGTACAATTAGAATTTCTAAAACCACACATCAATACATAGATTCTCTAAGTTATCAACTTGAAATCTAAAAGTGTGAAAATAACTAAATATAACAATTTAGTATAGATGTACTTAACAACATCAAATCGCCAATAGCCAATACCACAAGTCACAATTAAACATGATTGTCAACTTGAAATTAAATGCGAAATCAAATAGTGGAAGACTTGGACATCTCGCTCGGAATTCTGCCGAGACCTCAATGGTTATTCCGGGCATTAACCCGCTGGGAAGACTACCCTAGTGCGCACTGTCTCAATTAGGGAGAACTCATACCTCCCGCACTAGAGCCAAACTCTAGCCATGTCACTTGTAATAACAATATCCCAAGACTCCAAAATAATCCAAATAAGTTCACAACTTATACATAATTTATATAATGCATGAAAATACCTTCCATGCATAAGTAGGTTGAAACCATACAATCCATGCCTTAGAGTTTCAGTTCTAAAATGACATACATAATGTCAATTACAAATTGTGTAAATCATTACACAAGATTTATTAAATCCACAAGGCTAAAACACGCCAAATTAAAGTATGTTGAAGAACATGCCAAGACTTAATTTAAAAGCATATCACAACTTAATTTCATACAAGGTACGACTATGATAATTAATCTTTCACAAAAGAAAAATATTAAAAAAATGTTGCAATTCTTTTCCAAATAATCCAAATTTTATATATGTTAACAAACACATCAAAACTTAATTTCCTAACATGCCGCAATTTAATTCTAAGTTGAATACCATTATGAGAATTAAATCCTAACCATGGAAAATAATTAAATTAAATTCTAGATTCTTAATAAAAGCATGCATACAACTTCTGTAAGCATCAAAAACATGCAGGACAACAAAAATATGAAATTATAACACCCCCTACCTCCATTTGAGATGAAATCTCAAATCCCCACCAAAACGAAACCGCTCCGAATCCGACGAAACTTCTAGGTATTGTCGCGGACAACACGATGAACATAACCCCCAAGGAAGCCCCATCAAAATCACAACTTGACTTCAAACCTAAACTCAAGAAATGGCCAAAAATGGATTCTAATAAGGGGGAAAGGTAAAGCACGGCAAGGGGAACATAAAACACTAAGGCACTACACCTTTTTATAAAAAGGAAGGGGCCGAAAAATGAAGAAGAAAGGTGGCAGTCCCTTGGCTTCCATGGCTACCGGCTAAGTGAGAGGAGAGAGAGAGAGAAAAATCTGATTTTTCTCTCTTAAGACCTCCTATTTATAGAAAAACCCTAAAAGTGCCCCGAAAGGGCCCCGTCGAGTCCGGAAAAGCCGAATTTGAGCAGACGCGCTCAAACTGCAAAACTCAGTGAACAAAAAAGAAGCAAAATGAGAAAAGATGAACAACGGAAGAATTGGCATCAAAAACTGAGTCCCGAATAGAAAGATATGCCCCAAACAAGTTTGGCGGCAACCGGGGTCAGAAACCCTGAAACTAGAGAAAAACAACCAGAAGGAAATTCCATGAGTACATGACTCGACAAAAATTGAAAATGAATCCCGTACGAGGATCCAGGCTCAAAACAGGGCATCTAGGAATAACTTTCATTAATTGCACAATAACCCCTCCAAAAAGTGAAAACTGCGAAGCTGCCCCAGAATGAAAATATTTGCAGATAGCCCTGAAATAAAATATCTTCAAAAGATATTTACGAAAAACACCCCAAGAAATGGAAATGTTTCTGAAGAACTGTGCATCCATACCCCTATGGACACCAGGAGCAAACAGAGTACTTTTCTGCAAAAGTAAAGCTACGTATTTCGTGGAAACCACTTAGAATGAAGATACGTGAAGTTAAAAACCAACTCCGAACTCAAGAAGTGAGGTTATGCCAACAAGGTGACAAACGGGGAAAAGACAAAATAGGAAAAATGACGAAAAGTGAATAGTGTTGAAAAATGAAAATGTAGAATTGACGCGGTCTTCAAAGGAAGTTGTCAATCCAAGGAAAAGAGTCTCGGAAACCATTCCAGAGCACTCGAGATGACACTAAGTGATGAGAAACCAAACTCAGAAAGGAAAAGATCAACCGAAAAAAATATCCGTGAAAATCTGAGAGAATGAAAAGGAAAGGAAATGACCGGGTCATTACACAAGATATCAATATTTCGAAAAATTTACTCCTAAATGGCATCCACAAAGCATACAAGAAGTATTGGACTCTCAAGTCAATCAATTTTTAAATTCTAAGTATCATGATCCTTAAAAGATCAAAATTATCGCAAACATCGATCTCAAATCTCAATCATACAATTAAGTCTCAAATTTAAGTAGAATGCAACAAAGTCACCTTACCCCCAAACTTAAACCACACATTGTCCTTAATGTGCAATGAGAACAATGGAAAAGATGGAAAGAATATACCGTGGTGGCAAAGACATGAAACCCGGTAATGATCCATTGAGAAAAAGTGTCCCCCCAAACTTAGAATCAACAACCTACTTCAATAACCATACTAGCAAACTCACATCAAATATCAAATGCGATAAGATAAATAAATCAAGCATTCTAAGGCAATTTAGCACAAGATGAAAGAGAGATATGAGATCAAGCCCAAGATCAATCATAAAGTATGCATGACTACACAAAAGGGCACAATGGCGAATTTTTTTATATTTTTCATTTAGTGAAAGCAAATATATACAAAATGCAAGAAAATCAATGAATAAAATGTATGAACAAAATACAAAAATAAATAAATAAATAAATAAGGTAAAATGCAACGAAAGAATATATACAATACAAAAAGTAAGAAATGATGCAGAAACAAAATAATGAAAAATAATTTCTTATTCTTCTTCGATCGATCGAAATTTACATCAATCAATCAAGCTGAGCTATGATCGATCGAAAACATGAACATTATTTCCCTGGGATCAAAAATTTCTGACGCAATTCTGATCGATCGAAATTATTTTTGATCGATTGAGACTATTTTCAATCGATCGGAAGAAGCATCGATTTATCGAAAAAGTCTTCGATCGATCGAACTGGGTGCTGCCATGACACAAAATGCTGAATTTTGAATTTTTTTTTTCGAAGGTAGAAATTTTTCTAAGGCCCTAAAATGCATAAATATGGTCTAAAAACTTGATTTTTGACAATGAAATGCATTGGAACATATCTAGATGCCGCAAGAAGTGAAAAATAAAAAGAAATGAGGAAGGAATAGAGTTGTGAAACTCTACGAATACTAGTGTTTAACATCTCTAGTAAGACGTTGGGTCGACTCACTAGTCGAAAGTGTCAAAAACTAGATATGAAACATCCTTATTGACCCTCTTTTCCATTTTCTCATTTAATGTCTCACTTACAATAATGAAATCATCCTCCAAAAGAATGACTTGAAAAGAAATGAATGAGATGATTTTATTCCTTTCATCCACGGTCTTGAAAACAAAATTAATCATGGTTGGTCTTGCCTCATTTTTGTGCTCTTGAAGTGTATTCAAATAATCACTTCCTTTGTGAATTGGTAAGTCAATGTCTTTCAAAGACTTATTTGGAATATCGAGAAACACCTTCTTTTCATCCTTTTTCTCTCTGGAAAAAATCACTATCTCCTCACCTTCCAAGTTAGCTAAGGAGTCCATTAGAGATTTCACTTCATTTTTGGAGCTTTCAAGGTCAAAACCATAATTTTTATACATTTCAAAAACGCATATCTCAAGAGGGTCTTTGGAGGTAATAGAAGGAAGGTTCTCTTCAACAAGTTCCTCCTCCTCCTCTCCTACCTTTATAATGGTCAACATCTCTTCACTCTCTAAAGTATCAAAGGCCAGAATCAAATCATGATCAAAATAAGGGAAATCCTTATAAGTTATGTTGTGCTTTATTAGACTAGCCAATGCTGGGCTGATTAATTCCTCAAATTGCTCACTTGCTACTTCTTCCTCTTCACTCCTATCATTCTCATCTATATAAATTGAAGTTCTTGCCATTTTTTCATTTGCCTCTTCCTCCTCCTCTTGACAAGAAAGAGTACTTGCAATTTGCTTAACTTGAGCTTCTGACTTGGCTAAATTTTTAGAATGAGAATTAATAAGTTGAGTTTATGAAATATGCACATCAAGCAAAGTTAACACTTTTTCTTGAAACTCGGGTGAATAAGGTGATGAAGGTGGTTCTTTATAAAATGGTGGGGGAAGGTAATAGTCATAAAGAGGATTAAAAGAATGATTAAGTCCATAATAAGATGATGCATGAAATGAATTGGACTCAATCCTATAAGGTGAAGGGAATAAATTCCCCCCCCCCCCCACCCTTGGATCAAACAATGGCTCCGTTCACATTAGAAATTCAAATGCAAGAAAAATTTTTGGCCTCCACACGGGCCGATGCTTGGACTTAAAATAAAGTAATGAAATTAGCCTCAATAAGGGCTATCACAAGCATGCAAAGAAGTGAAACAATTAAACTACGAGATTTTCAAGAAATGCTCACAGAGGTCCTTAAACAACTTCAAATTCCAATGCTAGCTTTAAGCTCCAATAATTGCTTTAAGATCCAATGTTTGCCTTCCTTGTAGTCAAGTGCCTAATTAAACAAACAATATCAAGAATGAGAAAAGAATACACAAAAGAAAATAAAATAAAAATAAAATCAATCAAATGAACACTATTGTCTAATCTAATTCCAACAAAACAGTTAATCCCCGGCAACGGCGCCAAAATTTTACGAGCCCCTTTCTATGCGTTTAGAAAATGGAATTGTAATGCGAGAGGTCATTTCGCATGGTCCAAATATGAATGTGGTTTAGGAAGCCTTTCTAGTCAAATTTACATTTATAAAAACCACTACTACAACTAATAAAGCATAGCGAGTAGGGATCGTCTGCAGGGATTATATATGTTGGAATTTAATTTCTACTTTAATGTACCAATTGATTGCAAAGAGAGAGATTGGTTGATTAAACTAAGATGTAAGGAAATTAAAATGCAATTAAAATAAGCTAAGTTGAGTTAGGGATTTAAGAGATGAGAAGTGAGGTCTTAGGGTGCATTGAAATCACCACTAAGCTTGTCCACTAAACCATACACTTTCAACTAATTTGGGGAAAACCTTCTTGTGAAAAAAATATGACAACCAATTGTAATATTAAGCATGGACCATCAAATTCAATAATGAATTGTCTACCTAACCGACAAATAAACTAAGTGTAGCATAACCCATCAATTCAAAGCATGACCAATTAAACTAGTCACAATTGTAGCACACATCAATCTAGAGAATCATGGAATTTGCAATAATAAGCCATGGAATATCAAATCAAGTAAAGATTGTTTACCAACCTATAAGTATGAATTAAATTATAGAACAACCCATCAAGTATAAGTATAATCCATCAAATTAATTAGCAAACCCATCTAATAAAAACCATGTCTAGCCATCACTAGATTCTCAATCAACCACACATAGACATGCAATTAATATAAAAAAACTAGTGTAGAGATTAATTCCCAAATAATCAAACATAAGATATCATGTAATCATATAGAGAATCAATAGAAAGAATTAATCTATATAAATCAAAGAAGAACCCAAGATTCATTAAATCCACAAGGCTAAAACACTAATCACAAGATATTATTCTCCAAAAAGTATAAAAGAGATAGAGGTTTAGATTACAAACTTGGGGCTCATCCAAGTCCCAAGGAAAAGTCTAGCCAATCATGGAGGAGGTGGATGTGATCTTGGAACCCTCAAGGGCAATCCCCAAACATGGCTCCATCTTGTTCCTTTTCTTCTTTGTTAAATTCTAGAGAAAGAGAGTGTGTAGATCTTAAGATGTGTTCTTGGTGCCTCCACTCTTCTCTTTTCTTCTAACCCTAATCTCTAACTTTTCTAGAGAGAGAAAATAGCAATTACAATGTAAAATTAAAATAAAATTGAAGAAAAAAGATATTTTACAAAATGGTTCAATTCCCTTTATATACAAGCCTCTTTGAGTAGGCAACAAGTTAGAATTTTGGTTTCTAATTGGTCCAATCTCGCATCCCATTTGGTAGGTGAAGTTCGGGCCAACGCGAGAATAAAACAGCTCTCTGCTAGCATATTCTCGATCGATCGAATAGTACCTCAATCGATCAAACACTTACTTCAATCGATCAAAGCTGACGTGTGATAAGCGTTGAAAAGTGCGCATTTAAACCCCTTAGACTTGAACGTTCTAGAACCTTATTATATCTTATTTTCCCGTTTTAGTCTAATTTCATATTATTTCTCTTTTTAGGCACTTATCCCAAAAATAAGTCAATTCAGTTGAATTAGAGCATAAAAGATGCAATCTCAAACTTAGTAGAAGAAATGAGCAAAGTGGAAGCAAAGTGGTGAAAGGAAGCCTTCTTCGATCGATCAAACCAAGCTCTGATCGATCACACAGTGATCGTTCCAACATGCCAAGATGGATCGAGCCTTTTGTCCTTACCTGCAGGAAAATTTCCCTTTTGATTGATCCAACATTCCTTCGATCGATCCAACATTTTTGATCTTATCCTTACCTACCACTTTTGTTCTTTTTCCAAAATATTCCAAAAATATCTTAGCTTTGTCTTTATTCCAAAAAAGCGCCGCCATAGTTTGATCGATCAAAGTACCCTTGTGATTGATCGAACCTTCTTAAGTGCAAGAAAAATAGAGTCCCAGCCAATTAAAAGGTGTACTCATGGTGCAATCATTTGGAGGTCCTAGTGCATAAGGTCTGACCATTGGGTGTGACATTTAAACTACCTATATAAGAATTTTGGCCATTCGGAGGAGATATACAACCATAGACACAAAAAAGATAAAACATAGAGGTTGGAGAAGTTTAGATATTAGAGAGAGAGATACACACCATTTGAGAGAGCTATTCCACTCATCTAGGGTTTCCACCAAGTAGAAGGAGATCATTTCTATCATGGAGATAGCCCCTGAAGGTTGGATGGCAACATCAATAAGTGGATAAACCATTCTCTTAGGGCTAAAGACAGCCCTAAGCATGCCTCCTAGGCTTTTATGCTTTGTAATTAAAGGGGATTTGTGTTGTAATGTTTGCCTTGACATCTTATATATATATGAATCTTGTTTCTACAATGATTTGTGTGGTTTAATGCTTTTAATTGATCACTTAATTCTATCCATATGTCTATGTATTCTAAGATGAATGTTCATGTGTTTGTTTCTAGATTTTGTGATATTGATGTATGTCTATGTGTGTTGATACTATGAATCTAGTGATGGTCAAGGCATGGTGCTTAAATCGATTACTCTTGTGGTTTGTTTAATGGTTCATACTTATTTCTTAATGGATTATGCCTCTTCCTTTGTTTAATTAGTTTAATTTTCATGTCACTAGCTTAGTTGTAGTGTAGTTGCCTTACTTTCTTAAATAGTAGGACAATCCATGCTTATTGTTTGATGTTCCATGCTTATGAATGCAAGTAGTATATTTCTCTAATTTGATGATGTGTATTAATTATGGACTTAAAGGAAGGAATAATGGCTTGATTTGATATGTTATGCTATTCACTAGTTTGGCTAGACAATGTGTACTTACTTGGCCATCCATGCTTGTTAATTTAATTAATGGCACACACTTTCATTTACAATATATAATTCCCCTAATCCATCAAACATTGAATGTCTAGGAAGGTAATGCTTAGTGGCGAACTCTAAGTCCCAAAACCTTCCTATTATATTCTCTACACCTCATTTTAATTTAATTGCCTTACATTACATTCATTTAGTTTAAATTGTAGTCTAATTCAACCACCAAACCATGTTTGATCATTCGACCTACTAATCCGACATCAATTTCCAAGCAAAAATACACTTCTTTTCCCTTGAGAAAATCCTCACTTACTCTAGCTACATTTATAGTTAGTAGTGGTAGTGGTATTCTATAAATTCAAACTTGGCCACACTACACACTTCATCATCTTTTGCATGCTTTGGTACATGACACACCAACGTGGCATGAAAATATCTTCTTGGCCTTATCCGGATTGCTGAGCTGGCACCGTCTTCATCTTGATCGATTGTAGCTTTCTTCGATCGATCGAAACTTGATTAGTGCAGATTTTTTGACTTTTTCTGAATTTTCTCCTTAGCTCAAAAACTAAGTTAAAAGGCTCTTTTTAGCCTGTTTGAACCTTATTGACCTGAAATAGACAAAAATACAAATAAGTACTAAAACAAAAAAGTAAGATAGATGAATGGACTAAAATTCCCTAACTTAGGTGCTACAATGCGTCACAGTTGAGCACTCATCACACCCCCAAATTTAGATATTGCTAGTCCCTAGCAATGAATTACAAAGAAAAGAAAGAAATAAATAACTAAGTAACTATGAACTAGAAAGTAATGAGATGATAGCGCCACTTTCGTAGGGAACACGATTGCATTTAGCGTATGCAACAAGCCTTTTAAACCCCTAGGTTACTCTTAGCGAACGAGTGAAGTCTCATTAGGGTTTTCAGAAATGATACCCACAAACATTGAGCTCTTTCTTACTAAAGAGGAGCCAATATACTCCCTCCGTCCCACATTAGAGATCCATTTTTAAAAATTGGAGTTTTTAAGGGGATACGCATTTAATGCATTGTCCCCTTTTAAAATTACCAACTTGTCCCTTCTAATTTAAATATATATAATTACAAAGTTTGAAATTGTTTAAAAAGATAAAAGATAATGATGAAAATATAGAATTTATTTGCTGTAACTTTTTAAAGAGGACAACTAATTTGGGACATGTAGAAAGAGAATAATGGACTACTAATACAGGACGGAGGGAGTACAAGACAAGTATTAGGAGAGAACTACCTCAGGTATGCAATTTGTCCCTTTTTAATTTAAATATATATCATATGTGCACTGCTCAGAGTAGGCAGAAGAGTTATGCAGATCGTCATACTCGTGCATTGGAGTTTCAAGTGGGAGATCAGGTTTTACTCAAAGTGTCTCTTATGCTGGGAGTAATGCGTTTTGGGAAGAAAGGGAAGTTGTCACCGCGTTTTGACTGTCCTTTCATGATTACAGATCGAGTTGGAGCTGTAGTTTATTGGTTAACACTTTTGGATCATTTATATCAGGTCCAAAATGTGTTCCATGTTTATATGTTACGAAAATTTCTATGAGAGGAGGATCGTTATTAGCATATTGATGTTGGTGAGATTGAGTTGCAGCCGGATGCAACATATGTGGAACCACCGTGTCGTATTGTAAACCGTAGGGATCAAGTTCTTCGCAATAAGGTTATCCCTTTAGTACGTGTCCAGTGGAGCCATTACAATGAGGCTGAATATACTTAGGAATGGGAGGATGTCATTCGCTCAATATTTTCAGAAATAATGGAAGAAGGTAAGGGTGAATTCCGAGAATAGAATTCCTTTTGTTTGGGGGGAAGAATGTAATACCCCTAATTTTAAAAGGATAGTCTCAATATTATTTTAAATATTTTAGTTGCATTTTATTTAATTATTTGATTATGTGGTTATTTGATTACGTGTTTAATTGAATTGTTTAATTAAATATTTTGTTTGCTTAAATATTTTATTTGAATTAAATGATTAGTTGAAAGTATATGCTTAAATGTTTTATTTGAAATGATTGATTTAGTTGATGTGTTGTTTCTTTGTGATTAATTGTAGAATTAAATGATAAAATGTTTATTTTGTTTTAGTTTAGTTTTTGGATGTGGTTAGGAGTAATGGGCCAACCAATTAGGTTTCATGTACTACTTGGGTAAGAGGTTTAATGGGTATGGATAATTACGCATGAATAGTTGTATATGTATATATATATATATATATATATATATATATATAAGGAAAGACATTTAGTAATAATCTGATGTATATTTATATATTTATTATACGTAACATATTTTAGTTACCTTTTTAATATTTTAATTTTATTATTTTCTTTATTAAGCTGACTTGGATTGAGAAAAGGAGTAGGGTTAGTATTTAGCCTATAAATATATAACTATAGGGTTGAAAAAGGGGACTAGAAATATATCACGTAATATTTTAGAGAGAAAGAAAGAGAAAGAAGGAAGAGAGAAAAAGAGGAAGAAGAAGGTTAGGGTTTTTATCAAATCCGTAAAGATAAGTTCTTGTTCTACACTTCTCCTTTGATCTGTGAATTATATATCTCTAGTATAATTTTAGGGTTATTTAAAGAATAATTAAAACTGGAATTTATAATTTAATTGATTTAGAACATAGTTTTTATAAATTATATTTGTGTTTGTTCTTGTTTTATGAATTGATAAATTCCTGGAATTGATTTAGGTTTTTTTATGAATTTTACATGTTATAAGTGATGTAATTTCATATTTTTGTATTGATGGGACTTAGAAACATGCCTTAGAACCCTTAAACAGTGAAGAATGGATTTATAGTACAATTTTTGGGTTGAATCACGTAAACAATTTCGATCCACTGTTACTGTCATGACCCGGATTTTATTCAACCCAGTGGGTTAGTGATGAACCGAGGAATAACACGTGTACGGATCCAGATACAAAAGCAAATGATAAACCAAGGCCTCTAGAAATATAAATAATCCCTAAAGCACCAATGTAACCTCCTATGAAGTTGCGGAACTTAAAGAAAGCGAAATAGAATTCTAGAGTCAAAACATATAAAATCCATTAACCAAGGGGTATAATGGTCAATTCATAATGAAAAGGACAAAATTGACTCTAAACAAGTCAAATAAGATGAATACAATCTAATCTAATCATTTCACAACATTCCAAGAGGTTCTAAGAACATTGGACAAGAATCCTACAAAAACACCCTTTCCCGATTTAAGCGAAAACTGATACTACCTTACTAAAACATGAATAACTCCCACTGTCATTGGAATCTGTGAATGGAATTGGTACCATTGGAAATTTGACTCAAAATTCTTGAGTTTAGGCTTAAGAATCACCCCATTTGGGTTAAAAATGAAGGAGTTATGACCGTTTGAAGTTGAAACTTCAATGTTGAAACATAACAGAGAAGCTATGCGAATGCAAGCTATTTCGGTCGACCGAAATAGAATTTCTGTCGACTGAACCGGGTATAACTTTGCTGAAAACATGTTAGTTTGGTAGACCGAAATGGACCATCGGTCGACGAAATAGGCTATCAGTCGACCGAAATGGTTCTAAACAGTGAAAAAGGCTACTAGAATTGATGATTTACTGTGCATTGAAATTTCCAAAAGCCATCGGTCGACTGAAATGGACTGAAACACCTCGAAAAGTTGCTATAAGGCCTGCTATATGCACAAGGTGTTAAGGTTAAACCCATGCTTTCAATCCTATGATAATTTGGTTCAAAAATGAAAGTTTAAAACTGATTTTCAAGGAGATTAAGTATGTAAACAAGCCAACAACCTTAATATGAATAATTGAATGCAAAACATTGGCTCGTGGCCTCATACATGTCAACTACAAGAATCTCATATGCTAAACCTCCAAGGTTGGGTAAACTATGCTTTTAAAGCAAACTATTGCACCAAATGAATACAAGTGTTAAAGTACACATGTTTGGCCCTTGCCCTCATTACAAACATATCCGTAGAGTATCAAAAGGTGCACTTAAGTGCACATTACATGATTTGAACAATGAATACTTATTTTGTCGTAATAAGCAAAATGAAGTGTGATATGCTAACAAGTGCATATTCTAACATAGCAAAAATACTCTAAGTAGTCTAGCAAGTCTAAAATTGTTGTGCATCCCACAATATTGCTTCTTTACCTGAAAAACACCCGGTAACTTCGGGGTGAGTAAACAAGTTTACTCGTAGAGAATGAGCATGCATAAGTTTAACTTATTATAAGTTTTGCAATTTTATATAATTCAATCCATGCTATTAAAGTGACATTGAAAGTTTTAACATAGCACAATGAGATGAAATTTCACAAAGTTATCAACTTGGAAATTAAATGCTTTTACCAAAGTGGATGCTTGGATATTACCCGGATTAAAACCATACTTGGGATCACTTTAGGGCTATTAACCCATGGGTACCTTCCCCTAGTGCGCACTATAATGTAGGGAGCTCTCTATCTCCCATATTAGAACCAAGTCCTAGCAAAGTCAAGTTCTTGATAATATCTCAAGTTTCCAAAATCAACAAGTAGAGCAACAAGTCATGATATGTGATAAAACACAATAAGTTCCATGAATTGAATGACTAAATCATTAGAATAACAAGGTAGAAATTAATTAAACTAATTAAGTAATTTATCTAGATTTCAAGAGTTGTCCAAATGATTCCAATTTAATATATAATAAGGAGTGACTCATGGATATGCCATATATCAAGTCAAAAATGGAATTTAAGCATGGTACAATTAAGTAGAATTTAAATCAACTTAAATTAAATTAATTCTTTAGATTTAAAAGCTCATTTAAATCATGCCAAATTAATAGACAACAAAGATCAAGTCATGGCCGTGCCATATATCAAGTCTAAAGTGAATTACATACAAGCTACAATTAATCATTTATTTCTTATTTCAATACAAAACATGTATAGAACTTGGATATCACTATAAGAACAATTTAATCACTTAGAAAATAAATTATAACAACCCATACCTCAATAGAGAATTGAATCTCTATAATCCAAGACAACCAAGCTTAAAAATGGAAAATTAAACAATGGTTTTATAAAGGAGAGTAAGAGGAAACTAAAGTATTCTAAGCTTAATGGTTTTAGGTGAGTGGAAGGACACCAAAAGTGAAGTCAAAGCTCTAGGTCAAGCTTTGCTCCAATGGTAGGTAAGTTAAGGTTCTTGAGAGGAAAGAGATGAATGAATTAAAATGCAAACCCTAAGCTATATGTGGTGGGATTCTCCGCTCACTAGGTGCTCTTACACTACCTCTCACACACACAGTAATGTAAGACTAATTATGGAGCCTACACTTGTCATGAATCTAAGTAAACTTCCTAGATTTAATATCAAGCCTACACTTGTCAACCATCCATGCCAATAGGTGCTCCTATCCTAGGCCAACAAATGGGTGAATCTCCACCCTCCATGTGTCAAGAGATTAAGCTTACAAGTTACTCCACCCTAACGCTAATAAGTGGCACCATGAGAGTGTGACACTTGTCACATTTTCTGAAAAATCTAAAAAGGTACTTTTTGAAAATATCTTCCAATTTAAATTGCAAAATGGTCCCTAAGAGGAAAAATAACTACTTTACTTAATTACATAAAACCCCACAAGTTATGAAAAATTACCAAAAGTCGTGCTTCAATGCCCTTTACTAGAAAGGTAAACATTTAACATGCTTTTCTACGAAAGTAAAAATGTAGATATCATGAAAATTAAATATCATCGATGTATGCAAAGTCGGAATCAAATCCAAGTACAAAAAGTGAGGTTATGCAAGGAAAAGTGATAAACAAGAAAATGACGAAATAAGGAAAAAGACGGAAAAAAAAGGAAAGAAAAAGACCGGGTCATTACAATCTACCTTCCTTAAAAACGATTTCATCCCCAAAATCGAATCGTACCAGAAAGAGATAACAAATGGGGATACCGAGAGCGAACCTCCTGTTTGAGCTCCTAGGTAGCCTTCTCAGCACCGTGGTGTCTCTACAAGACCTTAACTAATGGAATGGTCTTCGTCCGCAAGACCTACTCCCGTGAATCAAGAATCTAGACCTTCCTCGTAGGTCACGTCCTCATCAATAACAACATCTGTCCATCGCAAAACATATGATGGATCCGGTTTGTACTTCCTCAGTGTAGAAATATGAAAGACCTCGTGAACCCTATCCAGGTCTAGCGGCAACGCCAAACGATAAGGAACTGCACCGACGCGCTTTAATATCTCAAATGGTCCAATGAACCTAGGAGACAACTTGCCCGTCTGTCGAAATCTCAGAAGTTCCTTGCGCGGAGAAATCCTAAGAAAGATATGATCTCCTACCTCAAAAGACAAGGATCGCCTCCTCCTGTTAGTATAACTCTTCTGTCTATTTTGTGCGGTAGCCAACTGCTGCCGAATCAACTTGATTTTCTCTGTAGTCTCAATGATAATGTCGAGATCCAAGGCAACGGTATGACCAACCTCGGTCCAATATACTAAAGATCTGCAAGGTCTGCCATACAACGCCTTAAAAGTTGCCATGCCAATAATGGTTTGGTAATTGTTGTTATAGGCAAACTCAACCAAAGACAAGTAGTCCTCCTAACTGCCCCCGAAATCCAAGATACAAGCCCGTAACATATCCTCCAATATCTGAATGGTGCGCTCTGACTGACCATCAGTCTGAGGATGGAATTTCGTGACAAAATGAAGCCCAGTGTCAAGAGCCTCCTGAAAACTCTGCCAAAAGTGAGATGTGAACTGTAAATCCCTATCCGAAACAATGGATACAGGAACCCTGTGAAGCCTAACAATCTACCTCATATACAGTCCACTCAGTCTCTCTGCACTATCTGTCACTACCATGGGCAAGAAGTCAGCCGTCTTAGTTAACCTATCAACTATGACCCAAACGGCATCATTCCCTGCCTTAGATCTCGGAAGTCCCATCACGAAATCCATAGTCATGTGCTCCCACTTCCACTCTGCCACTGGTAGTGGTTACAACAAACCTGTCGGTCTCTGATGTTCTTCCTTCACTTGTTGACAAATAAGGCCCGTTTTATACCCTGCCACCAAAACTACCACCGTAGTTTGTGATACGTCTTCGTACCACTAGGATGGACTGCGAGTTGAGAGTGGTGAAAATCCTGAAGAACGTCCTCACGACATGACAAGGGAACAAACATCATCCCCTTGTACCTAAAACCACCGTCTGAATATAAGGTCCAACCCTCTACATCCTCACCATCTGAAATCCGAACATGGATGGCTTTTATCTCCCCATCCTCCAACTATGCCTCAATAACTCTGCTAACAAGAGCAAGTTGAGCCACAAGGCTAAACAAAATAGCCGGTGAGACATCCTTATAAGAATGTAAACCAAGATCAGCAAGTTCTTCTAGCATCGTCCATCTACAAATGGAAATGCTAGCAAGAGTCCCTTATGACTACCTACTCAATGCGTCGGCCACCACATTGGCCTTACCCGAATGGTATTGTAACTTAAAGTCATAGTCCTCTATAAACTCAACCCATCTGCACTGTCTCAAGATCAAATCCTTCTGAGAGAATAAATACTTGAGACTCTTGCGATCGGAGAAAACCTCAAACTTCTTCCTATACAAATAGTGTCTCCACCCCTTCAGGGCAAAGATTACTATTGCTAACTCTAAATCATGTGTCGGATAGTTTAACTTGAGAGTCTTCCACTGTTGAGACCCATAAGCAACCACCCGCTCTGTCTGCATTAAGACAAAACCCAAACCTTCCCGTGAAGCATCACAAAAGATCACATAACCCAAACCACGTTCAGGAATGATTAAGACTGGAGCCGATGTCAACCTAACCTTCAACTCCTGAAAAGCAAACTCACATGCCTCTTTCCATATGAACTTGACTCCCTTGCGGGTAAGTTGAGTCATAGTTGCCGCTAAACGAGAGAAATCCCAAACAAATCTATGATAATAGCCAGCTAGGCCAAGAAAACTACGAATCTCAAACACTGTCTTTGGAGGTTCCCAATCCATCACTAATTCAACCTTTAATGGATCCACTCCAACTCCGCCCCCTGACACAACATGTTCAAGGAACTTCACTTCCAATAGCCAAAATTCGTACTTCTCGAATTTGGCGTACAACTGATTATCCCTAAGGATCTGCAATACTATCCTCAAATGATACTCATGTTCTTCAACCGAAGCTGAGTATACAAGAATGTCATCAACAAAAACCACAACGAACTGATCAAGATGGTCACTGAATACACGGTTCATCAAGTCTATAAAAGCTGCTGGAGCATTGGTCAAACCAAATGGCATTACCAGAAACTCATAATGGCCATACCGTGTGCGGAAAGCGGTCTTGGATATATCCTCATCCTTAACCCTCAACTAATAGTAACCTGACCTCAAATCAATTTTCGAAAAGCTTGTTGCTCCCTTCAATTGATCAAACAAGTCATCAATCCTAGGCAAAGGATACCTATTTTTGATTGTGACGTGGTTCAGCTTGCGATAATCAATGCAAAGTCTCAAAGACCCATCCTTCTTCTTCGCAAAAAGAACCGGTGCTCCCCAAGGTGAAGCACTAGGACGAATAGAGCCCTTAGCTTTCAAATCATCCAATTGAGCTTTAAGCTCATCAAGCTCTGCCGGTGCCATACGGTACGGTGCCATAAAGATGGGCGCTGTACCGGGAATGACATCAATAGCAAAAATAACTTCCCTTAAAGGAGGTAACTCTGTCAATTCCTCAGGAAAGACATCTAAAAACTCCATAACAACTGCTGGATAAATGCGGCCTAAACTGTTATCCTCATCAGCTAACAGGCTAGCCAAGTAGGACCTGTGGCGACTCCAGTCACCAATACTGAAAATAATTGTCGAGTGAGAATTGCTCCGATCTCCCATGAAGTGAAAACGATCTCCCGTGGGAGTGAAAACAAAAACTTACTGTGGAAGTAATCGATTACAGCACGAAAGAAAGATAACCAGTCCATCACAAGAATAACATCAAAGCCTGTCATGTCAAAAATGATGAAATTGAACTCTAAAGTCCGCCCAGCTATCTCGATAGCGTAACCCCGACAAACAAGGTTAAAAAACAATAGACCCCAACTGACGTGTTAACATAAAGGAAACCATCCCACTGCGCGACCTCAAGACCCAATGAATGTGCAAATGATGCAGATATGAATGAATGTGATGTACCTGTGTCAACAAGAACTCTAGCCCAAGAACTGAAAACTGGAAAGATACCTCGAACTGTAGAAGTCCCTGCGGAGCTATCGGCCTGTAGCAATGCATAAGCTCGTCCCTAAGCCCCAGACTACTGAGAACGAACCTGGTGGCCCAACTGATGTCCGGAAGTAGTAGGCGTAGAACCTCTACCCGGATAAGAACCAATTGACGGCGCCACTGGCTGTGGTGCCTGAGGCACCCTAAAACCCAACTGAACAACTGCCGACTGTGCCGGTGTGGCCTATGAACCAGTGCCACCCTACGCTCTGCTCCGTGGATGTGGGCAATCCTTGCTTATGTGACTGGGTAGCTTATCATAGTTACAAGTCCCCTGAAACCCCTTTGTCGAAGCTGTAGGCTTATTAGCTTATGATTGACTGGTTTGTGGCTGAAGCTGTGGGCAACGAGGCTTGATATGCCCCGGCTACTGACAATGGTTACAAATCACTCCTCAGGCTGACCCCGAAGATACTGAAACTACAGATGCAGACCGAGCCTACTGTGACTGTCCTTGAGTGCGTGAACTATCCCCGGCCTTAGCCTTTTTCCACTGACTCCCGGAAGATGACGGAGTGTCACCGCGAGGCTGCTTATATGAACCCCTAATCTGTAACTGATCCTATTCCTCTGCCTCAGCTAGCATTTCCCTCTGGACTACCTCTCGGTAAGTCCTCAAATCAAGAATTGAGACCCATGGCCTAATGTCAAGATGTAGTTCATCCTGAAATTTCATTGCCCTAGCCTCATCTGTCGCCACCATATCCTCGGCATAACTAGAGAGAGAAGTAAATCGTGTCTCATACTCAATGACACTCATAGTGCCCTGATAAAGACCTGTGTACTGTATCCTCATATCCCGCCTCATAGCCCTAGGAAAGAAGCGCTCGAAGAACAAATCTCTGAACTCATTCCAAGTCATCACCTCCACATCGTGGATATTGGTCATAGATCTCCACTAGATATCGGCATCTCCCATAAACATAGAAGCTATCAAGGAGATCCTCAATTAGTCTATTAGAACTACCATGCTATCAAGCTTGCGTACCATGAGATTAAACCATGCCTCTGAAACAAGCGGATCCATACTCCCTACAAATTGGTCGATCTTAACCTACTGTAACTTCATGAAGTAAATCAATCCCTCATTAACAACTGGTGTCGGTGCTGGTATAAGTATCGAGATCTGCATCCTTGCAATATGCTGACGAAACATCTGCTGAATAGACTCTGACATTCCCAGAGCCACTCCCTGTGCAATCTGCTCCTTATAAGTCGAAGCTCGTTGTGGATTAGAACCCATGCCACGAACTGGAATCCTAGGCCTTCCCGGACCCCTCGTAAACTCAGTGTCGTCCACTTGCCCCTCAACACCCTGACGTGAAGACTCTCTACGCGTGACAACCATGATGCTAAATGCACGAAAAGAAAGAGGTCAACAATAACGCAAGTTATTATGATCGAATGCAACTCACGCTATGAATGCATGAAAAAAAAAGCCTGCCAATGTATGTGGCATACAGTCATGCTAAAGCAGATATGCATATACAACATATTAAACAGATACTATAATCTTCTAGGTACTTAAGCACGCAAGCACATAGACATGTTATTAAACCAAGCACGTAAACGAGTTATAATACTAAAATATGTTATCAAGGCATACAAAGAAGTCAAAGTACACCAACAAAAGCATGATATGCACCTAAAACCCATTGTCCTAAGATGTTTGAACCTAGGAGCTCTGATACCACTTGTCGTGACCCAGATTTTATTTAACCTGGTGGGTCAGTGATGAACCGAGGATTGACCCGTGCACGGATCCAAATGCGGAAGCAAATGATAAACTAAGGCATCTAGAGATATAAATCATCCCTAAGGCACCAATGTAACCTCCAATGAAGTTGTGGAACTTAAAAAAAGCGAAATAGAATTTTAGAGTCAAAACATGCAAAATCCATTAACCAAGGGGTATAATGGTCAATTCACAATTAAAAGAATCAAATTGACTCTAAACAAGTCATACAAGGTGAATTCAACCTAATCTAATCATTTCATAACATTCCAAGAGGTTCTAAGAACATTGGATAAGAATCCCACAAAAACACCCTTTCCCGGTTTAAGCGAAAACTGACACTACCTTACTAAAACATGAATAACTCCCACCATCATTGGAATCTAAGAATGTAATTGGTACCATTGGAAATTTGACTCAAAATCCTAGAGTTTAAGCTCAAGAATCACCCCATTTGGGTTAGAAATGAAGAAGTTATGACCGTTTGAAGTTGGAACTTTAGTGCTGAAACATAACAGAGAAGCTGTGTGAATTAAAGCTATTTCGGTCAACCGAAATAGAGTTTCAGTCGACCAAACTGGGCATAATTTTGCTGAAAATATGTTTTTTGAGAGGAGGTTGGTTCAATAGACTAAAATGGACCATCGGCCGACCGAAATAGGCCATCGGTCGACCGAAATAGTTCTGAACAGTGAAAAAGGCTTATGGAATGGATGATTTACTGTTCATTGAAGTTTCTGAAAGCCATCAGTCGACCGAAATGGAGTTTTAGCTGACCGAAACACCTCGAAAAGCTGCTATAAGGCCTGCTATATGCCCAAGGTGTTAAGGTTCAACCCATGCTTTGAATCCTATGATGATTTGGTTCAAAAATAAAAGTTTAAAACTGATTTTCAAGGAGATTATGTATGTAAACATGCCAACAACATTAATATGAATAATTGAATGCAAAACAATGGCTCATGGCCTCATATATGTCAATTACAAGAATCTTATATGCTAAACCTCCAAGGTTGGGTAAAATATGCTTTTAAAGCAAACTATTGCACCAAATGAATAAAAGTGTTAAAGTAAACATGTTTGGCCCTTGGCCTCATTACAAACATATCCGTAGAATATCAAAAGGTGCACTCAAGTGCACACTACATGATTTGAACAATGAATACATATTTTGTCGTAATAAGCAAAATGAAGTGTGATATGCTAACAAGTGCATATTCTAACATAACAAAAATACTCCACGTAGTCTAGCGACTCTAAGATTGTTGTGCATCCCACAATATTACTTCTTTACCTGAAAAACACCCGGTAACTTCGGGGTGAGTAAACAAGTTTACTCGTAGGGAATAAGCATGCATAAGTTTAACTTATTACAAGGTTAACAATTTAATATAATTCAATCCATGCTATTAAAGTGACATTGAAAGTTTTAACATAGCACAATGAGATGAAATTTCACAAAGTTATCAACTTGGAAATTAAATGCAAAATCAAACCAAAGTGGATACTTGGATATTGCCCGGATTAAAACCGTACTCTTGGATTCACTTTAGGGCTATTAACCCATGAGTACCTTCCCCTAGTGCGCACTATAATGTAGGGAGCTCTCTATCTCCCGTACTAGAACCAAGTCCTAGCCAAGTCAAGTTCTTGATAATATCCCAAGTTTCCAAAATCAACAAGTAGAGCAACAAGTCATGATATGTGATAAAACACAATAAGTTCCATGAATTGAATGACTAAATCATTAGAACAACAAGGTAGAAATTAATTAAACTAATTAAGTAATTTATCTAGATTTCAAGAGTTGTCCAAATGATTCCAATTTAATATATAACAAGGAGTGACTCATGGACAGACCATATATCAAGTCAAAAATGGAATTTAAGCATGGTACAATTAAGTAGAATTTAAATCAATTTAAATTAAATTAATTCTCTAGATTTAAAAGCTCATTTAAATCATGCCAAATTAATATACAACAAAGATCAAGTCATGGCCGTGCCATATATCAAGTCTAAAGTGAATTACATATAAGCTACAATTAATCATTTATTTCTTATTTCAATACAAGACATGCATACAACTTGGATATCACTATAAGAACAATTTTAATCACTTGGAAAATAAATTATAACACCCCATACCTCAATAGAGAATTGAATCTCTATAATCAAGGACAGCCAAGCTTAAAAATGGAAAATTAAACAAGGGTTTTATAGAGGAGAGTGAGAGGAAAATAAAGTATTCCAAGCTTAATGGTTTTAGGTGAGTGGAAGGACACCAAAAATGAAGTCAAAACTCTAAGTGAAGCTTTGCTCCAATGGTAGTTAAGTTAAGGCTCTTGAGAGGAAAGAGATGAATGAATTAAAATGCAAACCCTAAGCTAAATGTGGTGGGATTCTCCACTCACTAAGTGCTCTTGGACTACCTCTCACACACACACTAATGCAACACTAATTGTGAAGCCTACACTTGTCATGAATCTAAGTAAACTTCCTAGATTTAATATCAAGCCTACACTTGTCAACCATCCATGCCAACAAGTGCTCTTATCCTTGGCCAACAAATGGGTGAATCTCCACCCTCCATGTGCTAAGAGATTGCGCTTACAAGTTACTCCACCCTAATGCCAACAAGTGGCACCATGAGAGTGTGACACTTATCACATTTTCTGAAAAATGTAAAAAGGTCCTTTTTGAAAATATCTTCCAAATTAAAATGTGAAATGGTCCCTAAGACGAAAAATAATTACTTTACTTAATTACACAAAAATCCCTTAAGTTATGAAAAATTACCAAAAGTCATGCATCAATGCCCTTTACTAGAGAAGTAAACATTTAACATGCTTTTCTACGAAAGTAAAAATGTAAATATCATGGATGTATGCAAAGCCGGAATCAAATCCGAGCACAAAAAGTGAGGTTATGCAAGGAAAAGTGATAAACGAGAAAAGAACGAAATAAAGAAAAGGACAAAAAAAAAAAAAAAAAAAAAAAGAATTTACTAAAAAAAGAAAATAAGGAAAATGACCGGGCCATTACAATCTACCTTCCTTAAAAAGGATTTCGTCCCCGAAATCGAATTGTACCTGAAAGAGAGAACAAATGGGGATACCGAGAATGAACCTCCTGTTCGAGCTCCCAGGTATCCTCCTCAACGCCGTGGTGTCTCCACAAGACCTTAACCAATAGAATGGTCTTGGTTCGCAAAACCTGCTCCAGTGAATCAAGAATTTGGACTGGATCTTCCTCGTAGGTCACGTCCTCATCAATAACAACATCTATCGCAAAACATGTTATGGATCCGGTTCGTATTTCCTCAGCATGGAAACGTGAAAGACGTCGTGAACCCTATCCAGGTCTAGTGGCAACGCCAAACGATAAGCAACTTCACCGACGCATTCCAATATCTCAAATGGTCCAATGAAACTAGGAGCCAACTTGCCCGTCTATCGAAATCTCAGAAGTTCCTTGCGCGGAGAAATCTTAAGAAAGACATGGTCTCCTACCTCAAAAGACAAGGATCGCCTCCTCCTGTCAGCGTAACTCTTCTGTCTACTCTGTGCGGTAGCCAACCACTGCCGAATCAACTTGATTTTCTCTGTAGTCTCGATGACAATGTCGAGACCCAAGGCAACGGTATCACCGACCTCGGTCTAACATACTGGAAATCTGCAAGGTCTGTCATACAACGCCTCAAAAGGTGCCATGCCAATAATGGTCTCGTAACTGTTGTTATAGGCAAAAATCAACTAAAGACAAGTAGTCCTCCCAACTACCCCCAAAATCCAAGATACAAGCCCATTACATATCCTCCAATATCTAAATGGTGCGTTTTGATTGACCATCAGTCTATGGATGGAATGTTGTGCTAAAATGAAGCCCCGTGTCAAGAGCCTCTTGAAAACTCTGCCAAAAGTGAGATATGAACTGCGGATCCCTATCCGAAACAATTGATACAAAAACCCCGTGAAGCCTGACAATCTACCTTACATACAGTCCACTCGGTCTCTCTGCACTGTTTGTCACTACCATGGGCAAGAAGTGAGCCGTCTTAGTCAACCTGTCAACTATGACCCAAATAGGATCATTCCCTACTTTGGATCTCGGAAGTCCCGTCACGAAATCCATAGTCATATGCTCCCACTTCCACTCTGCCATTGGTAATGGTTGCAACAAACCTGCCTGTCTCTAATGTTCTGCCTTCACTTGTTGACAAGTATGGCATCGAGCCACAAACTGTGAGATATCCCATTTCATACCCTGCCACCAAAACTGCCGTCGTAGATTGTGATACATCTTCATACCACCAGGATGGACTGGAGTCGAGAGTGGTGAAAATCCCGAAGAAAGTCTCACGACAAGATAAGGGAACAAGCATCATCCCCTTGTACCTAAGACCACCGTCTGAATATAAGGTCCAACCCTCTATATCCTCGCCACCAAGAATCCGAACATGGATGGCCTTCATCTCCCCATCCTCTAACTATACCTCAATAACTCTACTAACAAGAGCCGGTTGAGCCACAAGGCTAAACAAAATAGTCAGTGAGACATCCTCATAAGAATATAAACCAAGATCTGCAAGTTCTTCTAGCATCTTCCATCTGCGAATGGAATACTAGCAAGAGTCTATCGTGACTTCCTACTCAATGCGTCGGCCATCACATTGGCCTTACCTGGAAGGTACTATAACTCAAAGTCTTAGTCCTCCATGAACTAAACCCATCTTCATTGTCTCACGTTCAAATCCTTCTGAGAGAATAAATACTTGAGACTCTTGTGATCGGAGAAAACCTTAAACTTCTCCCCATACAAATAGTGTCTCCACCCCTTCAGGGCAAAGATTATTGCTGCTAACTCTAAATCATGTGTCAGATAGTTCAACTTGTGAGTCTTCAACTGTTGAGACCCATAAGTAACCACCCACTCTGTCTGTATTAAGACATAACCCAAACCTTCGCGTGAAGCATCATAAAAGATCACATAACCCAAACCACGTTCAGGAATGATCAAGACTGGAGCCGATGTCAACCTCACCTTCAACTCCTGAAAAGCAAACTCACATGCCTCTTTCCATACGAACTTGACTCCCTTGCGGGTAAGTTGAGTCATAGGTGCCGCCAAACAAGAGAAATCCCAAACAAATCTCCGATAATAGCCAGCTAGGCCAAGAAAACTCCGAATCTCAAACACTGTCTTCAGAGGTTCCTAATCCATCACTGATTCAATCTTTGACAGATCTACTGCAACTCCGCCCCCTGATACAACATGTCCAAGGAACTTCACTTCCGATAGCCAAAATTTGCACTTCTCGAACTTGGCGTACAACTGATTATCCCTAAGGATCTGCAATACTATCCTCAAATGATACTCATGTTCTTCTACCGAAGCTAAGTATACAAGAATGTCATCAACAAAACCTCAACGAACTGATCAAGATGGTCACTGAATACACGGTTCATCAAGTCCATAAAAGCTGCTGGAGCATTGGTCAAACCAAATGGCATCACCAGAAACTCATAATGGCCATACTGTGTGCGGAAAGCGGTCTTAGATATATCCTCATCCTTAACCCTCAACTGATAGTAACCCGACCTCAAATCAATCTTCGAAAAACATGTCGCTCCCTTCAATTGATCAAATAAGTCATCAATCATAGGCAAAGGATACCTATTTTTGATTGTGACATGGTTCAGCTTGTGATAATCGATGCAAAGTCTCAAAGACCCATCCTTCTTCTTCACAAAAAGAACCGGTGCTCCCTAAGGTAAAGCACTAGGACGAATAAAGCCCTTAGCTTTCAAATCATCCAATTGAGCTTTAAGCTCATCAAGCTCTGCCGGTGCCATATGGTACTGTGCCATAGAGATGGGCACTATACCAGGAATGACATCAATGGCAGAAATAACTTCCCTTGAAGGAGGTAACTCTGTTAGTTCCTCCGAAAAGTTATCTAGAAACTCCGCAACAACTGTTGGATAAACGCGGCCCAAACTGCTATCCTCATCAGCTAATAGGCTAGCCAAGTAGGACCTGTGGCGACTCCAGTCACCAATATTGAAAATAATTGTCGAGTGGGAATCGCTCCGATCTCCCACGAAGTGAAAACGATCTCCCGTGGGAGTGTAAACGGAAACTCGCCCACGGAAACAATTGATTGTGGCATGAAAGAAAGACAACCAGTCCATCCCGAAAATGACTTCAAAGCCTGTCATGTCGAAAATGACAAAATCGAACTCTAAAGTCTGCCCAGCTATCTCAATAGCATAACCCCGACAAACAAGGTCAAAAAACATAGAACCCCAACTGACGTGTCAACACAAAGGAAAACATCCCACTGCGTAACCTCCAGACCCAAAAAATGTGCAAATGATGCAGATATGAATGACTGTGATGCACCTGTGTCAATAAGAACTCTAGCCCAAGAACTGAAAACTAGAAAGATACCTCAAACTATAGATGTCCCAGCGAGGTATCGGCCTGTGTCAATGCGTAAGCTCGTTCCTAAGCCCCCGACTGCTGAGAACTGCCCTGGTGGCCCGACTGATGTCCGGAAGTAGTAGGCATAGAACCTCTACCTGGATAAGAACCAACTGGCAGCGCCACTGGCTGTGGTGCCTAAGGCACCCTGAAACTCGACTGAACAACTGTCGACTATACCGGTTTGGCCTGTGAACTAGTGCCACCCTGTGCTCTGCTCTGTGGATGCGGGCAATCCTTCCTCATGTGACCGGGCTGCTTACAATAGTTGCAAGTCCCCTAAAACCCCTTTGTCGAAGCTATAGGCTTACTAGCTTGTGATTCACTGGTCTGTGGCTAAAGCTGTGGGTAGCGAGGCTTGATATGCCCCGGCTGCTGATAATGGTGACAAATCACTCCTTTGGCTGACCCCGAAGATACTGGAACTACAGATGTAGACCGAGCCTGCTGCAACTGTCCTTGAGTGCGTGAACTATCCCCGGCCTAAGCCTTTTTCCACTGACTCCGGAAGATGACGGAGTGTCACTGCGAGGTTGCTTATATGAACTGCTAATCCGTAACTGATCCCATTCCTCTGCCTTAGCTAGCATTGCCCTCTGGACCACCTCTCTGTAAGTCCTCAAATCAAGAATTGAGACCCGTGGCCTGATGTCAAGATGTAGTCCATCCTAAAATTTCATTGCCCTGGCCTTATCTGTCGCCACCATATCCTCGGCATAACGAGAGAGAGAAGTAAATCGTGTCTCATACTCAATGACACTCATAGTGCCCTAATAAAGACCTATGAACTGTATCCTCATCTCCCGCCTCATAGCCCTAGGAAAGAATCGCTCAAAGAACAAATCCCTGAACTCATTCCAAGTCATCACCTCCACATCATGGATATTGGTCATAGATCTCCACCAGATATCGGCATCTCCCATGAACATAGAGGCTGTCAAGGAGATCCTCAATCGGTCTATAGGTACTGCCATGCTATCAAGCTTGCGTTCCATGAGATCAAACCAAGCCTCTGAAGCAAGCGGATCTATACTCCCTACAAATTGGTCGATCTTAACCCGCTGTAACTTCATGAAGTAATCCAATGCCTCATTAGCAACTGGTGCCAATGCTGGTATAGGTATCGGGATCTATATCCCTATAATATGCTGATGAAACATCTACTGAATAGACTCTGACATTCCCAGAGCCACTCCCTGTGCAATCTGCTCCTCATAAGTCAAAGCTCGTGGTGGATTAGAACCTATGCCACGAACTGGCATCCTAGGCCTTCCCGGACCCCTCGTAAACTCAGTGTCCTCCACTTGCTCCTCAACACCCTGACGTGAAGACTCTCTACGCATGATAACCATGATATTAATCGCACGAAAAGAAAGAGGTCAACAATAACATAAGTTATTATGACCGAATGCAACTCACGCTATGAATGCACAAAAAAAGAAGCATGTCAATGTATATGACATACAGTCATACTAAAGCAGATATGCATATAAAACATATTAAACAGATACTGAAATCTTCTAGGTACTTAAGCACGTAAGCACATAGACATGTTATCAAACCAAGCATGTAACCGTGTTATAATACTAAAACATGTTATCAAGGCATATGAATAAATCAAAGTACACCAATAAAAGCACGATATGCACCAAAAACCCATTATCATAAGGTTTACGAACCTAGGAGCTCTGATACCACTTGTCGTGACCCGGATTTTATTTAACCCGGTGGGTCAGTGATGAACCGAGATTTGACCCGTGTACGGATCCAGATACGGAAGCAAACGATAAACCAAGGCCTCTAGAGATATAAATCATCCCTAAGGCACCAATGTAAGCTTCCATGAAGTTGCAGAACTTAAAGAAAGCGAAATAGAATTCTAGAGTCAAAACATGCAAAATCCATTAACCAAGGGGTATAATGGTCAATTCATAGTTAAAAGGATAAAATTGACTCTAAAGAAGTCAAACAAGGTGAATAAAACCTAGTCTAATCATTTCATAACATTCCAAGAGGTTCTAAAAACATTGGACAAGAATCCCACAAAAACACCATTTCCCGGTTTAAGCGAAAATTGATACAACCTTACTAAAACATGAATAACTCTCACTGTGATTAGAATCTAAGAATATCATTGGTACCATTGGAAATTTGACTCAAAATCCTTGAGTTTAGGCTCAAGAATCACCCCGTTTGGGTTAGTCATGAAGGAGTTATAACCATTTGAAGTTGAAACTTCAGTGCTGAAACATAACAGAGAAGCTGCGCGAATACAAGCTATTTTGGTCGACCGAAATAGAGTTTCAGTCGACTGAACTGGGCATAATTTTGCTGAAAACATATTTTTTGAGAGGAGGTTGGTTTGGTAGACCGAAATAAACCATCGGTCAACCGAAATGGTTCTGAACAGTGAAAAAGGCTATTGGAATGGATGATTTACTGTGCATTGAAGTTTCCAAAAGCCATCGGTCAACCAAAATGGACCGAAACACCTCGAAAAGCTGCTATAAGGCCTATTATATGCCCAAGGTGTTAAGGTTCAACCCATGCTTTGCATCCTATGATGATTTGGTTCAAAAAAGAAAGTTTAAAACTGATTTTCAAGAAGATTAAGTATGTGAACATGCCAATAACCTTAATATGAATAATTGAATGCAAAACATTGGCTCATGGCCTCATACATGTCAATTACAAGAATCTCATATGCTAAACCTCCAAGGTTAGGTAAAATATGCTTTTAAAGAAAACTATTGCACCAAAAATAAATACAAGTGTTAAAGTAAACATGTTTGACCATTGGCCTCATTACAAACATATCCGTAGAGTATCAAAAGGTGTACTTAAGTGAACATTACATAATTTGTACAATGAATACATATTTTGTTGTAATAAGCAAAATGAAGTGTGACATGCTAACAAGTACATATTCTAACATAGTAAAAATACTCCAAGTAGTCTAGCAAGTCTAAGATTGTTGTGCATCCCACAATATTGCTTCTTTACCTGAAAAACACCCGGTAACTTCGGGGTAAGTAAACAAGTTTACTCGTAGAGAATGAGCATGCATAAGTTTAACTTATTACAAGGTTTGCAATTTCATATAATTCAATCCATGCTATTAAAGTGACATTGAAACTTTTAACATAGCACAATGAGATGAAATTTCATAAAGTTATCACTTGGAAATTAAATGCAAAATCAAACCAAAGTGGATACTTAGATATTGCCCAGATTAAAACTGTACTCTTGGGATCACTTTAGGTCTATTAACCCATGGGTACCTTCCCTTGGTGCGCACTATAATGTAGGGAGCTCTGTATCTCCCGTACTAGAACCAAGTCCTAGCTAAGTCAAGTTCTTGATAATATCTCAAGTTTCCAAAATCAACAAGTAGAGCAACAAGTCATGATATGTGATAAAACATAATAAGTTCTGTGAATTGAATGACTAAATCATTTGAACAATAAGGTAGAAATTAATTAAACTAATTAAGTAATTTCTCTAGATTTCAAGAGTTGTCCAAATGATTCCAATTTAATATATAACAAGGAGTGACTCATGGACATGCCATCTATCAAGTCAAAAATGGAATTTAAGCAGGTACAATTAAGTAGAATTTAAATCAACTTTAATTAAATTAAATCTTTAGATTTAAAAGTTCATTTAAATCTTGCCAAATTAATATACAACAAAGATCAAGTCATGGCCATGCCATATATCAAGTCTAAAGTGAATTACATACAAGCTACGATTAATCATTTATTTCTTATTTTAATACAAGACATGCATACAACTTGATATCACTATAAGAACAATTTTAATCACTTGGAAAATAAATTATAACACCCCCTACCTCAATAGAGAATTGAATCTCTATAATCCAAGAAAACCAAGCTTAAAAATGGAAAATTAAACAAGGGTTTTATAGAGGAGAGTGAGAGAAAACTAAAATATTCCAAGCTTAATGGTTTTAGGTGAGTGGAAGGACACAAAAAATGAAGTCAAAGCTCTAAGTCAAGTGATAAGCGCCGAATATTGCGTATTCAAGCGCCCTTAGCTGCATTAGTTAAATCCATCTTTTAATTATTCTTTGTAAGTTATCTTTATTTGCACGCTTTTATTTATTTTCAGGTTCATTGGCCAAAAAGGAGCAAAAATGGTGTTTTATCAAATCTTTGAATAGCAATGTGCTCAAGGCTAAGTTCTGGCAGCAGCGGAATCTGACTTTGATTGCCATTTTTGACCGATCAAACTTGAGTACTGGACTTTCATTTAAACATGACATATTTAGAGCTTCGATTTAACTTTCAAAATCTTTAAACGGTTCGTCATTTGGAGTTCGGAGCAAAAAGTTATGGCTGTTCTACCAAAGTTGTGCAAAGCAGGTTAAGAGCAAGAAGCTCACTGGACTAACTTCGAGCACTTGAAGTCCTTAGTTCGAGCACTCGAAGTGCTAGTTTGAGCACTCGAAGTCCTTAGTTCGAGCGCTCGAACTCCGGGCAGTTCCTCTCCGAGAACAATCACTTCAGCCCACTTGCACCTTGTTTCTCTCATCTCTGATTTCTATCTTTATGGGTTGGTTGGAGATATCTTTTGGTGGATTTCTGTGCATTGTTTGGTGGAGGGAGATGTCTATACAAAAGAGGGGAACCACACAAACAAAACATATCTCATCTTTACAAGATTTTTGGAGAGAGAAAGGGGAGGAAAAGATAGAGTTCTTAAAGCCAAGGAAAGGGAGCTCGAAAATGGAGGTTCCAACCAAGCTTCTTCCTTCTTCTAAAGCTTCTATGGGTAACTAAACCTCCATCTAGGGAGGTGATGAAGCCCCTCCCTTGTAAGCATGTCCTAGTATAATTCTATTTTGGGGATTGCAATGTATAATCTTTGGTCTTTTCATGGTCTAGAGTATCTTGCCTTTTGTAATGGATCTTCATGTATTTAAATGATTAATGTTGAGTCAATTATCTATCTTTGATGGTTTATTCTTTTAATCATGTTGCTTGCACTCTCATGGTGACAATGGTAGTGAGATCATGGAATTGTTTTAATGGCATGGAGTTGGAGGACTT
This sequence comes from Cornus florida, assembly GCF_030987335.1. Classification (NCBI taxonomy): domain Eukaryota; kingdom Viridiplantae; phylum Streptophyta; class Magnoliopsida; order Cornales; family Cornaceae; genus Cornus; species Cornus florida. The sequence continues at coordinate 16,165,898 of NW_026775571.1, read as the reverse complement.
TGATAGATCATTGCTTAGGTGAAACCTTTGATGATTTATGCTTATTTCTTGCCTTTATGTGCTTCATCATTTTATCTAGGGCTTGATAGTTTTTCATTCAAGTAAATGTGGTTAAGCTACACCTTAGTTAGGTAGTCTAAACATGTTAACCTTTGATAGATTATGCTTGCTTCAGATTTAATGAATTTCTTGAGGATATTGTAGCAACCAAGTGTGCTATGTATCATGACCATATATATATTGTTTTCCCCCAATTTAGCTCTAATAGCATGTGTATAGGGATGGAGGCGGATTCACTTCCCTAGTCCTTTTTACTTGTAGTTCATCTCCTTTAAACTCTTGCAAAACTTTTACTTTATGCACTTTAATTTCATAACTTAAGTGACAACCAACAAATCCTCTAAGAACACCTCTATCATTCTAAAAAGACTCTAGACACTTAGGTTGCCATAGATTAGCGCAGTCCCAGTGGTTCAACTTACCTGACCAATAGCCCTATTTTACAATGATTCGTGCTATTGCGAAGGTTGATTTATAATTGTAATCGACTCAACCGACCAATTTTTGGCGCCGTTGCCGGGGACTGCAAACGGTTTAGCAACCTAAGTTCTAGGGATAATTTTAGTTTGATTGTTAATATTGTGTCTTACGAATATTTCTTGTGCGGTTTTGACCATCTTTGTGTTTTAAGTGTTAGTGAGATTCTAGGAACTCGGGGCTCACTGAGGGGACGCCAGCAAATTTGTAAGTTTCGGGGACTCCAGGTAAGTTTCTTGACCTTCTAGTTTTGAATTTGTAATATAATGTGCATGTGTTAACCCTAGTAATAATTTAGTTTTAAAGCCCTGGTTGAGGCTCTTATCTTGTTTAAATTTCATGTCCAAGCATCGGTCCTTGTCGTGGCCATTTAAATTCTGTCTTGCTAATTGAGGAGAATGGAAACATCATATGTGGAGTTGGGAATGATGAATAGTAGCATTGATAGCATTATATATTGTTGATGTTTGGCCGTAGATCGCTCTCCCTACCAACTCTTGACTCGCCAGTTGACATAAATTCACTTGAAAGAACGCTTAGACGAAACCTTAAGGAATCTTCTAGCGTAAGAGAGCTTGAAACTGAATTTAACACAATGGCTGAAAATGTAGGAGATGCTCGAAATGAGGGAATTAGGGCCGAAATTCCAAATGAAGAGCCAATGACTCTCAGGGACCATTTCATCCCTACTACATATGCTTCACCTTCATGCATAGTGATGCCAAACATTGATGCGGCTCAATATGAGATCAAAGCAAGTACCATTCAAATGCTTCCATCTTTCCATGGCCTTGATAATGAAGATCCGTATAAGCATCTTGATGAATTCCTTGAAATCTGTTCGACCATCCGGTTGAGAGGTTTTCCTGAGAATGCACTCCATCTGCATCTTTTTCCATTTTCTTTAAAAGATAGGGCAAAGTATTGGTTAAACTTACTCACTCCAAATTCTATCACTTCTTGGGCTCAATTATAGCAAGAATTCCTTAAGAAGTATTATCCGGTGAGTAAAACCAACCAAATGAGGCGTTCCATTCTTAGCTTTTCTCAAACGGATGGAGAACAACTCTACGAGACTTGGGAAAGGCTACAAGACCTTCTTAGAAAATGTCCGCATCATTTGATTCCAAAATGGCAATTGGTGCAAGCTTTCTATGCTGGCTTAACCGAACCCCATAGATTCATGGTTGACTCTTCTTGTGGCGGGATGTTCATGTCCAAGAATGCAGATGAGGCTTGGACCCTACCAGAGAATTTAAGCGAAAACTCACTTCAACATAATTCTCGTAAGGCTCCGACCTCAACCAATGCAAAGAACACCAACCCGTGTCAACTAAAATCAATAAGGGAGGAATCATCCCAAGTGGATGCCATAGCTCATAAATTCTATCAATTGATGGCACCACATCTCTCTCCTTCATTATCTCAAAATTCGGCAAGTTCGGTATACTCATCATATTCTAATCCATTCCATCTCACGGAAGATTGTCCCACACCGGAGCAATATTCCAATCCAAATGATGAACAAGCTCATGCCATGTTCTCAAGATCCGGGAATAATCCCTATTCCAATACCTACAATCCGGGATGGTGAGATCACCCTAATTTTTCGTGGCAACAACAAGCCCAACAAAACTCCCAATTCCAAAATCAAGGGCATCAAAATCAGCCCCCTCCTCAATTTCAAAATAGGTAATTTCCAGCCTCCTCAAGCTACCGTCCTCCGTATAATCCAAATGTCTCTAATCAACCTCCGGTCTACCCAACTGATGAAATTGTGGCTGCAAACAAGCAAATGATGGAGTCATTAAATAAGCAAATCATGGACTCCAACAAGCAACTCTTAACATCTTTGCAACCTACTCTTCAAATGGTTCACTCTCATACTCAATCCATAGCTAAGCTCAAAAATCAAGTGGGCCAAATAGCTAACTCTGTGAACCAATTGCTTCAGAAGGACAAGGGTAAGCTTCCCGCTCAACTATTTAAAAATCCTAGAGGGATGCATGCGATTGATGAAACCCTTCCATCGAGTGGGCCGAGTCATGAGCATGTTCAAGCGATTACCACCCTTAGGAGTGGTAGAGTGGTTGACAACAAGGTTGATGGAGACAAAAATGGAAAAGAACCTCCTTTGAGAAATCCAAATTCGAGCTCTTCCAATCAAATTCCAAGCTCTTCTTGTCCAAATACCATTCACGGAAATCCCACACATGTTAACCCAAGTGTGGAAACTACTTATGAGCTAAAAGCTCCGTTTCCGCAACGTCTTCAAGAGTCAACACACATTGGGAACAAGAATTGTAAAATTCAAGACATGTGGGAAGTTTTCAAGCAAGTGAAGATTAACTTGCCCCTCTTGGATGCTATCAAGCAGATTCCTCCCTATGCGAAATTTCTCAAAGACTTGTGTACTCAAAAGCACACTTCTAAAAGTCATTTGCCAAAGAAAGTGAGGTTAACTGAAAATGTTAGTGCTATCATTCAGCACAGCACTCCTCCAAAGTATAAGGATCCGGGTGCCCCCACAATCTCTTGTGTCATTGGTGACAACAAAATCAAGAGGGCCCTCCTTGACTTAGGAGCTAGTGTGAATTTAATTCCATACTCAGTTTACTTACAACTTGGCCTTGGAGATTTAAAGCCGACTTCCATGGTTTTGCAACTTGTCGATAAATCGGTCAAGCATCCACGAGGCATTCTTGAGGATGTTATCATCCAAGTGGACAAATTCTACTTCCCGGTAGACTTTGTGGTTCTTGACACGGAACCGGTCCACGATCCAAAAAAGCATATTCCAATGATCCTTGGTAGGCCATTCTTAGCTACGGCTAATGCATCAATTAATTGCCGAACCGGGGTGATGGACATTGCTTTTGGAAATATGCAAGTCAAACTCCATATCTTTCATGCAACTCAACATCCTTCCAATGAGGATGATTGTTTTCTTGTTGATGTCATTGATGAAGTGGTTGAAGAATCTCTCCCCTTCATTCTAAGCAAGGACCCCCTTGAGTCTTGCATGTCTCATTTCGACTTCTTAAACTTTAATATTGACCAATCCATCCAAGAAGTTAATTCTCTGCTAGATGTCAACGCTATCATGGATTTTCCCCCTTGGAAAATTCCAAGAGAGCCGCTTCTCTGCTTTCCACTACTCCTCCGGTTCCGTCTTTGAAATCTCCACCGCTACTTGAACTTAAGCTGCTCCCGGCCTATCTCAAGTATGTATTCCTTGGTTCAAATCAAACTCTCCCAGTCATCATTGCATTGGATCTTCTAAAGGACCAAGAAACCAACCTTTTAGCGGTGCTACAAGAGCACAAAGAAGCTATTAGTTGGGAAGTGGCTGACTTGAAGGGAATTGACCCCTCCATCTGTATGCACCGCATTCATATGGAGGATGATGCAAAGCCTACTAGAGAGGTTCAGCGCCGGTTAAATCCTAACATGAAGGAAGTAATAAAATTGTTAGATGCGGGAATCATCTACCCCATCTCTGATAGCAAGTGGGTAAGCCCCACACAAGTTGTTCCAAAGAAATCCGGTCTCAGCATTGTTAAAAATTCAGCGGGTAAGCTCATGCCACAACAAACCACCACCAGGTGGCGTGTGTGTATTGATTACCGAAAGCTCAACTCGTCAACTAGGAAAGATCATTTTCCATTGCCATTTATTGATCAAATCCTAGAAAGGCTAGCCGGCCAAAGTTACTATTGTTTTCTCGACGGTTATTCCGGCTATAACCAAGTGGCAATCGCTCCTCAAGATCAATAGAAAACAACATTCACATGTCCCTTTGGAACTTTTGCATATCGACGCATGCCTTTTGGGCTATGTAATGCTCCTACAACGTTTCAAAGATGAATGATGTCCATATTTTCCGATATGGTTGAAAAATTCTTGGAAGGTTTCATGGACGATTTTTCTGTCTTCGGCTCTTCCTTTGATTCTTGTCTCAACAACCTATCTCTTGTACTCCAAAGATGTAAGGAGACAAATCTAATTCTAAGCTGGGAGAAGAGCCATTTCATGGTCCAAGAAGGCATTGTTCTAGGTCATGTCATCTCTAAACGGAGAATCGAGGTAGACAAGGCAAAAGTTGAGTTAATTTCTAACCTTCCTCCTCCCAATTCCGTCCATCAAATCTGTTCTTTTCTTAGCCATGCTGGTTTTTATCGCCACTTCATCAAAGACTTTAGCAAAGTCTCACGGCCCTTGTGCAACCTCTTAGCCAAGGATGTTCCATTTGATTTTGATGAAGCTTGTATGGAAGCTTTCATTAAACTTCGCACTCTCCTCTCATCTGCCCTAATAATGAAATCGCCTAATTGGTCTCTTCCTTTGAGATCATGTGCGATGCATCCGACTATGCATTAGGCGCGGTTTTGGGCCAACGTATGGACAAACTCCCATACGTCATTTATTACGCTAGTCGAACTCTTTCTGATGCTCAATTAAATTACACAACTACTGAAAAAGAGTTGCTAGCTGTGGTTATGCCTTGGACAAATTCCGCTCCTATCTTCTAGGTTCCAAGGTCATAGTTTTCTCGGATCATGCCGCCCTTCGGCATTTGCTATCAAAAAAGGAGACCAAACCCACTTGATTCGATGGATACTCTTACTTCAAGAGTTCGACATCGAAATTCGGGATAAAAAAGGGGCAGACAATGTTGTCGCCGATCATCTCTCTCGCTTACTCATTGAAAAATCATCCGATTTCGCTGTTGTCCGTGATTCTTTTCCGGATGAGCAACTCTTCCAAATTTCCCATGCAAATCTTCCATGGTTTGCGGATATTGTTAACTACCTTGCGGTAGGTAAAATTCCAACTCATTGGTCCAAACAAGAGAAGGACCAGTTCTTTTCCCAAGTCAAGCACTTCTTTTGGGAAGATCCGGAGCTATTCAAATACTGCCCGGACCAAATCATTCGGCGATGTATTCCCGAAGTTGAGACAACAAGCATTCTCAATTTCTCTCATACTCTTGCTTGTGGAGGCCATTTTAGTGCCAAAAAGACCGCTCACAAAGTTCTTCAAAGCGGATTCTATTGGCCCTCCTTGTTCCAAGATGCATACAATTTCTGTAAATCATGTGAAAAATGCGAAAGGCTCGGATCCATGTCCTAAAGAGACATGATGCCCCTCAATCCCATATTAATAATTGAATTTTTTGATGTGTGGGGAATCGACTTCATGGGACCATTTCCATCTTCTCATGGCTACGAGTACATCCTTGTAGCGGTGGATTATGTTTCCAAATAGGTAGAAGCCGCGGCCACCAGAACCAGTGATCATAAAGTTGTGATCGAGTTCATTTAAACTAACATCTTTAGTCGTTTTGGTACGCCCCGAGCAATCATCAACAATGGCGGATCACATTTCAGAAATCGTTATCTTAAATCCGTCCTTTCTAAGTATTCCGTCATCCATAAGGTTGCTACACCTTACCATCCTCAAACGAGTGGTCAAGTAGAGGTGTCTAACTGGCAGATAAAGCACATTTTGGAAAAAACGGTTCGCCCAGACCGCAAGGATTGGTCACTAAGACTAGACGATGCACTTTGGGCTTACCGGACGGCTTATAAGACACCCATTGGCATGTCGCCATATCAACTTATCTTTGGCAAAGCGTGTCATCTTCCAGTAGAATTAGAGCACCATGCTTTTTGGGCCATAAAAAGGCTAAATTTTGATCTCAAACAGGCTGGCTTTAATCGTGCTTTGCAACTGAATGAACTTGAGGAAATCCGAAATGATGCATACGAAAATGCCAAAATCTATAAGGCAAAGACTAAAGCTTTTCATGACAAGCACATTGTTAGCAAGTCTTTTGCCCCAGGACAAAAGGTTTGGCTTGTCAATTCCCGTTTGAAACTCTTTCCCGGTAAACTCCGGTCAAGATGGGATGGTCCATATATCGTCACTACTGTCTTCCCTCATGGAGCAATCGAACTCCAAGATCCGGCAAGAGGATCGCTCTTTACAGTTAATGGCCAACGACTTAAGCCTTGTATTGACGGCATAGTCCCAACCCGAAAAATTGAGGAAGTCCTCTTGACAGACCCAATTTATGAGGATTGATGCCTGTTCTAGCTTCGTCTAGCTTTCGACTTTAAATTTAGCACAGCAAAAGAAACACTTCTTTCTATTTCCAGACTTCTCTACATTTTCATTGCCTGGGCCTTGAAATTTTCTAGGAAATTGCTAAGTAAAGCCAAAATTTAACCTTATCTGGAATTATCTTAAATTGTGTCCAACAATTGAAACTGGTTCTCTTAGGCTTTCTACAACCCTTGTTCTCATACTTGGAAATTTTCAGCTCCATCCGGCAATTTTATTGGATTGTTGGAGTGCTTCACATGTGTATGACCTCTATATCTTTTTTATGCATTATTGAAAAATTAACTCCAAATTTCATTCATGCATTGAAGAGATGTTGGCAAATAGGCAATTTCAGTCATTTAACCCAAGCTTTGCTCCCTGGTCAAAATTTCGAGCACTCAAAGTCCAGGCTTCAAGCCCTTGAAACTTCCAATTTTCAGTTAGGAGCCTACTGTCTCAAGTTTGAGCACTCGAAGTCCTTACTTCGAGCGCTCGAAAGTCCATCGAAGCTCACTGCCTGAACTTCAAGCGCTCGAAGTGCACACTTCGAGCGCTCGAAACTCACTGCCTCAAGAACGAGCGCTCGAAGGCCTAACTTTGAGTGCTCGAACCCCCCTTCCCCAGTTTTTAAATCTGATCTCTCCCTCTCCCGCGTCTTTCTAACTCCCTAACCCATGACCTCCACCCTCCATTTCCACCTTTTCTCTCTCCCATTACTTCTCTCCTACCTCCCCCACTCCCTCCATCACCCACAACCACAACCTTTCCACCTTCCTCTCTTCCTCCATTAAATCCTACCCCTCTCCCACTCCCTCCATCACCCACAACCTCCACCTTTCCACCTTCCTCTCTTCCTCCATTAACTCATACCCACATCCCACTCCTCTCTTTCTTCTTCATCCATCCCTTTATATATGACCATCACCCCCATTATTCCTCCTCATTCCACCGGTGCCTTTCTTCACTCTTCTTCCAAGGTATGTCTCTTCTCTCTTTCTCTTCAATCTATGTGTTTTCTTATTACATTTGAGGAGTATGGGCATCAAATCTTTGGAGTTTAATTGTGCCTGTTGCTATGCTCTATCATAGAGAGCATTGTGTCTGAAATTTTTTAGGTTTCTTCATAGATTCCTCTCATTCTCACATCCTTTCTTTCTTTATGCATACCAGGTGTTCGCTGAAATTCCCCAACCAAGTTCGCCTCTCCATATGTCTCGTGTAGGACCTTCCCGTCGTCCTAGACCCTCTAAAGATGTTCTCGTCGTTCCTTATGAATAGCCTCGAGCCCCTTGGCTCGATAAAGAGCTCAATTATGAGCTTCTCTTCCCGCTCACGGGTGTCTTTGACACTCATCCCACCACTTCATGGGCTGTCACCGAGCTAGTTAGCCGGCGTCTTCAGCACATTTGCCAACCTGTTTCCAAGGTCACCTACCCCCGTGTGGTGTGGCTCTTCTTCCAGAATCTTAATTGCCCTGAAGAGCCGCCGGTCACTCTCACCACCTCCATTGATGGCATCCCTTTTTCCTTCACTCTTGCAGACATGGTGGCAGTATCTGGCTGCCCTCTGGAGTGCCCCGATGACATTGTTAATCGTGAGAATCTCCCTTTATATGAGGAGCCGGATACTTTAACTGTGGAGCAGGTTGTTGTTGCCATTTGCAACGTGGATGACCCTCATCGCCCTCGGAGCTTTACCCTCAAATCCACCCTTCCGGAGCGAGTTTGGTTCCTTGACTCCGTTCTCAAGCATAATGTTTATCCTTTGGCGCACAGCACCGAGCGCCGAGGCCTGATGTTGCAAACCTTGTATGCCATGGACCAAGGCAAATGGTTCTCTATCCCAGAACTCATTTGGGACACATTTATGCGGTTTTGGGACGAGTGTATCAACGCAAGGCAGCAGCGTCTTAAAAATCGGCCTTTGCCATTACCATTCTTTGTTATCAAGCTCTTGAAGTACAAGGGTTTCATGGTTCCTCCTCATGAACCAAGGGGTAAAAAGATTCAAACTTTTACTCTCCGCCGGTGGACCAATGTTCTAAGCCATTCTCGAAACCCTCGGCTCGTTGCTCCTCTTTTGCCCCACTCTCCATCTCCTCCTTTTTCTGAGGATGACCCCATGGCAGAGGACCCTAAAACGGACAAGCCTCCTGTTGATCTTCCGCCCAACCAAGCCTTCTTTCAGGATAGTCTTGCCCGTCTTCATGAGCGAATGGATCGTTTTGAGCTTTCTTTAGCCGACTACACACGGACTGTGCGGGAGGACTACTTCTGTGCCGAAGAAGACCATCGCCTTGCTGCTGACGACCGCCGTGTTGCGACGGAGGACCGTCACATGGCACAGGAGGACCGGCGTGAGACTCAATCCCTCCTCAATGCTATCCTCACCCGTTTTCCCCCGACCCCGTAGATAGCTACCAGTGTTGGACTTTTTCATTTTGTTTCGTAATTGTGTATGTTTCCTTTCTGTTTTTCCTTTACTTTTCAACTTTAGGATGTGCTATGCATAAGTTGCTCTGGTTCAACATGTTTGCCTCTCAGTTCCTTTTGTAATCATGTTTTTATGAATAAAAATCCTTTAGCATTTCTGTTATCTTCTTTTTCGACATTTTCTGTCCATATTTTACTATTTGTTACTATTTTTCTCGTTGTTCTGCTTTTTCTTCATGTCCCATTACAGGTGGCACATTTCAAGTTTGGGGGACTCATTTTGCGTTTTTATATAGCTGGACGCCTTTGCCTTCGTCGCTCCACTGGGTATTTTTGTTCCTTTTATCCCCTTTGCCCTTTTTTTTTTTTTTTTTCCATTTTTGTCTCCCATATTGAGGACAATGTGTCCTTCCAGTTTGGGGGTGCAACTTGCATTGTTGGTTCCATATTTTTGCTAAGCAATGACAGTATAATTTAAAACTAGGCGGAGATAAAGCATATGTTTAATACCGTGGATATGGAAGCTATTGTGAATTGTGAATTTTTGAAAATAAAGAAAAAATATGTGATTTTAAAATGATCATGTGGATTCAAATTAGTCTGTATAAATGTCTCAATTAGATTCTCGTTGGATTTTCCACTCTTTTATGCTTCACAATACACAGATGCACATTGGAAACTTAACCGTGAGACATGTAACTTGATTAACCATGATCTTGACCTAGTCAATTTGAATTGATGAGCCTAATAGATGGATACCTTTGGTGTGGAAAAAAAAAAAAAAAAAAAAAAAAAAAAAAACTTGACCAGTTTGAGTTTGTAGCCTTTCCAACTTGAGTTATTAAGCCCTAGGAGTGCCTCTACACTCAACACCCTAAAGCCATCTGGTTTGGGAGTTGTTGGCCTAACGCTTGCTATATGGGTTGGTTAGAAAGCTTAAAAGACTTAGACATTGCACGGTCATTCAAAAATATTTTTATTAAACATGGTTCGTTGGAGTTCGTAGCCTTGCCAATTCGAGCTATTAAGCCCTAGGAGTGTCTCTACACTCAACACCCTAAAGCCATCTGGTTTGGGAGTTGTTGGCCTAACGCTTGCTATACGGGTTGGTTAGAAAGCTTAAAGGATTTCAGCATTGCACAACTATTGTATGTGTCATTTTCGAGCCAAAATAAACTGTCAACAAGCAACAAAGTTGTTTGTAATTTAATTTATGCCTTAGGGACTTCATTTAAAAGGGAATTCAACGATTTGAAGACTTGTGTCTTGAAACTGGAAAAAGAAAGTAAAAGCCGCATGTTGTGAATCCAATCCACTTTCACTGAAGCTAGAGTTAATTTCCAGTCAAGAGATGATAATTAAGTTATTTATATAGACTAGGATGTTGATGCGTGTTTATTGAAATGTGTTTAACCAATTCTTTTTTGTATTAATGCTTCATATATGCATGGTAGTCTCCTCAATGACCCCGTCTCCAGTCCTGTGTCTGTTTCGAGTTATATTCGAGCTATGTATATATTTCATTTTGCCATAGTTGATTTTGTAGTAGCATTTCCATTGTTGTCATTTCATTGAGTTTTTCATTTTAGTTTTGCTAAGGGACTAGCAAAATGTAAGTTTGGGAGTGTGATAAGCGCCGAATATTGCATATTCAAGCGCCCTTAGCTGCATTAGTTAAATCCATCTTTTGATTATTCTTTGTAAATTATCTTTATTTGCACGCTTTTATTTATTTTCAGGTTCATTGGCCAAAAAGGAGCAAAAATAGTGTTTTATCAAATCTTTGAATAGCAATGCGCTTAAGGCTAAGTTCTGGCAGCAGCGGAATCTGACTTTGCTTGCCATTTTTGACAGATCAAACTCGAGTACTGGACTTCTATTTAACATGACATATTTAGAGCTTCGATTTAACTTTCAAAATCTTCAAACGGTTTGTCATTTGGAGTTCGGAGCAAAAAGTTATGGCTGTTCTACCAAAGTTATGCAAAGCAGGTTAAGAGCAAGGAGCTCACTGGACTAACTTCGAGCACTCAAAGTCCTTAGTTCAAGCGCTCGAAGTGCTAGTTCGAGCGCTCGAAGTCCTTAGTTCGAGCGCTCAAACTCCGGGCAGTTCCTCTCCGAGAACCATCACTTTAGCCCACTTGCACCTTGTTTCTCTCATCTCTGATTTCCATCTTTATGGGTTGGTTGGAGATGTCTTTTGGTGGATTTCTGTGCCTTGTTTAGTGGAGGGAGATGTCTATACAAAAGAGGGAAACCACACAAATGAAACATATCTCATCTTTGCAAGATTTTTGGAGAGAGAAAGAAGAGGAGAAGATAGAGTTCTTGAAGCCAAGGAAAGGGAGCTCGAAAATGGAGGTTCCAACCAAGCTTCTTCCTTCTTCTAAAGCTTCTATGGGTAACTAAACCTCCATCTATGGAGGTGATGAAGCCCCTCCCTTGTAAGCATGTCCTAGTATAGTTCTATTTTGGGGATTGCAATGTATAATCTTTGGTCTTTTCATGGTCTAGAGTATCTTGCCTTTTGTAATGGATCTTCATGTATTTAAATGATTAATGTTGAGTCAATTATCTATCTTTGATGGTTTATTCTTTTAATCATGTTGCTTGCACTCTCATGGTGACAATGGTAGTGAGATCATGGAATTATTTTAATGGCATGGAGTTGGAGGACTTTGATAGATCATTGCTTAGGTGAAACCTTTGATGATTTATGCGTATTTCTTGCCTTCATGTGCTTCATCATTTTATCTAGGGCTTGATAGTTTTTCATTCAAGTAAATGTGGTTAAGCTACACCTTAGTTAGGTAGTCTAAACATGTTAACCTTTGATAGATTATGCTTGCTTCAGATTTAATGAATTTCTTGAGGATATTATAGCAACCAAGTGTGCTATGTATCATGACCATATATATATTGTTTTCCCCCAATTTAGCTCTAATCTAGCATGTGTATAGGGATGGAGGCGGATTCACTTCCCTAGTCCTTTTTACTTATAGTTCATCTCCTTTAAACTCTTGCAAAACTTTTACTTTATGCACTTTAATTTCATAGCTTAAGTGACAACCAACAAATCCTCTATGAACACCTCTATCATTCTAAAAAGACTCTAGACACTTAGGTTGCCATAGATTAGTGCAGTCCCAGTGGTTCGACTTACCCGACCAATAGCCCTATTTTACAATGATTCGTGCTATTGCGAAGGTTGATTTATAATTGTAATCGACTCAACCGACCATCAAGCTTTGCTCCAATGGTAGGTAAGTTAAGGTTCTTCAGATGAAAGAGATGAATGAATTAAAATGCAAACCCTTAGCTAAATGTGGTGGGATTCTCCACTCACTAAGTGTTCTTGCACTACCTCTCACACGCGCACTAATGTAAGACTAATTGTGAAGCCTACACTTGTCATGAATCTAAGTAAGCTTCCTAGATTTCATATCAAGCCTACACTTGTCAACCATCCATGCCAACAAGTGCTCCTATGCTAGGCTAACAAATGGGTGAATCTCCACCCTCCATGTGTCAAGAGATTAAGCTTACAAGTTACTCCACCCTAATGCTAACAAGTGGCACCATGAGAGTGTGACACTTGTCACATTTTTTGAAAATTGCAAAAAGGTTCTTTTTAAAAATATCTTCCTAATTAAATTACAAAATGGTCCCTAAGACAAAAAAATATTTACTTTACTTAACTACACAAAACCCCACAAGTTATGAAAAATTACCAAAAGTCATGCTTCAATGCCCTTTAGTAGAAAGGTAAACATTTAACATGCTTTTCTACGAAAGTAAAAATGTTGATATCATGGAAATTAAATATCATGGATGTATGCAAAGTCGGAATCAAATCCAAGCACAAAAGTGAGGTTATGCAAGGAAAAGTGATAAACAAGAAAATGACGAAATAAGGAAAAAGATGAAAAAAAAAAAAAAAAAAAAAAAAAAAAAAAAATTTACCGAAAAAAAAAAAAAGAAGGAAAAGGACCGGGTCATTACAATTACAGTGCGCGAGCCTTGAAAGAAAAGCTCGAGCCATGGATGAAAAGCTCGAGCCTTGAAAGAAAAGCTCGAGCCATGGATGAAAAGCTCGAGCCATGGTGAAAAGCTTGAGCCTTGGATGCAAAGCTAGAGCTATTGATGTAAAGCTCGAGCCATGGACAGGAAGCTCAAGACATAGATAGAAAGGTAGAGCAATTAGGACAAAAGCTCGAGCCTTACCTGGAAGTTTTCGTAAACATCATATAAATTATTTTTTTAATTTAATTTTGAGGGTTCTTGAACATTAGATATGGACTAGGTATGAGTTTAAATAAATTCTAAATAGACTTAATTGTAACAATGCATGCTATTTGAATTCTTTAAGGAATGAATGGATTCAATCTTTTTAATTTGTTTAAACAATTGAGATTAAATGTGTAGTATGAATTGTATTTGGAGAATACTTATTTGACTGTATAATAAAATATCAACATATTTAAGATTCAGTTTGTGTAGGATATATGATGTAGGAAGCTTAAATAAATTTGATATTATGTTATTATGTTTATTTCTGGATTATTTGATGTACTTCTTTAATTGTTACATCAATTATTGGATTGTATGAATGTAATGCACCAGTATAGGATGGTGGCATTCTAGGGACTGATTTACTTATCAGTTAAGTCCTACCTATTTTTGTATAAGTGAATAGATTAACTAAAATGTTAAGTCTTACTTATATTCGTGTCAGGTCAACTGAACATGTTGGATGATACATCGTGGTTTACTTTATATTGGATATAACGGATGTTATATAGATATATATATATATATGCCATGATATGAGCTTGAGTTTCAGGATCAGTGGTAAGGGTGATTTTATTACCAGGGATGTGTAGCTAGATATAGTGTAGTTGTGTACCCTAATAAGTTTAGGTACTCATGCCCACTACATATGCGTTTTGCATGTTGCCTATTATTCAGGTTAAGGCAACCCTATAGTCTAGTGAGATTCTTTTAGTGTGTATATGTATTTATAGACTATGTAGTTATTGCATGAGTTAGCTATAGATGTGTAGTTTCTCTAGTCTCTATTTGGGTTGACGCAGAAAGAACTTATTCGTGGGCCTACCCACTATTATTTTGCAGGTGTTCGTTAGTTTTAGACATAAAGCCTGTTTGTGCTGAGCAGAGACAATCCACATCATTCTTCTGATTCTACATAGGATTCTTCTTTATATTTAGTTTTGGATTATACTTCATTTCAGTTATTTCAGTTGGGATATTATTAGGGGAGCACTAGATGGATTCCTGAGTTGTAATGATATCAGAGGTTTTGGATATTTTATTTCGATGATTAATTATTTATTAATTTAAGGATTTATTATTTAGTTTCTTTCCACTTATTTATTTATTCTTAATTTATTTTGTATTTTGTGTTCGATTATATACTTTAATTGTTTGATATCCCTCGGATCTGTGCTCGGACTTGATCACCCTTGGCTCTAGAATCGAGGGGTATCACAGTGGGCCTAACCCACTATTATTTTTCAGGTGTTCGTCAGTTTCAAACATAGAGCTTGTTCATGCTGAGCATAGATAGTCCACATCATTCTTCCGATTCTAGGTAGGATTCCTCTTCATATTTAGTTTCGGATTATACTTCAATTCAGCTATTTCAGTTGGGATATTATTAGGGGTCCATTAGATGGATTCCCGAGTTGTAATGATAGCGGAGGTTTTAAATATTTTATTTGGAGGATTAATTATTTATTAATTTAAAGATTTATTATTTAGTTTCTTTCCACTTATTTATTTATTTTTAATTCATTTTGTATTCTGTGTTCGATTATATACTTTAATTGTTTGATATCCCTCAAATCTGTACTCGGACTTGATCACCCGTGACTCTAGAATCGAAGGGTATCATAGCATCCATTTCCTTGAGGTTTCTAGAGATACAATTCTCTAGTGAGGTAGGGGTTGCCTTATATTTATATTCTTTGTGTATCTTGTGTTCTTTGAGGTTGATATACATTGTATGCATATTATATGAAGTTCTAGGTTGTATTTAGATGAATGTTATTATATCTAACCTAGGGTTTCATTTTGTGTAAGACTTGTATATGATTAATCTCGTGTAGTTGTTGTTTCATTTAGTATAGAATTAAATTCTAGTATTATTTTGTTGTTATAACTATAATATTCTAGAATTATTCTTGTCATTGATAATGTGTGTAATTAAACTATGTTGTTGTCTAAATTAGGGATTTAAGCTTACTTTGATAGCATGAATGAATTGCCTATATTGACAACCTTGTAGTGATGTAGTTGTATTTACATTGTAAATGTAATTGTAGTTTAGAAGACTTAGAGTATGAATTGTGTAATTGCATGTCTAAGGTTTACAATACTAGCATGACTAAATCCTTTATGTGTATGACATAATATTAGTATAAGTGTGTACAAGTTAAGAACATGATTGAATGACTATTGACTAGTCTACATTGTTTCAGTATTGTGAACTTGTTGATATATTCTCCATATGTATGAATCATGGTGTATGTGTGCCACTTTAGCCTTAGGTGCATAGTTGTCATCATTTTGTTCATGAGGTTACAAGTTGTGTGTATACGGCATGCATGACATGATTGAAGGATAGAAGCTATCCAAACTTGAGAAGTGGACATCAAGTCCAAGGGCTAAAAATCCCTAATAACACTTAGCCAGTAGGGTGCGGAACTGCACCAATCATTTTAATCGGATGTAATTTCTGTCATATCATCACATTACATCATAGAGTCATATGCGTGAGTTACATCATAGTGGAATCTACGTGTATGTTGAATTATAGTCCTTGGAATGGTGTAAACTTTGTTATTCTACTAGCTTTGTTGTAGTTATTCTTGCAAGTATATTATTATTATTTGATTTTGCATTTTATTTCAAGTTGACAATCCTAAGTAGTTGTAACTTATTGTTGGCATTGGTGTTTCTAATATTGTTTACTTGCGTTACTTGTCATGGATTGCTTTCAAAATATTTCAAAGTTAGCTTTAGGATGATCCCTTAGCTTCCCCTTGAAACTAGATGCTAGGAGGCATGACCCACATGTGCTTGGTTTATATTATACTTTCAAAAACCATTGAAACTTTAGGGTATACGCATATGTTTCATCCTAATGAGTAACTTGTTTACTCATCCTAGTTGATATTTGTTTTTCACGTAAGGAGACTTTCTTTGTTGATGCACAATATCCCTAACTTGGCTTGAGTTTCATTTGGACATCTTCTATATATTTTTGACATGCAAGTGTTGGCATGATTTAACTCTTTTGAAGTTGTTTATATATAACTTGTTTAAAAGCATGCCTTACTTCTTTTTGGCTGTGTAATAAGTACTTAAGTGCTCTATTTTGATGCTACTTTAATTTGTATGCATGTAAAGGATGTCATTTTTCTGCATGTTTTTATCTCCTTGACATGCCTTGCACTCAGGGGCATTTAGGTCATTTTACATTGCTTTTCATTTTGGTTTGGACTATAGTTGATTAGAAACTAATTTTTAGGTGGGTTACTTAACAATTTTTTTTCCAAAAAGTCCAGTTTTAGTCCTGAAAATCAAGCGTTTTTGAAAAATGACTGCTCGCAGCCAAATGTTTTTTCTTCTTGACATACCTTGTACTCGAGGGCATTTTGGTCATTTTACGTTACTTTTTATTTTTGGTTTGGACCATGGTTGATCAGAAGACTCATTTGTAAGGCGGTTTCTTCACAAATGTTTTCTAAAAAGTCCCGTTTTAGTTTTGAAAATCATATATTTTCAAAGACATGATTGCTCGCAGCCAAATCGATCATACCGGGCACATTTTGGCAATTTTTTTGTAAAACTTTAGAGATTCATATATTCTTCATTCTAACTCCAAATCAAGTGATTTTTTAGTCAAAGTTTATTAATTTTTCGTCTTTTATCCAATGATATGCAGTGTAGCATCCATTTCTGTTTAAAATGACCATTTTACCCCTAATGACATCTTTAACCTTCTTAAACCCTAACTTCCGCATTTACTTCTTTTGAGTCTCGTGATCTCTTAAGAGGTCACTTTGCCATCTTAGGGGTGGTGTCCATCTCTAGAGACCTTTTCTCTTTTGTTACTTTCGCGTTTCAGACTCGTTATCGGGTCAGTTTGCAGGTTACTCGCTGACGCACCAGGTTTTTTTAAAAATTTGGGTAGTCATAGTCCCATAATAGATTTATGATCTTTTCCTTCGGACAATAGTTGGCCCCCATATAGGGGATACGCTCAAGTGGGTTTTGTAAGGGGAAAATTTGAGCGCAACCTGTTAGGTTTGTGGCTCAAAATTTGTGCGCAAAAAATTAGTTTCCTTTTTCGTTTTGGAAGCTATGAGAAACAGTTTCCTGATTGGTTTTGGAATCCAGAAGACTTGGGGAAAAAGGCTAAATATTTGGGCAAGAAGTTATACCTGCTATTTTAGAGTTAAAGATGGATATGGTAACTCCTTGTAGGTAAGTTGATCCTTGTCCAACAAGGAATTGAGTTTTAAAGACTCTATAAATAGACATGGGTATGAGGGGTTTATAGAGAGAGAGAGAAGAGAGAAAAGATGTAAAGGATTTAAGGGTGAGTGCTATGAGGAGAGGGGGGATTATATATAATTCCTAAGTGTATACATGTAGCCTCAAAAGAGATGATGAGTGAGTGACTAGGGTTTTGACATATGGTTGTATATTCTCCTCCTTGATTCATAATAGAGAAATCTCTCTCTCCCATGGACGTAACTCTAGAGTTGGGTGAACCATGTAAAATATTGTGTTTTGTGTAACGACTCGGATTTCTCAATCCGAGTCGTTACAGGTGGTATCAGAGCTCCTAGGTTTGAATACCTTAGAGGACGGGTTTTGGGTGCATATCATGCTTATGTTGCCATGCTCTATGTGTTTATATGTTTTATGATAACATGTTTTGGTTTGATAACATGTTTATGTGCTTACGTGCTACATGTGGTATGCCGTTTGTTTAGCATGATTTAATTATTATGTAAAGAGCATAACATATGATGTATTCTAGATCAGATTTGTATATGCATAACTGTGTTGTATATTCGGCATGACACGAGATTGGTCATTGAGGCTCGAGTTGAGGTTGATGGTGATTGTAGTCACGGTTGTATTGTAGTTTAGGTTGTTGTTGACCTAGAGTTGGTTTTGAGGTAGGTGGAGAGACACCTTTTGTTTAGGCTCTCGTGGGGTGAGCCATTAGGCACAACCGTAGTACTGGATTTGTTGATTTTAGGCCATAGTTAGGTTTTGGACCTTTTGGGATCCTTGGTTGTTTTGGAAGGTTCCTCTGAGATTGCAATTTTCGTGGGCGGGTGCATGGCACTGTCATGCTACCATACTGGCAAGCTACAAGTGCAGTTCGGATGGAATCAGCATTGGGTTTTGTTCCGACAAGTGCAGTCCTTTTGATCGATAATGATGATTGTTGCTTTGGGGATCAATCATAGTGATTGATTTGGTTGTCTGATTGTATGGCTAGAGTTGCCATTTTCTTTGAGTTCTCCTTACGCGATGACGCTTTTGGGGTCAAGGCGATTGATAGATGCTTCAGGTAGAGAGAGCATTGCATTGTTAGTGTCACTTATAGTGTCACCCTTAGATTCAGAGATGGATTGTAAGAGTCTTACCATTGTGGTAAGGGCTCACGTTTGTTTTGAGACAGGTTGTTGTTGCATTGGTTTTTGGAGTCAGTGTATGGCTAGGACTGGTCCTTCCTTTTTACCTAGGCACTCTAGGACAGGATATCCATAGGGTTCATTGTTTCATCACTTTTGTTTTCTGCAGTTTCATTTACTACCATGTTATTAGTATGATTTATGATATTGTGATGCATGAGTAGGTGAAGGTCTGTCTATCCACGTTTACCTTCTTGTTGTGTAGCAATAGCATGCCTTTCTTATATGCTTCGAGATGCCATGTTGTTACTGCGCTTTAATGACATACTTTTGTGTTTATGTGGAGCCGTGCAGCATATGCTTTTGATTTTCATCATTGTAAGTAGATTTTCTTTCTGGTGGTTGCATTCCTTGTCATATGCATGACTTTCAGGTTTGGTTTTCCCATTCGTTTCCCTTGGTCACACGTAGTTTGTATACGGGTTTCCACAATGGTTTTGTGCTGGTTCGTGTTAGGGACTTCACAAGGAGTGAGTCTCTTCCCTCCATTGCGTTGTGCACTGTTTTTGGGTTGGTATGTCCATGAGGATCATCATTGTTGTCTTGAGTCCTTGGTGAGGATTTGATAGATTTTGGTCGACTTACTTCCATGTAGGGGGTGAAGTCGTTGACTTTGTTGTCTTTCATTTCAGAGATGGAGTCGTGGTGTTATCCTTTTTAGGACTGGTGGTCCCCTTTCTTTCGTGTCTTCCCTTGGGGTGTTCCTGCCGTGGTTGTTAATGGTTGTGGTGCTCTAGTGAGTTGATTGGTGTGAGACCATTTTACGGAGACTTATGTCCATATCTTTGAGGATTGTTTGATTCGTGAGGTGAGGTTGATGCTATTTTGAGAACGTCTTTTTGAGACTTGTTCCAGTTTTGGAGGTTTGGATGTGATTGACTCTTAGGAGGAGTTTTGGAGGATCGTTGTTGGATATGGCTTGCTTGTGGAGTTTTCTCATCCTAGTTATGACTAGGCATGGCCTTGAGGAATCGTAGTTCTAGTGGTTGTTTATAGATGGATCGAAATTGAGAAATTTTGATTTAGCTTGGTGTTGTCAAGTACGATTTTGAGAGACTCGTTCTATGACCTTGGTTGTCAAGATTTTAATATGTGTGCCACTTCGTGGACTTGTATTTCGAGGATCTAGTTATCCGTGATAGGGATTTTGATCCGATGTTTGATTACGGTGAGTAGTCTTATAGTTGATCTATTTTAGGATGATATTTGGGATTTTGAAGATGCTGTTTTGCTTGTCAGACTTTGGATTCGTAATTGATGTTGTCGATAGTAGTGTTTTGAGATGTTAAAATTGTTGGTCATTTTGTATTGAGGATTTAAGGCCTTAAGCGTAGCGGTACCTATGGCATTGTTGTCAGAGTTTTGGGATTGGCCATGATGGTCCAGCCGGACATCATTTTTGACATTGAAGTCATTTGTATCGAGAGGTTTCATGGGTAGACGTAGTGGGGGCAAGTTATGAATTGGTGCCTTATATTATCATGCTACCGTACAAGTTGTGTGCTGTGGGCGGGTACTAGTTGCCGTCGATGCTACCTTACTAATGAGTAAGTGTGGGCGGACACTAGGAATTGTCATTATTACCACACATTTGAGTACGTCGTAGGCGGGTTCTGGTCGCTATTCGTACTGTCATGTCGTCTTTGTTTAGTACTTGATTTGATTCATAGATATCTTGGAGTTCTGTTGGTAGTTGTTATTAGTTCCTTATGATGGTTCGTTAGGAGGGGTGCTTTCGATTGTTGTCTTCTGTTCCCTCGTCTGGCCTTAAGTTCTGTGTGTGAGTTTCAACTTGTGGTGTGGCCATGTGATCACTTTTCTTTTGAGGGGTTGTCCTGTCGTGAGCACGTGGGTGCGAATGATATGGGGTTATACGTTGTCTTCAGTTTTGGGATTGCTTTCATAGCATGTTGTGAGGGATACTCAGAGATGTACTTCGTAGTTATCCTGGTTTCGCCTTTTTGTTTTGTTGGGGCTATATTTCGAGGACGAAATCCCTTTAAGGTGGGAAGGTTGTAATGACCCAGTCATTTCTCTTCCTTTTCTTTTTCTCATATTTTAACGAATATTTTTTTTCCGTTGTCTTTTCCTTTTTGGGTTCAGTTTTTTATCACTTGATGTTGTCTCGAGTGCTCTAGAATGATTTCCGAGACTCTTTTCCTTAAATTGACAACTTCCTTTGGGGATTGTGTCATTTTCATATTTTATTTTTTTCCGAATACTATTCATATTTTGTCTTTTTCTCGTTTATCCTTTTTCCTTGCACAAGCTCACTTTTTGTGCTCGGATTTGATTCCGGTTTTGAACACATTCATGATATTTGATTTCCATGATAGTGGTATTTTAACTTTTCTAGAAAAGCATGTTGATTACTTACTTCTTTCATAAAGGGGCATTAATGCAAACTTTAGTGTAATTTTTCTTAACTTTTGGGGTTTTAGTGTAATTAAATAAAGTAATTATTTTTCATCTTAGGGATCATTTTGCAATTAAATTTGGAAGATATTTTCAAAAAGGACTTTTTTGTAATTTTTGAAAAGTGTGACAAGTGTCACACTCTCATTGGTCCACTTGTTGACATTTGTGTGGAAATACTTTAATGTATTGGATGATGACATTTGGAGGATGAGGATTCACCCACTTGTTGGCCTAGGATTGGTGCACTTGTTGGCTTGGATGGTTGATAAGTGTAGGTGTGGGATTAAGCCTAGGAAGGAGCCCTAGATTGGTGACAAGTGTAGGTTTACAATTTAGTCTTGCAAATATCTTTGGGCCACTTTGGGATTATGGTTTTAAAGGAGGGTTTTTGTGCAGTTGACCATAGATGTGTGTGTTGACTATGGTGTAAGAGCACATAGTGAGTGGAGGATTTCTATTTCCTACACTCACACTTAACTACATTATTTCATTCTCTTCTTTACAAGAAAACCCTAGCCTCCATGGATGGAGCTTGAAGCCTTAGGCATTGACCTTGATCTTTGAGGCCCTTCTACTTACTTTAGACCATAAAGCTTGGAATACTTTTTGTTCCCCTCATCCTCCTCTTCAAAACCCTTGAAGGATCTAGCCTAACTCCTAGTTTTGCTTTGGTATCTAGAGATTCAATTCTCTAGTCAGGTATTGATATATTATTTTGAAGTATTTTTATGTCATTATTGAGTGGTTTACATGCATGGAAGAGAAGGACTTGTATTTTGCCCTTAAACTATTTTAACTTAAAATTAATCTTGTCAAATTAAATATAGAATATGAAAATTTACTCAATTAGCTTTCATTTAGTTTTGGTTTCATGTAATTTGGATTTAATATGAATTAGTTATGAATTTTTGAAGTTACAAGCTAGTTGTTGGAAATTTGAAGCTTTTCTTTTTTGGTCCGAAAATGAATTTTTATGTAGAGCTGTGGGGCTTCAATTGCCTTGAAATTTTTATTAAAACTTTCCCCTTGGGTTTTACACTACTCAGAATTTTTCCACGATTTTAGAGCACTTTTAAATTTTTTTAAAAATCCGAAACTATCTATTGTCCATGTTTTTATTGCAGCTGGAAAACATATTTTTAGATGATTTATTTCACTAACCTTTTGACATTGGATTATGGCTTAAATTTCCAGTTTTACACTCTCATATGTTTACTTCCAAAATAAATTAGGTTTGCCTAATTTGGATGTCAAATTAATTTTTCATGAATTTTCAAAGTTGGAAGCTACAGGCTGAAAATGTGTTTTTTGGGCAGAATTTGTTTCAAAGTTGTGGGTCAAAACTATTTCAATTGGGAAAATATTTTGTTAAAATAAACTAATATTATCAAATTACAGTGTTTAACCTTTCATTGAGCTTTGGATTCATTCAATTTGGGTTGGAATTGAATTTTTTATGAATTTTACAAGTTGAAGGTAGCAAGCTGAAAAATCTGTTTTGCGGACCAAAAATTTAGGGCGATTTCATTTTGGTGGTAATTGGGATTTTCATTCCAATTGAGGTAGGGAATGTTTTAGGATTATTTGTGTGTTGTATTGTGTATTTGCCATGATTATACAACATATATGTATGCCTTGTATCAAATCTAGAAAGTTAGTAATTTTTATTTCTTTGTATAAGATTTAAAATTTATAATGATGTATAACTTTGATTTGAATTGTAACATGTTAGGAAATTATGCTTAGATATGTTAGTTAACATATACACAATTTGGATCATTTGATTAAGAATTACAACTTTTATTTAATATTTATCTTTAGTGAAAGTTTAATTCACATGGTTATACCAAGCATTAAATCAAGTTGTAATGTGGTATTCAAATAGGCCTTGGCATGTTCTCTAACATAGATTAAATTGAGGGCATTTAGAATTGTTTAAAAATCTAGAGGAAATTAATTAATTAGCTTGATTAATTTTGTTTTAAGTGTTTTAATCACTTAACCTGTCATTTGATGTTATATATATGATGACCATGACATGTCTTTAAATATATATTAAATTGAGGTTATTTGGATTACTTGAAATTTAGAGAATTTAACTATTTAGGTTTAATTAAATTCTACTTTATTACTCCATGGATTTAGTTGCATTTGGGAAGTTATTTCTATATTTAAATCATGGATTTTGATTTGATGTATGTTCACTTAATTACTTTTAAGCATTGGATAACATAGTTGTTACTTTTATATTCATGAGAATATGTTTTTCCTTATTGAATATATTGTTGCTATGTGTAAGGAATTACACACTTTGTATTTGACATCTTACATGCCATAGTAGTTGTGAATTTTGAGCATGTATTGTATAAGTTTCCAAAATTTGGATTGTGTTTGGTAAATAGTTGATATCTTGTATATACATGTTGATATATATACGTTGTTGCACAATTTGTTGATTTTGGAAACTTGGGGATGTCGTTGTTTGGCTACGTCTAAGACTTGGTTCTAGTACAGGGGATTGTCCCTCTATACAGTCTAGTGCGCACATAGGGAGGTTACCCATGGGCTAGTAACCCTAAAGTAACTATGTTTTCGGTCTGATCCGGCGTGACTTCCGAGTATCCCCTTTGTTTGATTTCGTATTTCATTTCAAGTTGATAACTAGATGATATCGTAACTTCTTGTTCCTTATTTGATTTCCTATTTTGAGCTTAAGATGTAGCTTTGTGAAAGCATGCTTCATGCGTTGTATTGGAAGTTCCATTGTTGGTTATATTGCATCGATATCATAATTTGTATTTTGATATTCAAATGTAGTTTAAGAATGACCTTATAGATTCATTTTGAACATAGACTTTAGGTGGCATGACCCACACTTGTTGTTTTCGTATTTTGGATTTCAAGTTGAAGACTTTGAGAATCTATATCTTATTGCCTTGTATAACATGTTTCCATGTTGTTTGAGTTACATGAACAATGTGATTATGATATAAATGATCTAGGTAGCTTAGGATGCTCCCTGGGTCTTATCTTGACATAGACGTTAGGTGGCATGAGCCCCTTTAACATGTTTCACCATAAGGTGATAAAATTGTAAAATGCTAGGTCGATGCATACTCATCTCCTACGAGTAGCTTTATGTTACTCACCCCTACGATACTGGGGCATATTTCAGGTACAAAACTCAGGATTTGAAGATTCCATTGCTCCTTGGATGGCTTACAGTTTCTAAGTTTCTATTTTATACAAGTGTTAGCATAAAATGCCTCTTTGTAGCCCTATTTGTTTAAACTTGTCTTCGTTGATTCGTATATGTAAAGTGTACATAAGTGCACTCTTTTCAATGTATTTAACATGCATGAGATGAGGCCGGAGGCCAATGAAATGTATCTCGTTTTCTATGCACTTTTGTTTGCAAAGTTTATTATGAAAATATTGGAAAATGTTAAGTCATTGCTTTATAACTTTCGCATCGGGTGTTGGAATTTCATATCTTTTCTGCCCGGACTCAGAATCAGATGATTCTTGAGTCTAATTTTGTTCATTTTTCATTGTCCTTCCAATGGTGTGCACGGTGGCACCCTTTTCAATAAGAAATGACCATTTTGCCCTTAGTTCATCTCCTTTCGGGTTAGGCATTCTTGCTTCATTTGCTTTGCTCATTTGAGTTTCGTGGCTTCATGGAGAATCATTTTGAGGCCTTAGGGATGACGTAGATCTCTTGAGGTCATTTAGCTTCTTTCGCTTCCGCATTTCGGGTCCGTTATTGGGTCAACTTCGGGTTCATCACTAACGCACCGGGTTGAAAAATCCGGGTTGTTACATTGTGTGTGGATGTGTGTGATTGTTATCTACATATATGCTTATTTGATGTGATGTGATGATGCTTCCGTTGTGTGTGATGAAGGGGGGATTTAACTCTCAACAACAGCCGACTGTTGAGTGGGTTGGAGCGAGTTAATTATCCCCAACAACTGGTATCAGAGCTGATGGTGGGTCAGAGCCTGTGATTGGTCCTGAAGATCAGTAGAAGAAGATTGATGTGAAGTTTGTTATAGTAAAGGATGATAATAAGATGTTATGGAGATTCAATCAAAGTTGATGACGATATGAAGGTATGAAGAAGGTGATAGAGATAAAGCCCATAAGGAACAAGTTTTGGGGACAAGCCAAGAGTGGTGATAGTTCTCAAGATGGGGCAAGGGGTGTGAAGAATGAAGGGGTTTGCTCTAAGCCCAATAAAGAGCAAAGGGGAGTATGAATAGTGAAGAGAAGAGGTTTGTTGTTTTGGCCAGAAAAATAATTGATGAAGATAAGTTGAAGATTGGTGGGTTGCCATGCGTGAGCAATTGAACACCAACGGGGTGGATAAAGAAGATAGAAGAAAAAATGAAGAATGATGATTTTGGGAAAAGGTAGGATTGTTAGAGTGTTTCTCAAGTTCATCAAAGTGCTTTAGTTGAGGTAGAGCTATGAAGAGCTTGGGGTGGAGGTATGAAGAGATCCTTGTTCGAGGTGGAGCTATGGAGAAGCACGTGAAGATAGAATTTTGAGCCAAGGTGGAGATTGTTAGGTTTATGGCTCAAAATTTGTGCGCAGAAAATTAGTTTCCTTTTTCATTTTGGAAGTTGTGAGAAACAGTTTCCTGATTGGTTTTGGAATGCAGAAGACTTGGGGAAAAAGGCTAAAGATTTGGGAAAGAAGTTATACCTACTATTTTAGAGTTGAAGATGGATATAGTAACTCCTTGTAGGTAAGTTGATCGTTGTCCAACAAGGAATTGAGTTTTGAAGACTCTATATATAGAGATAGGTATGAGGGGTTTAGAGAGAGAGAGAGAAGAGAGAAAAGATGTAAGGGGCTTAAGGGTGAGTGCTATGAGGAGAGGGGGGAGTATATGTAATTCCCAAGTGTATACATGTAACCTCAAAAGAGATGATGAGTGAGTGAGTGGGGTTTTGATATGTAGTTGTATATTCTCTTCCTTGATTCATAATAAAGAAATCTCTCTCTCCTATGGACGTAACCCTAGAGTTTGGTGAACCATGTAAAATATTGTGTTGTGTGTGGATGTGTGTGATTGTTATCTACATATATGCTTGTTTGATGTGATGTGATGATACTTCCGTTGTGTGTAATGAAGGGGGGATTTAACTCTCAACAATAGCCGACTGTTAAGTGGGTTGGAGCGAGTTAATTATCCTCAACACAGCCCACATCAACTAATATATTAAATAAAAAAAAGAGTACTCCTAAAGGAGTGTTGGACAAGTGCCTGAGCCTTAAACATGCATGTCCAAGTCCAACACCGATACAAGGCCTCCTCACAGTCGTGCCAGTGCTTCATAGCTAACATGTGTATGGGTCCCAGCTTGAGGATTTAATCTCAATCTTTTACTAACTTGAATATTTTTCTTCACGTAACCTCATCATATTAAATCTATTCCTTTCCATTTCAATATCCTCTTTTGAAATAAATTAATGACAGATTTTTTATTCTCTAAATCAATCACATTTAGTTTACCAGAACGGTTTTATTTGTTTTTATTTAATAATAAAAAATAAAACTCTTTAGTTGCTTATAATTGTAACCCACATAATAAAATTGAACATAAAATATCAGGTAAAAGAATTTATTTTATATGCACACAAAATCATTAAACTTTTATATATACTAAGCCTTTTTAATAGCAACATTGACTGAAAATTCTTGAATAAATTATTACTTGTTTATATAATCTTTAAAAATTCAATAAAATTTATTATAATTCACTAAAAAACTTTATTGAGTTATGTGGGAAAAAGCCGGGTATCGTTCTACTTTGGCACTATGTGTGAGATACAAAAAAATAAAAATAAAAAAAAATACTACGATGACCAATACTGCGACTGTGAACCTTGCTCGTATCAGACAAGTAACTCAGGGAGATTGTAATTTTGTTTTTGTTAGATAAATTCTGTGGCCAAAAAAAAAAAAATCCTTTTTAGTGAAAAGAGTATTTATGATATTATAGAATAAAGAAGATGTATTAAAAAAAATGCCGTAGAGTAGAAGAGTCCAAATACTGTCCTTCCATTTATTTTACTGTATGTCGCTCGCAACTTATTAAGTAGAAGTAGAACTTAGTTGAAAAGAAAAAAATAATAATAAAATAAAACAATAGATGACATTTATAACATAAGTTCCCTCCAGTTTTGGAAATACTGTTGATGGTGTATACTCACCCTAGCAATCAAGCACATCAATAAAGAAATAAATTATATTTTTAACACAAACTACATACACACTTCATGTTAATGTGAATCACCTCTTTTTAGTTTTCCTCAATGCTTCAACTCTAATGATATATTAACAAAACACATAGCTAAAGAAGTGTGAACACCCATTGTCATGCAAAAAATGCTGACATGGTTGAAAATATTTCAATTTTAAGGATAATTCTCAATAAATCAAACTTCTCCACTTTAGTTCTAATTACAAGGGCATATCAGAAATCAGAGAGAAAAGTATGAATCAAACATATATTAATAACATAACAAAGATGTGTGGAAAAGGGTTAGTCACCCTTGTGATTTTCTATTTACATGTTTCATAAAATAATGTTAATAATTTGCTGAAACAATTGAATAAGAGATCTTAGTACAACAGGTTAGCATCTTCAAATTCTATTCTCACTCGTAAATATATATATATATATATATATATATATATATATATATGCAATTTATTTAATTCTTTGTTGGAGTATTTTTAACTAAAATAAATTTGTAATTCAGTGGTTACTATTGGAAATTTTTATATATATATAAATAATAAAAATTATTTTATGGTCTTATGCACTACGTTTTCTAAAGTAAAATTGCAATGTAATTATTGATACTTGATGGATTGGGTTGTACTTTCCAATTTGGTGGTCTAATAGGGAGAACGGTTTTTTTATACCATTGGATTATGATTTTCCAACTTATTTGGTGTGATTCAATTCTAACCATTAATATCTAAGTTTTCATGATAGGAAGGGAGACTTAGGTATGCTTATTTGTAGAGAAGTCGTCCCCCCTATTATTGTTATATATAAAGGTTTTAAAACCCTTATTCAGACCAATCGTATCAACAACTCTTAGAAGGAAGTAAAGTGCTTTAATATTTTGCAGGAACTTACAGAGGATTACATGGATATTCTAAAGGTATATGTGCGTTAATCATCAATCAGGTACGAGTCTAAATTATTCTTTAATTAATTAAAATATTCTTAATTTCTACATGGATTAATTTAATTAAAACCCAACATTTGGCATCAGAGCCGGTAGAAATTAAGATAAAAGGAATTAAAAATATATCATATATTATTTAAATTTATGGGCATGAGAATATCTGGATTCAATTCACTATTTTCTAATTGATGGTGCCCGTTGATTTATTGTCGTGGTTGCCCACATGGCCGCTTGACTAGTGATTTATATTTTTTGTTTTGTTCTTCTATCTACTTGATTATATAGTCAGTAGAATACTGTTTAAGAATGGTATAATATGAAAAGTCAGTTAGCATTACTTTGAAAAACATGCCAATTGACTTGTGCCGCCACTAGTTTGTTTTCATGGTTATAGTGGTATTGGACTATGACTTCCTTGTTTTATTGTTAGCCTATATTAATCTTCTCAACAATTGCACAGGACTACACATAAGATCTTGTTGGTATTAATATGGCCTGTTGTTTAATTGCATGTTGTTAAATATATTTACAAATGTAGTTGTTGATTTTGTTTGTTAACTATGAAACTGTGTATTGTTTTATAGTGTTTTATAAACTAACTTTGTTTTAGATCTGTCAAATATTTTTGAGAATGACAATGCGGATTCCAAAAAAAAAAAAAATTAAAAAGCTGGTATTTAGACAAATCTGACTGTTGAACACATTTGTGCATATGAACCTGTATAAAGGAGGAAAACCATTATTACCAAGTTTGTGATATCTTTGTTACCCATCATGCATCATTTTGTTTCCTAGAAATTAAGTTAAGCTTTCCGAGTAATGCTTTTGCATAAAGGATTTCAAATAGAATGAGGTTTAATGATTGGTTTTGTGTGAATTATATACTGGTATACATGAAGTTAAAAATCTATCTATGTGTGTTTGCATTAATTTGTGCATGAAAAGAAAACTGTGAAATTTTGACTTTTCTTCTAAACTAATCGAAAAGATTGGTTTTATATTACTGAGTTTAATTAAAGGTTTAATAGAAGTAAGATTGGCGTGAAACTGTGAACATGTATATAGTTATCTCAGTGGATATAGCTGTTGAAGAATGCAAATTCCTATGTTTTGCTAATTCCTTCTAAAGATTCAAGTTTAATTGTTTAGTTTTAGGTTGAAAAATCTATGGGACTTGCGTGCCATAATCAAGCAGTATTAACCTAATTGATTTAAATATTCAAATACTTTAAATTGTTTATTAGATATATAATATACATGCGTCAAGTTTTGTTAATTTATTTTAATTAAAGTATAAAGAATTGAGATTCTTAAAATCTTGATTGATGTGCATGTTATTATTATATTGTTCACTGTAATTTCTTAAGATATATGAAAAAGCTTTATTTTATTTATATTAAAGTCATTTATATTACAGTGAAATCAAGTGTTCCACAATATTTGGATTTAGTTTATGTGCATTATAAATAAATTGTTGAACTTAAATAAATGAAAATTTTGCAGTTTAGGTTCTTCCATAGGGTTTAGGAAGAACGGTAAAGTGACCGTTTCAAATGTGGTAGCCAAAGTGGGTGATGCCTGCCAAAAGGTGACACGCTTACAGAGGTTATTATTTTTTGAAATTTTAAGACATTGGTATTATTGAGGTCTCACAGTACACTTACCTACACGAGGGCATTTGTTCTGCCAAAAGGTGATCAATGTCTTAGTGTGGGATAAGTGAGTAGAATATTTAAGAGTGCTTGAATTATAACTAAATAACCCTCTTGCCAAAAAGTAGTGAAAGTATTTAGCAATAATTCAAGTATAATTAAATATATCTATGTGCGATTTTATCATAGGTTTGGAGGTAAAGTATAATCTAAAATTCTGCCAAAAGGTGATTTTTAGATGGTATTTTATTTGTTCCCGAAGGGTGGATGGTTTTTACACATACTAAAACACCCTGAGAAATTCGACTTAAAACCCCAAGCACGAATTAAAGTAATAATCCCTAAAGTTATGACATATTATTTTATTTGTTGTTTATGTGGTGTTATTCAATATAATATTTATGACACTTCTGCAATTTAAAGATAGCTCATAGGGATTGAACCATTGAATGGTTAAAATTATATTACCTAGAAGACATGTTTTGATATTATATTGGGTTTCTTAGACCATGAGTCTATGTTTTTTGAAGAAGAAGCCCATATACCCAGTGCGGAGTCTTCTTAAGTGGAAAAATTGTTGCAATTTTAGGTGGACTAAAGTTACTACCATGCCATTAGGTTAATTTATGTTTCTATTGGTGATACTATTCAGGGTGGTATTCTGGTTTTTGATACTGCCAATGAGCTTCTTGATTTTATCAAGAAAGAGTTAATGGGCATTAAGAAGCAACTACAATACTGTTATCCGACATGGTTTATGCTAGTCATATATGATAGCAATGGTTCAGTGAGGGAGTGCATCTATAAGATGTGCAAGCTGGTTTATGATCTGAGGCAGTAGGGAATCATATTTGATGATAAATTATTAGTCCACATGGTGATCTATTCTCTACTTAAGTTAATTTTTTCAGCTTTTTCAAGGTGAATTATAATTCATAAGAAGTTGAATATGGCATTAGCCAGCTGTTAGCACTTTGTGTGATTGAAGGGGAGCGACCCAAATGTGTTAAAACTAAGTCAGCTCATCTTGTCGTGACATCAAGAATAGTTTCATGAAGAAACTAGGCGGCAAGAAAGTATAAAAGGCTAAAAAGAATAAAGAAAGGCAGAACAATACATGAAAAGACATTGATCATGGAATGATAAATGTTGGTTCTGTAGCAATAAATTGACATCAAAAAAGAAAGGTTATTGTGGTGAAATAGAAAAACAAAGCATGAAAGAAAATTGCCATTTTAATTTTTGAGCCTAACTTGGTAAAAGTATAGGTACAGACATGGTAGATGGATTCGAGTGTGATCCTACCTATTTCTTATTTTTCTATAGACTCGATACCTTCCGAATAAAATCATATTTTGGTTAGAGATGATTCATCTATGCTATGCATAGGATATTAGGGAATGTCTCTCAAAAGAGACTTGAACGCTTGGTCAAGGATGAGATTATTGGGTCATAAATTTTATGTGTTGGTTGTATCAAAGGACAGATGCAGAGAAACGCAATTTTGAGGCTAGTCGGTCATTTGGTCTTTTAGACTATATTTATACCGAATTTTGAGGTCCATTTCTTATTGCACCTCGTTTGCGGTAAATGTATTTCATTATCTTCATTTATGGGTTCTCAAGGTATAATTGTATACTTAATTCACCAAAAGTCCAAAGCACTTGATGTATCTAAAATATACCAGACTAAAGTTAAAAGTAGTTGGGTATGGTGATTATGGTTTTAAGATCGGACTAAGGTGCTGAGTTTTATTGAGAGAATGGTAATGAGGGTGTAAATTGTAGTACTTTCAGTACATACTTAAAAAATAAGGCATTGTGCCACAGTATACCATTCCTAGTTCTCCTGCGCAAAATAAAGTGATAGAAAAAGAGAAAGTGTAGGGATGTCTTATAGAGATAGAGTTATATAATGTAGATATCAAGGAGCTTGATTGTAATGACCCGGTCATTTTTCTTTCTTTTCTATTTCTCAGATTTTAACGGATATTTTTTTTCCGTTATCTTTTCCTTTTTGGGTTCGGTTTTTCATCACTTGATGTCGTCTCGAGTGCTCTGGAATGATTTCCGAGACTCTTTTCCTTGGATTGACAACTTCCTTTGGGGATTGTGTCATTTGCATATTTTATTTTTCCGAATACTATTCACATTTTGTCTTTTTCTCGTTTATCCTTTTTCCTTGCACAACCTCACTTTTTCTGCTCGGATTTGATTCCGGTTTTGCATGCATACATGATATTTGATTTCCATGCTAGTGGTATTTTTACTTTTTTAAAAAAGCATGTTGATTGCTTACTTCTTTCATAAAGGGGCACTAATGCATACTTTAGTATAATTATTCTTAACTTGTGGAGTTTTAGTGTAATTAAATAAAGTAATTATTTTTCATCTTAGGGACTATTTTGTAATTAAATTTGGAAGATATTTTCAAAAAGGACCTTTTTACAATTTTTAAAAATTGTGACAAGTGTCACACTCTCATTGGTCCACTTGTTGACATTTGTGTGGAAACACTTTAATGCATTGGATGATGACATTTGGAGGGTGAGGATTCACCCACTTGTTGGCTTAGGATTGGTGCACTTGTTGGCTTGGATGGTTGACAAGTGTAGGTGTGGGATTAAGCCTAGGAAGGAGCCATGGATTGGTGACAAGTGTAGGTTCATAATTTAGTCTTACAAATATCTTTGGGCCACTTTGGAATTATGGTTTTAAAGAAGGGTTTTTGTGCAATTGACCATAGATGTGTGTGTTGACCATAGTGTAAGAGCACATAGTGAGTGGAGGATTTCTATTTCCTCCACTCACACTTAACCACATTATTTCATTCTCTTCCTTACAAGAAAACCCTAGCCTCCATGGATGAAGCTTGAAGCCTTAGTAATTGACCTTGATCTTTGAGGCCCTTCCACTTACTTTAGACCATAAAGCTTGGAATACTTTCTGTTCCCCTCATCCTCCTCTTCAAAACCCTTGAAGGATCTAACCTAACTCCTAATTTTTCTTTGGTATCTAGAGATTCAATTCTCTAGTGAGGTATTGATCTATTATTTTGAAGTATTTTTATGTCATTATTGAGTGTTTTACATGCATGGAAGAGAAGGACTTGTATTTTGCCCTTAAACTATTTTAACTTGAAACTAATCTTGTCAAATTAAATATAGAATATGAAAATATACTCAATTAGCTTTCATTTAGTTTTGGTTTCATGCAATTTGGATTTAAAATGAATTAGTTATGAATTTTTGAAGTTGCAAGTTAGTTACTGGAAATTTGAAGTTTTTCCTTTTGGGTCGGGAAATTAATTTTTATATGGAGTTGTAGTACTTCAATTGCCTTGAAATTTTTACTGGAACTTCCCCCATAGGTATTTCACTACTCAAAATTTTTTCACGATTTTAGAGTATTTCTAAATTTTTTTTAAAATTCGAAACTATCTTCTCTCCATGTTTTTATTGTAGCTGGAAAACATATTTTTAGATGATTTATTTCACTAACCTTTTGACATTGGATCATGGCTTAAATTTTTAGTTTTACACTCTCATATGTTTACTTCCGAAATAAATTAGGTTTGCCCAATTTTGATGTCAAATGAATTTTTCATGAATTTTCAAAGTTGGAAGCTACAGGCTGAAAATGTGTTTTCTGGGCAGAATTTGTTCCAAAGTTGTAGGGCAAAACTGTTTCAATTGGGAAAATATTTTGTTAAACTAAATTGATATTATCAAATTACAGTATTTAAGCTTTCATTGGGCTTTGGATTCATTCAATTTGGGTTAGAATTAAATTTTTTAAGAATTTTACAAATTAAAGATAGCAAGCTGAAAAATCTGTTTTGCGGACCGAAAATTTGGGGCGATTTTATTTTAGTGGAAATTGGGATTTTCATTCGAATTGAGGTAGGGAATGTTTTAGGATTATTTGTGTATTGCATTGTGTGTTTGTCATGATTATACAACATATATGTATGCCTTGTATCAAATCTAGAAAGTTAGTAATTTTTATTTCTTTGTATAAGATTTAAAATTTATGATGATGTATAATTTTGATTTGAATTGTAACATGCTAGGAAATTATGCTTAAATATGTTGGTTAACATATATTAAATTTAGATCATTTGATTAAGAGTTACAACTTTTATTTAATATTTATCTTTAGTGAAAGTTTAATTCACATGGTTGTATCAAGCATTAAATCAAGTTGTAATGTGGTATTTAAATAGGCCTTGGCATGTTCTGTAACATAGATTAAATTGAGGGCATTTGGAATTGTTTAAAAATCTAGAGGAAATTAATTAATTAGCTTGATTAATTTTGTTTTAAGTGTTTTAATCGCTCAACTTGTCATTTGATGTTATATATATGATGACCATGACATGTCTTTCAATATATATTAAATTGAGGTTATTTGGATTAACTTGGAATTTAGAAAATTTAACTATTTATGTTTAATTAAATTCTACTTTATTACTCCATGGATTTAATTGCATTTTGGAAGTTGTTTCTATATTCAAATCATGGATTTGGATTTGATGTATGTTCACTTAATTACTTTTGAGCATTGGATAACATAATTGTTACTTTTATATTCATGAGAATATGTTTTTCCTTGTTGAATATATTGTTGCTATGTGTAAGGAATTGCAAACTTTGTATTTTACATTTTACATGCCATAGTAGTTGTGAATTTTGAGCATGTATTGTATAAGTTTCCAAAATTTGGATTGTGTTTGGTAAATAGTTGATATCTTGTATATACATGTTGATATATATACGTTGTTGCACAATTTATTGATTTTGGAAACTTGGGGATGTCATTGTTTGGCTACGGCTAGGACTTAGTTCTAGTATGGGGGATTGTCCCTCTATATAGTCTAGTGCGCACATAGGGAAGTTACCCATGGGCTAGTAACCCTAAAGTAACTATGTTGTCGGTCTGATCCGACGTGACGTCCAAGTATCCACTTTGTTTGATTTCATATTTCATTTCAAGTTGATAACTAGATGATATCATAATTTGTTGTTCCTTATTTGATTTCCTATTTTGAGCTTAAGATGTAGCTTTGTGAAAGCATGCTTCATGCATTGTATTGGAAGTTCCATTGTTGGTTAAATTACATCGATATCATAATTTGTGTTTTGATGTTCAAATGTAGTTTAGGAATGACCTTATAGATTCATTTTGAACATAGACGTTAGGTGGCATGATCCACATTTGTTGTTTTCATATTTTGGATTTCAAGTTGAAGACTTTGAGAATCTATATATTGTTATCTTTTATAACATGTTTCCATGTTGTTTGAATTGCATGAACAATGTGATTATGATATAAATGATCTAGGTAGCTTAGGATGCTCCCTGGGTCTCATCTTGACATAGACGTTAAGTGGCATGAGCCCCTTTAACATGTTTCACTATAAGGTGATAAAATTGTGAAATACTAGGTAGATGCATGCTCATCTCCTACGAGTAGTTTTATGTTACTCACCCTTATGATACTGTGGCATATTTCAAGTACAAAACTCAGGATTTGAAGATTCTATTGCTCCTTGGATGGCTTACAGTTTCTATTTTATGCAAGTGTTAGCATAAGATGCCTCTTTGTAGCCCTATTTGTTTAAACTTGTATTCGTTTATTCGTATATGTAAAGTGTACGTAAGTGCACTCTTTTCAATATTTTTAACATGTATGTGATGAGGCCGAAGGCCAATGACATGTATCTCGTTTTCTATGCACTTTTATTTTCAAAGTTTATTATGAAAATATTGAAAAATGTTAAGTCATTGCTTCATAACTTTCGCATCGGGTGTTGGAATTTCATATCTTTTCTGCCCGGACTCAGAATCAGACGATTCTTGAGTCTAATTTTGTTCATTTTTCGTTGTCCTTCCAATGGTGTGCACGGTGGCACTCTTTTCAATGAGAAATGACCATTTTGCCCTTAGTTCATCTCTTTTCGGGTTAGGCGTTCTTGCTTAATTTGCTTGGCTCATTTGAGTTCCATGGCTTCATGGAGAGTCATTCTAGGGCCTTAGGGATGACGTACATCACTTGAGGTCATTTGGCTTCTTTCGCTTCCGCATTTCGGGTCCATTATCTGGTCAACTTCCGGTTCGTCACTAACACACCGGGTTGAGAAATCCGGGTCGTTACTGGTGGTATCAGAGCTCCTAGGTTTGAATACCTTGGACGACGGGTTTTGGGTGCATATCATGCTTATGTTGTCATGCTCTATGTGTTTATATGCTTCATGATAACATATTTTGGTTTGATAACATGTTTATGTGCTTACGTGCTACATGTGTTATGCCGTTTGTTTAGCATGATTTAATTATTATGTAAAGAGCATGACATATGATGTATTCTAGATCAGATTTGTATATGCATAACTATGTTGCATATTTGGCATGACACGAGATTGGTCATTGAGGCTCGAGTTGAGGTTGATGGTGATTGTAGTTTAGGTTGTTATTGACCTAGAGTTGGTTTTAAGGTAGGTGGAGAGACACCTTTTGTTTAGGCTCTTGTGGGGTGAGCTATTAGGCACAACCGTAGTACTGGATTTGTTGATTTTAGGCCATGGTTAGGTTTTGGACCTTTTGGGATCCTTGGTTATTTTGGAAGATTCCTCTGAGATTACAATTTTCGTGGGCGAGTACGTTATGGGCGGTTGCATGGCACTGTCATGTTACCGTACTAGAAAGTTACGAGTGCAGTTCAGATGGAATTAGCGTTGTGTTTTGTTCTGACAGGTGTAGTCCTTTTGATCGATAATGATGATGGTTGTTTTGGGGATCAGTCGTAG
Source organism: Cornus florida (assembly GCF_030987335.1). Lineage (NCBI taxonomy): Eukaryota > Viridiplantae > Streptophyta > Magnoliopsida > Cornales > Cornaceae > Cornus > Cornus florida. The sequence continues at coordinate 16,128,989 of NW_026775571.1, read as the reverse complement.
TGATCGATTTGGTTGTCTGATTGTATGGCTAGAGTTACCATTTTCTTTGAGTTCTCCTTGTGCGATGACGCTTTTGGGGTCAAGTCAATTGATAGATGCTTCAGGTAGAGAAAACATTACATTGTTAGTGTCACTTATAGTGTCACCCTTAGATTCAGAGATGGATTGTAGGAGTCTTACCATTGTGTTAAGGGCTCACGTTTGTTTTGAGACAGGTTGTTGTTGCATTGGTTTTTGGAGTTAGTGTATGGCTAGGACTGGTCCATCCTTTTTACCTAGGCACTCTAGGACACGATATCCATAGGGTTCATTGTTGCATCACTTTTGTTTTCTGCAGTTTCATTTACTACCATATTAGTAGTATGATTTATGATATTGTGATGCATGAGTAGGTGGAGGTCTATCCACGTTTGCCTTCTTGTTGTGTGGCAATAACATGCCTTTCTTTTATGCTTCGAGATACCATGTTGTTACTGCGCTTTAATGACATACTTTTGTGTTTATGTGGAGACGTGCAGCATGTGCTTTTGATTTTCATCTATGTAAGTAGATTTTCTTTCTGGTAGTTGCATTCCTTGTCATATACATGACTTTCAGGTTTGGTTTTCCCATTCGTTTCCCTTGGTCGCACATAGTCTGTATGCGGGTTTCCACAATGGTTTTGTGCTGGTTCGTGTTAGGGACTACACAAGGAGTGAGTCTCTTCCCTCCGTTGCGTTGTGCACTGTTTTGGGGTTGGTTGGTCCATGAGGATCATCGTTGTTGTCTTGAATCGTTGGTGAGGATTTGATAGATTTTGGTCGACTTACTTCCATGTAGGGGGTGAAGTCGTTGACTTTGTTGTCTTTCATTTTAGAGATGGAGTTGTGGTGTTGTCATTTTTAGGACTGGTGGTCCCCTTTCTTTCGTGTCTTCCTTTGGGGAGTTCCTGCCGTGGTTGTTGATGGTTGTGGTGCTCAAGTGAGTTGATTGGTGTGAGATCATTTTATGGAGACTTATGTCCATATCTTTGAGGATTGTTTGATTTGTGAGGTGAGCCCGATGCTCTTTTAAGAATGTCTTTTGGAGACTTGTTCTAGTTTTGGAGGCCTGGATGTGGTTGACTCTTAGGAGGAGTTTTGGAGGATCGTTGTTGGATATGGCATGCTTATGGAGTTTTCTCATCCTAGTTATGACTAGGCATGGCCTTGAGGAATCATAGTTCCAGTGGTTGTTTATAGATGGATCGAAATTGAGGAATTTTGATTTAGCTTGGTGTTGTCAAGTACAATTTTGAGAGACTCGTTCTATGACCTTGGTTGTCAAGATTTTGATGTGTGTGCCACTTCGTGGACTTGTATTTCGAGGATCTAGTTATCCGTGATAGGGATATTGATCCGATGTTTGATTACGGTGAGTAGTCTTATAGTTGATCTATTTTAGGATGATATCTGGGATTTTGGAGATGCTGTTTTGCTTGTCAGACTTTGGATTCGTAATTGATATTGTTGATAGTAGTGTTTTGAGATGTTAAAATTGTTGGTCCTTTTGTATTGAGGATTTAAGGCCTTAAGCGTAGCGGTACCTATGGCATTGTTGTCAGAGTTTTGGGATTGGCCAGGATGGTCCGGCCGGACATCTTTGGACCATATCTCAACTCTTACAAAATGTTGGTTTCCATAGTGCTTTTGGTAATGATCATTTTTGACATTGAAGTCATTTGTATCGAGAGGTTTCATGGGTAGACCTAGTGGGGGCAGGTTATGAATTGGTGCCTTATACTGTCATGCTACCGTACAAGTTGTGTGCTATGGGCGGGTGCTAGTTGCCGTCGATGCTACCTTACTGACGATTAAGTGTGGGCGGACACTAGGAATTGTCATTGCTACCACACATTTGAGTACGTCGTGGGCGGGTTCTGGTCGTTATTCATACTGCCATGTCGTCTTTGTTTAGTACTTTGATTTGATTCATGGATATCTTGGAGTTTTGTTGGTGGTTATTTTTGGTTTCTTATGATGGTTCGTCAAGAGGGGTGCTTTCGATTGTTGTCTTCTGTTCCCTCGTCTGGCCTTAAGTTCTGTGTGTGAGTTTCAACTTGTGGTGTGGCCATGTGATCACTTTTCTTTTGAGGGGGTTGTCCTGTCGTGAGCACGTGGGTGCGAATGACATGGGGTTGTACGTTGTCTTCAGTTTTGGGATTGCTTTCGTAGCATGTTGTGAGGGATACTTAGAGATGTACCCCGTAGTTATCCTGGTTTCGCCTTTTTGTTTTGTTGGGGCTAGATTTCGGGGACGAAATCCCTTTAAGATAGGAAGGTTGTAATGACCCGGTCATTTTTCTTCCTTTTCTTTTTCTCAGATTTTAACGGATATTTTTTTTTCCGTTGTCTTTTCCTTTCTGGGTTCAGTTTTTCATCACTTGATATCGTCTCGAGTGCTCTGGAATGATTTCCGAGACTCTTTTCCTTGGATTGACAACTTCCTCTAGGGATTGTGTCATTTTCATATTTTATTTTTTCCGAACACTATTCACATTTTTTTTTTTTTTTCCTTTATCCTTTTTCCTTGCACAACCTTACTTTTTCTGCTCAGATTTGATTTTGGTTTTGCATGCATACATGATATTTGATGTCCATGATAGTGGTATTTTTACTTTTCTAGAAAAGCATGTTGATTGCTTACTTCTTTCATAAAGGGGAATTAATGCATACTTTAGTGTAATTATTCTTAACTTGTGGGGTTTTCGTGTAATTAAATAAAGTAATTATTTTTCATCTTAGGGACCATTTTGTAATTAAATTTGGAAGATATTTTCAAAAAGGACCTTTTTGTAATTTTAGAAAAGTGTGACAAGTGTCACACTCTCATTGGTCCACTTGTTGACATTTGTGTGGAAACACTTTAATGCATTGGATGCTGACATTTAGAGAGTGAGGATTCACCCACTTGTTGGCCTAGGATTGGTGCACTTGTTGGCTTGGATGTTGACAAGTGTAGGTGTGAGATTAAGCCTAGGAAGGAGCCATGGATTGGTGACAAGTGTAGGTTCATAATTTAGTCTTGCAAATATCTTTGGGCCACTTTGGAATTATGGTTTTAAATGACGGTTTTTGTGCAATTGACTATGGTGTAAGAGCACATAGTGAGTGGATGATCTATTTCCTCCACTCACACTTAACCACATTATTTCATTCTCTTCCTTACAAGAAAACCCTAGCCTCCATTGATGGAGCTTGAAGCCTTAGGCATTGACCTTGATCTTTGAGGCCTTTCCACTTACTTTAGACGATAAAGCTTGAAATACTTTTTGTTTCACTCATCCTCCTATTCAAAACCGTTGAAGGATCTAGCCTAACTCTTAGTTTTGCTTTGGTATCTAGAGATTCAATTCTCTAGTGATGTATTGATCTATTATTTTGAAGTATTTTTATGTCATTATTGAGTGTTTTACGTGCATGGAAGAGAAGGACTTGTATTTTGCCCTTAAATTATTTTCACTTGAAATTAATCTTGTCAAATTAAATATAGAATATGAAAATATACTCAATTAGCTTTCATTTAGTTTTGGGTTCATGTAATTTGGATTGAAAATGAATTAGTTATAAATTTTTGAAGTTGCAAGCTAGTTACTAGAAATTTAAAGCTTTTCCTTTTTGGTCCGGAAATTAATTTTTATATGAAGCTGTGCTGCTTTAATTGCCTTAAAATTTTACTGAAACTTCCCCCATGGGTTTTACACTACTCAAAAATTTTTCACGATTTTAGAGTATTTCTAAATTTTTTGAAAAATCCGAAACTATCTTCTGTCGATGTTTTTATTGCAGCTGAAAAACATATTTTTAGATGATTTATTTCACTAACCTTTTGACATTTGATCATGGCTTAAATTTTCAGTTTTATACTCTCATATGTTTACTTCCAAAATAAATTAGGTTTGCCCAATTTGGATATCAAATGAATTTTTCATGAATTTTCAAATTTGGAAGCTACAGGCTGAAAATGTGTTTTCTGGGCAGAATTTGTTTCAAAGTTGTAGGGCAAAACTGTTTCAATTAGGAAAATATTTTTTTAAACTAAATTGATATTATCAAATTACAGTGTTTAAGCTTTCATTGGGCATTGGATTCATTTGATTTGGGTTAGAGTTGAATTTTTTATGAAATTTACAAGTTGAAGGTAGCAAGCTGAAAAATCTGTTTTGCGGACCGAAAATTTGGGGCGATTTTATTTCGGTGGTAATTGGGATTTTCATTCCAATTGAGGTAGGGAATGTTTTAGGATTATTTGTGTAGTGTATTGTGTGTTTGCCATGATTATACAACATATATGTATGTCTTGTATCAAATCTAGAAAGTTAGTAATTTTTATTTCTTTGTATAAGATTTAAAATTTATGACGATGTATAACTTTGATTTGAATTGTAACATGCTAGGAAATTATGCTTAGATATGATTGTTAACATATATTAAATTTGGATCATTTGATTAAGAATTACAACTTTTATTTAATATTTATCTTTAGTGAAAGTTTAATTCACATGGTTGTATCAAGCATTAAATCAAGTTGTAATGTGGTATTTAAATAGGTCTTGGCATGTTCTGTAATATAGATTAAATTGAGGGCATTTGGAATTGTTTTAAAATCTAGAGGAAATTAATTAATTAGCTTGATTAATTTTGTTTTAAGTGTTTTAATTACTTAACTTGTCATTTGATGTTATATATATGATGACCATGACATGTCTTTCAATATATATTAAATTGAGGTTATTTGGATTAACTTGAAATTTAGAGAATTTAACTATTTATATTTAATTAAATTCTACTTTATTACTCCATGGATTTAATTGCATTTTGGAAGTTGTTTCTATATTTAAATCATGGATTTGGATTTGATGTATGTTCACTTGATTACTTTTGAGCATTGGATAACATAGTTGTTACTTTTATATTCATGAGAATATGTTTTTCCTTATTGAATATATTGTTGCTATGTGTAAGGAATTGCACATTTTGTATTTGACAGTTTACATGCCATAGTAGTTGTGAATTTTGAGCATGTATTGTATAAGTTTCCAAAATTTGGATTGTGCTTGGTAAATAGTTGATATCTTGTATATACATGTTGATATATATGCGTTGTTGCACAAGTTGTTGATTTTGAAAACTTGGGGATGTCGTTGTTTGGCTACGGTTAGGACTTGGTTCTAGTACGGGGGATTGTCCCTCTATATAGTCTAGTGTGCACATAGGGAGGTTACCCATGAGCTAGTAACCCTAAAGTAACTATGTTATCGGTCTGATCCAGCGTGACGTTCGAGTATCCACTTTGTTTGATTTTATATTTCATTTCAAGTTGATAACTAGATGATATCGTAACTTGTTATTCCTTATTTGATTTCCTATTTTGAGCTTAAGATGTAGTTTTGTGAAAACATGCTTTATGCATTGTATTGGAAGTTCCATTGTCTGTTAAATTGTATCGATATCATAATTTGTGTTTTGATGTTCAAATGTAGTTTAGGAATGACCTTATAGATTCATTTTGAACATAAACGTTAGGTGGCATGACCCACACTTGTTGTTTTCGTATTTTGGATTTCAAGTTGAAGACTTTGAGAATCTATATCTTGTTGTCTTATATAACATGTTTCCATGTTGTTTGAATTGCATGAACAATATGATTGTGATATAAATGATCTAGGTAGCTTAGGATGCTCCCTGGGTCTCATCTTGACATAGATGTTAGGTGGCATGAACCCCTTTAACATGTTTCACCATAAGGTGATAAAATTATGAAATGCTAGGTCGATGCATGCTCATCTCCTACAAGTAGCTTTATGTTACTCACCCCTATGATACTGGGGCATATTTTAGGTACGGAAATCAGGATTTGAAGATTCTATTGCTCCTTGGATGGCTTACAGTTTCTAAGTTTCTATTTTATGCAAGTGTTAGCATAAAATGCCTCTTTGTAGCCCTATTTGTTTAAACTTGTATTCGTTGATTCGTATATGTAAAGTGTACGTAAGTGCACTCTTTTTAATGTATTTAACATGTATGAGATGAGGCCGGAGGCCAATGACATGTATCTCGTTTTCTATGCACTTTTATTTTCAAAGTTTATTATGAAAATATTGGAAAATGTTAAGTCATTACTTCATAACTTTCGCATCGGGTGTTGGAATTTCATATCTTTTCTGCCCAGACTCAAAATCAGACAATTCTTAAGTCTAATTTTGTTCATTTTTCGTTGTCCTTCCAATGGTGTGCACAGTGGCACTCTTTTCAGTGAGAAATGACCATTTTGCCTTTAGTTCATCTCTTTTCGGGTTAGGCATTCTTGCTTCATTTGCTTAGCTCATTTGAGTTCCATGGCTTCATAGAGAGTCATTTTGGGGCCTTAGGGATGACGTACATCTCTTGAGGTCATTTGGCTTCTTTCGCTTCCGCATTTCGGATCCGTTATCTAGTCAACTTCCGGTTCATCACTAACGCACTAGGTTGAGAAATCCAGGTCGTTACATTGATACTCGCACTGTCAATGATTATTTTATTAGGCATCTTGAAAGATTAAAGGATTTGAGATTTTACTATCCTGTTGACTTATGGAGATTATTAGAATATGCATTGCATATTTAATGAGAGTGGTGAATCCAGTGGGAGTTTAAGATATTGTAGTTTCTTTTTGCAAAAAAGTATTTTCAGCATCTTTTCTATTTATTCCAGGCTTCATTCCACTTTCTTTAGTGGTTTCAGTTAAAGCTCATATTTCCACTCTTTTAATTATTTCTCCTTTGCAGACCTTTCTTTCAGTTTCCAATCTAGTTCCTAAGCCAATTTAGCTTAGGAGATCTTCTAGAGCTTGGAAGTATGCTGTAGTTGGTGATTTTGAGGTGTCTGATGGATATAAGACAAAAATTGATAGCTAAGTTCTTAAGCAAAAGTTAAGTATTGATTTCTTTGAGATTTTTTCTCTAGTTTCATTAAATGAGTCTTTAAGAGTCATTATTTCATTATCACTCGTTTATGGCTTAAACAAGTTTTACATAAGTAGTATCCTGATACAATGATTGCTAATTGTAGGTTCAAAGAGAATGTTATGGATAAATGCATATACCTCAAGTTCAGTGGGAGTCATTTTGTTTTCTTTGTTCTATATGTTGATAATATTTTGCTAGGTAGCAATGACCTTCATGTGATACATGATATTGAGAATTTTATGTAAAGTTTTTGACATGAAGGACATGGGTATGCAAAGTATGTCCTTGACATTAGAATCTATAGAGATCACGCTACTGGAATACTTGGACTTTCTCTAAAGGATTATATTAATTACGTATATGGAAACAATTTAAAGGTGACCAAGCATAGTAAGCCCATTGTCATAGAACACATTTTCAAGCATGAGAAGGTTAAGATTTAAGTACTATTAAGATTTTCCCATATGGTTACAGAAAGATTATTGCAAATCCTCTTACTAAAGTCTTTAGCCGAAGATAATAAAGCATTTAAAGAGCACGTGATTCGGATAGATGTTCGAGAGTCATTATGTTATGATGTCTGGTATTTCTTTTATATATGCTACACTGTAGTTAGTTTCTTTATGCTTTGTCGTGATAATTATTTTTCCTCCACTTTACACCGTATGGTGACAGTTATTTGCATCCAAAATAAAGTTATAATGCATTATTATTATTATTATTATCTTGATATATACGGTTTATGCATGTGCTATTATGTTTGTCTGGGAGTGGTATTTGACTCATGAGGTTGTTTGGGTTAGATGTGAAATTGACACTACATCGTTAAATCCAAAATAATTATTAAAGGTTGTCTGAGAGTGATATTTCACTCATACGGTTATTTGGGCTAGATATGAGATTGACGCTATATCGGTAAATCCAAATATAAGATTTGTCTGGGAGTGGTATTTCACTCATGAGGTTGTTTAGACTAGATGTGAGATTGACACCACATTGATAAATCTAAATATAAATATTAAAGTTTGCCTGTGGGAGTATTTCACACTCCATGAGGATAGCTTGGGCTAGATGTGGGATTGGCTCCATGTCGGTAAACCTTCAAACCGACCAGAAGGTTGGCGGTTTGCTGTAATATGTTCAGGTGACATACCGCGATGGTTTGAAGCAGGACGGATAGTGAGGTGTGCGTTTAGACCACATGTAGTTTGCATATCTCATGAAATACAGTAAAAAACACTATATTTGCTTGAATCCTAGATGGAATCGGTTTTGAAACCATGGAATTGTTTAGACTAATATATTACTTGTCTACTCATTCATGATCCACTATTGAGGAAATTTATGGAAGAGAGTGTTCTAAAGTTTCAATCCATCAATTTTGATAATTGTGTTTTCTAAATAAAAATGAGTGGCCACTCGACTTTTATAAAGTGCATTGCAATTCATAGTGTCATTTTATAAAACTTAAAGTGCATGGACCAAGTGGGAGATTGTTGGAAATTTTTATATATATGTAAAGAATAAAAATTATTTTATGGTCCTATGTACTACGTTTTCTAAAGTAGGATTGCAATGTAATTATTGATACTTGATGGATTGGGTTGTACTTTCTAATTTGGTGGTCTAATTAGGAGTATGGTTTTTCATACCAGATTTATTTGGTATTATTTAATTGTAACCATTAATATCTAAGTTTCTATAATAGGAAGGAAACTTAGGTATATTTGTTTGTAGAGAAGCCGTCCCCTTGTTGTTATTATATATAAGGGTTTTAAAACCCTTATTCAGATCTATCGTATCGACAACTCTCAGAAGGGGGTAAAACGCTCTAATATTTTGCAGGAACTCACAAAGGATTACATGGATATTCTAAAGGTATATGTGCGTTAATCATCAATCAGGTACTAGTCTAAATTATTCTTTAATTAATTAAAATATTCTTGATTTCTACATGGATTAATTTGATTAAAACCCAACAGTTACTACTTTTTTTTTTTCTTTTCATTTCTATTAAAAATTTTGGGAATAATTGATTTAGAAGGGAATTGCCGTAACAATAAGTAAAATTCCTGAATTATGAGTGGAATAAAAAGATTGGAACAATGAGATTTTAGTTTCTATTTTACTTTTTTTTTCTTTTTTTTTCTTTCTTTTCTTTTTTTTCTTTTTTTTTAATGTAAAAATGAGTTAGTAAAGGGTATTCAAGACATAAAGTTTCAAATGGACATCAATTAATAATTAACATTTGATTCTGATGACCTTTTATCTTTCTTTGAATTTCCCAACAAACTAACGGTACACCAATCTACTCATCTGAAACAATGATTTCATCATCTTTCGAGAAATTCTCAATCTACCGAAGTAGTAAATCATATATTGCCACCACAAAAAAAGGTGGACTAGTGAAAGGGAGCAAAACCCCTACTCACAACCTCTTACCAAACGATGTTGGATCATGTTACTAGAGCATGGAATGTTGATTTAACTACTAGTGTTTTTAATAAAAGAGATGCCAAACTGATCTTCAACTTCCTATTAGTGAGGGCAGTGGGACAGATAAAAAAGATCTGGGGTCTTACTTCAAGATGTAACGTTTCTGTTAAAAGTGCTTACAAGATGGCTTTGGTTTAATTGGAGAATTGTCCATCAAAAGTTTAAACAAGCTGTAATAGTATTGAACAAGAGCTTTCCTCATTCTGGAAGAATATATGGGTGATTTAAGTGCCAAGGAAAATAGTACAAATTTTTATTTGGCAGTGTTGTGATGTAGAATTGATTGTCGAAGCTTTTAGGATCCGTTTGGACCGCTAGGAAGCCAAACATGCATTAGGCTAATGTCGAAGTGCCCATATTTTACCCAACAGGAGATTTTTCGATCCGTACTCCATTTTTCGGTAAAATACCAAAACGGATTTTTCTGTCCTATAGGAAGCCTCAGGGGCGGAGTTAGGATTTTAATTCAAAGGGGGCGCAGTGTATAAAAGAAAATTATAATTTAAATAAGAAGAACAAAAAAAAAAAAAAAAATTTACATACTATATACATCATTCTTAAGTGTAAAAAGAAGGTTGTTAAGAAGTAGGAGGCCAAAAAATAATAAGATCGAAGAAGAAGAAGAAGAAAAAGGAAAGAAAAATGAGAATTTTGAAAGGAAGAAAAATTAGAGTTTGAGGAAAGAAGGAAAATTTAACTTTTTTTTTTTTAAGGAAATCAAAGAAATATAAAGAGTAAAAGAAAAAGGAAAGAAAAATTTAGAAGACATTTAAAAAAATTTAAAATTTTAGAGGGGCATTATATACAATTTTTTTTATAAATATACAAATTAAAATAAAACTTACTATATTTTATAATGGGCGGAACCAGGCTAGGAGGGGCATGTATCCCATTATCTAAACGAATTCGGATTGGGCTCAGATTTATATTTAGTAGTTTTATTTTATTAGGTTTTTTTTTCTCTATTGTTTCATAAATTTTATAAAAACTTTATTTATAAACTTATTTTTGAATATTAAAATTCTTTCAAAATTAGGTTTTCTTGTGTTATAAGATTTTATATTGCAATTAGTTTTCTCATGAATTATTTCGTACTTTGTGAATTTAATGTTATCTGTTCATTGTAAATAAACTCATCGCTTCCGTAATATTGTCGTGAAAGGCTCCCAGTAGTTTGTAATCTGAGAGTTGAGGAATGAATTGATAGTGCCGTGTGTAAGAGGTGTTGGACGAAGGATTGAGTCTATTGCCCACTTACTCTGTTATTGTCCTTTTCCTAGAATGGCTTGGAAGGCGAGTCCCTTGATAATGGAGTTTGGAGATGAGCGCATCAATTTTCTTGGAAGAACACGTGGCTATTCTTGAATTAACAGGTTGTCCAAGTCTGAATTATGCAGAATGTTTGACCATATGATCCTTTATTTACATGGACATAATATGGTCTCAGTGGCTTATTTCCTCTCCGGATTCTGATTGTATTGCTTTGGATGTGGAATAAACATTATAAACCTATCTCTACTATTGATACAGTGCATATCAGTTCATGTGATAAAAATTCTCCTATACTATCAATTTGGTGTAAATAGGCCTGGGCGGTGTAAAATGACAATAATATCCCCACTTCAGTTGAATAAATTCATAATTATAAATACCGGCTATGTAAAATGATTCTTTTTGTCCAAATTTGTGTAAAATTGTTATGTTTAGCTATGTAAATTGACTCTTTTTGTCCAAATTTGTGTAAAATTGTGTTTAGCTAAATACAATTTTACACAAATTTGGACAAAAAGAGTCAATATATATATTTTCAGTATAGCCAGAAAATTATATCATGCAACTACAATAAAACAAAACACTTAGTCAAAAATAAATAAAACGATTTCAGGTAACTTCAGCTTCTTCTTGGAAGCTTCAATCTGTGGAAAAATGAGTTGATGATAGGTTTTATTGGATTTTGCTACTGCTCTTTCTTCAAATCATGTGGACTAGCATCAAATCAATCCAGTGATTTTTTGCAAATTGGTTGTGATCTTCTCTAATCTTGGCCGTTAACCAACATTTCCATCAACAAATCATTCCAAGAGTCTATTGGTCCAGGCAAGCACCAATGCAAGCAATCATTAGGAACTTTTGCAATTTTGTCTTTGGCAAGTAATTGGAATTGCCTCTGCCTGTATGCTCTTGGGTGTCCATCAGGCCTCAACAATGAAAGATTGGCTGTGTTCAGTAGTTTCAAACTCATCCCATTTCTGCTTCCTGTGGCCTTTGCCTCCTCAAATCTTCCAACTCAATGCTATGCATTATGGTGTCTACATAACTCATATTCACCTCTCCTTCCTTGAATGGCATTGTTCTAGTGCAATAACCCCCACTGTGCCATTCTCCTCCTTCAAAGTGATCTGGTGCAGTCATTCGAAAGAAAAAATTCACTTTACGATTCAAACTGGTTACAAAATCAAAACTTAACCGTAGTACTTTGCGATACACGTCGTCAAATCCTAGCACTGTTAAGTTCTTTCCAGTGCAGTTGTGGCAGCCCACAACTGTGTCGTTCTCGTAGTAGATTGCAAGTTTGACTATCCATTTCCCACCAGCAATTAGTGCATAATCTAGCCTGTTGTATTGTTCAGTCCATACTGCATCAAGTTTGTCAATATGAAGTTTCATTGCTGCTGATGAAACTCCGTTGTTGTCTTCAAAATTGGCTGTTTTGGCAAGTAAAGGGGCCCAAATTATTGCAAGTGTGAAGTTGTGGTGTGGAAAATACCGTGTCCTTGACTTATATTCCTCGTCATGGTAGATTTCAGTAGCTTCTTCCACCTGTGGGGTATAACAACTAAAATTTGATCAATTTTGTATTGTCCATGACACCAAATCCTTCCAATCGACAAAAAAATATAATGCCATGCAACAAAAATTACTACGCATCATCGTGTCATGGTGCAAAAAAACATAAACACAGAAAAAAAGAATTGAAGCAGACATGGAGAGAGAGAGAGAGAGAGAGAGAGAGGAATTGGGTTTAGGGGTGAGGGTCCTTATATGCACAAATGGGTGAGGGCCTTGTAGGATTAAACTTAATGCAATAAAGGATGAAATTAATCAGTTTTAAGTTTTAATTCCATGGCCTAATATTGGTAACCATATACTTAAATTGGAAATTGTATATATACCATAAATGAAAATGAAAATAAAAATAAAGGCTGTCTTCTTCAATTAAGCTTCTGACTGTATGCTCTGTTTATTCCATCTCTGGACTTTAGGAGCCCTCTCTTGGGAGTTTCTTCTGTTGTTTCATTCATGTTGTACAATAATAGTTTCATGTTTTCATTGTACTCAGTTGCTTTACCAAAAAAATTATTTATTTATTTTCATTTCCTGGGCATTGACACTAACCAAAGGTTAAGCCTTTGTATATTTTCCTTTTTTTTACGAGAAAAAAAAAACAAAAATGCATTGAGTGATGCTATTTAGGCAGATTCACATGGTGTAAATATGAGCTTTTATATTGGCCTACAAGTTATCTTGTCATTCAATTATTCAATGCTGGAATGATAATAACAGTAATAATAATAATAATAATAATAAAACAGATGCTGGGTGATGCGAATTCAATAAAATCATTTAGAATTAAATACCGCTTACAAGAAATGAATCATGCAAGAAAAAAAAGAAAAAAAGAGAGGATAAATTCATTAAATAAAAATAATTATTTTCCTGAAAGTTAATTAAAAAAATATGGCTGAAATTACCTTGAACTGCGACTATTACTATCACATCTTTAAAAAAAAAATACTTCAAAGCTATGAAGCACGGACACGGATACGACGATATTATAAATTTTAAAAAAATAGGACACGGACACGGCGGGAATAGGCCTATAAAATTATATATATATATATATGTATATATATTCAAAATCCATAATACAATAAATCTAACCCCCCTCCCCCCCAAAAAAATACTGCAATAAAAGAAATACTTCAATTAATTAAGAATAAAGCAAAGTTATCAGCAACTTTACAATTTACACTTTTACACACATCTACAAATATAATTGTTTAGGTTTCTCTCTGGTTTTCTTGCTATGGTCTAAAAGTTTATTTAATTCGAATACTGAGATGGATGAATCAAATAAAAAAATAAATACAATGGAATCATAAATTTTAATAAAAGTAGAAGTTCAGAATCTCAGACAAAAGAGTCAAAAGTGTTAAACTTCTAAAATTACATTAGGTACTCCATTTTTCTTAAAAAAATTACAATATATACCCCGTCTTGTACGAGCGGTGTCCTCCGCGTGTCCAATACGTATCCTTCGTGTGTCCCTCGCGTGTTCAGCCCATGTCCAATAAAAAATAATTTCTGGACACTTTACAAAAGTGTCGGACACGTGTCCGACACTAGTACGGGACCCCTAGGAGGGGTGTCCGTACTTCATAACTTCAAAGTAAGGATTGGATTAATAAATAGAGGGGTTGAAGTCACTTTGCCCTATTGTTCCATTCAGTGCACGTTACTTGGCCTATATTTGGCCACATCCTTATTTGTTTAAGTGCCATTGATATCGCGTTTGGATGCGGTAACTTATCACCACCTTCACCTTCAAAACAAGATATTCACATAGTACCGACTAACTAATGTCACACATAAATATAGTCCAAAAAATTGAAAATATCGGTCGACGAATAAGGACCTGATGTCGACAGAAATCTGAGTCGTATGCAACGGAATGTATTGAGGAAAGTTTTAGATTTTGTAAAACAGATCAGTGTCATTACCAACTTTACTTATTTTAGCAATTAAACAGTTAATCACATGCACATAAAATAAAGCAAAGTATAAAGTTAGAGATGACACCAGGATTTTAGCGAGGAAACCCCAATTGATAAAATACGTCAACTATTATGGGAAAACCTCGTCGATTGTGCAGTGATGGGCACTGAATATTGCATATTCGAGCCCCTAAGTATAAGTATGTTAAGGCCTAAAGTGATACTTCTATCCATTATTAGACTGATTTATGTTTAATGTGTGTTTATAGGTACTTTCCAAGAGAAATGGTTAAAACTGAGACTTTATGATGATATCGAAGTTACAAAGTCATTGCCGGTCATTCAGAGCAAGCCAAGAGCTTAAATGGTGAAGTTTGGAAGAATTTAGAATTCAAAGCTCAAGCCCAAGTCTTGAGGCTTGAGCCTTACAAGTCAAAGAAGAAAAATCAATAAGGCATTAAAGCTCGAGTCTTGTACCTTAGAGCTCGAGCCTTACCTGCAAGGTGCTCGAGCCTTGACCCTCAAGCTCAAGCACAAGGCGTCGGAATTTGAAGAGTTGATTTAAATGAAAGAAGCAAGCTCCCAGGTCTCGTGCCAAACCTCAAGGATCGAGCACCATTACCCAAAGCTCGAGCCTTGAGTACCTAAAGCTCGAGCCTGGTACCTAGTGCTCGAGCCCATAAAGCTTGGATCAAGTAATGTTAAAAGAGATGAAGCCCGAGAATATTTTAAGTGTTGAAGAAAAAGATGCTTTGAAAAATAGTTGAAGAAATTTGGCTAAGTGTTAAAGTGAAGATTGAGCACCATTCATTGAAGCTCGAGCATTAATCCAAAGAAGCTCGAGCCTTGTTCCCAAAGCTCGAGCATGAACCTTAAAGCTCGAGCCCTTGTTCCTAAAGCTCAAGCCTTCCATGACATGTCAAATTTAAGTTACGGGATTGTTCTCTTTATAAGTCGTATCTCATTCCAGATGGGCCAAAAGACCTAAAAGCCCACCAAGCCTTTATTTTCTTCTATAAAAGAAGGCATAGGCCTTGATAGAAGGAGTCCCTTTTTCTCGTATTATTTAGAAGGCTGAGATTGTGGTGGCAGCTTTTAGGGTTTTGACAACCTTAGAAGGTGAAGATCCTGAGAAGAAAAGTGCCGTCCGTGACGATGGAAATGACTCCAACACAGATGACATCTGGTATCGTCATGAGTAGCTAATTTCTCTCTTAGGGGTACTGATGTAACCTAATCTAGTATTATGGTTTAATTGTTCTTAACTCTGGGATATTTTAATGTATATTATGTTTTTGATTATATGACTATGAGCAATTGAAACAACTCAATTGGATTTAATGCTTTAAATAGTTTTCAAATTGTTATTACTTTGTCTTAGATATTATTTGTTTTCTATTCTTAACCTATTCTTGTTGGACAGTATCTAGGGGCGCCCTACTGGACATAAGAATAGAGGTCATATAATGGTGTTCCAACATTTTTTATAAAAGAATGTTTTCATAGTCTATGTTTTGGAAAGATGGATTATTTGCAAAGTAGTTAAAGTAGTTACAATAGGTAGGTGGATAGTCCATGCTAACCGCAGATAGGTAATTGTTAACTGAATTTTATAGAACATCTTTCTTTTAAAACCCAAATTGAACGAATGTTATTGAGTTCATTTCATTTAGAACATAATTTGTTAAATCCCCAGAGTTGAAACAATTAACCATAGTATGAAGGTTGTGGCGAACTCAAAACCCTAAGACCTTTCTGTCTCTGATCACTTAGTTTAATTTCAGTTTAATTTTAGTTTGTTTTTAATTGTGACAACCAATCAAAGAATTCAACCAGTTACTTGTGAACCAATAGGGCTTAATTAAAAACCAAATATTGGGTTTGACCCTCTCTATATAGTGTTATCCTACAAGGATTCGTCCTATTGCTAGTGGTTATTTTAATAAATTGATAATTACACGATATATCACCACGATCAAATTTTTGGCGCCGTTGCTAGGGAGATTTGTTATTTAGTTTAGTTTTAAATTAGTTTATTTTTGGTTTACCAATCTTTGGACTTTCTGATATCTCACCTTAATTCTTTTTCTTTTCAGGTACAGGGAATTAGTAGTGGGGACAAAGACGCTTAAGGAATAAAAAGTTTCGGTTTATTAAACCTTCTACGAGTTTTTACTGTTTTCTTTTACTTGGAAACATTTATTTTTGTCACTTTTATGATTAGTGGAATTAATGCATGTTAACTCGTCATTCTCGGTCAAAACGTTTAGTGCATGATCTTGAAATGGAGAGAACTCTTAGTCAATTAAGAAAACTTAAAAAACATTTGAATATAATAGGAAGTTCCTCTGATAACATGGTTGATAATTGTGATGCATGGGGTAATGGCAATGCTAATAGAGGACGGGTTCCACCTATTTCTTTACAACCACAGTTGAGGGACCATTTTATTCCTACTACATACACTACTCCTTCGTGCTTTTTGTTTCCGGATGCTGATGCAACCCATTTTGAGATCAAGCCTGCTATGATCCAAATGTTTCCTACCTTCCATGGGTACGCAACAGAGGATCCTTATACACACTTGGATGTATTTTTGGAATTGTGTTTAACTACCAAGTTGACCACTCTTACTAATTCATTAAGGATGCGACTTTTCCAATTCTCTCTCAAGGACAAAGCAAGAACTTGATTGCATTCCCTTCCTCCAAATTCCACATCTACATGGGAGATGTTGCAACAAGAGTTATTGAAAAAGTACTACATAATGGGTAAAACCTGTCAAATGAGAAAAGAAATCATGGCATTTTCCCAAATCCCGGAAGAACAGTTCCATGATGCATGGGAAATATATAATGATCTTCTAAGAAAGTGTCCATACCATGATATTGCTCAATGGCACTTGATACAGATTTTCTATGATAGTCTCTCTGATTCTTATAGAAATATAGTTGATGCATCTAGTAATGGAGCTGTTCTGCATAAGAGTCCAGCTGACGCTTGGGAACTATTTGAGGCCCTAAGTGAAAATTCAACGCAACATGCGTCTTCTTCTAGGTCTAGGTCTTCACCTAGAATGCATAAAGTTGAAAAACGCTATGAGGTAGACAAATCTAGTGAGTTAGTCACTCAAATAGAAGCTTTAAACCATAGGTTTGATCAAATTCTATCATCTGGCTTTGCTCATGTTGCTAATCCACAAGCTGCCTTGCCAAAGGAAGTTTGCTCAATCTGTGCTAATCCTTCCTATTTTTCTGACACTTGCCTTATGATGGGAGAATCATTTGAGATCCCACATGAGCAAGTGAATGATGCATTCTCTAGACTAGCTTACAATCCATATGCTTCTATATATAATTCTAGCTGGAGAGATTATCCAAATCTATCATAGCGTAATCAAAGCCAGGGAACCACTGTTCCTCAATCATAGTGACAATATCAAAATTCATCCAATCCTATACCATAAAATAATTCTTTTAATTAATCTTGTATTTATCGTTCACCTCAGTTTAGGAATCAACCCACTCAAACTCCTAATCTTCCACCTCCTCCAAGAAATTTTGCTTTTGAAGATCAAGTACTCAATGCTCTTGTTGATCTTAAAGCCAATACCCAACTTCTTAATTCTCATTCACAAGCAATAGCAAAGCTAGAGGCACAAGTTGGGCAAATAACGAGTTCTCTATCTCGAAAAGAGGATGGAAAGCTGCCTAATCAGCCAGTAGCCAACCCGAAAGGGTAAACTTACATGATTGATGAAACCAATTCCTCAGGTATTCATCATGAGTAAGTTCAGGCTACTACTACATTGAGGAGTGGTAGATAATCAAGTTGAAAAAGAACAGGAAGAAAAAGAGTGGCTTAGGGTTCCCATTGTTCCTATCATCTATAATCCACATCCCAAGGATGTTCCTTTAAGTTCTATTCCATAATCCACCACAGGAGTTAAAGGTGGAGTCACTTTTTCATCTGCTCGTAACCCTAAGACAACTTATGAACTAAGAGTGCCTTATCCTGAAAGTCTCAAGGAACCGTTCCACTTTGGTAATCAAGGGGAGAAAATTCAAGATATGATTGAGGTCTTTAAATAGGTCAAAATCAATCTTCCTCTGCTTGATGCTATAAAGCAAATTCCAGCCTACTCCAAATTTTTAAAGGACTTGTGCACTCTCAAGAGAAAATCCAAAAGCCAAGCTCCTAAGAAAATTTGTCTCACCGAGTAAGTTAGTGCTATTCTTAAGTATAACACTCCTCTAATGGTTAAAGATCCTGGTGCTCTTACAATTTCTTGTATCCTTGGAAACAATGTGACAGAGCTAGCACTTCTTGATTTTGGACCAATTGTTAATCTTATTCCTTACTCGGTGTATGAGAAGTTAGGTCTGGGAGAGTTAAAACCTACGTCGGTTGTTCTACAGCTTGCTGACCGTTCTGTCAGACAACCATGAGGTATTGTTGAAGATGTACTCATAAAAGTGGACAAGTTCTTCTTTTTGGTTGACTTTTTATTTCTTGATACAAAACCGGTCCATGATTCCAAAAAGTTTATTCTAGTCATTCTGGGCATCCTTTTCTAGCTACAACGAATGCTTGCATTAACTGTAGGACTAGAGCCATGGATTTATCTTTTGGAAATATGAAAGTTAAGCTAAACATCTTCAATGCTATTCATCATCCCTACGATGATAGTGAATGTTTCTTCCTTGATGTTATTAATGAGCTGGTTGAGGAATCACTTCCAACTATTTTATCCAAGGATCCTTTAGAAGCTTGTCTGAATCACTTCAATTATGAAAATTTCGATACCGAATCTTCAACAGCTGAAGTCAATTCTTTGCTCAATTCCACTCCTATCATAGATTTTCCTCTATAGAAATCTAGACTTGAGCCTCTTCCTCCACTTTCTAGTACTATGCCTATTCCTTCTTTAGAGTCTCCGGACAAGCTTTAGTATGCTTTCTTGGGTTTAAATGACACCCTCCTGGTGATCATTGCTTCCAATCTTACAGGTTCCCAAGAAAGTGGTCTCTTAAAAGTCCTTAAGCAAGATAAAGAGGCTATTGGGTGGAGTGTGGCTAATTTAAAAGGAATTAGCCCCACAATTAGCGTGCATCAGATTCGTTTGGAGGAGGATTTCCGAATATCTTGGGAACTCCAAAGAAGATTGAATCCTAATATGAAGGAGGTGGTGTTGAAGGAAGTTGTAAAGTTACTAGATGTAGGAATAATCTACCCCATCTTAGATAGCAAGTGGGTGAGTCCTACTCATGTAGTACCTAAAAAAATAGGTGTTATAGTAGTTGAGAATTCCGAGGGAGAATTAGTTCCACAATGCACCACCACTGGATGGTGTGTGTGTATTGACTATCGGAAACTCAACTCCGCTACTAGAAAAGATCATTTTCCTCTTCCATTCATTGATCAAATTCTAGAGCGATTAGCTGGTCAAAGCTGTTATTGCTTTTTAGATGGATATTCCGGCTATAATCAGGTGGCCATTGATCTTAAGGATCAAGAGAAAACTACTTTCACTTGTCCATTCGGTACATTTGCGTATAGATAGATGCCTTTCGGATTATGTAATGCACTAGCAACATTCTAGAGGTACATTTGCTTGGTTGTCACGATTAAAAACAAACTAAAATTAAACTAAAATATTAAACTAGGTTAAATTAAGTGATCAGAGAGAGAAATCTTAGGGCTTTGACTTCACCACAGTCATCACACTATGGTTAATTCCATCAACTCTGGGAATTTAACAAATTATGTTTTTAAATGAATTGAACTCAATAACATCCATTTAATTCGGGTTTTAAAGAAATATGTTTTATAAAATTCAGTTAACTATAACCTATCTGCGGTTAACATGGACTATTCACCTACCTACTTTAACTACTTTAACTAATTTGCAAATAATCCATCTTTCCTAAGTATAGACTATGAAAATATTCTTTTATAAAAAATGTAAGAACACTGTTATATAACATCTATTCTCATGTCTGGTAGGGCTCCGCCAGATACTGTCCAATAAGATAGGTTGAGAATAGAAAACAAACAATTATATCTAAGATAAGGTAATAACAGTTTGTAATCTATTTAAAGCATGAAAACCAATTGAGTTATCTCAATTGCTTATAGTCATATAATCAAAACATAATATACATTAAAATAATCCTTGAGTTAAGAACAATCAAACCATAATACTAGATTGAATTACATTAGTGCCCTAAGAGAGGAATTAGCTACTCATGATGATGTCGGATATCATCTGTGTTAGAGTTGTCTCCATCGTCACGAACGACACTTTTCTTCTCAGGATCTTCACCTTCCAAGGTTGTGGAAACCCATAAAACCGCTACCACAGTATCAGCCTTCTAAAATAATACGAGAAAAAAGACCTCTTCTATCAAAGCTTGTGCCTTCTTTTATAGAAGAAAATAAAGGCTTTGTGGGCTTTTAGGTCTTTCGGCCCATCTGGGATAAGATACGACTTGAAAAGAAAGCAATCCCGTAACTTAATCTGATATGTCATGGAGGCTCGAGCTTTAGGAACAATGACTCGAGCTTTAGGGTTCAGGCTCGAGCTTAAGGAACAAGGCTCGAGATTTGACGAGCCCCTCTTTTATGCTTTAAGAAAATGGACTTTTTAATGCAAGAGGTCGCTTCGCAAGGTCAAAATATGATTATAGTTTAGAAAGCCTTTCTAGTCAAATTTATATTTATAAAACCACTACTACAACTAATGAAGTATAGTGAGTAGGGATCGTGCACAGAGATTATACGTGTTGGAATTTAACTTCGACTCTAGCGTATTAAAAGATTGCAAAGGAGGGTTGGATTGGTTAAACTAAGGTGCAATGAAATTGAAATGCAAGTAAAGTAAACTAATGAGAGATAGGGATTTAAGAGATATGAAGAGAGGTCTTAGGGTGTTGGAATCACAACTAAGCTTATGTAATTAACCACTTCCTTTCCATTAATGGGGAATACATTATTGCAATCTAGATGTGGCCACAAACATAAACACAATTTGCATGTAAAAGTGTGAACCATCTCATGCAAGAGTGAATTGTTTACCTAACCAACAAGTAAACTAAGTGTAGAATAACCCACCAAGACAAAAGGCATAATCCATCAATTAATTAACAAATGGGTCTAATGAGAGCACACATCAATCTAAAGAATCATGGAATTTGCAATACTAAGTTTGGAGTATCAAATTAAGAATAGATTGTCTACCTACCTATAAACATGAATTAAATTATAGAACAACCCATTAAGCATAAGTATAATCCATCGAATTAATTGACAAATCCATTCAATGAAAACCATGCATAGCCATCAATAAATCCTTAATTAATCACACATAGACATGCAACCAACATAGAGAATCTACTGTAGAGACCAATTCCCAAATAATCACACATAAGACAACATGTAATTAAAATAGAGAATCACTAGGAAGAATTGAATCAACAATCACAAGGCTAACCACTAATCACAACAATATATATATATATAAATCCCCAAAAATAGAAATACAGGGGTTTAGATTACATAAGACTTAGGGCTCATCCAAGCCCTAAGTGTAGATCTAGCCAATCATGGAGGAGGTGGATGTAGTCATGAAACCCTCAAGGGCAAGCTCCAAACATGTATCCATCTTCTTCTTCTTCTTCTTTGAAGCTCTAAAGAAAGAGTGAATTGATCTAGAGATGTGTTCTTGAGATGTGCCTCCACTCTTCTATTTTCTTCTAACCCTAATCTCTAACTTTTATAGAGAGAGAAAAATAAAATTACAATCTAAAAATAAAATTATAAAAGCTCTCTTCCAAAATGGTTCAATTCCCTTTAAATATAAGATCATGTTCTTAGTCACTAAGTCAAAAATACAGCCCAAAAATATCTAATCCTGTAACTATGTGGTAGGTGGAGTTCGGGCGCGTGGGAATAAGATAGCTCACTGCCAGCACATTTTCGATCGATCCAAAATATCTTCGATCGATTAGAGTTGGTACGATCGATCAGACTTTTCTTCGATTGATGAGAGTTCGATCGATCTCACTTTTTTTCGATCGATCTCATTTGGCAGTTTTCAACATCAGCCTCCTTTTTACTCCAGATCAGCCTATTTTTGCTCGAAATTCTCACTAAGACTTAGTTTGACTCCAAAAAGGCCTTAAGAAACCATTTTTAGCCCATTTTTACATTATTAACCTGAAAAAGGAAATAACACGAAATTAGTCTAAAACGGGAATATAAGATAGATAAAGGTCCTATAATATTTAAGCTTAAGAGGTTTAAATATGCACTTTTTCAGCGCTCATCAAGCTTCTCTACATTGATGCTCGAGCTCCAAAGGTTGGTGCTCGATCTTCACTTTGACACTTAGCCAAATTTTTTCAACTATTTTTCGAAGCGTCTTTTTCTCCAACACTTAGAATATTCTCGGGCCTAATCTTTGTTAACATTACTCGATCCAAGCTTTATGGGCTCAAGCACTAGGTACCAGGCTCGAGCTTTAGGTACTCAAGGCTCGAGCTTTAGGGAATGGTGCTCGATCCTTGGGGTTAGGCGCGAAGCAATGGGAGCTTGGTTTTCTAATAAATTAACTTTTCAAATTCCGACACCTTGTGCTCGAGCACCCTATGGTCAGGCTTGAGCACCCTTTGTTAAGGCTCAAGCTTGAAGGTGCAAGGCTCAAGCTTCAGTGCCTTGTTGACTTTTCTTGTTTGACTTGTAAGGTTTAAGCCTTAAAACTTGGGCTCGAGCTTTGGATATTAAATTACTCTAAACTTCACCATTTAAGCTCTTGGTTTGCTTTGAATGACTGACAACGACTCTATAAGCTTCGATATCAGTCTTTTCATCATAAAATCTCAGTTTTAACCGTTTCTCTGGGAAAGTACCTCTAAGCACACATTAAACATAAATCAGTCTAACAATAGATAAAAGTATTACTTTAGGCCTTAATATATGTATATTTAGGGGCTCGAATATGCAAATATTTAGTACTCATCACACTCCCAAACTTACATATTGCTAGTCCCTTAGTAATACAGAACTAAAAAGCCACTTTTGTGGGAATTACGGTTGCATTTAGCCTTTGCAACAAGCCTTTAAACCCGAGGTTACCCCTAGTGGATGATGTAATACCCCTAATTTTAAAAAAGATATTCCTGGTATTTAATGGTATTTAATTTATTATTTAAGTGCATTTTATTTGATTATGGGTATTTAATGGTATTTAATTTATTATTTAAGTGCATTTTATTTGATTATGTGTCATTATATTTTTATTAGGTGCTTAATTATTTTTTTTTTGTGGTGATTTAATTTATTTCTTTTGTGGTGATTTAATTTATTTAAATGATATTTATTTTTAGTTATTTGATTGGAATTACTTGTTAGTGTTTTAATTATTTAATTGGGATTAATGGTTTAAGTGTAATTGGTAAAGTTATTTGATTGGAATTACTTGTTAGTATTTTAATTATTTAATTGACATTAATGGTTTAAGTGTAATTGGTTTAATTATTCTATGTGTGTCTTATTTTATGTGTGTCTTATTTGGTTTAATTGGGTTTACTAATTATTATTTTGTTCAATTAGATTATTTGTTAAGTATTTAATGGTGAATAGGATAATTAGGTAATTACATCTAACTAGGGTTTTAATTACAGTATAAATTAGGGTTTTATATTATAGCCGTCGTAGGTTTCTACGTTAATTGGATGGGCCGGTTAGGATTGTGAGTTGGACTTAAATGAACCTAGGGTTTAGGATAACTCTATAAGTATAAGGTAGACGTCTGTGTAGGGTTTTTTTAAACAAAGCACACGTTTTGTGGAAGTGGAGAAGGAAAAACGCAGTTTTTCACATTCTGCCAAGGTTTGATCAAAGCTCCGATCCCGCTTCGTCCGTGGTCCGATCGAGCTGAATTTTGGAGGAGAGGTTCACGACTCAGTGATGCACAATCTGAACAGTGGAGATCAAAGTTTGACCTTGGGAACAGTGATTCGTACTCCTGAACAGTAACTGGGTAGCACAGGTTTTTTTTTCCATTCTGCCCAGATTTCATCAAACATCCGATCCCGCTTCGTCCGTGGTCCGATCGATCTGAAATTTGGAGGATAGGTTCATGACTCAGTCTCGCACAATCTGAACGGTGGAGATCAGATTTTGAGTTCAGGAATAGTGTTTCGTACCCGTAAATAGTAACCGGGTTTTGGAACTCGCTGGGATTTTTTTAAGAAGACGACGTTGAAACTTTGAACAAAAGTTTCTGAGGCAAGATTCTATCCTTACTCTTTCCCTTAGGCTTCATACTCTTTGCACTCTTAAATGATTCCAGGATTAATGAAGATTAAACCAAACTAAAATGATATCTGTTTTGCTATGAAACTGGTAGTTACAGTACTGTTGTATGCTTGTTCAACCTAGACTAAGCATGTTTGTGGATGCATTGCGGTTCTGTGGTTCACGTTTTTCCTTACCACTGCTAGTATAAATTATTGGAAGGATGGGTCTAGATGATAGCTATCTTAACTTCTGTAATAGCAACTGTTGGAACTTAAATACTAGGAGGATTTGAGTTTAACACTAGATCGGTTTTGTGGAACACTATAATTTGACCATGTCTATATACATATTGTGAATATTGTTTTGATGCTTACATTATCACATTTAGCATCAACTGTGGAGGTTAGGATTTTGTAATACATACCCTACATATCTGTATGTCATTTGTAAGGTGTTAAATGGAAGTTTTAATTAATTATGTCTTTATATCAGACTAAAGGGAACAACTTAAATTAGGCATGTATATGTTGTTGTTGTGACCCTGTTTATCAATGCTTATTTTATCACTGCTAACATTGATTATTGGATGTTGGAATTTAGTTGATATATACTTGATTTATTGGTATTATTGACTACTGGAGGATTGGAAAGTAGGCACTAGTATGGGACGGTGGCATACTAAGGATGGGTTTGTTTTTTAAAACAATACCATTACCCACCTACTTGGAATAAGGATGGGATTAACTAAAAGTTAAGTCCCGTGGATTTGTATTGTCATGGCAACTACTTGTTGAGCGGCAATACCAGGGATTTTGGATAGATTTTTGATCGGTTGGTCAATTAAACATCAACCTTCGCAATAGCACGAATCATTGTAAAATAGGGCTATTGGTCGGGTAAGTCGAACCACTGGGACTGCGCTAGTCTATGGCAACCTAAGTGTCTAGAATTGTTCTTAGAATGATAAGGGGTTTATAGAGGTTTTGTTGGATGTCACTTAAGCTAGGAAATTAAAAGTGCATAAAACAATAAATTGCAAGAATTCAAGGGAGTGAAGTACAAGTAAAGAAGGCTAGGGAAATGAATCCACCTCCATCCCTATACACATGCTACGTTAAGATTAATTTAAGGAAAAAACAACATATATGATAGTCATGATACATAACAATACTAGGTTGCTATAATATCCTCAAGAAGTTCATTTAAATAGGAAGGCAAGAATAAACCGTCAAAGGTTCACATGATCAACTACCTAAACTAAAATGTAGCTTAGAACATGCTTACTAAGTCAAGGATTATCAAGCCCTAATTTAAATGGTGAATGCACATAAAGCAAAGAATTAAGTATAGACTATCAAAGGGAAACCCTAAGCCATGAACTATCTAGGTTCTCCAACTCCATGCCATTAAAACCATTCCATGATCTAACTTCCATTGTCACCATGGAAGTGCAAGCAATATGATTAAGAAAAGTAACCATCCAAGACAAGATGAATAACTCACAATAATCATTTATAAACATTCAACATTCATTACAACAAAAATGAGGCTCTTGATCATGGAAAGACTATCAAAAATACATTGTAATCCCCAAAAATAAACTATACTAACACATGCTTACAAGGGAGGGGTTTCATCACCTCCCTAGATGAGGTTTGGTTGCCCATTGGTGAGCTAGAAGAAGGAAGAAGCATCATCCTCATCTTCATTTTCGTGCACCCTCTTTGGAGCTTGAAGAACCCCTCTTTCTTGCTCTCTTCTCTCTCCTCTATCTTGTAAAAATGAAGCTTAATGTCAATGTGTGGCCTCCTTCCCTTTATTAGATATCTTATCCACTCCAAGAGGCCACCAACCAACATCTCCAACCACTTCATTAAAGAGGAAAACAAAATGAAGAAACCAAGGTGCAAGTGGGCTGAAATGAGCCATTTCCGAAGGGCATTCTGCCCAAATTTCGAGTGCTCGAAATAGGGCCTCGAGCACTCGAATTTAGTGTAAAAAGCTCCATGCTTCACTTGCTCTGCCCAGACCTACTTTGATGAAATGGCCATAACTTTGCGCTCCAAACTCCGAATGATGAACTGTTTGAAGATTTGGAGAGCTAATTCAGAGCTTTAAATACTTCATGTTTTGGTGGAGATCCAATTCTCAAGGATGGTTGGTCGAAAATGAAGATCAGGTAGAATTTTATTGCTGCCAGGCAGTTCTGCGCACCTCTGGTAACAAGTCCATAACTCTCTGCTCCGAGCTCTGAATGACAAACCATTTGAAGATTTAGAAAGCTAACTCAGAGCTCTAAATATGCCATTTTATAATGGAAGTCCAGATCTTGATTTTTCTGGGTTAAAAGTGGCAATCAAAATCGAGCTTCACTGCTGCCAGAATTTCAGAATTGGCTCCCCTCTTTTGTAGACATGTTACTCCACCCAAAAAGCCCTCTCTCTCCTCCAAGAAACATCCCCAACCAACTCATAAAGAGAGCATACAAAGTTAGCAAATTTCTGAGCACAAGTGGCTGATCTCGTGAAGCAATCTGCCCTAATTTCGAGCACTCGAAATAAGGCCTCGAGCACTCGAAAATTGGCCAGAATGCCCTATGCTTGGTTTGCTCCGCCCGGACCTACTTTGGTAAAATGGCCATAACTTTGCGCTCTGAACTCCAAATGATGAACCATTTGAAGATTTGGAAAGCTAATTCAGAGTTCTAAAACTTTATGTTTTGGTGGAGATCCAATTCTCAAGTCTGATTGGTCGAAATTGAAGAACAAGGCAGACTTTCATTGCTGCCAGGCAGTTCTGAGCACCTCTAATAAGAAGATCATAAATCTCTGCTCCAAACTCAGAATGACAAACTGCTTGAAGATTTGGAAAGCTGATTCAGAGCTCTAAATCTTTCATGTTATGATGGAAGTCCAGTTCTTGATTTTGGTAGGTCAAAATGGCCAACAAAGTTCGGGCTTCACTGCTGCCAGAATTTCAGAATTGGCACCTTGATATTCAAAAATTCTACAAAACACCCTTCTTGCTCCTTTATTGCAATTGAACCTGAAAATGCACAAAAACATACAAATGAAAGTAATCTATATAATTAAACGAACAATGGACTTAACTAATGCAATTAAGGGCGCTTGAATATGCAATATTCGGCGCTTATCAATTTTATATATGTACTGTTATGGTGTCTCGGTATGAGCTTGAGCCTCAGGATCGATGGCTAGGGAGCGTATATGCATCGGGATGTGTAGCTGGCTACGATGGTTGGAGGTGTACCCTGTTTAGGTATAGGTACATATGCCCACTTCGTGTGCGTTTTAGTATGTTACCTCTATTCAGGTTGAGACCGGCCTGTAGTCCAGTGAGAGTCTTTTAGTGTGACTATATATATATTTATGGACTATCAGCTATTGTTGAATTGTTTAGGATGTACATGCGTATCGGGCCTCTGTTTGGATTGTAGTAGTATAGAATTTGCGTGTGGGCCTGACCCATTTCTATTTTTTCAGGTACACGACAGTTCCAGGCTTAGACGTGTTCGTGCTGAGCAGAGGTCTCTATTCACTCTTCCGACGATGTAGGGCTCTCTCTATAGTTTTATTTTTGGACGTTTATTACAGTTGTTCTATCTTCCGTTTGGATGTTTAATAGGGGTCCACTAGAGATGGATTCCCAAGTTGTAAACTGATGGAGTTTTGGAGTTTTGGAGTTTGGGTTTGATGGATTTTAATAATTATAATATTTTGCGGATTCTATTTTTAGTTCCTTCCAGCTTTAATTTCATTTCTTAATTTATTTTGTTTTCCGTGTTCATTATAAAATATTAATTGTTTGATATTCCCTCGGGTTTGGGTCTGGGCCTGATCAACCCGTGTCTCGGATCCGAGGGGTATCACAGATGAGTTGTAGTCTTGTGAAGGTTTCCAGTGAAGATACCCACAAACTTCTCAGATTAGTGCCTTAATTGCACAGTAAGCTCATTCGAACCTGTTTTCAAATCATATTATCCGTGTAGCTCATTAATCAGTCAAATATAGTAAGTATAACCAATCATGTAATCAGAAAAACTTTCAACTTTTAATTTCAATTTAGCAACCATGGTCCCCATATGTTAGTTTAATCATTCATTCAATAATCTCAATCTCCAAAACACTTTTTGAAAGTGATCCTACAATTCAACGTGTGGCTTACTATCCATACTTGCATTTATTCCTAGCTATTCCTCAATTCACAGGCAAACTTTTCAAATTCCAACTCCCAAGGCATTTATTATTATTATTAATTTTTTTTCAAGGTATGCATCTTTTCAAAAAGGATGCTGTGCAATGTTCAGGTCTATTAACCTTTCTAAATCACCCATGTAACGAACTTTCAGCCAATGACTCCTAGACCAGATGGTCTTAGGACATTAAGTGATAAAGCACCCCTCCGGACCTAATTGTCCAAGTAATCTAGGCAACTTAAACCCTTTATGTAACAAGCTTTTAGCCAATGACTCCCAGACCAGATGATCTTAGGGCATTAGGTGTCAGAACACACCCCTAAGGGCTTAATCACTCAAGCAATCTAGGTCTAGACCTGAACTTGATCTTTTTCTACTTCTTTTCTTCACTTGTTTTTTTTTTTTTTTTTTTTTCACATTGGTGAAGAATTTTTTTCTTTTATTGCATTACATACATACCAATCTCTTTTTTTTTTTTTTTTTTTTTCAACTTCTTTTTATGCCTTGGTTATCAAAATTATCAAATCTACCTGCTCATCTCAGTTTAACCCAAAACAAAACAAGACTTCTAGAATTTACCCCACACAATCCATGCTAGTGTGAACATGTGTAAAGTGTATCATCTTAGAGATGAATTTTATTAAACAAGGATCATCCTAACAAAGTGGACCATAGGCCACCAACTGATTTCAAAATTTTCAAGAATCCCTTTTTACAATATTTTAGCATACAAACCATATCCAACCAACATCAGACTGCAAACGAAGTATATAACAATCATTAGACTTAAAGTCATGCTAATAACATCAAATATCATATCCTATCCTTGTGGTAACAAAAAGTTCAAAATTTTTCTCAAGTCCCAAATTGCCTTACCCGCAAACTTATTTTGCACATTGTCCTGTCCTCAATATGTGAGAACAAAAGAGAGTTTAAAAAGATATTACCAGATAAGCAGACCAACAAAGATAAACAAAAATTAAACTTAGAAGGGTAAATTGGAACATCACCCCCAAACTTAATCTGTAGCATCGGGTAAAATCAACCAACTCAAAACATATTAGAGTATCGAACATATGGAGTGAGAATAGAGAAATATCACATGAAGTACAAATAATAACACAAGGATATCATAAGCCAAAAACATATATATATGAGAAATAACAGTACAATGTTTGTCAAAATAATAGACTTAGGGCAGTTATACATCATAAAGAAATACATACATCAAAGGATTGCCTTAGTTTACAAAAGAAACTATAGGAAAACCCTAGTCAGCTAATCTATTTGTGGAGGAGTGTCTATAGAAGTGGATGGGGTAGACGGAGTGCGGCATAGTAACTCCTCTAATATGCACTGCTGCGCAGTCAGCATCTGCCGCAGCACTGCCTGTCCATCCTACAGCTCGGTCACCTTGACCTGAAGCTCTCGAATCTTAGCCTGAGAAGAACTCTCAGGTTGGGCTGCAGGAACTAACCCCCTCCTCTGTGGGGCCTAGCTATCAGAGAGATTTACCTTGTCCTCCGTAGCCTCATCATCATCATCATCCTCATCATTGTCCTCCTCTGCCATTACTGCATCAGCACGATCGGTAGAAAGAATGGTCGACGGAGGTGGATAAGGTGGTACACGCAGCTCATATGGCACACCCCATGCCTCGGCGTCCATGCGCTGTCGATCCTCTCGGATCTCATCGTCAACACCCCATTCCATCTTCCTCGCCTTGGGAATATGGTCAAAGACGTTTTTCCACTACGTGAAATAGTACTGGGTGAAGACTGTAACAGTAGCCTCATTCAAGAGTATCAAAACCCCCGCTATCTCTACCAGGCATGTGACAAGCCTGGGAAAGTGAATATGGTGGGTAAGAGGGCGTTGGGCCTCTCCCATCTCATCGTAGAGCCTGCGCAGCTGAACAAATACTAACTGAGGAATGGACACCCAGTAGCTGGCATGGAATGTATAATGAGCATCCACCATCTTAGTGCATTGCTTTATCTTATGTCCGATAGGGCGAGCATTGGCTACTAGGATTGTATCTAAAAACCAGAAACGTCGCGGAAGTTGTGACTTCCGGATCGTCTCCTAGGTGGCGAAGTGCTTCCCATGGTCGAGTGTGCGGACCATCGCCTCTCTCAAAAGGCTAGGGGGAAATGGTGGAAAGCAGTCCTGTAATACAACGGCACCTATGATAGCAACCCATCGCCTGTGCAATAGTCTCACAGCTCACTGTCAGCTATACACCCTTGACAGTAGCTGTGAAATAGTCCTCCTCATCCCGGTCATCGTCTCCTATATGAAGCTACAAGGAGTGGTAGAATGCTCATACCAGCCGGGGATAGGCAATCTATACTGGATACCGCAAGAATCTCGACAGCTACCGAGGCTGTAGGGCCTCAACTGCCCAAAATGTTTCTCTGTGGCGCTGGAAGTCCTCTAATATAAAATCCATCTCATGGCGGATAGTGCTGTGTCGACATCAATCATCCAATGTCATCACCGGAGTCCATACAACTTTCTACTGTAGACATCGAGGCATCGCTACTATCCAAAGCCCCAACACAACCTCTCAACACTGTCCAAAAAAACTTTCAAATATATGCTCCAAGGCTCGAGCCTAGAGGCTAAAGGGTCGAACTTCACTATGGTTGAGGCTCGAGCTTGAGGTACTGATGCTCGAGCTCTCTGTAAATCAATACTCGTGCCTGAGTATGAGGGCTCGAGCTTCCTGGTTTTCAACCGAAGTAAATCTCCCCTCCAATCCTCCAAAATCGATCAACAACAACCTCAAATCCACCCCAAAGGTCTTTCTTTATCACCAAACAACCCCAAAGTTTCTCTAATGTCAACCCTTCAAAATTACCCAACCTGTGTTCGTCAAATCCTATCAAATTTAGAATTTCTACAAGGTGAGATTAAAGATTTATGATTAGATTAGATTAGACAAGATTAAAAGGAACTATTCTTAGAGATTTGGGCATTCTTTTGGGATAAAATTAGTTCATATATAGAAAATATATACATATATATATCTATATAAAATTGAGTGGGATGGAGAGATTCTTACCTTTTTCGACTTGGATTTGAAACTTGAGATGATGAAGACAATAAAGATGATGAGATTTGAGAGAATTGGGGGAGATTGGGGGCAAAAATGAGCAAAGGCATGAGGGTTTCAAGTATGGTTCGAGGGTTTCTTTTCATTTTAAAATACAAAGGCTCGAGCCCTAGGTTTAAGGCTCGAGCATGGCGGTTGAAAACCCTAAGATTCACGATGATGGAGGGCTCAAGCTTCGCGTGTGCAGGCTCGAGCCTTAAGTAGCTGATGCTCGAGCTTAAGGATCAAGGCTCGAGCATTGAAACAAATTTTTGTATTTTTTCAATTTTTATTTTCTTTTTTTATTTTATCTAAACCTAAACTATTCTAAGAATAAAATAAACATAAAAAAGAACTAAAAACCTAAAAAAAAAAATAATAATAATTAAATAAGAAACTAAAAGAAATAAATAAAAATAAAATAAAACAATAGTACAACATACAAATGCTAAGTTTAACGTCGATAGCTCGACAACATGCTAAGTTTAACGTCGATATCTCGACGAAAACCTGATCTCTCTAATCCAAGTAAATAGGATTATGAAATTCTACGGCCTCCACTGTGCCTCTCTGCACACTACCCCCTATGTAGGGCTTCAGTCTCTGTCCATTGACCTTAGATAGTTGTCCAGTTTTGAAATCTTATATTTCAATTACACCATAAGGTGTAACAGAAATAACCATATATAGACCTTCCCAATGTGACTTCAGTTTGCTAGGAAAAAGTTTCAATCTTGTATTAAACAACCAAACTTTCTTTCTAGGCTCAAAAGTCTTACGCAAGATATGCTTGTCAGGAAATGCCTTAGTCTTTGATTTGTAAACTTTAGCACTCTCATAAGCATCATTACGCAATTCTTCGAGCTCTGTTAGTTGAAGCTTCCTGTAAGATCCAGTAGAGTTCATATCAAAGTTGAGCTTATTTATGGCTTGGTCGTCATCCTACCATAAGCTTAAGAGTGTGCATTAAGGCAAGGGCCAGAGTTTTACATTTATAAAAACCACTACCAACACTACTACTAAAGTAGCTCGGGCGAGTAGGGATCGTCCCAAGGGATTGGAGTCGTACTTGGTTGTGGAATCGCAATTAGGGTTAGTAGGTTGAGTGATCAAACAAATGGATGGTTGGTTGTTTGATTAAACTAGAGAGCAACTAAATTAAACTAAATAATTGAATGCAACAAAGAGTAAGTACGAGGGAGAGAAATCTTGGGGTTTAGAGGTCGCCACCAAGCAATGCTTTTCTACACTTCTAACTAGTGACTAATGAGGGTAATGTGTGTTGCAATATTGGTGTGTGTGTGTGTGTGTGTTTGGTTGATTCAATTAGCAAGGGTGACCAATTAAGCATACATTGTCTAATCAACATGTGAAAAGCACAATATATCTAGCAATTAAATATATATTGTCTAAATAGCATGTGAAAAGCACAACATATCTAACAAGTCATTAATCTTTTCATTAAGCTCACAAACCAAATACACCACAAGGTTAGAGACATATGCTACTTGCATTCAAAAGTATGGAACATTAAACAACAAGCATGGATTGTCCTCTCATCTAACAACTATGCTACCACTACACTATAATTAGGCTAATGACATGAAGTTAACTAATTAAGCTAAGGGAGAGGCATAATCCATCAAGAGATGAGCATGGACCATCTAGAAAATCACAAGAGCATTCTTTTAAGCACAATGTTTTGACAATCTCTAAATCTATAGCATTAATACACATAGACATACATCAATAATACAAGAACTAGAGGCAAACACATGAACATCTATTCTAGCATACATAGACATATGGATAGAATGAAATGATCAATTGGAAGCATTAAACCACATAAATCATTGAATAAACAAGATCTATATATACAAAAGTGTCAAAACATTAATTACAACACTAATCCCTCAATAATACACAAGATTAAGATATAAAAAGCATGCTTGGGCCTAACTCTAGCCCCAAGAAGATGTCTAGCCACTCATGGTGATGTTGCTCCAACCCTCAAGGGCTAACTCCATGGAAGAGATTTTCTCCTTGGTTGATGAAGAGTCTCCAATGGTGTCTCTAGCCTCCTTCTCCACTAAGGTTTTTCTCCAAGAGATGATATGAAAAATGAAATTGGCTCCCCCTTGTAAAAAGCAATCCTTATCCTTATATAGGTAGGTCAAAATGACACCCAAAATGAGCTGGGGTCGTGCACATAATATTCCCTAATGATTGGATAAAGAATAACTTTCAATGAGATGGAAATTTAACTTTTTTGCACTGGAGGAAGTTCGATCGATCGAACCTTGGACTTGGATCGATCGAACTGGCTGAGATCCATCGAACTTAGGCTGGATGAATCCAACTGGTCGAGCTTTTTGGGAAAAGACAAATTCGAGATATTTTGAGAGATATTTTTAGAAAAAGGGAAAAAGTGGTTAGTGGGTGGTACAGCTGTGGATAGGATCAATCATTTGAATAAGGACAAAAGTGTTGGATCGATCGAAGGGTGGTGTTGGATCGATCAAACTTTTGGACTTTATGCTTTTGGGCCAAGGCTTGGATCTATCTTGAAGTGCTGAGATCGATCATTGTTCGATCGATCGAACTTTGAACTTGGATCGATCGAACTTTGCTGCTTCCCACCTTTGGCTTCATTTGCTTCCTTCTTTCTCCACTTTTCTCCTTTCTTTGTTTAATCCCAGAATTGCTTCAATTAAGCTCTTATTTGGCTGAGTTAGCTTATTTTCGGGATAAGTGTCTAAAAATGAAAATAATACGAAATCAATCTAAAACGGTAACGTAAGATAGATAAAGGTACTAGAATGCTTAAGCTTAAGGGGTGGGTTTAAATACGCACTTTTCAGCGCTCATCACACCCCCAAACTTAAATATTGCTAGTCCCTAGCAATGAACTAGAAAGTAAAGGAATGAAATGATCAACTATACAAGTATGAACTCGAAAACAATAAATGGATAACGCCACTTTCGTAGGGAACACGATTGCACTTAGCACATGAAATAAGCCTTTTAAACCCCTAGGTTACCCCTAGTGGACGAGTAAAGTCTCGTGAGGGTTTCGAGAAATGGTACCCACAAACATTAAGCTCATTCTTTCAAAAGAGGCACCAATATTGCAAACAAGCATTGGGAGAAAACCACCTCAAGTATGCAATTTTTCAAACATTTCCAAGCCATCTCCCAAAATTTCAACATCAAGCAAGCAAATATGGTCCTCCACACATCAAGAGAATGATCATGCAAATCAAAACAACTCTAGAATCCTTTTTGAGTGGACCGGCATCAATTGTGTTGCTATCTAAGCCAACTAAAGAATTAATCACATCCTTACCCTCAAACTAGCACACAAATCTAGTACTGATCATCAAGACAAAAAGTGGACCTTTTATTAAAGCTTATTGTTCTAGGTGCGCTTGTTCTTTTCACTTAATTTTATTTATTTATTTATTTATTTATTTATTTTTTATAGGATCAAAGATGGAAGCATGGTGCAATGTGTTGATCTATTAAGCTTTCTAACGATCCATGAGGTCGAGCGTTAGGTCAATGACTCCAAAACCAGACGGCTTTAGGGCATTAGGCATTCAAATACCCTTAGGGACTTACAAGCTCAAATCAACTAGGCTACAAATCAAGACAACAACCATCTAATCATTTCCCACTTCTTACCTTTTGGGAGAAGTCCTCAATTTTTATTGCTTTTGCAACTTATTTTATTTTATTTTATTATTTTTAATTTTTTTTTTCAAGCAAGTTCAATTATTAACCTAGAGTTTGGGCCCTCCACCTTTTGGCGCGAGAAGTTCAGTGCTTGATGAGGCTAGAATCCCGGTTACTTATTGAAAAGGGGTTGTTATCCACCTTTATCAAGAATGAAAGCTTTCAATGCACTACTAGTCCAATTGGGATATAACCAATTCAATAATCAACAAAGCATGTACCCCACAAATAAAGGCTAGTGTGTGCTGGTGCTAGTGTAGAATCCTAGAATGAATCTTAAAGCAATTACAAAATCAAGATGATGTAGACCACAAGTGCAAACAAGGTATCAATCTTTCGAAAAATTTACTCCTAAATGGCATTCATAAGGCATACAAGGAGTATTGGACTCTCAAGTCAAACAATTTTTAAATTTTAAGCAATATAGTCCTCAAAAGATTAAAATCATAGCTAGATATGGACCAATCATAAAAATATCCCTCAATTACACAAGCCATGCTCAAAATTTTTGAATTTAAAACTAACTAACACTGTAAAGCACCATTCCCCCCAAACTTAAATGGCACAATGTCCTCAATGTGCAAGAAAACAAAGGAAAGAGTATACCAGTGCAACTAAACAAGAATGATCGGGACTGAAGTATCCGAAGTAGGTGGCATGGCCCCCCCAAACTTGGCATGAATTGTGGTCCTGAAAATTGGCACTTAGATAAACTCATCAGATAACAAAATGGTATAATCAGTGCACAGTGGATATACAAGTGTAAATGGGATAAACTGATAAAGAGATGAGAGAGGTATAAGGGTGGTCCTAAAAGTTGGGTAGCACTCTCTCACTGAAGTCACTGTGATGCACCTGATAGAGTTAAAAGGACAGATGTATCAATAAAAGCATACGACATCCATCATAGATAAAAAACTATAATAAAGTGCAATACATCCAGTGTCAAAGCCGATAGACCCGGCTGCAAAAATAATAGTATCATAAGTGTAGCAGACACATAATCATAGATAGAGAGTATAAAAAGATAAAAAGACTGGGAGTCTCAGGCAGAGGGAACTCCGCAGATCTCCCTGGCTAAGTCATCAATGGCAGTCAAGATCTCCGTATGGAGGCGAGCAATGTCAGCTCGAATGGCAGCCATTATATTCAGACGAAGGGTAGCAACGTCAGCTCTAAGGGCAACCAACATATCTTCCAAACTCTAAAGGTGCTTCTCTAAGCGACATATCTGGTCATGAGCCTCAGGTGTGGCTGAAGTAGAAGAACTGTCATTCTTAGTCATGGTCTGCAAAAAGGAAATCTTGCAATGGGAGTTAGTGCTAGAATAATTAAATGAAGGCACAACAGGAATCTATGCAAGTGATAGGACGTGAAGCATGCTAAGCGATAGAAGTATGAAATGTATTCAATGTGGAATATCACAGACATTGGGCATAAATAAGATAACATGAACACAAGATGTGAAGAATGAAGTGTGTGTATAAGATCTGTGAAATTCGATCGATCAGAAAAAGAAGTGAGATCAATCACAAAAGTTGGATCGATCGAAAATAAGTGAGATCGATCTCACAACTTCGATCGATCTGAGACACAAGTTCGATCGATCGAAATATGCTCTGTGAAAAATGAGAAGTCACAGATCTGTGACTGTGGAAGGACGGGACCTACACGAACATGTTCGTGGGTCCATCAACACAACAATCATCAATTCCAATCACTTAGAATGTCTCACACTCCCAAAAATCAAAGTAACTCATTACAATGGTCACGCATAAAGACGAATATAGACATAGAGACATGAAAAACTTAAAACTTCATCCATGGCCAACAATCATCATGATATTGGAACGGATTAAACACTTAAAGCATACTCTTAACAAATCGAGGTGTGAAATCAATAATGGGGTCTCGGATCTTACCTTGAAGCAAAGAGAGGAGAGACGAAATGTGAAAAGGAAGAAGATCTGAGAAGAGGGAGAAATCAACACCTGGTTCACTATGGAGATCTCACCGGAGATGCGTGAGGTTACGACGGCGTAGGAACTAGGGTTTGGAAATGGGGGAGAATGAGATCTTATCCTCTATTTAAAAACTGTCGCTCATAAGTTCGATCGATTAAACTAGAATCTCAGATCGATCGAACTTTGAATGATTTCTTCACAAAGTAATTTTGGAATTTTTTTTTTTTGAATAAACAAAATAAAATAAAATGAGAATAAAATAAGTATTTTTGGATTTTAAAGATTGAAAAAGTCAAAACAAAGTCAAACAATGGAATGGAAAACTGAGATCGATCGGAATAAGAGTTCGATCGATCAGACAGAGAGCAAAAATATGCAGGTTTTTGGTTTAGAAAATTGGCTAAGTGTTGGAACTTGAAGATCGATCGAACTTGGAAGTTGGATCAATCGAAGAAGTTCAGATCGATCTTGGAATGTTTCGATCGATGAGACAGAGAGCTGAAATATGCAGGTTGATGCAGGCTCAAAATTTTTCTAAGTGTTGAATCATGAGGTCAGTCAAACTTTGAAGTTGGATCAATCAAAGATCTCCTGATCGATCTAAGAATTGGTTTGAACGATGGGACAGAGAGGTGATTTGGATGCAGGTTTTTGCAGGTCGAAATTTTTTCTAAGTGTTGGATGCAGAATGGAGTTCGATCGATCGAACTCAGGTTTGAGATCGATCGAACTATGCAGAATGCTCAATAATGACATGAAAGCTTATGCAATCCTCACCAAAGTTCCTTTCAATGCATATGAGAACCAAAAACAAGTATTTAGACTTCGCATGAAATGAAATGAAAGATAGCAATGAGGGAGGAATAGGGTTTTGACACCCTACGAATGATTTCTAGTCTTTAACGTCTCTAGCAAGACATTGGGCTCTTTTCGCTCGGATCAAAGATCTTGTTATGCATCCCTCCTTATTGGGGTGATGAATGCTTTAAACTTTTCCCGACAAACGGTTCTTTGAAGAACTTGTTGGATTAAGCTCAAAATGAGCTTTTGGTTCCTTGTCAATGCAATCTTTTATGTGCTTATACACCGGGTCAACTAGATGTGCAGCTTCCAAATGTCTTTAAAAGACTTGACCCTCGATGTAAGGTTTCAACCCCTGTCCATTAACTTTGAAAATGTTCCCCTTCTTCAAGTTTTTGATTTCAACCGCCCCATAAGGTGCAACAGAGATGATTTCATAAGGACCCTCCCATTTGGTTCTTAATTTCTCAGGAAAAAGTTTCAGTCTAGAGTTGAAAAGCCAAGCTTTTTGACCGGGTTCCAAAGACTTTTTCACAATATGCTTATCATGAAAGGCTCTGGTTCGTTCTTTGTAGATTTTGGCATTATCATAAGCATTGTGTCTCAACTCTTCTAACTCACTCAATTGAAGTAGCCTATTCTCTCCAGCTTTATCAAGGTTAAAATTTAGTTTTTTAACTGCCCATAAGGCTTTATGCTCTAGCTCAACCGGAAGATGGCAAGGCTTTCCATATACAAGTCTATAAGGAGACATGCCAATGGGAGTCTTGTATGCCATCCGATAAGCCCACAAAGCATCATTTAGCTTTCTTGACCAATCCTTCCAGGCGGTGTTAACTGTTTTTTCAAGAATATGCTTAATTTCCTAGTTAGACACTTCGACTTGTCCGCTTGTTTTATGATGGTAGGGAGTGGCTACCTTATGAGTGACGGAGTACTTAGGAAATAAGTACCTCAAGAATTGATTCCAAAAATATTTTCCTCCATCACTTATAATAGCCCTTGGCATACCAAAACGAGTAAAGATATTGGATTTGATGAATTGAATGACCATGGAGTGGTCTTTTGTTTTGGTAGCACATGCTTCCACCCATTTGGAAACATAATCAACGACAAGAAGAATGTATTAAAAACCATAGGACATAGGAAATGGACCCATAAAATCAATGCCCCATATATCAAAGATCTCAACAACAAGTATATTGGTCAAGGGCATCATATCTCTTCTAGACATTGTCCCCATCTTTTGACTTCTCTCACATGATTTGCAAAAATTGTAGGCATCTCTATAAGTAGTTGGCCAAAAGAGCCCACTTTGAAGAACCTTCAAGGTGGTCTTCTTTGCACTAAAATGCCCACCACATGCAAGAGTGTGACAAAACACTAGGACACTTCGAATTTCACTCTCTGGAATACATCTCCTCATAATTTGATCCGGACAATATCAGTATAAGACAGGGTCTTCCCAATAGTAATTCCGGATGTTAGCAAAGAAACGATTCTTTTCGTTCTTCGACCAAGAAGTTGGTAGCTTGCCTACTGCCAAATAATTCATAATGTCAGCAAACTAAGGCATTTTTCCATTAGAAATTTGAAAGAGTTGTTCATCTGGAAAAGAGTCACAGATTCGTAGACTAGGGAAAGGCTCTATCGATAACCTAGAAAGATGATCGGCAACCACATTTTCGATGCCTTTCTTGTCCTTGATTTCAAAATCGAATACCAGAGGAAGCAAAATCCATCTAATTAGCCTAGGTTTTGTTTCCCTTTTTGTCAATAGATGCCTCAAGGCGGCATGATCAAAATAAACAACAACCTTGGACCCTAAGAGATAGGAACGAAATTTATCAAGAGCATATACTACGGTAAGTAATTCTTTCTCGGTAGTGGAGTAATTCAATTGAGCTCCCGAGAAAGTTTTACTTGCATAGTATATGGCACAAGGAAGCTTACCCACTCTTTGTCCTAAAACTGCCCCCATGGCATAATCAGAAGCATCACACATGATTTCAAATGGCAATGACCAATTGGGAGGTTGCATGATGGGAGCAGATGATAATAATTCACGCAATTTATGAAAAGCGTCTAGGCATGCTTAGTCAAAGACGAAAGGAGTTTCCTTGGCAAGAAGATTGCACAAGGGTCGAGCAATTTTGCTAAAGTCTTTGATAAAATAGAGGTAAAAGCCAGCATGACCTAGAAAGGAGCGAACCTTTCTCACCGTTAAAGGTGGAGGCAATTCAGAAATAAGCTCGACTTTCGCTTTATCAACCTCTATTCCTCTCCTTGGGATAATGTGACCCAAAACAATACCCTTTTGAACCATGAAATGGCTCTTTTCCCAACTAAGTACAAGGTTGGTTTCACAACATCTCTTAAGCACTAGATCCAAATTTTTGAGGCATGCATTAAATGAAGACCCAAAAATAGAAAAATCATCCATGAAAACCTCTAGATACTCTTCCACCATATCCGAGAAAATTGACATCATACACCTTTAGAATGTGGCAGGAGCATTGCACAAACCAAAAGGCATCCGTCTATAAGCAAATGTGCCAAATGGACATGTAAAGGTGGTTTTCTCTTGGTCAAGTGGGTCAAGGGCTACTTGATTGTACCCCGAATAGCCATCAAGGAAGCAATAATATTGTTGCCTGGCCAATCTCTCTAGAATTTGATCAATGAAAGGCAAAAGGAAGTGATCCTTTCTAGTGGCGGCATTCAATTTGCGGTAATCAATGCATACACGCCATGAATTGGTAGTACGCTTAGAGATTTCCTCACCCTTTGCATTCTCAACCGCTGTAATCCCCAAATTTTTGGGAACTACTTGACTTGAACGCACCCATTTGCTATCGGAGATTGGGTAAATGATTCCAGCATCCAGGAGTTTGACAACTTCCTTCTTAACTACCTCATTTATGTTTAGATTAAGTCTCCTCTGGGTATCCCTAAAGGGTTTTGTATCATCTTCCATAAGTATGAGATGCATACAAATAGAAGGGTCAATTCCCTTAAGATCCACTACACTCCATCCTATGGCTTCCTTATTTTCTTTAAGCACACTTAAGGGACTCTTGGTCTTTTTCAAGACTTGAAGAAATGATAATTGGAAGAGTCTCTTTTAGTCCTAAGAATGCATACTTGAGATTGGAAGGTAGAGTTTTAAGCTCAAGAATTGGTGGAGAGACTAAAGATGAGACCGGTGGAGTGTTAGAGAGTGGAGGAAGAGGTTCTATTGGAGTCTTCCAAGATGAAAAATCTAAACTTGTAATAGATTCCATGAGATTGCTTACTTCATTTATTAAATTTTCATCATCAAATCCACAACTTCCATACATTTCAAGAAGACAAGAAGCTAGAGGATCATTAGATAAAAGAGATGAAAGACTATCCTCAATTGGTTGTTTCATTACCATTGATGGAATCGATTCCTCAACAACCTCATCTAATACATCTACAAGGCAACACTCATCTTCATCCATGGGATGTCGACTTGCATTGAAAACATTAAGTTTGATCATTATATTGCCAAAAGAGAGGTCCATTTTCCTGGATCAACAATTAATTGTTGCATTTGCGGTGGCAGGGAATGGTCTTCCCAAGATGATTGGGATGTGGTTGGAGGGATTAGCAACCGATTCAGTATCAAGAACTACGAAATCAACCGGAAAGTAGAATTTATCCACCTTGACAAGAATGTCCTCAACCATGCCCCTAGGTGTTTTGACGGATCTATCGGCCATTTGAAGCACCACCGAGGTTGGCTTCAATTCATTCAACCCTAATTGGACATATACGGAGTAAGGAATCAAGTTGACACTTGCACCTAAGTCAAGAAAAGCTCTATGAATTTCATGAGTTCTAATTACACAAGAAATAGTCAGAGCACCGGGATCTTTGAACTTAAGTGGAGTGTTTTGTTGAAGAATGGAGCTCCCTTGCTCCGTGAGGAACACTTTTTTAGGGCTTGGTCCCTTGCTCTTCCTCTTTTGTGTGTAAAGATCTTTCAAGAATTTTGCATAAGGTGGAATTTGCTTAATGGCATCCAAAAGAGGAAGATTGATGTTGACTTGCTTAAAAACTTCCATCATGTCATATGTTTTCCCTTCTTGCCTCCCATAAGGCGAAGTTTCTTTTAAAGCATAAGGGAATGGAGCTTTTGGCTCACAAGACTTTGTAATTTGAGAGGATGGTGGAGAAGATTGAGAATTCTAGTTAGGAACATTTTCATTCAAAGGAGTAGGAGTGGAATTAGGAATTGGATGGGTGACAACTTTAGGTTGCACCGATTCACTATCTTCCTTTGGTAGTTTAACCCTATTGTCCACTTGCTTACCACTTCTTAAGGTGGTGATGGCTTGCGCTTGAGCTTGGGAAGAATACCCGGATGTAGGGTTTGCTTCCACACAAAATTGGGCCTTTGGATTCCTCTCGGGTTGACTAGGTAATTTCCCAATTTCTCTTGCATTCAATGCATTAGCTATGGTCCCAATTTAGGATTCAAGCTTTGATATAGATTGAGAGTGGGAATGCAACAAGTTGGTATCCTTTTCTAAGCTACCCAAGGCCATCAAAACCTTGTCTTCAAATGTGGAATTACTAGAAGGTGCTTGAGGATAATGAAGGCCAACTTGGGAATCAAACATTTGAGGATGTGAGAAGTCATTCATTCTTTGATGATGGAAAGAAGAAGAGACGAACCCTTGAGAACCTCCATTTCTTTTATGAGGTGGAATGTATTTTCTTTATAGATTTTTAGCTTGATAAGGGCTTTCATTCCACAATGGAACATATGCTTTTGAATAAGGGTGAGCAAATGTGGCATTAACTTGTTCAAAGTGTTCATTAACAACATGTCTATGGGGACAATTGAAAGTAGTATGCAAAACACTTGAACATGTCCTGCAAGGCTCACAAAGATGAGTTGTATGATGAAAAGGAGATGCATTGATAGCCGGTTTTTGATTCAACAAGAATTGATCAAGTTTTTGAGAAAGAGTTTTAACCTCGGCTACAATTTCCCTTGAATTTTCAATTTGACACACTGTTACACGTTTCTCCTTTTTAGTGAAACCATGATCAAGCCGAGAAGTGTAATATTTGTGCAAAGAATTTTCACTCATTTTTTCAAAAAGGTGCCAAATGTCATCTTCATGTTTTCTAAAATATGAACCTCTACATGAGGTATCAAC
The DNA here is from genome assembly GCF_030987335.1 of Cornus florida. Taxonomy (NCBI): domain Eukaryota; kingdom Viridiplantae; phylum Streptophyta; class Magnoliopsida; order Cornales; family Cornaceae; genus Cornus; species Cornus florida. The sequence goes on along the minus strand of NW_026775571.1, from coordinate 16,085,444 downwards.
TATGTCTTTTTGCATGTCGGATAGGCTTTCATAGAGGTATTGGACAACTTGCCATTTTGGAATACCATGGTGTGGACACTTTTTTAGCAAGTCATTCAATCTCTCCCAAGCCTCATGCAACAACTCTCCTTCCCTTTGAGAAAATTCTCTAATTGAAGCACACAGTACATTGGTTAAACTTAAGGGGTAAAATTTTTTAAAAACTCATTTTGCATTTGTGCCCAAGATGTTATTGAATTTACCTCTAAAGTATTGAACCAATGCTTTGCTTTATTTTTCAGTGTAAAAGGGAAGAGGAGTAATTTAAGAACTTCCTCCGGGACATCCATGTACCTCACGGTGGAACATAGTTCAAGAATTTCATTAAGAAGCCTATATGGTTCCTCTTTATCCAAGCCATAAAAGAGTGGACACATTTGAATGGTCTTGGGCTTGATTTTATATTGATTAGCCTCAAAATTAGGCAACACAATGCAAGTAGGTACATGGTATGCATGAAGATTATAATGATCATAAAGGACCATTGGAGGAATTGGAGCTTGAACTCTGGGGTCATGTTGATTAAGAGGTAGGTTTTACATAAAGCGTAGGCCTAAGTAGCCAAGATTACCCTCTAGATTTTCCATGTGAATGCCTAGAATGAACGATATGACAAGGTCTATACAAGACTACAAATGGCACAGAAATCACCACAAAACAAGCAAGCACTCCTCCTTCGCAACAAATCAACAGTCAACAAACTTCCTCTATATACAATGTTCCAATACTCCCATGCTTTGATAACAATGCAAAGAAAAGCAAACAAGCCGCCACGCGGGCCGACGATTTGACTAAGGAATTGAGTAAGAAAGTCTCACAAAGGTCCTTTAGCACTTCAACTCCAAATTTAAAGCTTAGCATAGCAAATTTTTTTAAATTTTTAGCACTTTTCCTTACTTGCTTAGCTCCTTTACTTGATGGCTCCTTTGCTTAGATCCTAGCTCAATGCTCCTTGTCAAAGATGAACAAACACAATAAGTAATCTAAAGAAAAACAAAAACAAAGTAAAGACATGATCAAAAGAGTACTAATTCCTAATTGATTCCACAAATACGATGTTGCCTAATCCTCGGCAACGGCGCCAAAAACTATGGTCGTCATCCTACCATAAGCTTAAGAGTGTGCATTAAGGCGAGGGTCAAGAGTTTTACATTTATAAAAACCACTACCAACACTACTACTAAAGTAGCTAAGGCGAGTAGGGATCATCCCAAGGGATTAGAGTCGTACTTGGTTGTGGAATCGCAATTAGGGTTAGTAGGTCGAGTGATCAAACAAATAGGTGGTTGGTTGATTAAACTAGAGAGCAACTAAATTAAACTAAATAATTGAATGCAACAAAGAGTAAGTAAGAGAGAGATAAATCTTGGGGTTTAGAGGTCGCCACCAAGCAATGCTTTTCTACACTTCTAACTAGTGACTAATAAGGGTAATGTGTGTTGCAATATTGGTGTCTGTGTGTGTTTAGTTGATTCAATTAGCAAGGGTGACCAATTAAGCATACATTGTCTAATCAACATGTGAAAAACATAATATATCTAGCAATTAAGTATATATTGTCTAAATAGCATGTGAAAAGCACAACATATCTAGCAAGTCATTAATCTTTTCATTAAGCTCACAAACCAAATACATCACAAGGTTAGAGACATATGCTACTTGCATTCAGAAGTATGGAACATTAAACAACTAGCATGGATTGTCCTCTCATCTAACAACTATGCTACCACTACACTACAATTAGGATAATGACATGAAGTTAACTAATTAAGCTAAGGGAGAGGCATAATCCATCAAGAAATGAGCATGGACCATCTAAAAAATCACAAGAGCATTCTTTTAAGCACAATGTTTTGACAATCTCTAAATCTATAGTATTAATACACATAGACATACATCAATAACACAAGAAATAGAGATAAACACATGGACATTTATTCTAGCATACATAGACATATGGATAGAATGAAATGATCAATTGGAAGCATTAAACCACATAAATCATTGAATAAACAAGATCTATATATACAAAAGTGTCAAAACATTAATTACAGCAGTAATCCCTCAATAATACACAAGATTAAGATATAAAAAGCATGCTTGGGGCTAACTCTAGCCCCAAGAGGATGTCTAGCCACTCATGCTGATGTTGCTCCAACCCTCAAGGGCTAACTCCATGGAAGAGATTTGCTCCTTGGTTGATGAAGAGTCTCCAATGGTGTCTCTAGCCTCCTCCTCCTATAAGCTTTCTTTCCAAGAGATGATGTGAAAAATGAAATTGGCTCCCCCTTGTAAAAAGCAATCCTTATCCTTATATAGGTAGGCCAAAATGACACCCAAAATGAGCTGGTGTTGTGCACATAATATTCCCTAATGATTGGATAAAGGACAACTTTCAATGAGATGGAAATTTAACTTTTTCGCATTGGAGGAAGTTTGATCAATCGAACCTTGGACTTAGATCGATCGAACTGGCTGAGATCCATCGAACTTAGGCTGGATTGATCTAACTGGTCGAGCTTTTTGGGAAAAGAAAAATTCGAGATATTTTGAGAGATATTTTTGGGAAAAGGACAAAAGTGATAAGTGGGTGGTACAGCTATGGATAGGATCAATCATTTGAATAAGGACAAAAGTGTTCGATCGATCGAAGGGTGGTGTTGGATCAATCGAACTTTTGGACTTTATGCTTTTGGGCCAAGGCTTGGATCTATCTTGAAGTGCTGAGATCGATCATTGTTCGATCGATCGAACCTTGAACTTGGATCGATCGAACTTTGCTGCTTCCCACCTGACGAGGTCGCTTGTAATACGCCAAACTAAATGTAGTGAATGTGTGGTTCAAGAAAAGCCTTTTATGTCAAATTTAAATTTATAAAAACCACTACCAACACTACTACTAACGTAGCAAGAGTGAGAAGGGATCGTCCCAAGGGATTATACGTGTTGGAATTTCAACTTCGACTCTAGCGTACCAAATGATTGCAAAAGAGAATTGGGTTGGTTGATTACTTCTAGAAAAGAATTAATTAAAATGCATTAAGATAAAGAGTAAGTAAGAAGGAAAGGTCTTGGGGTGTAGAGATCACCACCAAACAATACTATTCCAAACTATAATCAAGTGACTAATGAGGGAAATGAATGTGTTGCAACAATGTTGTGTGTGTAAAAGACATTCAATTGGTAAGGGTGACTCAACAAGTGCAAATTGTCTCAATCAACATGTGTGAGGCCACAATACAACATATCATAACTAGTCATTAATCCTTCATTAAGCTCACAATCTACATACAACACAATATTAGAGGAATATGCCATTTGGACTCACCAGCATGGAACATCAAACATCAAGAGTAGATTGTCCTCCCATCTAACATTATACTACCACTACACTAAATCTACACTACTAGCATGAAAATAAAGCTATCTAGACTAGGGGAGAGGCACAAACCATCAAGAATAGGCATAAACCATCAAATGAACAAAAATAGCATTCATTAAGCATATCATCTTGATAATCTCTAGATCTATAGCATCAATACACATAGACATGCATCAAAAACACTAAATCTAGAGATAAGCACATGAATATCCTACTCTAGCATACATAGACATATGGGTAGAATAGAATAGTCAATTGGAAGCATTAAACCATACAAACCATGAAATAATCAAGATTTATATATACATGAATATCAAGATGTATCATACAACACTAATCCCTCAATAATACACAAGATTAGAGTATAGAAAGCATGCTTGGGGCTAACTCTAGCCCCAAGAGGATGTCTAGACACTCATGGTAGTGATGATCCAACTCTCAAGGGCTAACCCCATGGCTGCTCCTTGTTGGTGAAGATCTCCTCCAATGGTGCTCTAGCTTCCACCCTTCCTCCTCTCTAAGGAGAGCCTCCAAGATGATTTTCAATGTGTGTCAAGAGACTCTAGGCTCTTTACCAAAAAGTGTATCATATTCCTTATATAGGTAGGTCAAATACACCCTATGATGAGCTGTGGTCGTGCAAGACATATTCTCCAATGATTGGGTGAAGGACGGAATAAATGAGCTGGACTTTAACCTTTTTCTCGCTAGAGGAAGTTCGATCGATCGAACCTTAACTTGGATCGATCGAAGATGGGTTCGATCGATCGAACTGCATCTTGGATCGATCGAAGTGGTCTGACTCCTCCGGATAAGGACAAGGCTGAGATATTTCGAAGATATTTATGGGGAAAAGGACAAAAGTGGTTGGTAGGCGTACAACTGTGGATAAGATCAATCATTTGAATAGGACAAAATAGGGTTCGATCGATCGAAGGTGATGTTGGATCGATTGAACTTGGAATTTCAGCAAAAGCCAAGGTTGGATCTATCGAGAAGTACTGTGATCGATCATAGATGTTCGATCGATCGAACTCTAAGTTGGATCGATCGAACTTTTCAGCTGCACAACTTTGATTCCTTTTTGCTCCCTCCTTTGGTTTATCTCAGGATTGCTTCAATTAAGCTCTTATTTGGCTGAGTTAGCTCAATTTTGGGATTAGTGCCTGAAAATATAAATAACATGTAATAAGTCTAAAACGGCAAAGTAAGATAGATAAAGGTACTAGAATGCTTAAGCTTAACGGGTTTAAATGCGCACTTTTCAGTGCTCATCACACCCCTAAACTTAAATATTGCTAGTCCCTAGCAATGAACTAAGAAGTAAAAGAATGAAATGAACAACTAAACAAGTATAAACTGGAAAGCAAGTAAAATGATAGCGCCACTTTCGTAGGGAACATGATTGCATTTAGCATATGCAACAAGCTTTTTAAACCCCTAGGTTACCCCTAGTGGACGAGTAAAGTCTCGTGAGGGTTTCGAGAAATGGTACCCACAAACTTAAAGCTCATTTTTTTCAAAAGAGGCACCAATATTGCAAACAAGCATTAGGAGAAAACTACCTCAAGTATGCAATTTTTCAACCGTTTCTAAGCAATCTCCCAAAATTTCAATATCAAGCAAGCAAGCATGATCCTCCACACATCAAGAAAATGATCATGAAAATCGAAACAAGTCTAGAATCCATGTGAGAGGTCCGGCATCAAGTGTGTTGCTATCTTAGCCAACTAGAGAAGTAATCACATCCTTACCCTCAAACTAGCACACAAATCTAGTACCGATCATCAAGATAAGAGAGTGGACCTTTTATTAAAGCTTTATTGTTCTAGGTGCGCTTATTCTTTTCACTCTATATTTTTTTTATTTTTTTTTATTGAGGATCAAAGATGGAAGTATTGTGCAATGTGTTGATCTCTTAAGCTTTCTAGAAGATTCATGTAGTGAGCTTTAGGTCAATGACTCCCAAACTAGATGGCTTTAGGGCATTAGGTGTTAAGACACCCCTACGGACTTACAAACTCAGATCAATTAGGCTACAAATCAAGACAACAACCATCTAATCATTTCCCACTTCTCGCCTTTTGGGAGAAGTCCTCACTTTTATTGCTTTTGCAACTTCTTTTCTCTTTTTCTCTTTTTTTTTTCAATTATTAACCTAGAGTTTGGGCCCTCCACCTTTCGGCGCGAGAAGTTCATTGCTTAATGAGGCAAGAATCCCGGCTACTCAATGAAAAGGGGTTGTTATCCACCTTTATCAAGAATGAAAGCTTTCAATGCACTACTAGCCCAATTGGGATATAACCAATTCAATAATCAACAAAGCATGTACCCCACAAATGAATGCTAGTGTGCACCGGTGTTAGTGTAGAATCCTAGAATGAATCTCAAAACAATCACAAAATCAGGATGATGTGGACCACAAATGCAAGCAAGATATCAATCTTTCAAAAAATTTACTCCTAAATGGCATTCACAAGGCATACAAGGAGTATTAGACTCTCAAATCAAGCAATTTTTAAATTTTAAGCAATATAGTCCTCAAAAGATCAAAATCATAGCTAACATCAATCTCAAATCTCAATCATGCATTTAAAGCTAAAATCTTAAGTAGAATGCAACAAGACACCTTACCCCCAAACTTAAACCGCACATTGTCCTTAATGTGTAATGAGAACAATGGAAAAGATGGAAAGAGTATACCGTGGTGGTGTAGACATGAAACCCGGTCATGATCCAATTCGAAAGATGTCTCCCCCAAACTTGGAATCAACAACCTACTTGAATAACCACACTAGCAAATTCACATCAAATATCAAATGGGTTAGGAATAATCAAATCATGCATTCTAAAGCAATATAACACAAGATGTAAGAGATATGAGATCGAACCCAAAATAAATCATAAAGTATGCATGACTACACATAAGGGCACAATGGTGATCTTTTTATATTTTTCATTTAATGAAAGCAAGTATATACAAAATGTAAGAAAAACAAAGAATAAAATACATGAACAAAATACAAAAAGAAAAATAAATAAGGCAAAATGCAATGAAAAAATATGTACAATGTAAGAAATGAAAAAGGAATATGTACAATGTAAAACAAATGGAAAGAATATGTACAATGCAAGTATATACAAAATTTTCTTACTTTTTGTTTTTCATTTATATATATATATATATATATATATATATATATATATGTGTGTGTGTGTGAAAACATGCAAAGAAAAATGAAAAATGTAAAAAACATGCAAAATGGGTGCTAAGTTTAACGTCTCTAGCAAGACGGAATGCTTCTTTGAAAAACCGTCTTTTTTTATTATTATTTTTTTAGACAAAACAAATATGTACACAAATAAAAATAAAAGGCAAGTAAATAAAACTGTAAGAAAATAAGGAATGCAAAGATTTTTTTTTTTTTTTTGATAAGTTAGAAGAATTAAAAATTAAAGTTAAACAAAATATTTTTGGAAATAAGATAAAAGGAAATAAAATAAAAGAAAAATGTTTTTGGGATTTGATTTTTTTTTTTTTTTAAATATTTGAAATAAAAATAAAAATAAAGCTTGGAAATAAAAGTAAAAATGAAAATAAAATAAAAATCTTTTTGGAATTTTTGAAAATAAAATAAAATTAACAAAAATATTTTTGTGTTTTTAACAAATTTCCAAAAACTTCTTCTTTTTTTTTAGTCAAGAGAGAGAGGTAACTAAATGAAATAAAATAAAATAAAAATAGAAATAGGAAAAAGTCAAAAAGTGAAAGGGTCAAAGGGGCAAAGTTGTGATCGATCGAAGATGAAGTTCGATCGATCGAACATAGCTGTAATCGATCCGAGATGAAATTCGATCGATCGAACATGTAAAATTTTGGAGATCCCGAGAGCATGCATTTTCAGAATTGAAACATGTCCAAAAATTTTCTAAGTGTTGGGACTCATGATCGATCGAACCACATGTTGGATTGATCGAAAGGTAGTTCAATCGATCGAAATGGTTTACGATCGATCGAACTTTTGAAAATTTGGAGATCCCGAGAGCATGCATTTTAGAATTTGGATGCAGGTCCAAAATTTTTCTAAGTGTTGGGACTCAAGTGGAGTTCGATCGATCGAATCCATAGTTGGATCGATCGAAGAACAATTCGATCGATCGAAGGTGCTCTTATGATCGATCGAACTGGCACCAAATGCCTAATTTTGAACTGAAAGTGCAGAAAATCCAATGCTAAGCCCCAATGATTGTAACAAGAATGAAAATTTGAAAAATAGATGGAAGAATGTACACAAGAATGAAAAATAAAAAGAAATGAGGGAGGAATAGAGTTATGAAACTCTACGAATACTAGTGTTTAACGTCTCTAGCAAGACGTTAGGTCAACTCACTAATCAAATGAATCAAAAACTGGATATGAAACATCCTTATTGACCCTCTTTTCACTTTTCTCATTTAATGTCCCACTTATGACAATAAAATCATCCTCCAAAAGAATGAATTGAAAAGAAATAAAAGAAATGATATTGTTCCTTTCATCCACGGTCTTGAAAACAAAATCAATTATGGTTAGGCTTGCCTCTTTGTTGTGTTCTTGAAACACATTCAAATGATCATCCACATTGATAATTGGTGAGGCATTGTCTTTCAAAGACTCATTTGGATTAATAAGAAACACCCTCTCTTCATCCCTCTTCTCCTCCTCATAAATTACCATTTCCTCACCTTCTAAGTAAGCTAAGGAGTCCATTAGAGAGTTTATTTCATTTTTAGAGCTTTTAAAGTCAAAACCACAATTTTTATACATTTCTAAAAGACATTCCTCAAGAGGGTCATTAGAGATAATAGAAGGAAGGCCATCTTCAACAAGTTCCTCCTCCTTCTCTCCTACCTCAAGTGTGGTCAACATCTCCTCATTCTCTAGAGTAGCCATCTCCGAGATAAAATCATAAGCTAAACAAGGAAAGTCCTCATTAATCATGTTATGTTCTATTGGATTAGCCACTAACTCACTTGCCACTTCCTCCTCTATACAAGATAGAGTGCTAGGCATTAGCTCACTTGTTTCATTCTCCTCACTCTCATCATCCTCATCTATATACATTGAAGTTCTTGCCATTTTTTCATTTGCCTCTTCCTCCTCCTCTTGATGAGAAAGAGTACTTGCAATTTGCTCAACTTGAGCTTCTGAGCTGGCTAAAGCTTGAGAATGAGAATTAATAAGTGAAGTGTGTGAAATATGCACATCAAGTAAAGCTAACACTTTTTCTTCAAATCCGGGTGAGTACTTAGAAGGTGGTGGAATTGATTCATCATGGATTTTTACCTTGCAATAACATTCATCTTAGTGTTTTCATTTTTGTTTTGATTTTTCTTAAGAGACCTATGCTTTTACCTATGTATATTCGTTGTATTTTGATAGGTCTTTATGTCCAAGTTTGGGGGACGCAGTTGCGCACTCACATAGCTGAACATCTTTGCCTTTGTCACTCCACTTGGTATTATTGTTCCTTTCCCCCCTCTCTGTGCTTATTTTGATGTACTTGTCTTCTCACATTGAGGACAATGTGACATTTAAGTTTAGGGGTGCATTTATGCATTTTTGGTTTCATAATTTTTGCTAAGCAATGATAGTGTAACTTGGAACTTATCAGAAACGAAGCATATGTTTAATACCTTGTGTATAGAAGCAATTGACACTTTTGAAAATAAAGAAAAATTTGAGTTGAAATGATCATGTGGATTCAAATTAGTCTGTATAAATGTCTCAATTAGATTCTCACTGGATTTGACACTCTTTTAAGCTTCACAATGCACAGATGCACATTGGAAACTTAACTGTGAGGCACGCAACTTAATCGACCTTGACCTTAGCCTAGTTAATCTAATTTGATGAACCTAATAGATGAATATCTTTGGCATGATTTAAGTTGTCTAAAAAAAAAAAAAAAAAAAAAAAAAAAACTGAGAAAGAAAGAAAAAAAATGACCAGTTGACGTTCGTAGCCTTTCCAACTCGAGCTATTAAGCCCTAGGAGTGTCTTTACACTTAACACCCTAAAGCCGTCTGGTTTGGGAGTTGTTGGCCTAACGCTTGCTACAAGGGTTGGTTAGAAAGCTTAAAGGACTTAAACATTGCACGGTCATTCAAAAAAATTGTAATAAACATGGTTCGCTAGAGTTCGTAGCCTTTCCAACTTGAGCTATTAAGCCCTTTGGAGTGTCTCTACACTTAATACCCTAAAGCCACCTGGTTTGGGAGTTGTTGGCCTAATACTTGCTACATAGGTTGGTTAGAAAGCTTAAGGGACTTTAGCATTGCACAACCATTCTATGTTTTTCTTATGAGTTGCAATAAATTGTCAACAAGCAACAAAAGTTGTCTTGTAAATAAAATCATGCCTTAGGGACCTCATTTAAAGGGGAATTCAATGATTTGAAAACTTGTGCCTTAGAATTGGAAAAGAAAGTAAAAGCCGCATGTTGAGAATCCAATTCACTTTCACTGAAGTAGAGTTGATTTCCATTTAAGAGATGACAATTGAGTTATTTATATGGACGATAATGTTGATGCATGTATGTGGAAATGTATTTAGCCAATTTTTGTATCAATGCTTCATATATGCAAAGTAGTTTTCCCAATGACCCCATCTCCAGTTTTTGTCTGTTTCAAGTTGTATTTGAGCTATGTATCTATCTCATTTTACCATGGATGATATTTTTGTAGTAGCATGCCCATGGTTGTCTTTTCATTAAGTTTTTCATTGTAGTTTTGCTAAGGGACTAGCAAAATGTAAGTTTGGGGGTGTGATAAGCGCCGAATATTGTATATTCAAGCGCCCTAAATTGCATTAGTTAAGTCCAACGTTTGATTATTTAAGTAGATTATCTTCATTTGTGTGTATGTATATATTTTCAGGTCCATTGGCCAAAAAGAAGCAAGAAGGATGCTTTGTGGAGTTTTGAACATCAAAGGTGCCAATTCTAAAATTCTGGCAACAGTGAAGCCCGAACTTTGTTCGCCATTTTGACCTTGCAAACTCGAGAACTGGACTTCCATTATAAATGGCATATTTAGAACTCTGAATCAGCTTTCCAAATCTTCAAGCGGTTCGTCATTCGGAGCTCAGAGCAGAGAGTTATGGCCTTGTTACCAGAGGTGTGCAGAACTGCCTGGCAGCAATGAAATTCTGCCTTGATCTTCATTTTTGACCAAACATCCTTGAGAATTGGATCTCCACCAAAACATGAAGTTTTTAGAGCTCTGAATTAGCTTTCCAAATCTTCAAATGGTTCATCATTTGGAGTTTAGACCGCAAAGTTATGGTCATTTTACCAAAGTAGGTCCGGGTGGAGCAAACCAAGCATAGGGCATTCTGGCCAATTTTCGAGTGCTCGAGGCCTTATTTCGAGTGCTCGAAATTAGGGCAGATTGCTTCACGAGATCAGCAGTGGAGTCAGGACTTTGCTTGCTATTTTGACCCAGAAAACAAGAGAACTGGACTTCCATCATAACATAAAAGATTTAGAGCTCTGAATTAGCTTTCTAAATCTTCAAACGGTTTATCATTCGGAGCTCGGAGCAGAGAGTTATGGCCTTGTTACCAGAGGTGCACAGAACTGCCTAGCAGCACTGAAGTACTGCCTTTCTCCCCATTTTCGACCAACCAGACTTGAGATTTGGGTCTTCATCAACATGAAGTTTTTAAAGCTCTGAATCAGCTCTCCAAATCTTTAAACGGTTCGTCATTCGGAGTTCGGAGCGCAAAGTTATGGCTGTTTAACCGAAGTAGGTCTGGGTGGAGCAAGGCAAGAATGGAGCATTCTACTCCAATTTCGAGTGCTCGAGCGCTTATTTCGAGTGCTCAAAATTAGGGCAGAATTGCATCCGGAAATGGCCCATTTTCAGCCACTTGCATCTTGGGTTCCTCAATTCTAATTTCCCTCTTTAATGGTTGGTTGGAGATGTTGGTTGGTGGGGATTTTTTGAGCCTTATCTCTAGAAGATAAGAGAGGGAGGCCACACATAATACATTAAGCTTCATTTTTTACAAGATAGAGGAGAGAGAAGAGAGCAAGAAGGAGGAGTTCTTGAAGCTTCAAGGAGGGTGCACGAAAATGGAGATGAGGATGATGCTTCATCCTTCTTCTAGCTCACCAATGGGCAACTAAACCTCATCTAGGGAGGTGATGAAACCCCTCCCTTGTAAGCATGTGTTAGTATAGTTTATTTTTGGGGATTACAATGTATTGTTGATAGTCTTTTCATGATCAAGAGCCTCATTTTTGTTGTAATGAATGCTGAATATTTTGAAATGATTATTGTGAGTTATTCATCTTGTCTTGGATGGTTACTTTTCTTAATCATATTGCTTGCACTTCCATGGTGACAATGGAAGTTAGATCATGTAATGGTTTTAATGGCATGGAGTTGGAGAACCTAGATAGTTCATGGCTTAGGGTTTCCCTTTGATGGTCTATACTTGATTCTTAGCTTTATGTGCATTCACCATTTAAATTAGGGCTTGATAATCCTTGACTTAGTAAGCATGTTCTAAGCTACATTTTAGTTTAGGTAGTTGATCATGTGAACCTTTGATGGTTTATTCTTGCCTTTCTATTTGAATGAACTTCTTGAGGATGTTATAGCAACCTAGTATTGTTATGTATCATGACTATCATATATGTTGCTTTTCCCTTAAATTAATCTTAACCTAACATGTGTATAGGGATGGAGGTGGATTCATTTCCCTAGCCTTCTTTACTTGTACTTCACTCCCTTGAATTCTTGTAATTTATTGTTTTATGCACTTTTAATTTCCTAGCTTAAGTGACATCCAACAAAACCTCTATAAACCCTTCATCATTCTAAGAATGATTATAGACATTTAGGTTGTATTAGACTAGCGCAGTCCCAGTGGTTCGACTTATCCGACCAATAGCCCTATTTTTCAATAATTCGTGCTATTGCGAAGGTTGATGTATAGTTGATCAACCGATCATTTCCTTAATACATTTCGCTGCGTACGACTCACAGATTGGTATCAGAGCCAGTCTCTACACATTGAGTTGATCCTTGTGGAAAGTTTTTTTTTTTTTAATTGTTTTCATCATATCTAAAAATTTTAGAAGGTTCCTTAAAAATAGAAAGAATATAAATTGTAATGAAGGAGATCCTTTTAAATTGAAAGATAAGGAAAACAAAAAAGATGTTCCTATTGTGTGTTGGAAATCTTACTCAACTTAAGTTATTGAACAAGGATATCATGGAGCAATCTAAGAAGTTGAGAGAAATAGAAAACATGAATGATGCCTTGAAAAAAGAAAGAGATACCTTGAAGATGGAGAATGATTCCTTAAAGAAAGAGAATGAGCAAAAACATAAATTGCTTGAGGAGAACAAATCTGAAATTCAAAATCTTCATAACAAGGTAAAATTCCTTGAGAGAGAGGTAAAACAAGCTAATTCTGCTAGAGAATCTGGTATTGCCAAATTTAATTTTCTTGAACTTGATTTGAAAAAATCTCATGAGAAATTAATTACTTATACTTCTGGGTAGATTAAGCTTGGTAAGATGATTAGTGTGGTAAGCATGTAGGTGATAAAACTAGATTAGGTTTTAATGAGGCTTCATCTAGTAAAAAGGGTCAAACTATTTTTGTTAAACCCATGAACTTGAATGTGCCTATTATAAAGCCTGAAGTTTTTGTTGAGCCTATGCATGCTAAGAATGTGTCCAAGGTGCTTTATTGTTCTTATTGTGGTAGAACTAGACATAGTCAACACTATTGTTATAAAAAGAAAATGGATAATTCTTTTTATGATTTTCATGGTTATAATTCCTTTGCACAAAATAGGTTTCATGCTAGAAAGCAAAATTGGAATAAACTTAGAATTTTTCATGCTAAAGGGAATTCACATTGAAAAAAAAAAGATTTTTCTGATTTTCACTCTCATGATATTCATGCAAAGAAAAAGGTGTTTTCTAAAAAGAAAAAGGACTTTGTGTCACTTAAGTTTTCTAAAGCTGAAAATTTGCCTAAGAAAGAGGTAAAGAATGAATTTTTTTTTTCAGGAAGTGAGAGTGAAAGCTATGTGGATCAAAATGTCTGATTTGATCAATTATGTGCCTATTGAGTCCATGGAACTAGTTTCCAAGAGGACTTAACCTTCAAACTGAGTCTTACAAAATTCAGTGATCATGGCTTATGTTTAAAAGAAAATTTTATTGCCATTGGATCACTTTTTAGGGTTTGGTTAGGGTTTTAAATTTTTGATCATAATCTTCTTGATATGCATGTGAAAATTCTTTTGAAGGATTTATGATCTATCTTTGAATGCAAATTGAGACACATAATAATTTGATAAAAATCGATTCTTGGTCTGTAATCTATAAAATGAAAGATCGATGATTTACATTGATTAGGGGATTTTTAGATTTGAATCTCTTAAGTTCATAGACTTTTGTGCACTAGTCCATCTCTGACAAATTTGGTTGAAAATCTTTTGATATGTTGACTAGGGTTTATTGTTTACAAAAGCTATAAAGGTTATTGTCTAAAAAAACAGGAGCTTAAAAAAATTAAAAAATATTCAACTTCAAAAGAAAGAAAAAAATTTGAAAGTTACTGAATACTTTGCCAAAGAAAAGGCTATCTATTGAGATTTGATTGAAAGCTCCCATTAAATTGTGAATTGAAGCTAAAAGTGGAGATAAGTTGAGTTGGGAAATTGCTGACTATTCTTTAGAGTGAAAGCCGCCTTGCTTAGAAAAATTGCTCAAAACAATTTTATCTTGATGCTTTTTGGTCAATAAGGTTTAGACAATGATCTGTTGAAATTCAACTAAAGATGGATTAGATTGGATTTCACACACACACATAAACTTGCTAGATTAATTTCTAAATTTTTCAGTAAAGTTTGCAAGTTTGATTTCATGTTGTGATTACTTTCTGAGATTTGAAATTATTTGAAGAATCTGTGGAGTCAAATATTTGTTCTCTGAGATATTTTTAAAATTCTCTGAAAGGGTTTTGAATCATGTGTTGATTGAATGATTTTAATGATTGGTGATTTAGATTTTAGTTTTAATAAAAAAATAAGAAAAAAACTGAAAATTTTGAAAAATTCAAAAAGATTTTGATTTTTAGGTTTTTAGTTTGTTTTCGTTAATATTTTTAATAATCGATGTGATAAAATATTTTCTGAGAAAAATTGGATAAGTGTTTTTTTCCAAAATTTTTCTGAGGATTCAAGACTGGGGGTTTTGAACTGGTTTAATAAGGTTGAACCGGTTCAAGGGCTCGGGCTTGAGTGTTTTAAAACTGATTCAGGCCTCATTTGTGTGCATCATCTCTCTAATGGTCTTGCTCTCTCACACTCCATCACTTCACAACTAATATATATATATATATATATATATATATATATATATATATATATATATACATCATATTTTGTCTTTCATCCATGATATACAAATGATCATTACATGATAAATTTGGGATTGAAGGAGTTGTGCAAAGAATTGAAAGTGAAAATAGGTTTGAACAAAAGTTATGGAGTTTGAGATAAAAATCTTAGAGGATTGGTTAAGTTGTTGAGTTGATTGAAGAGATTGAAGCTTCATTGTGTTTGGGGAATACATGTTTACATTTGTTGTTTGATTTTTGGGAGGATTAAAGAATAAATCAAGCCATTCTATAAACACTTGTGGGGTTGCACACCAAGTGTTTGATAAAATTCCTAAAAGAGTTACAAGCTTCAAAGTGAAATGAAATATTTTCTAAAGAACATGGCTCCTAAATTGACTAAGGAAGCAAAAGGGAAAGGAATTGCAAATCCAAGACCTCCAAAAAGGTCCCCGAACCGGCATCTTCATCCAAGAACCTCAAAGTGGTTCACAAGCTCCTAGCACGACTCCAATGGGATATCTATCAGTTTTTAGCACTGGTAGGATTGAATTTACTGAGTCCCATTTTTACAATGAAGAAGCTTGGAAGGTGTATCTCTCTATTTACCGGGATGGTCCAATAAAGACAGAGAGGAATGTTAATCTTCAGAAACTCCAAGATACAGCAGGGTGTAAGCTAGTGAACTACATCAAGTCGTATAATTAGCTTTACTTCACTAAGCTTGGCAAAGGCTATTATTGTTTAGATATGATTAGCTATTTCTATGCTAATATTCTTGAAGTTTATGACACTTACTTCGTTTTCTCTTTGTTTGGAGTTAATTATAATATTGAAAAGGATGATATTGAGACTATCCTTGGTCTTCAGGACAATCGTCATTTATATGGACATAGTCTGCCTTTGACAGTCACGGGTCCTGTTTTTTCTCAGATTGTTCTAAAGATATGTGTGCCGAACTCCTCTTTGAACCAAGATAGTATTCTAGCTTGATTTTTGACAGATGAAACTGCATTCTTCAACTTGTTTGCTATGGCTAATCTGGGCTACTTTGGGAAGAAGGATGAACTACCTCTTAAGCGAGCACAAGTGCTTTATTTTCTTGCTAATAATGAGACTATACTGCTTGCAGACTCAATTGTGCAGCTTATGATAGCTCATTACAAGAAAAATTCTCGCAAGTATTCTTCTCCATTTCTAATGATCATCATGGAAATTCTTAAACAAAAGAATATGTAGATTCCTCCAAAGGCTTATCATAAGTCTATCATGACTGAATTGGATCCTCGTGCTTTAAACAAGTCAAAGATTGCTCGGGAGAATGCTAGAAGAGCTAGGAGAACTGTTGATGAAGGGTCGTCACAGGTTTCAAAAATTACTCAGATATTTCCTTTAAAAGGAAATTTCACGAGAGCAAATGCCAACGTCATGTATTCTCATCTACTTTAGCATCAAAATTCGTTGTTTGATAGGATGATGGTTGAGATCCTAGGTCTCAAACTACAGATGACTTAGCTGAGAGGACAGCCGTCAGGAGTTTTAGATGAAGATGTATACAGATCTGCACCTCCCGATCCATCTCTGAGAGCTGAAGATGAGGAAGGGGATGAGTATACAGATAAGGATGAGGAGGATGAGGATGAGGTTAAAAGTGGTGAAGACTAAAAATGATGTTTCTTGTCTCTGAGTGGTTGAGGGGACATGATGCTGCTTTTAATGTTATTTTCTCATGCATCATGACATCATGTTTTGTTTGGTTATTGTCATTACTTTTGGATATTCTTGGAATATGCTTTCAATGACTTCAATATGCTTTATTTGGAATATGTTTTTTCTGTTCTCATGTTTATCTACCGTTCTTTGTCAATTTGTTACAAAAAAGGGGAGATAACATAGTAAGGTATTAAGGGGGAGAGAACATATGGCAAATTTTTTTTGGATATATACTTATGGGGGAGGTTTTATAAATTTTTATTTATTAAAGTTCACTGGTAGTTGTTGCTTAATAGTGTACAGGAATCAGGTCAAGTCTTGTATCCAAGAAGAATGGTGGTCATATTTTATGTTTTGCCTTTTAACACTGAATGTAATTTACTTTTCTGCTTTGGGTAGATTGCAAAATTGTTTTTAAGGTTTGGTCACGAAATTGCCAAAGGGGGAGATTATGAGATATTAATTTATTTTTGACAATTATCATAGACAAAACAAGTCCAAGTCAAGTTGTAATTCGAATTACTTGTTATATAAGTTATCAAATTCGACAGGGACTATAGAACTGGGAAGTTGTTCGAAGCTACCATAATTGAAGATTAGAAAAAGGCAAGAACAACACTTTAGGAAGGATTCTAAATAGGGTTGGACATTCTACACTTTCCATTTTATTCAGAACTTACCCTAGAATGAATCTAGGCTAAAGGAACCAAAATTTTAAGTCTACCAACCTTGAATCGGTACAGCCCCTCTGAACCGGTTCAAGATGCTCAAGTTTGGCTTCGAAAAGTCTCTGCCAAACTTAAACCAGTTCAGCTTCTTTGAACCGGTTCAAGAAGTTCTGTTTACTATATAACTTCAGTTTCTTTATTCTGAACTGTTTCCTAGTTGGTCTAGAATTGTACCAAATCATATGCATGAATTTTTTTTCTTATTTTCAGAAATATTAGGTCATTCTAGTCTCTATATAAACCATGTCATATACATTGGTTTATTTACGGTTTTTACATTATTATTTAGATACTATTCAAAGCCTTAGGAAGATTATTTTTTGCAGAAAATTAGAGTTGATTTTTTGGACATCTTTCTAGAACACATACACATAAACACATAGTGAGTTTAGAGTTGTAGTGTTCAAATCCTGATCCTGATCATACAGTCATATTTAGATCGATCAGATGAAGTAGATCTTCTTCTACATCATTCAGACGATTAAAGAACAATAGTAAACACAATCACACTTTGAAAGGGTTAGAGCACTCGTGGAGTGTTGTCTAATCTACTTGCCATTCTTCTACGAATATCAAGTGTAATCCTGAGGTCAAGTTGTTATTGGACGGGAAGTCATAAAGCCAGAGGATCGTTAAAAGTTAGTGTTGGGTAGAGCGATAGAGAAAGAGTCAAAGTTCGGTATACTTTATTTCAAGCATAGTGGATTGGTTTACATTGGATTGCATAATCATGTTGATATGTTGTGTTATCAATTTATTAAAATAACTACTCGCAATAGCACGAATCCTTGTAGGATAGCACTACATAGTGAGGGTCGAACCCAATATTTGGTTTTTAATTAAGTCCTATTGGTTCACAAGTAACTAGTTGAATTGTTTGATTGTTTGTCACGATTAAAAACAAAATAAAATTAAACTGAAATTAAACTAAGTGATCAGAGAGAGAAAGGTCTTAGGGCTTTGACTTCACCATAACCTTCATACTATGGTTAATTGTTTCAACTCTGGGGATTTAACAATTTATGTTTTAAATGAATTGAACTCAATAACAGTCATTCAATTCAGGTTTTAAAGAAAGATGTTCTATAAAATTCAGTCAATTATAACCTATCTGCAGTTAACATGGATTATCCACCTACCTACTCCAACTACTTTAACTACTTTGCAAATAATCCATCTTTCCTAAGCATAGAGTATGAAAACATTCTTTTATAAAAAACGTTAGAACACCATTATATGACCTCTATTCTTATGTCCAGTAGGGCTTCACCAGATACCGTCCAATAAAAATAGGTTGAGAATAGAAAACAAATAGTTATATCTAAGACAAGGTAATAACAATTTGAAAACTATTTAAAGCATTAAATCTAATTGAGTTATCTCAATTGCTCATAGTCATACAATCAAAAACATAATATACATTAAAATATCTCAGAGTTAAGAAAAATCAAACCATAATACTAGATTGGGTTACATCAGTGTCCTAAGAGAGGAATTAGCTACTCATGACGATGCCGGATGTCATCTGTGTTGGAGTCGTCTCCATCGTCACGGACGGCACTTCTCTTCTCAGGATCTTCACCTTTTAAGGTTGTGGAAACCCTAAAAGCCGCCACCATAGTCTCAACCTTCTAAATAATATGAGAAAAAGGGACTCCTTCTATCAAGGCCTATGCCTTCTTTTATAGAAGACAATAAAGGCTTGGTGGGCTTTTAGGTCTTCTAGCCCATCTGGAATGAGATACTACTTGTAAAAAGAATAATCCCGTAACTTAAATCTGACATGTCATAGAAGGCTTGAGCTTTAGGAATAAGGGCTCGAGCTTCTTTGGATTGGTGCTCGAGCTTTAATGAATGGTGCTCGTTCTTTACTTAAACACTTAGTCAAGTTTCTTCAACTATTTTTTGAAGTGTCTTTTTCTTTAATACTTAGAATATTCTCGGGCTTCATCTTTTTTAACATTGCTCGATCCAAGCTTCATGGGCCCGAGCACTAGGTACCAGGCCCGATCTTTAGGTACTTAAGGCTCGAGCTTTGGGTAATGGTGCTCGATCCTTGAGGTTTGGCACGAGGCCCTGGGAGCTTGCTTCTTTCATTTAAATCAGCTCTTTAAATTCTGATGCCTTGTGCTCGAGCTTAAGGGTCAAGGCTCGAGCACCCTTGGTTAGGCTCGAGCACCTTGCAGGTAAGGCTCGAGCTCTAAGGTACAAGGCTCGAGCTTTAATGCCTTATTGATTTTTCTTTTTTGACTTATAGGGCTCGAGCCTTAAGACTTAGGCTTGAGCTTTGGATTCTGAATTCTTCCAAACTTCACCATTAAGCTCTCAGCTTGCTCTGAATGACTGGCAACGACTCTGTAAGCTTCGATATCATTATAAAGTCCCGGTTTTAACCGTTTATCTGGGAAAGTACCTATAAACACACATTAAACATGAATCAGTTTAATAATGGATAAAAGTATCACTTTAGGCCTTAACATACGTATATTTAAGGGCTCGAATATAAAATATTCAGCGCTCGTCACACCCCCAAACTTACATATTCTTAGTCCCTTAGCAATACAGAACTAAAAAGTCACTTTCGTGGGAATCACGGTTTCATTTAGCTTATGCAACAAGCATTTAAATCCCTAGGTAACCCCTAGTGGATGAGTTGTGGTCTCGTGAAGGTTTCAGTGAAGATACCCACAAACTTCTTAAAGTAGTGCCTCAATTGCACAGTAAGATCATTCAAACCTGTTTTCAAATCATATTATCATTGCAGTTCATTAATCAATCAAATATAGCTAGTACATCCAATCATGTAATCAGAAAAATTTTCAATTTCTAATTTCAATTTAGCAACCATGGTCCCCACACGTTAGTTTAATCATTCATTCAACAATCTCAATCTCCAAAACACTTTTTAGAAGTGAACTTATAATTCAATATGTGGCTTACTATCCATACTTGCATTCATTCCTTGCTATTCTTCAACTCATAGGCAAACTTTTCAAATTCCAATTCCCAAGGCATATATATATATATATATATATATATATATATATATTTAAGGTATGCATTTTTTTTTTTTTTCCCAAAAAGGATACTATGCAATGTTCAGGTCCATTAAGCTTTCTAGATCACCCATCTAACCAACTTTCATCCAATGACTCCCAGACCAGACAGTCTTAGGGCATTAGGTGTCAGAACACACCCCTAATGACTTAATTGCTCAAGCAATCTAGGTACAGACCTGAACTTGATCATTTTTTACTTATTTTCTTCACTTATTTATTTATTTTTTTTAATTTTCTTTTATTCACATTGGTGAAGAATTTTTTTCTTTTATTGTATTGCATACATACCAATCCTTTCTATTTTTTTTTATGCCTTGGTTATCAAAATTATCAAATCTACCTGCTAATCTTAGTTTAATCTCAAAACAAAACAAGACTTCTAGTGTTTACCACATAGAATTCATGCAAGTGTGAATATGTGCAAAGTGTCGCATCTCAGAGATTAATTTTATTAAACAAGGATCATTCTAACAGAGTGGACCACAGGCCACCAACTGATTTAAAATTTTTTCAAGAATCCATTTTCACAATATTTTAGCATACAAACCATTTCCAACCAACATTAGACTACAAATTGAGTATATGACAATCAATAGTCTTAAACTCATGCTAATAACATTAAATATCAAATCATGTCCTTGTGTGAGCAAAAATTTAAATTTCCCCCAATTGTACCTTACCCCCAAACTTATTGTGCATATTGTCCTCAATGTGAGAACAAAAGAGAGTTAGAAAGATATTACCATATAAGCGGACCAACAAAGATATTCCAAAAAGAAGCACAGAAGGGTAAATTAGAAAAATCACCCCCAAACCTAATATATAGTATCTGGCAAAATCAACAAACTCCAACATACATCAGAGTATCAAACATATGGAGTAACAATAGAGAAATATCACATGTAGCACAAACATGAACACAAGGATAATTGTAATGACCTGGTCTTTTTCCTCCTTTTCCTTTTTCGGCGATTTTCTTTTTTCATCTTTTTCCTATTTTGTCTTTTCCCTATTTCGTCTTTTTCCCATTTATCATTTTTCCTTGCATAACCTCACTTTTTGTGCTCAGATTTGATTCCGGTTTTGCATGCATTCATGATATTTGATTTCCATGACAATTGTATTTTTACTTTCGTAGAAAATACATTCTACTTGCTTACTTTTTTATAAAGGGCATGGATGCATACCTTATTGTTATTATTATTTATTTTTGGGGTTTTTGTGTAATTACATAAAGTAATTATTTTTCGTCTTAGGGACCTTTTTGCAATTTAATTTGTAAGGTATTTTGAAAAAGGACCTTTTTGTAATTTTTGGAAAATGTGACAAGTGTCACATTCTCATGGTGCCACTTGTTGGCAATGGGGTGGAGTGATTTTGATGCACAATCTCTTGACATTTGGAGGATGGAGATTCACCCACTTGCTGGCCTAAAATTGGTGCACTTGTTGGCTTAGATGGTTGACAAGTGTAGGCTTAGGATTAAACCTAGGAAGGAGCCTTGGATTTGTGACAAGTGTAGGATCACAATTAAGTCTTGCATTTTGTGTGTGTGAGAGGTAGTGTAAGAACATATAGTGAGTGGAGGAATACTAGATCCTCTACTCACCATTTTCACTTTATTCCTTTCATTTGCACTTGTTCTTTAAGAACCCTAACCTAGCCACCATTGGAGAAAAGCTTGGTTCATAGATTTGACTTCATTTTTGGCTTCCTTCCACTCACCTTAGACCAAAAACCTTGGAACACAAAAGTTTTCCCTCACTCTCCTCTTTATTAACCCTAAACTTATTTTTCATTTTGAGCTTGGTTGCTTGGATTATAGAGATTCAATTCTCTATTGAGGTAGGGGTGGTAGTATGTTTATATTTGAAGTGTTTTAAAATCCTTTGGGTTTAATATATATGTATACATGCTTTTAGAATTGTAGTATTGCATACTATAGGAAATCCTTGTGATTGACTTAGGATTTTATTGATTAAGCATGTATATTGTGTATGTATCTTGAGTAGGATTATTGATGTCGTATAAAACTATCATTGTTTTGAATTACTATACTATTGTGATGTTTATCCTACATTTTAGTAGATTACTATTGGTAATTGTGATTATTTTAGAAGCTTATTGCAAAAATGTTAAGATTTAGTATATGAAGCTTGTTGTTGAGGCATGATTGAAGTTGATAAGTTAGTGGTATTATTTTGCACATTTTATCATGTTAAAGACTTGTCATTTATTATGCCATTCTAGACTTGGATCCTTAAGACATGGTTTGTGTGGTTTCAAAATGCTTGTGCATGGAAGGTGGTATATATGCCTTAATATTATGTATAAGTTTTGAACTTGATGTATTTTGGATTCTCTTGGGACATGGTTACAAGTGACATGGCTAGAGTTTGGCTCTAGTGCGGGAGGTATGAGTTCTTCCCAATTGAGATAGTGCGCACTAGGGTGATCTTCCCAGCGGGTTAATGCCCAGAACAACCATTGAGGTCTCGGCAGAATTCCGAGCTTAGATGTCCAAGGATTCCACTTTTTGATTTCGCATTCAATTCTAAGTTGACAATCAATGTTTAAGTTGTAACTTGTAATTTTAGTTTCATGTGATTTAATGTTATTAAGTACATCCATTTTGCTATTGTGTTGCTTGATTCATTTAAGTTAGCTTAAGATGATCACTTAGAACACCTTGAACATAGACGTTAAGTGGAATGCTCCCTTGTATTTGTCTATATTGATCTTGCAATAATATTGAAACTTTAGGGTATATATGCATATACTTCTTCCTACGAGTAACTTGATTACTCACCCTAGTGGTTTGGGTTGTTTTTCAGGTAAGGAGACTATGTTCTTGGATGCTCATCATCCTTAGAGGCTAATGAGCAATTTGGAACATTTTTTTTTTTTTTTTTTGTATTTTGACATACAAGTGTTTAGCATGCTTTACTTTTGATGTTATATTTTTGCATACCATGGATGTATGGTATTTTAGGAGCTAATGTGGCTACTTTGATATGTAATGATACTTAAGTCTTTAATCTTGACATTAGAAACATGTATGTATGGAGGCCAAGGGCTAAGCATGTTTACTTTTGGACTTACGTTCATTTGGTATCAACTTTTGCTATAAAAATGTACTTTTACCAATTTTGGAGGTTTTGTGTATGAAAATCTTGTAAAGGGCATGTATGAGGCCATAGGCCATTGTTTTGTATTCATTTATCCATTTAAATCTTGTTGACATGTTCACATACTCAAATTTCATTAAAAATCACATTTAAACTTTCATTTTTGATCCATTGCATGAGGGGAATTGAAGCATAGGTTGAACCTTAACACCTTAGGCTTATAGCAGGATTTCCGGTAGCATTTTGAGGTGTTTTGGTCGACCGAAACTCCATTTCGGTCGACTGATGGCAATTGGAGTCATCAATGCACAGTAAATATCCATTTCCAGTAGCCAATTCTACTGTTTAGGGCCATTTCGGTCGACTAATGACCTATTTCAGTCGACCGATGGTTCATTTCGTTCTACCAAACCAAGGAATCCTTAAAATCATGGTTTTGGAAATTTTTTTGTCCATTTCAGTAGACCGAAACTCTATTTCGGTTGACCGAAATAGCTTGAACTCGCACACAGCTTCTAGTTAGGTTTCAGCCTTGATGGTCCAACTTCAAAAGGCCATAACTTCTTTGTTTCTAATCCAAATGGGGTGATTCTTGAGCCTAAACTCAAGGATTTTGAGTCATCTTTCCAATGGTGTGAATTCCATCCTCATATTAAAAACACAGCCAAAGATATTCATATTTTAGTGAGGTAGGGTCAGTTTTTACTTAAACCGAAAAAGGGCATTTTGTGGGATTCTTAGCCAATGTTCTTAGAGCCTCTTGGAATGTTGTGAAATGATTAGATTAGGTTTTATTCACCTTGTTTGAATTTGTTAGAGGCAAGTTTCTCTCTTTAATTGTGAATTGACCGTTTTGCCCCTTGGATTAACAAATTTTGCCCGTTTGACCTTTCTTTCCATTTTTGCTCTCTTTAAGTTCCGTGACCTCATAAAAGGTAACATTGGTGTCTTAGGGGTGAATCCTATCCCCAGAGACCTTGGTTCACCTTTTTCTTCCGCATTTCGGGCCCGTTATCGGGTCAACTTTTGGTTCATCACTGACGCACCGGGTTGAAAAACCTGGGCCGTCACTAGTGGTATCAAAGCTCCTAGGTTTGAATACCTTAGGACGATGGGTTTTGGGTGAATATCATGATTTTATTGATTTACTTTGATATGTTCACATGCTTTTGATAACATGTTTTGGCTTTATAACATGTTTATGTGTTTCGTTATAACACGTTTGGTAGTATGACATGTTTTTAGGCTTATATGATTATATGTTTACAAGTTTCCTTGTTTGACATGTATGCTTACTTGCATAAGTTCTTAACTGTTTACACAGTTTTCCTTGATTGCTTTAGCATGACTGTATATTGCATACCTTGTCTTGCTTGGTGTTTCGTGCATTTGTAGTGTGAGTTGCACTCGGTCATAATAACTTATGTTGTTGTTGACTTTCCTTCTTTTGCACGTTTAGCACCATGGTTGTCAAACGTGGAGAGTCCTCACGTCAGGGCACTGAGGAGTAGGTGGCTGACATCGAGTTCACGAGGGGTCCAGGGAGGCCCAGGATTCTAGTTCGTGGCGTGGATGCTAATCCGCCATGGGCACCAACTTATGAAGAGCGGGTTGCTCAGGGAATCAATTAGGGGATTACTAAATCCTTACAGGAGTTAATACGCAAGCAGGTGGCAGGGATACAGTTTCCTGTACTGGCATCGGCACCGGCACCGATAGTCAATGAGGCACTAGAGTACTTCATGCGACTACAGAGGGTCAAGATTGATTCATTTGCGGGGAGTTCAGATCTGCTAGTCTCAGAAGCTTGGTTGGACCTTATGGTTTGCAAGTTGGACAGTATGGCGGTACCTACAGACAGGTTGAGGATTTTTTTGACAGCTTCTATGTTCATGGGAGATGCAGATATTTGGTGGAGGTCTATGACCAATGTCCACAATGTTGAGTTGATGACTTGGAATGAGTTCAAAGATTTATTCTTTGAGCGCTTCTTTCCTAAGGCTATGAGGTGGGAGATGAGGACACAATTCGCAGGTCTCTATCAGGGCACTATGAGTGTCATTGAGTATGAGACACGATTTACTTCTCTCTCTCATTATGCCGAGGATATGGTAACGACAGATGAGGCCAGGGCAATGAAATTTCAGGATGGGCTACATCTTGACATCAGGCCATAGGTCTCAATTCTTGATTTGAGGACTTACAGAGAAGTGGTCCAGAGGGCTATGCTATCTGAAGGAGAGGAACGAGATCAGTTATGGATTAGGGCTCACACAAGCAGCCTCGCGGGGACAATCCATCATCTTCCGGGAGTCAGTGGAAGAAGGCTAGGGTAGGGAACAATACTTACTCATAGGGGGCATCGCAGCAGAATCATTCTACACCCATAGTTCCTGTATCTTCGGGATCAGCCCAGCTGTGGTTTGTTACCATTGTTAGTAACTAGGGCACATCAAGCCTCGCTGCCCACAGCTTTGGGCATAGGCCAGTCAGACTTCAGTTTCTACGAAAACAGGGTAGGGAGCTTGCTTCTATTGCAAGTGGCCATGTCATCTCAGGAAGGATTGTCAAAAGTTGTTAAATAAGTCATGTAGTGGCACAGATTCACAGATGGTATCGGCACAGTTTGCAGTGGTTCAGTCTGGTTTCAGAGTTCCTCAGGCACCACAGCCAGTGGCGCCAGTTGGCACTTATCCAGCCAGGGGTTCTACACCTACTGCTTCTACACATCAGTCAGGCTATCAGGGCAGTTCACAGCAGGGCTCAGGGACTCAAGGACAATCCTACGCTCTTCCACAGGTGGATGCTTTTGCAGGCACCTCTTCAGTTCGAGGTATCTTTCTAGTTTTTAGTTCTTGGGCACGGGTTCTTGTTGACATGGGTGCATCACATTCTTTCATTTCTGCATCATTTGCACATTCATTGGGTCTGGAGGTCACACTTTGGGATAGTTTTCTTTATGTTAACACACCAGTTGGGGGTCCAGTGTCTTTGGATCGTGTTTATCGGGGTTGTGCTATTGAGATAGCTGGGCGGACCTTAGAGTTTGATTTCATTATTCTTGACATGACGAGCTTTGATGTCATTCTTGGGATAGATTGGTTGTCATTCTTTCGGGCTACGATTGAATGCTTCCGCAGGAGGGTGTTCGTTTGTACTCCCAAGGGAGATTGATTCTATTTTGTGGGAGATCGGACCAATTCCCACCAGTCAATGGTTTTCAGTATTGGTGACTGGAGTCACCACAGATCCTACTTGGCTAGTTTGCTAGTTGACGAGGATAGCAGTTTGGGTCGTGTTTTTCTGGCAGTTGTTGAGGATTTTGTTGATGTCTTTCCAGAGGAACTGACAGTGTTACCTCCTTTAAGGAAAGTTGTTTTTGCCATTGATGTCATTCCTGGTACAATGCCCATCTCTATGGCACCGTACCGTATGGCACTGGTAGAGCTTGATGAACTGAAAAGTCAGTTGGATGATTTGAAAGCTAAGGGCTTTATTCATCCTAGTGCTTCACCATGGGGTCTTTGAGACTTTGCATCGATTATCGTAAGTTAAATCATGCTACGATCAAGAACAGGCATCCTTTGCCTAGGATTGATGACTTGTTTGATCAATTGAAATGAGCAACATACTTTTCAAAGATTGATTTGAGATCAGGTTACTATCAGTTAAGGGTCAAGGATGAGGATATATCCAAGACTGCTTTTTGCACACGGTATGGCCATTATGAGTTTCTGGTGATGCCATTTGGTTTGACCAATGCTCTAACAGCTTTTATGGATTTAATGAACTGTGTATTCAGTAACTATCTTAACAAATTTGTGGTGGTGTTCGTTGACGACATTCTGGTATACTTGGCTTCAGTAGAGGAGCATGAGTATCATTTGAGGATAGTGTTGCAGGTCTTTAGGGATAACTAGTTGAATGCCAAGTTCAAGAAATGCGAATTTTGGCTATCGGAAGTGAAGTTCCTTGGACATGTCGTGTCAAGGAATGGTGTTGCAGTAGATCCATCGAAGATTGAGTTTGTGATGGATTGGGAGCGTTCGAAGACAATGTTCGAGGTTTAGAGCTTTTTTAGCCTAGCCGGCTATTACAGGAGGTTTGTTTGGGATTTCTCTCGTTTAGCGGCACCTATGACTCGACTTACTCGTAGGGGAGTCAAGTTTATATGGAATGAGGCTTGTGATTTTGCTTTTTAGGAGTTGAAGGTCAGATTGACATCAGCTCCAATTTTGATCATACCTAAACGTGGTTTGTGTTACGTGGTCTATTGTGATGCTTCACGGGAAGGATTGGGTTGTGTCTTGATGCAGACAGAACGGGTGGTTGCTTATGGGTCTCGACAGTTGAAGATTCACGAGTTGAACTATCCAACACATAACTTGGAGTTGGCAGCAGTTATCTTTGCCCTGAAAGGGTGGAGATATTATTTGTACTGTGAGAAGTTTGAGGTTTTATTCGATCACAAGAGTCTCAAGTATCACTTCTCTCAGAAGGATTTGAACTTGAGACAGCGCAGATGGGATGAGCTCATGGAGGACTATGAATTTGAGTTGCAGTATCATCCAGGAAAGGCCAATGTGGTGGCCGATGCATTGAGTAGGAAGTCACGAGGTACTCTTACTAGCATTTCCATTCACAGATAGAAGACGCTAGAAGAGCTTGGTTAGCAGTTGTATGTGGAAGTTTCACCGGCTATTTTGTTTAGCCTTATGGCTCAACCGGATCTTGTTAGCAAAGTTATTGAGTCACAATAGAAGGATGGGGAGATGAAGTCCATCCACGATCGAATTTCAGGTGGCAAAAATGTAGAGGGTTGGAACTTGCATTCAGACAGTGGTCTCAGGTACAGAGGGAAGATGGTTGTTCCTTTGTTTTGTCGTGACATTGTTCTTTCATATTTTCACCATTCTCGACTCGCAGTTCATCTTGGTGGTATGAAGATGTATCACAATTTGTGAAGACAATTTTGGTGGAAAGGCATAAAACGGGATATTTCTCAGTTCGTGGCTAAATGCCTTACTTGTCAATAAGTGAAGGCAGAGCATCAAAGACCGGTAGGTTTGTTGCAACCACTACCAGTGGCAGAATGGAAGTGGGAGCACATCACTATGGATTTCGTGAGGGGACTTCCGAGATCCAAGGCATGGAATGATGCCGTTTGGGTCATTGTTGACAGACTAACTAAGAAGGCTCACTTTTTGCCTATGGTAGTGACAGATGACGCAGAGAAACTTAGTGGACTGTATGTGGGGCAGATTATCAGGCTTCATGGGTTTCCGGTATCCATTATTTCAGATAGGGATCCCAGGTTCACGTCTCACTTTTGGCAGAGTTTTTAGGAGGCTCTTGACACGGGGCTTCATTTCAGCCAGGCATTTCATCCTCAGACTGATGGTCGTTAGAGCGTACCACTTAGATATTGGAGGATATGCTATGGGCTTACATTTTGGATTTTGGGGGTAGTTGAGAAGACTACTTACCTTTGGTGGAGTTTGCCTATAACAACAGTTACCAGACCAGTATTGGTATGGCACCTTTTGAGGCGTTGTATGGCAGACCTTGCAGATCTCTAGTTTATTGGACCGAGGTAGGTGATACAGTCGTCTTAGGTCCCGATATTGTCTTTGAGACTATAGAGAAAATTAAGTTGATTCAGCAGCGGTTGGCTACAGCTCAGAGTAGGCAGAAGAGTTATGCTGATAAGCGGAGGAGATCCTTGTCTTTTGAGGTAGGGGACCACGTCTTTCTCAAGATTTCTCCAAGGAAGGGACTTCTGAGATTTCGGCAGACGGGCAAGTTGTCTCCTAGGTTCATTGGACTATTTCAGATTTTGGAGTGCGTCGGTGAAGTTGCTTATCGTTTGGTGTTGCCGCCAGACCTGGATAGGGTTCACGACGTCTTTGACGTATCTATATTGAGGAAGTACGAGCCGGATCCATCGCATGTTTTATGGTGGATAGATGTTATTGTTGATGAGGATGTGACCTACGAGGAGGGTCCAGTCCAGATTCTTGATTCATAAGAGCAGGTCTTGTGGACCAAGACCATTCCATTGGTTAAGGTCTTGTGGAGACACCACGGTGTTGAGGAGGCTACCTGGGAGCTCGAACAGGAGGTTCACTCCTGGTATCCCCATTTGTTCTCTCTTTCAGGTACGACTTGATTTCGGGGACAAAATCCTTTTTAGGAGTGTAGGTTGTAATGACCCCGTCTTTTTCCTCCTTTTCCTTTTTCGGCGATTTTCTTTTTTCGTCTTTTTCCTATTTTGTCTTTTCCCTATTTCGTCTTTTTCCCGTTTATCATTTTTCCTTCCATAACCTCACTTTTTGTGCTTGGATTTGATTTCGGTTTTGCATGCATTCATGATATTTGATTTCCATGACAATTGTATTTTTACTTTCGTGGAAAATACAATCTAGTTGCTTACTTTTTTATAAAGGGCATAGATGCATACCTTATTGTTATTATTCTTTATTTTTGGGGGGTTTTTGTGTAATTACATAAAGTAATTATTTTTTGTCTTAGGGACCTTTTTGTAATTTAATTTATAAGATATTATGAAAAAGGACTTTTTACAATTTTTAGAAAATGTGACAAGTGTCATATTCTCATGGTGTTACTTGTTGGCAATGGGGTGGAGTGACTTGGATGCACGATCTCTTGACATTTGGAGGGTGGAGATTCACCCACTTGTTGGCCTAGGATTGGTGCACTTGTTGGCTTAGATGGTTGACAAGTGTAGGCTTAGGATTAAGCCTAGGAAGGAGCCTTAGATTTGTGACAAGTGTAGGATCACCATTAAGTCTTGCATTGTGTGTGTGTGAGAGGTAGTGTAAGAACACATAGTGAGTAGAGGAATACTAGATCATCTACTCACCATTTTCACTTTATTCCTTTCATTTGCACTTGTTCTCTAAGAACCCTAACCTAGCCACCATTGGAGAAAAGCTTGGTTCATAGCTTTGACTTCATTTTTGGCTTCCTTCCACTCACCTTAGGCCAAAAACCTTGGAACACAAAAGTTTCCCCTCACTCTCTTCTTCATTAACCCTAAACTTGTTTTCCATTTTGAGCTTGGTTGCTTGGATTATAGAGATTCAATTCTCTATTGAGGTAGGGGTGGTAGTATGTTTATATTTGAAGTGTTTTAAAATCCTTTGGGGTTTAATATATATTATATACATGCTTTTAGAATTGTAGTATTGCATATTATAGGAAATCCTTATGATTGACTTAGGATTTTATTGATTAAGCATGTATATTGTGTATGTATCTTGAGTAGGATTATTGATGTCGTATAAAACTCTAATTGATTTGAATTACTATACTATTGTGATGTTAATCCTACATTATAGTAGATTGCTATTGGTAATTGTGATTATTTTTGAGGCTTATTGCAAAAATGTTAAGATTTAGTATATGAAGCTTGTTGTTGAAGCATGATTGAAGTTGATAAGTTAGTGGTATTATTTTGCACGTTATATCATGTTAAAGATTTGTCATTTATTATGCCATTTTAGACTTGGAACCCGAAGACATGGTTTGTGTGGTTTCAAAATGCTTGTGCATGGATGGTGGTATATATGCCATAATATTATGTATAAGTTTTGAACTTAATGTATTTTGGATTCTCTTAGGACATGGTTACAAGTGACATGGCTAGAGTTTGGCTCTAGTGCAGAAGGTATGAGTTCTCCTCAATTGAGATAGTGCGCACTAGGGTGGTCTTCCTAGCGGGTTAATGCCCGGAACAACCATTGAGGTCTCGGTAGAATTCTGAGCTTAGACGTCCAAGGATTCCACTTTTTGACTTCGCATTCAATTCCAAGTTAACAATCAATGTTTAAGTTATAACTTGTAATTTTAGTTTCATGCATTTTGATGTTGTTAAGTACATTCATTTTGATATTGTGTTGCTAGATTCATTTAAGTTAGCTTAAGATGATCCCTTAGAACACCTTGAACATAGACGTTAAGTGGAATGCTCCCTTGTATTCGTCTATATTGATCTTGCAATGATATTGAAACTTTTGGGTATACGCATATGCTTCTTCCTATTAGTAATTTGATTACTCAACCTAGTGGTTTGGGTTGTTTTTCAGGTAAGGAGACTATGTTCTTGGATGCTCATCATCCTTAGAGGCTAATGAGCAATTTGGAACATTTTTTTTTTTTTTTTTTTTTTTTGTATTTTGACATGCAAGTTTTTAGCATGCTTTACTTTTGACGTTATATTTTTGCATACCATGGATGTATGGTATTTTAGGAGCTAATGTAGCAAATTTGATATGTAATGATACTTAAGTCTTTAATCTTGACATTAGAAGCATGTATGTATGGGGCCAAGAGCCAAGCATGTTTACTTTTGCACTTACGTTCATTTGGTACCAACTTTTGCTATAAAAATGTACTTTTACCAATTTTGGAGGTTTGGTGTATGGAAATCTTGTAAAGGACATGTATGAGGCCATAGGCCATTGTTTTGTATTCATTTATCCATTTAAAGCTTGTTGACGTGTTCACATACTCAAATTTCATTAAAAATCACATTTAAACTTTCATTTTTGATCCACTGCATGAGGGGGGTTGAAGCATAGGTTGAACCTTAACACCTTAGGCTTATAATAGGATTTCTAGTAGCATTTTGAGGTATTTTGGTTGACCGATGGCAATTGGAATCATTAACGCACAGTAAATATCCATTTCCAGTAGCTAATTCTACTGTGCAGGGCCATTTTGGTCGACCGATGGCCTATTTCGGTCGGCTGATGGTTCATTTCTGTCTACCAAACCAAAGACTCCTTAAAATCATGGTTTTAAAAAAATTTCTATCCAGTTCATTTGACCGAAACTCTATTTCTGTCAACCGAAATAGCTTGAACTCGTACACAGCTTCCAGTTAGGTTTCAGCACTGATGGTCCAACTTCAAAAGGCCATAACTTCTTCGTTTCTAATCCAAATGGGGTGATTCTTGGGCCTAAACTCAAGGATTTTGAGTCATATTTCCAATGGTATCAATCCAATCCTCAGATTCAAAATAGAGAGAGAGATATTTATATTTTAGTGAGGTAGGGTTAGTTTTCACTTAAACTAGGAAAAGGGCATTTTGTGGGATTCTTGGCCAATGTTCTTAGAACCTCTTGGAATGTTGTGAAATGATTAGATTAGGTTGTATTCACCTTGTTTGACTTGTTTAGAGTCAAGTTTCTCTCTTTAATTGTGAATTGACTGTTTTACCCCTTGGATTAACGAATTTTGCCTGTTTGACCTTTGTTTCCGCTTTTGCTCTCTTTAAGTTCCGTGACCTCATGGAAGGTCACATTGGTGTCTTAGGGATGACTCCTATCCCTAGAGACCTTGGTTCACCTTTTTCTTCCGCATTTCGGGCCCGTTACCGGGTCAACTTTTGGTTCATTGTTTACGCACCGGGTTGAAAAACTGGGCTGTCACAATAGTATAGGCAAAAAACATCTATATAAATGATTAAAATCAGTGCAATGCTTTCAAAATAACAGACTTAGGGTAGATATACAACATAAAGGAATAAATACATCCAAAAGACTGCCCTAGTCGACAAAAAACTATAAAAAAGCCCTAGACAGCTAATCTATTTGTGGAGGAGGAGTATCTGTAGATGTGGATGGAGCGAACGGAGTGCGGCGTAGTAATTCTTCTAATATGCTCTGCTGTGCAGTCAACATCTACCGTAGCACTGCCTGGCCATTCTGCAGGTCGGTCACCTTGACCTGTAGCTCTTGAATCTTAGCCTGAGAAGAACTCTCAGGCTGGGCTGCAGGAATAGGCCTCTTCCTCGGTAGGGCCTTGCTATCGGAAAGATCCATCTCATCCTCCATAGCCTCATCATCCTCCTCGTCCTCTTCCTTGTCCTTCGCCACCATCGTTGCATCAGCATGGTTGGCAGAAAGAATAGTAGGCAAAGGTGGATAAGGTGGAACACATGGCATATATGGCACACCTCGTTCCTCAACATCCAAGCACCGTTGATCCTCTCGGATCTCATCATCAACCCCCCACTCACCTTTCCGTGTGTTTGGCATGACCATAGACATGGTTCCACTGAGTGAAACGGTACTGGGTGAATACGTTACAGTAGCCTTATTCGGGAGTATGGGAACTCTCGATATGTCCATCAGGCGAGTAACCAGCCTGGGAAAATGTATGTGGTGTGTCGGGCCTCATTGTATAGCCGGCGTAGCTGTACGAACACCAACTGGGGAATGGACACCCAGTAGTCGGCGCGGAATGCATAGTGCACATCCATCATCTCTGTGCATTGCCCTATCTTATGTCTGATAGGGCGAGCGTTGGCCACAAGGACCATATCTAAAAATCAGAAACATCTCAGAAGTTGTGACTTCTGAATCGTCTCCCAAGTGGTGAAATGCCTCCCCTGGCCAAGTGCTCAGACCATCGCCTCTTTAGAAAGGCCAGGGGGGAATGGTGGAAACTAGCCCTGTAAAGTAGTAGGGCATCTTTGGTGGCATCCCATAGCTCATGCAATGGCCTCACAGTCCACTATCAGCTATACTCCCTTGACAGTGGCTGTGAAGTAGTCCTCTCCATCATAGGTATCATCGCCCGCATGTAGCTACAAGGTGCGGTAGAATACTCGCACCAATTGAGGATATGCAATCTGGGCTGGATGCCGCAAGAATCCTGACAGCTGTCGAGCCTGTAGGGCCTCTACTGCCCAAAATGTATCTCTATGGCACTGGAAATCCTCTAGCATAAAATCCATCTCCTGGCAGATAGTGTTGTACTGCCATGTGTCATCTAATGCCATTGTCGGAGTCTGAATAACTCTCTGTCACAGACGTCGAGGCATCGCTACTATGTAATGCGTTGCACACCTCCTCAACTTTATCTAATAAACTCCCAAAGATATGCTCCAAGGCTCAAGCCTAAAGCCCAATGGCTCGAGCTTTACTCATATTGAGGCTTGAGCTTAAGGTACTAATGCTTGAGCTTCCTGCAAATTAAGGCTCGAGCCTGAGTATGAGGACTTAAGCTTCCTAGGTTGGAAACCGAATCGAAACCTCTCCAATCTTCCATAAATCTCTAAATCAACCCCAAACTCTTTCTTAATCACTTAACAAGTCCCAAATACTTCAACAAATTCACCTCAATACCCTCAAAACACTCCAAACCCGTGTTCTTCAAACCTAGAGTAGATCCAAAGTTTTTACAAATTTGGGTGATGGATTGTGATTAGAGATTGGTATTAGATGATTAAATTAAGCATTTTATGTATTTTGATATAAAAATTTGGTAAAATATCGAATATATATAGAAAATATATACATGTATACATATATATATATATATATATATATATATAACTATATAAAACGATGAAAAATGGAGTGGAATTCATACCTTTTGATGCAAATCAAAGCCTGAGATGATGTAGATGATTAATCAATGTTGATTAAAGAGTTTTGGGCTAGAATGGAGGCTAAAATGAGAGAAGGCACGAGGGTTTCAAGTGCGGCTCGAGGGTTTCCTTATAAATTAAAGTATAGAGGCTCAAGCCCTAAAATAAAGGCTTGAGCATGGTTGTTGAAAACCCTAAACTTAACAATGATGGAGGGCTCGAGCTTAGCATGTGTAGGCTCGAGCCTTTAGTAACTGATGCTCGAGCTTCAAAGTTCAAGCTTGAGCATTGAGACAAATTTTTGGACTTTTCTATTTTTTAATTTTTATTTTCTTTTTCTTATTTTATCTAAACCTAAATAATCCTAAACATAAAATAAACATAAAAATTAACTAAAAGCTAAAAACAAATTAATTAAAACACAACCAAAAATAATAATTAGAAATTAAAATAAAACTACGGTACAACATACAAATGCTAAGCTTAACGTCGATAGCCTCGACGAATGTTGACCTCTCTAGTCTAAGTAAATAGGATCATGAAGTTTTACTATCTCCACTATGCCTCTCTGCACACTACCTTCTATGTAGGTTTTAAGTCTTTGTCCATTGACCTTGGACAGTTGTCTAATCTTGTAATCTTGTATCTCAATTGCACCATAAGGTGTAATAGAAATAACCATATATGGACCTTCCCAACGTGACTTTAGTTTGCAGGAAAAAGTTTCGGTCGTGTGTTAAACAACTAAACCTTCTTCCTAGGCTTAAAAGTCTTATGTAAGATATGCTTGTCATGAAATGCCTTAGTTTTTGATTTATAAACCTTAGCACTCTCATAAGTATCATTACGTAATTCTTCGAGCTCTATTAGTTAAAGCTTCCTGTTAGATCCAGCAGAGTTCATATCAAAGTTGAGCTTTTTTATAGCCTAGAAAGCTCTGTGTTCTAATTCTACAGGAAGATGACATCCTTTACCATAGATGAGATGGTAAGGTGACATACCAATTAGAGTCTTAAAAGCTGTTCGGTAAGCCCACAAAACATCTTTTAGTCTTAAAGACCAATCTTTATGATCTGGCTTAACCATTTTTTTAAGAATTTTCTTAATTTCATGATTAGATAATTCAACTTGGCCACTTGTTTAGGGATGATAGGGAGTAGCAACTTTATGAATGATGGAGTATATTTATACTAAAGTACGGAAATACTTATTACAGAAGTGAGCACCCTCATCACTAATAATAGCTCGTGGCATACCAAACCAACTAAAAATGTTCATTTGAATGAACTCAACCACAACTGCGTGATCGGCAGTTTTAGTAGCCACTACTTCAACCCATTTAAAAACATAATCTACAGGTACAAGAATATATTCATTATGATTTAACTGAACAAAAGGACCCATGAAATCAATACCGCATACATTAAAAACCTCAATGACTAAGATCGGTGTTAAGGGCATCATATTCCTTCTGGAAATTGATCCTAATTGCTAACTGATGAGCGCTAAATATTTGCATATTTGAGCCCCTAAATATACATATGTTAAGACCTAAAGTGATACTTCTATCTATTGTTAGACTGATTTATGTTTAATATGTGTTTAGAGGTACTTTCCGAGAAACGGTTAAAACTGGGATTTTATGATGAAAAGACTGATATCGAAGCTTATAGAGTCGTTGCCGGTCATTCAGAGCAAAACCAAGAGCTTAAATTGTGAAGTTTGGAGGAATTCAATATCCAAAGCTCGAGCCTTACAAGTTAAAGAAGAAAAGTCAACAAGGCACTGAAGCTCGAGCCTTGCACCTTCAGGCTTGAGCCTTAACAAAGGGTGCTCGAGCCTTGACCCTTAAGCTCGAGCACAAGGCGTCAGAATTTGAAGAGTTGATTTATTAGAAAACCAAGTTCCCAGGGCCTCGTGCCTAAACCCAAGGATCGAGCACCATTCCCTAAAGCTCGAGCCTTAAGTACTTAAAGCTCAAGCCTTGTACCTAGTGCTCGAGCCCATAAAGCTTGGATCGAGCAATGTTAGCAAAGATTAAGCCTGAGAATATTCTAAGTGTTGAAGAAAAAGACGCTTCGAAAAATAGATGAAGAAATTTGGCTAAGTGTCAAAGTGAAGATCGAGCACCAACCCTTGGAGCTCGAGCATCAATGCAGAAAAGCTCAAGCCTTGTTCCTTAAGCTCGAGCCTGAACCTTAAAGCTCGATCCTTTGTTCCTATAGCTCGAGCCTTCCATGACATGTCAGATTAAGTTACAGGATTACTTTCTTTTCAAGTCACATCTTATCCCAGATAGGCCAGAAGACCTAAAAGCCAACCAAGCCTTTATTTTCTTCTATAAAATAAGGCACAAGCCTTGATAGAAGAGGTCATTTTTCTCGTATTATTTTAGAAGGCTGATACTCTGGTAGCAGTTTTTAAGGTTTCCACAACCTTAGAAGGTGAAGATCCTGAGAAGAGAAGTGCCATCCGTGACGATGGAGACAACTCCAACACAGATGATATCCGACATCGTCATGAGTTGCTAATTCCTCTCTTAGGGCACTGATGTAACCCAATATAGTATTATGGTTTGATTATTCTTAACTCTGGGATTATTTTAATGTATATTATGTTTTGATTACATGACTATGAGCAATTGAGACAACTCAATTGGTTTTCATGCTTTAAATAGATTACAAATTGTTATTACCTTGTCTCAGATATAATTGTTTGTTTTCTATTCTTAACTTATCTTATTGGACGGTATCTAACGGAGCCCTACTGGACATGAGAATAGAGGTCATATAATGGTGTTCCAACGTTTTTTATAAGAGAATATTTTCATAGTCTATGCTTAGGAAAGATGGATTATTTGCAAAGTAGTTAGAGTAGGTAGGTGAATAGTCCATTCTATACGCAGATAGGTTATAGTTAACTGAATTTTATAAAACATCTTTCTTTAAAACCCGAATTGAACGAATGTTATTGAGTTCAATTCATTTTAAAACATAATTTGTTAAATTCCCAGAGTTGATGCAATTAACCATAATATGATGATTGTGGTGAAGTCAAAGCCCTAAGATTTCTCTCTCTGATCACTTAATTTAACTTAGTTTAATATTTTAGTTTAATTTTAGTTTATTTTTAATTGTGACAACCAAGCAAACTTTTCAACCAGTTGCCTATAAACCATTAGGACAAAATTAAAGACTAAACATAAATTCTCATCTCACTGTGGGTTTGACATCCTCTTTATATAGTACTAGCCTACACGGAATCATTCTATTGCGAGTGGTAAAATTAGACACGACAATTTTTGGCTCCGTTGCTAGGGGATTTGTATTTCGTTTAGTTTATTAGTTATTTTTGGTTTACCAGTCTTTAGACTTTATGATATTTCACCTTAATTCTTTTTATTTTCAGTAATAGAAAATTTGTAGTGAAGATAAAGATGATTAAGGGATAAAAGCTTCGGTTTATTAAACCTTCTGTGAGTTTTTACTGTTTTCTTTTACTTGGAAAATTTTATTTTTGTCACTATTTAGGATTAGTGGAATGAATGCATATTAACACGTCATACTCGGTCAAAACCTTTAGTGTATGATCCTTAAATAGAGAGAACTCTTAGTAAATTAAGAAAACTTAAAAAATATTTGAATAATATAGGTAGTTCCTCTGATAACATGGCTAATATTCGTGATGCACCGGGTAATAGTAATAATAATGGTAATAATAATGGCAATGGTAATGGAAGACAGGTTCCACCTGTTCCTCCATAACCATAATTAAGTGACCATTTCATTCCTACCACAAACACTTCTGCTTCGTGCCTTGTATTTCCGGATGTTGATGCAACCCATTTTGAGATTAAGCCTGCTATGATCCAAATGCTTCCTACCTTCAATGGGTATATAACAGAGGATCCCAACACGCACTTGGATATATTTTTGGAATTGTGTTCAACTACAAAGTTGACCACTCTTACCAATGATTCATTCAGGATGCGACTTTTCCAATTTTCTCTCAAGGATAAAGCAAAAACTTGGTTGCATTCCCTTCCTCCAAATTCCATATCTATATGGGAGATGCTGCAACAAGAGTTCTTGAAAAAGTACTATACAGTAGTTAAAACTTGTCAAATGAGAAGAGAAATCATGGCATTTTCCCAAAATCCCGAGAGAACAGTTCCATGATACTTGGGAAAGATATAATGATCTTCTAAGAAATTGTCCATACCATGAAATTGCAAAATGGCACTTAATATAGATTTTCTATGATAGTCTCTCAGATTCTTATAGAAACATGGTTGATGCCTTTAGTAATGGAGCTTTTTTGTGTAAGAGTCCAACTGACGCTTGGGAACTATTTGAGGCCCTAAGTGAAAATTCAGTACAACATGCGTCTTCCTCTAAGTCTAGGTCTTCACCTAGAATGCATAAAGTTGAAAAAGTCTTTGAGGTAGACAAATCTAGTGAGTTAGCTACTCAAATAGAAGCCTTGAGTCGTAGGTTCGATCAAATTCTATCATCTAGCTTTGCTCTTGTTGCTAATCCACAAACTGCCTTACCCAAGTAAGTTTGTTCAATCTGTGCTAATCCTTTTTATTTTGCTGACACTTGCCCTATGATGGGACAATCATCTGAGATCCCATAGGAGCAAATGAATGTTGCATTCTCTAGACTAGCATATAATCCATATGCTTCCACATATAATTCTGGTTGGTGAGATCATCCAAATCTATTATGGCGTAATAAAAGCCAAGGAACCACTGTTCCTCAATCTCAGGGACAGTATCAAAATTCATCCAATCCTATGCCACAAAATAATTCTTTCAACCAATCTGGTATCTATCGTCCACCTCAGTTTAGGAATTAACCCACTCAAGCTTCTAATCTTCCACCTCCTCCTAGAAATTCTGCTTTTAAGGATCAACTACTTGATGCTCTCGTTGATCTTAAAGCCAATACCTAACTTCTTAATTCTCATTCACAAGCTATAGCAAAGCTAGAGGCATAAGTTAGGCAAATAGCGAGTACTCTATCTCAAAGAGAGGATGGAAAGCTGCCTAGTCAGCCAATTGATAAACGTTAAAAAATGAGCATTTAAACCCCTTAAGCTTGAACGTTTTAGGACCATATTTTATCTTATTTTCTCATTTTAGTCTAATTTCATGTTATTATCCTTTTCAGGCAGTTATCCCCAAAATAAGTCAATTTAGCTGAATTAGAGCATAAAAGATGCAATCTCAAGCTTAATGGAAGAAAAGAGCAAAGTAAAAGCAAAGTGGTGGAAAACAGCCATCTTCGATCGATCAAATTAAGCTCCGATCAATCTCACAGTGATCGTGTAATACCCCTAATTTTAAAAGGATATTTTTGGTATTTAAAATTTATTATTTAAGTGCATTTTATTTGGTCATGTGTCGTTTTATTTGATTATGTGCTTAGTTGTTTTATATTGTGGTGTGGTAATTGATTTTTATTTAATTGGAATTATTTGTATTTGATGACTTGAACTATTTGTATTATTAAATTAATTATATTTATTTATTTGTGTTATTTGAAATAACTAAATTAATTGCTTTAATAATTAGTAACTGTAAATTGTTTTGTGAACTATTTAATTATTTAGGGTTTTAGGTTTCACGGATGGGCCGACTAAAATTGTAGCTAGGTTTTATAGTTATACACGGATTAGGGTTTATTGTTTAAACTTATAAATATAAGCAATATGGTGGGTTAGGGTTTGAACAAAATAACAAGGCGTAAGCTTGTTCTATAAAGTAGAGAGATAGAGAGAAAGTCGAGGGCTTTGCCTTAGGCTACAGCTGAACCAAGGAAGGATTGAAGGGGTGGTAAGTGTGTGGAACCAAGGAGAAACAGAGGGATTTAACCATGAAGGATTTGCCGGAAAATCTAAAACGACGGCGTAAAGATTTTGATCTAAAGTCTCAAAGGCAAGTCTCTGTTCTACTCTATCC
Organism: Cornus florida; assembly: GCF_030987335.1. Classification (NCBI taxonomy): domain Eukaryota; kingdom Viridiplantae; phylum Streptophyta; class Magnoliopsida; order Cornales; family Cornaceae; genus Cornus; species Cornus florida. The sequence goes on along the minus strand of NW_026775571.1, from coordinate 16,044,617 downwards.
CTTTAATCTGTGTTCTGTGCATGCTTAGATAGACTCCAGGATTAAACTAAGTCTTAATTACATCTTTTATACATGTTTAATCAGTATTTAGAAGCATTGAATTAATCTGGTTCTCAGTTGTTTAAAAGTTCAGTGTTGAATCTTACTGCTGTTGCTTTAAAAACTGACGTTTAATTCAATTCTTAGTTTTATAATTTTGTCTTGTGATTAATCTGGGATGAGGATGGAACCTTAAAACATGTAATAAAACTTGATTCAGAGACTGGAAATCACCGGAGTCAAAGAAGACAAAGGGAAAACAGACAACGGCTGCTAAGGGAGGGAGAGTAGGCTCCCAAAACCCTTACAGCCGGCTCCCAAAGAGTTAGAACCCGATCTAAGTGATTTAGAGTAGGCTCTAAGTGAGTTAGAGCAGGCTCTAAGTGAGTTTGAGCAGGCTCTAAATTTTGAAAGAGCCTGCTCTCTCCTAAAATGCTACAGAATTGATTTTTAGGGGTTGTTTGGGCTATACTGGGTGTATACACTTCGCTTAAATTGTTCTAAGTGATGTATGGGACTGTATAAGATTGGTATTATGATGAAAAAATATAAATTCATAATTGGATTGAAGAATAGAGCAAGAAAAACCTAAGAGAAAACTGGTGGCTTGCACACTGTCTTGTTGGTTTTACTTATTGGAACTTGGCAAGGTTTTTATATATAGTCTAATTATATATAATCATATATTTTTTTACAGTGTTATAATTATGGTGAATTAAATATATTTAACTATACTTAGTTTGGTTTTAATTGATACTTAAATTGTTCTAATTGTATCGATTTATCGGCTGTTTTGGAGGATTTAAACGCTATGATTTATTTTAGCAGTTTAAATAATTGGAGCATGATTTTTAGGTTCTGTAGTGAATACCTAATGTCATTATATATGTATTAAACTATACTGATGCATATTTTAGAGAACTATTGATAAATTAATTAATGTTATTTTTTTCAATTATGTGGATTGGAGGACTGTATGCACTGGTATGGGACGGTGGCATACTGGGGATGGATTAGTTCAAATATTAAGTCCTACCTAAAATGGATTAAGGTGTGGATTAACCATAAAGGTTAAGTCCAACTCCTATTAGTGTCAGGTCAGTAAATAACTGAATGACATAATTTGGTTTATGGGATCGATTGTTATACATATATCAAACCACTATACTAGATGGGTAATATTTGTATTGGGAGGACACGGACTTTATATATATATGATATGATACCATGGTATGAGCTTGAGTCTTAGGACCATGGTTAGGGTGCATATGTCACCTGGGATGGATAGTTGGACCGTAGTTGTTGTTCCTTGGTAGGTTTAGGTACACACGACCACATTATGTGCGACTTGCATGGTATCTCTACTCAGGCTGAGACAGGCCTATTGGACTAGTGAGCGTCCTATAGTGTGTACTTATACATATATGAACTACTCTAGATATTATTGAGTCTATCCAGGATGTATTTGTGTATCGGATTCCTGTTTGGATCGTAGTAGAATATGACTTGCTAGTGGACCAGACCCACTCTCTTATTTTCCAGGTGCGCGTCAGTTCTAGGGTTAGAGCTTGGTCATGCAGAGTAGATATAGACTTCCATTCCACTAACTATGTAGGACTACTTCTTTATTAGCTTTGGATCTTATTTCAGTTATTTTATTTTACAGATGGGATTTTTATTAGGGGTCGATTAGATGGATTCCCAAGTTGTTAAGTAATTGGAGGTTTTGGATTAATGGATTTTCAGTTTTAATAATTAAGGATTTTATTTAGTTTTCTTCCAGCTATTAATTATTTCTTATTTCAACTTGTATTATGTGCTCGTTAAATATTAATTGTTAGATATTCCCTCGGGTTTGGGCCTGGGCCTGATCAACCCGTGTCTCAGATCCGAGGGGTATCACAGATCGTTCCAACCATGCCAAGATGGATCGAGCCTTTTGTCCTCATCCTTAGGAAATTTCCTTCTTCGATCGATCTAACATTTCTTCGATCGATCAGATATTTTTGATCTTATCCCTACGTACCACTTTTATCTTTTTCCCAAAATATCCCAAAAATATCTCAGCTTTGTCATTATTCCAAAAAGGCGCTGCCATTATTTGATCGATTGAACCATCCTTGTGATCAATCGAACCTCCTTAACTGCGAGAAAAACAGAGTTCCAGCTAATTGAAAGGTGTGCTCGTGGTGCAATCATTTGGAGGTTTTAGTGCTCAGGTCTAACCATTGGGTTTAACATTTGAGCTACCTATATTTGGGCCATTTTTACAACATATACAATTTTAGAAAGGAACCATTAGAAGAGAGGTTAGAGGAGTCTAGAGAGTAAAGGGAGAGATACACACTTTGGAAGTTCTTCCACTCATCTAGGGTTTCCATTAAGGAGAAGAAGATCATTCCTACCATAGAGATAGCCCTTGAGGGTTGGATGACTACATCAATGAGTGGCTAAATCATTCTCTTGGGGCTAGAGATAGCCCTAAACATGCCTCCTAGACCTTGATGTCTTGTAATTTAATGGGAGTTGTGTTGTATTTCTTATCTTGACATTTGATATGTATATGAATTTTGTTTCTACAATGATTTATGTAGTTTAATACTTCCAATTGATCATTTCATTCTATTCATTTGTCTATGTATGCTAGAATAGATGTTCATGTGTTTAACTCTAGGTTTTGTGACATTGATGCATGTCTATGTGTGTTAATATCATGAATCTAGTGATGGTCAAGGCATGGTGCTTAAATGGAATACTCTTGTTATTTATTTGATGGTTCATAATTATTTCTTGATGGATTATGCTACACTCTTAGTTTAATTAGTTTAATCTTCATGTCACTAACTTAATTGTAGTGTAGTTGCCTTACTTTCTTAGATAGGTAGACAATCCATGCTTATTTGATGTTCCATACTTATGAATGTAAGTAGTATATTTCTCTAATTTAATGATGTGCATTTATTGTGGACTTAAGGGAATGAATAATGGCTTAATTTGATATGTTGTGCTATTCACTAGTTTTGCTAGACAATGTATACTTATTTAGTCTCATATGCTTGTTAATTCAATTAATGACACACACTTGTATTGCAACACATAATCCCCCCTCAATCATTATACATTGAGCTTCTAGGAAGGTGATGTTTAGTGGTGACGTCTAAGTCTCAAGACCTTTCTCTTGTATACTCTACATTTCATTCTACTTCAATTGCTTTACTTTGCATCTATTTACTTTATATTGTAGTTTCATTAACCAACCAAAATATCTTTGATCACTCAACCTACTAATCTGACTTTGATCTCCAAGTACAAATACACCTCCTTTCCCTTGGGACGATCTCTACTCACCTTAGTTATATTTATAGTTAGAAGTGGTAGTGGCATTCTCTAAATTTAAACTTGGCCACACTACACTCTTATTTTACATGCAATTTGGTGCACTAGTGCGAGCGACACACCAAGTTTTGGCACCGTTGCTGGGGATTGGCAACATCGTATTTTGGAAATCAATTAGGAATTAGTACTCTTTTGATCTTGTCTTTATTTTTATTTTATTTTGGTTACTTATTGTGTTTGTTCTTGATTGACTAGGTGAATTGTGGTATGGTGTCGCATGCAACCAACAAGATAGATAGATGAAGTGTGTAGTGTGGCTAAGTTTAAATTTAGAAACTGCCATTACCGTTTCCAACTAAAAATATAGCTAGAGTGAGTAGGGATCGTCCCAAGGGAGAGGAGGTGTATTTGTGCTTGGAAATTAATATCGGATTAGTAGGTCAAGTGATCAAAGATGATTGGTGGTTGATTAAGTGAATTAAAATGGAATTAAAAATAATGCAAGTAAATAGCAATCTAGAAAATAGGGAAAAGATATAGGAGAGAGGTCTTAGGGCTTAGAGTCACCACTAAGCTTCACTTCATCAAACACTAGCAATTGTACATTACTGGGGAAATTTAAATTGTAACTTATGTGTGTGTGCCACTAATTGAAACTAAGCATGGATGGTAAATAAGTATAGATTGTCTAGCTAATTTTAACGAATAGCACAACCCATCAAATGAGACCAAAATCCATTCAATTAAACCACAATTAATGCACACACAAATATTTAGAGACATACACTCTTTACATTCACAAATATGGAACATCAAACAACAAGAATGGATTGTCCACCTACCTAAGAAATTGAAGCAATTACACTACAACTAAGCTAGAGGCATGAAAATTAAACTAATTAAACTAGAGATATGGCACAATCCATCAAGAAATAAGTATGAACCATCAAATAAACCACAAGAATGTTCAATTAAGCACCATTTCTTGACCATCACTAGATTAACATCATCAACGCACATAAACATGCATCAATTTCATAAAATCTAGAGACAAGAACATGAACATCAATTCTAGCATACATAGACATATGAATAAAACTAAATGATCAATTGAAAGTATTAATCCATACAAATCAAGTAGAAATTACAAGATCTATATTTATTCATGCTCAAAACATCTATTACAACTAAAATCCCCAAAAATACACAAAAGCTAGGTTTGAGAAGCAATCCTGGGGGCTATCTCTAGCCCTAAGAGAAGGATTTAGCCACTCATTGTAGTGGTCATGGAACTCTTAAGGGCTAGCTTGGAGGTTGGCATCATCATCGTCATCCTTACTTTCTTCTCAAAACCCTAGTTCTAGAGAGGAATATTTCTTTTCTATATTTGGTAATATCTATCTATGATGATATGATACAATATGGTTTATTAAATCAATTACATACTCCTTTGAGTAAGGACCAAGATAGAATTATAGCCAATGATTGATAAAAATTCGTAGCTGCACAAGTTAGGTAGAAATCGACGCACTTAGGAATTAGACAGCTCACTGCCAGCAGCATTCTCGATCGATCTAACACTTAGCTTCGATCGATCAAAGTTGACGTGACATCAAAGATATCTTGTGGGCCTTATCCACTTTGTTGGACCAAGAAGGGGGGGGGTTGAATTTGTCCTAGGTAGTTTCTTCTTTTTTCACTTAAGGATAAGCATACGTAACATAGAAAATACAAACTAATACAATCAAGTAAATCATATGGACACAAGATATACAAGGAAACCCTATCAATAGGGAAAAACCTTGGTTCTTGGCCTTAGCCCATAAATGCCTCCACTAGTAGTATGAATCTTTTTACACACTCAGTTGTCTCACTCTCTGCATACACCCAGACACCAGAATAGACACTAGCTTTCACAACCAATTCACACTCACTAGCTCATCATCTTCACTTGCTGCATGCAAGCAATTACTCACTCAGCTACCCCACTTTCCAACCACTTTGTACTCCCTAGGACACTGACTTTCACTCCACCTACACACACACAAGATCAAATAATATGCACACTGGCACTCCCCTAGTCCATAGCCCCTATGCTTGGACACAAAAAGCTCTCAATAGCTTAATCAACAATAGGGTGAGGATGTAAAGCCTCACTACCATATACAATGAAGTGTCAATACACAAAATGCGATACACTTAAGCTGTAACACAATGTTGGAATGTAAAACACAGCCTTAAGTGGAACAATGTGAAACCCTAGCTAACTTTCTTCTGCAATCAATGGATACTTCTTCAACGACACAATGTAGCTTCAATTGATACTCATGCTAGGATCCCATAGTTATGATTCAGCTAAGCAAACTTGCTTAATTAAGTATTAGATAGTGAATAGCAAGTTCCTTCAATAATTTAACTGAATTAGTCTTCAAACCTTCTTCAAAGGGTAAATCAGTCAACTCACAGAATATCTTCTTCAAGGACCCCGTTTTCTATCTTCATAGCCTTATAATCTTAAAACACACTTGGAAAATTGAAAGATACATTAATCTCAGCAAGATAACACAATATCAGCCCCAAAATAGTTTTTGTTCAGCAAATAAGCGTTAATAGGCAATAACACAGATACTCAACAATGTAGCCCCTTCATTCAAATCAAACCTTAGCAATCTCTACTCCTAAGCTTCACTTTACACTTGCTCAACATATTAGATTCAAGAACTGAGCAAGTTATAAAAGTTCAATACAAATTTCAGTAGTTGACAACACACAACAGGCTATTTTAAACTAAAGATAGCAGCAGCCTGATTTCAAGGGCAATTCTGTAAATCAGCCTTAGGGACACCCTAAACCTTACTCCCCCAGCCTTTAATATGTCATATACACTTGATCACACAATGAACTCATTCTACACAGCAATGTATATCTCAGTTTAAGTGAACAATAGCAATATTAAGGTTATAAGCTGATTCTCAGCAAATGCTACACACAAAATTAATATTGTTCATATTCTCAACAGCCAAAAATTCTCATAGATTTAAAATGATAAATCACACTTGGTTTGAAGCTGGGACAAGATAAATCAACTAAGGCTCAAAAATGCAGCATAAACAGCAGCTAAATATCAGCTTACAATAGGTATATTTAGCTGCACTGTAACTTTTTGTTTTAAGGGGTAATTCTGTAAATCTGTGAATGGCCCTTCTTGATTTCAGTTCTCATAATATTCAATTAACATATAAAGCATGCTCCAATTTCCATTTTGCATATTACAGCAAGTAAATACCAAATCACAGATCAAAATAAGCTTCTTTTCTCAATTTCTGTAGCAGCTCTGTTATAAGGGTAAACTTGGTATTTTATCACTACCAACTCCTGCACTTTGGTTCTCTCAAGTGTACTTCAACTATATGAATATGCTCAGATGATGAACATTCAAGGTATAGCATGATAATGACATATAAAGTTTAGTTTATGAAGCTTAAGCTAGAAAATCAAATAAAACATAAGGTTTGAGGTATGAAAGATTGTACCAGCTGCTATATGAAGTCCTCAACACTTTTAGCAGTTGTAAATCATAAAGTCAAGTATGCTCAAGCCTTGTTTAAGCATAAAAAATGTAACGACCCGGTCATTTGCCTTCCTTTCCTTTTTCCTGAAATTTTACGAATGAATTTTTTTTGTTTAATTTTCCTTTCTGAGCTCTGTTTCGTGTCGCTTAGTGTCATCTCGAGTGCTCGGAATTGGTTTCTGAGACTCTTTCATGTGAATTGACAACTTCCTTTGAGGACCGAGTTATTTTCACATTTTTCGTTTTTCGATACTATGCGCTATTTCGTCCTTTTCCCTATTTCGTCTTATCTCCGTTTGTCAGTTTTTGGCACAACCTCACTTTTCAAGCTCGGAGTTGGTTTTTGACTTCACGTATCCTTATCGTGAGTGGTTTCCACGAAATATGTATTTTTACTTTTGTAAGAAAGTACTCTGGTTGCTCCCGGTGCCCATAGGGCCATGGATGCATAAATTTTTGTAATTAATTTCATTTCTTGGGGTGTTTTTCATAAATATCTTTTGAAGATATTTTATTTCAGGGGCATCTAAGAAAATATCTTTTGGAAGATATTTTCATTCTGGGGCAGTTTCGCAGTTAACCCTTTTTGTAGGGGCCATTGTGCAATTAACGAAAGTTATTGCAAAATGTCTTGTTTGGAGTCTGGATCCTCATACAGGATTCATTTTCACTTTTTGTTGACTTGTAAATTCATAGAATTCCGTTCTGGTTGTTTTTCTCCAGTTTCAGAGTTTTTGGACCCGGTTGCTGCTGAACTTGTTCGGGGCATAACTTTCTGCTCGGGACTCAGTTTTCGACGCTGTTTCTTCCAATATTCATATTTTATCATTTTGAATCTTTTTTATTCACAAATTTTTTTCATTTGAGCATGTCTGCTCAAATTTTACTTTTTCGGACCCGGCGGGCCCGTTCAGGGCACTTTTTGAGATTTCTATAAAAGGGGGGTAAGATATTTCATTTTTCATCTTCTCCCCTCTTCATGCACGACCTGGAGCTCCCATTGCAGCCCAAGGGGTGCTGACATCTTCTCTCTCCTCTTTTGGTTCACTTTTCCTTGATGGAAAGTCTTCGGCTTTAACGTTTGTTGTTCCCCTCGCCGTGCTCAACCTTTCCCCCTTATTAGAATTCAGTTTTGACTATTTCTTGAGTTTGGTTTTGAGGTCAAGTTATGATTTTGATGGGGCTTTCATGGGGGTTATGTTCACGGCGTTGTCCCCGACAAAACCTAGTAGTTTCATCAGATTCGGAGCCGTTCCATTTTGATGGCATTTGAGATTTTCATCTCAAATTGAGGTAGGGGATATTTTAGGTTTAAATTCTTGTTATATAGCATGCTTGTGATGCTTATACTACTTGTTTGCATGATTAAATATAAAATCTAGAGATTTTATTATTTATTTTTCTTGTACGGGATCTAATTTTCCCGGTTGCTCATGACTTGGTTTAAACATGCAGTATGATTTTATATTGTCCCTTAATATGCTCATTGTCGTGCATTAAAATTTGAACATTTGAATAAGTATTAAAGATTTTATTTAATATTTATTTTAGGTGAAAGATTAATTCACATGGCCTTAACTATCTTAAAATCAATATGTGTTAGCATATTAAATTAGGCCTTAGCATGCTCTCCAACATAGTTGAATTTGAAAGTGATTGGAGGTGTTTTGAAAATTAATAATTATTAATTAATTTGCCCCGAGTGCATTATTCACTCTATTTAAATTCCGACTTGATATTCTTGATTTACATGCCATATAACTTCACATATATTTGATTTAGAATATTCGGTTAGGTTTTGAAGCCTTTTATTTAATTAAATTCCATATTTAAAATTTAATCCTCATGGTGATATACAACTTGGAATTGTATTCTGGCATGCTAGACAATTAAGTTTTGGTATGGTTGTTCACATGTATGAAATTGGGATTTATTGCATGAGAATTGCAACTTTTGTTTTATATTTAACTTTAGTGAAAGTTTAATTCACATGGTCTTAAATTGAATGAAATAAGCTTATAATGTGATATTACATTAGCCCTTGGCATGTTCTCTAAGATATGTTAAATTGAGAGCATTTGGTTAAGTTTGAAAATCTAGAAATTTTAATTAAAAGAATTAATTAAAATCTATTTTGTGGTCCCATTAGCTTAATTAAGATTTTAACTTGATATTTGTATTGGCCATGACTTGTTTACTAGTATATATTAATTGTGGACCATTTGAAGTTGCTTTAGAACCTTGGTAATTAAATTAGCATAATTTAATTAAAGTTCTACCTTGTTGTTCCAACAACCTAATTGAGTTTTAGAATGGATATAGGTGATGACCATGCCATGTCCTTTAACATGTATTAAATTGAGGTTATTTGAAATTGGATTAGAATCTAGAAAATTTAATTGTGTTTATCTATTTAAATTCTATCAATTTGCTCCATGATCTAATTGTGTTTTAGAAGTGGTTTCTATATTCAAATCATGGACTTGGACTTGTTGTATACTCATTTGGTTATGTTTTGAACATTGGATAACATAGTTGCTATGTTTGTATTCATGAGAATATGTTTTCCTTATTGAATATATTGTTGCCTTGTGTAATGATTTGCACACTTCGTGTTTAACATCTTTCATGCATAGCATGTAACGAATCGCACACTGAAGATTCGACATTCATCATATCATATTAGTTGTGGATTTAGAGCATGTATTGTATAGGTTTCCAAATTTGGTTGTGCTTAGTTGATAGTTGATTATCTTGCATATTCCTGTTGATATATGCATTGTTGCATAACTTGTTGATTTTGGAAACTTGGGGATGTCGTTGTTTGACTATAGCTAGGACGTGGTTCTAGTACGGAGGATAGTCCCTCTATATATAGTCTAGTGCGCACATAGGGAGGTTACCCATGGGCTAGTAACCCTAAAGTAACTATGTTGTCGGTCTGATCCGGTGTGACGTCCGAGTATCTACTTTGTTTGATTTCGCATTTTATTTTCAACTTGATAACTAGATGATGTTGTAACTTGTTGTTTCTTATTTGTCGTTCTATTTTAAGTTACAGGATGTTAACTTTGCGAAATTGTGCTTTATGCGTTGTATTGGAAGTTCCAATGTTGGTTAAATTGCATCGATATTGAAAATTGTGTTTTGACGTTCTAATAAAGCTTAGGATTGATCCTATTGATTCATTTATAACATAGACGTTAGGTGGCATGAACCACTACTGTTATTTTGTGCTTTAGATTCTAAGTTGATGGCTTTGAGAACTTAAACCTTGTTGCATTGTATAACATGCTCTTTTGTTGTTGAATTGCATGGATAATGAGATTCTTATTAACTTGTATTCAAATATGCTTTTGTTATGTTGTATGGATTACTCTAGACCTAGTTCAATTGTATTGAAAATGCAATTCATGTTAATATATTCTCAAGCATTCTTCTTGTCGTGTTCTTTAGATTATCCCAACCATGATTCGTTTCATACACGTATGTATATCATGGTTCTTGTTGCTTAGACTCTAAGGTAGCTTAGGATGCTCCCCGAGTTTCACTTGGACATAGACGTTAGGTGGCATGAGCCCCTTTAACATGTTTCACCTTAAGGTGATAAATTTGTAAAATGCTAGGTCGATGCATGCTTATCTCCTACGAGTAGCTTTATGTTACTCACCCCTACGATACTGGGGCATATTTCAGGTGCGAAGACTTGGTTCGTGAAGCCTAGCATTCCTTGGATGTCGAGTAGCTTTCAAGTTTCCATTTCATGCAACTGTTAGCATGAAATGTCATTTTGTAGACTTATATGTCAAAATATGTATGTTTGATTCCATGTATGTAATGTATACTTAAGTACACTCCTTTCAATGTATTTGATATGTATGAGATGAGGCCGGAGGCCAATGACATGTATATTGTATTCTATGTAACTTTTTAACTTCATAAAATGTTATGAAAAACTAGAAAAATCGCAAGTCATTGCTTCACCACGGTTGCATCAGGTGTGGGAATTCCATTTTAATTATTTTATAGGGTCTTATTAATCTTGTATGAAGTGTGGCCAAGGGCCAAACGGTCATTTGATCCCGTTTTGCATTTTTGGATTCCATGTTTTCCATTTGAAGTCTATTTTTGCCTTTTTGCCAGTTGGGGGGTCAGATTTTGCATCGGCTATATTTTTAAGCCATGGACCATTGTAGCGCGTCTAAATAGGTAAGTAACGTTTGCGTGCATAGTCGTTTCCGGGCAAAACCTCATTATTTGTGTTTTGAGCCTCTTGTGAATTCATTTCGTATTTTTTTTGCATATTCTGATTTAGGGGCATTATGGACCTTTCACATCAGTTTTATTTTCTTCTTTCGACATGGTCACTTAGAAAACGTGATTTTAGGGGGGGGGGGGGGTTTATTTTTCATGTTTTTCCAGAAAAGGTCGTCTTGGTGCCGGAAATTGATCGCAAAGTTCAACTTTCTATTATGCATATATCAGCTTTTTAATCCTCTTGCCCTTTTCTGATCTAGGGGCATTTTGGGTACTTTATAATGTTTATTTTTCATTTTCATTGGCGATCCGGGTAGAAAACGTGATTTTAGAGGGGGTTTCTTCTTTGTGTTTTTACAAAAAAAATCATCTTGATGCCGAAAACAACTCGCAGATCTGGAAAATCTGGTTGTTCCAGGTTTTTCTGAAAAAAGTGCTGATCTAAGGGGCATTTTGGGTATTTCACTTGTAAAATAAAATCTTCTCTTGACATGGTCATGTACAAAACATGATTTTGGGATGGGGGGGGGGGGGGGGGGTTTGTTCACAACTTTTTGTAAAAAAATGTGGTTTAAGCCCTCAAAACCACATTTGAAGTCCAAAAATCTGGGCTGGTCCTGCCCAGATTTGAACCCAGAAAATTGTTTTTTTTGAAACTTTGAGGCTTCATATCTTCTTCGTCCCGAATCCAAATCAGGTGATTTTTGAGTCTAAGTTTATTAGTTTTTGTTGGTCTATATAACGGTATGCACGATTGCATCAAATTATATCTTAAAAGACCATTTTACCCCTTGTAAAGTACCCTTGCGGCACTGATTTTAAACCCAAAAGTTGGTTTTTATGAAACTTTGACGTTTCATATCTCCTTCGTCCGGACTCCGAATCAAGTGATTCTTGAATCTAAATTCTTTAATTTTTCCTGATCTATCTAATGGTATGCTCAGTTACATTCAGTTTTATCAAAAAAGACCATTTTACCCCTTGCGAAGTACCCATGCTGCATTGATTTCAAACCCAAAAATGTGATTTTTATGAAACTTTGGCGTTTCATATTTTCTTCATCCGGACTCTGAATCAAGTGATTCTTGAGTCCATCTTGATTAGTTTTTTGTTGTCCTTCCAGTGGTGTGCTCGGTGGCACCCGAGTCCATAGTTTTCATAAATGACTATTTTGCCCCTAGGGGCTTATTTGTCATATTTTTGGTCTTTTGCTTCCGCGTCAATTCTTATTGAGTTCCGTGACCTCATGGAAGGTCATTTTGACTTCTTAGAGTCTTGTTTTCTGTTTTCACTTCCGCATATCGAATCCGTTATCGGGTCAACCTTCGGTTCATCACAGGACACACTGGCCTAAAAACCAGGGTCGTCATAAAAAATGACCATAACAATTTTAAACCACCTCAGCCACCTCGTGCACTTGAAAATCGGCATTTAACTATCTCACTCATCTTCACTGCAACTATGCTTCCTTTAGGCAAATTTCAGAGATTCATTGCGACTCAAACATCATACAATATCTCTGAAATTGTTGTTCATTTTCAGCTCTCGAATAGGACTCTCTCTTAGCTGGTGCAACCTTAGTTTTTTTTCTCTTAGAGGCACACCCTAAAAGGCCTTATAACAGCGTAAATATATCAGTACACACATAACAGCCCTATTACAGCAGCTCCAATACACCTGTCACCTTCCACCAATCATGGACAAGAATGATTCAGATATTTTTCAGAGCAATACACCAATGCTGGCCTGCCACCTCAGCTGTTTTGTCACTATTATCACCATATAATGACACCTTATGCATCAGTAAAATCAGTTCATACAGGTGAGATCACAATGACTTTTATCTTTGCTTAGCCTCTAAGTTCTGCAACATCATTAGAGGATAATATTTTCATGGACCACAGCCATGTGTCATAGGTATATTCTAAGCACATTCACAGCACACTTTTCACACAAGCCTTCCATAAATGCCCCTTGTTGAATGTAATAAAATGATAACTTCCAGTATAAATACAAGGGCTACTTTTGTAATGCACCTTCACTACAGGGTTTCAAATTGTCTCAACAATTTTGATTGGCCAAGATACATTTAGACCATTGGCAGAACTTTGCTTGTGTTGAACCATGAGCTTTATTACCATGTAAGTGCACAACATATAAGTGCTGAACCCTGTATGTGCTGAACCATGTAAGTGCTGAATCCTATAAGTGTTGAACCATTAAGTGCTGAACCCTGTAAGTGCTGAACCATGTAAGTGCCGAACCATTTTTGTGGCTAAACCCTGTAAGTGCTGAACCATGAGCTGTGTTGAACCTTGTAAGTGTTGAACCATAAGCTTTGCTGAAGCTTCGTTACCCTGTGCTGAACCGTAAGCCCTATGCTGAACCACGAGCCACTGAACTTGAGCATATATAATACTCTTGACATTGAAAGTGCAAAACACTTGATCCAACATGAATCAATAATCTCTCCCTTTTGCACTTTCAAATGTTGAAAACCCTTTCATCCATTTCTCCCCCTTTTTGACATTGGAAGTCAAAAGGTGAATGGGTTAACAATGAAGGATTCGAGGCTAGCAATTCTTAAATTGAAGAGTATCAGAGCGGATGAAGTACAAACTTTGAAATGAGATATAGAAGAATCCTGAATAAGGAGTTGCCAAACTAAGCATCATACTTGCAGGATTAGTTTACAGATCCTTGTCTCTGAGAGGAGGAGGTCTGAGATTGATTGATTTAGCTGCTACATTGATCACCATACCTTCAGAATGATTTTTCAGGTCTTTGTCTCTGGGTAGAGGAGGTTTGAGATTATCAACCCTTAAGCTTTGAGATTGAGACTCTATGTTTGACATTTTCATCTCTATCTAAATATGTTGAGAACAGACTTGTGAAGGAACAGAAAGCTTAGTTGTAGAGATAAAAAAGGAGTGACTTGATACCAAATTTGATTCAAAACGATTTGCAGCACCCTTAGTTCCACACTGAATTTTGGATTCATTTGAGAGTTGAATTGTATAATGATTGTCTTTTTTATCCTTTTCCTTTTCAAGTGACTTTAGATTTCTCTTATTTTTGAATTTCAACTTTGATAAGCTTATGAAGGCTTTGAGTTCTTAAACTTTGATAGACTTGTAGTTGTGAGAACAATCATCTCTAAGGCTAGAAGATCATTTGCTTTAAAACAATAACTAGTTTTTAATCTTGAGAGGACTATGCTGATCCTAAAATTTGAATGCTCTAACTTTTCACTGAGCATGGCTGCTTAGGATTGCTGAAGAGATTACTAGAAGAGGGACTGTGAACCTCTATGAAATCAACATCTGGTGGTCTTCTCTTTAAAGCTTCAAAGACTGAATAAACAAGGTTTAGGATAGTTTGAAGATCTTTGTGAGTAATAATAGCTTATTGAGTCAATTTAGGAATATTCTTCCAATTTTCTTGAGGTTTCAATAGGTTTTCTTCAGGAGTGTAAGAAGTGGGACACCGCAGATGTAATTTTCTGCATTTTCCAAGTCTTCTCAATGAGACTTTTGATCTGAAATCTGTTAGGTAGTAGGCTGTAGATGAGAAGGAGTACATGATAGATAGACTGGCTTTGAATTAATTGAGAGATAAGCTTCTTGAAAGCTGCCAATATGAATTCTGTTTGTCACCTACATCTTCAAGTGCAACACTCTTTACTGTGGGTACATCTTCAATTTTTATTTCTGCTTGTTGCTTCAATGATTTTCCAAGATTAGATTTCCATTTAAGGATCAGAGCTCTCTTTAGACAACTCAAACTAGAGTTTCCTTGACTTTTCATAGATTTAATCTGAGTATAGTTATTAAGCTTCTTATATTTAGACATGCTGTGAGCAAATATACAAAGAGCACTGGACAGTCCTTTATGACCTTTCTTTTTCTTAACCCTCTGTAACATTGAACCCCTTTTCTTATTGTTAAACTTCTGTAACCAGCTCCTTTCAAAGATCCATCTTCTAAATCTGTAGTAGACCTCATTCCTAACTTGATATTTCTTATTGAGCCTAAGACTGAAGAGATCCTTTGTAATTTAACCAACCTCAATGGTGGGTCCATGGTCGTCACACAATCCAAATCAAAGTTTGTGCAAAAGAGAGTGGTGTTTTGGAATATGGTGAGTGTAGCCAAGTTTTACATTCATAATATGCCACTACTACCTTTCACTAAAAATATAGCTAGGGCGAGTAGGGATCATCCTAAGGGATTGGTAGGTCGTATTAGGTTGTGGAATCGAGATTAAGGTTAGTAGGTCGAGTGATCAAGGGATTGGTTGGTGATTGAATTATGCTAAGATGCAATTTAAACTAAAGTAAACAATTAAATTTAATGGAGAGAAAATGAGAGAGAGATCTTGGGATTTAGAGGTCACCACTAAGCATAACTTTTCTACACCCTTAATGAATGATTAATGAGGGGGAAAACATGTATTGCAACAATAGTGTGTGTGTGTGGTTGTTTCAACAAACATGGATGACAAATTAAGTATATATTGTCTAGGCAACATGATGGATAGCACAATATATCAAACTAAGCCATTAATCCTTTCTTTAAGCTCATAATCCTAACACATCACAAGGTTAGAGATATATGCTACTTGCTTTCATAAGTATGGAACATCAAACAATAAGCATGGATTGTCCTCCCATTTAACGTCTAAACTATAACTACACTACAATTAAGTTAATGACATGAAATTAAACTAATTAATCTAAGGGAGAGGCACAATTCATCAAGAAATGAGTATAAACCATCAAATAAACCACAAGAGCATTCCATTAAGCACTATGTCTTGACAATCTCTAGATCTATAGCATTAATACACATAGACATGCATCAATAACACAAAATCTAGAGACAAACACATGAACATCTATTCTATCATACATAGACATATGGATAGAATGAAATGATCAATTGGAAATATTAAACCACACAAATGATTGAATAAACAAGATCTATATATATAAAAGTGTCAAAACATGTATCACAATACAAATCCCCTCAAAAACAAATAAATCAAGATGTAAAAAGCATGCTTAGGGCTAACTCTAGCCCCAAGAGGATGTCTAGCCACTCATGGATGGTGTCCTCTAACCCTCAAGGGCTAAGTCCATGGTAGAGATTGCTCCCCTTCTTGGTTGATGGAAGAACTCCAAGCTTGTGTCTCTAGCCTCCTCTCTTCTTTTCTTCCTCACTAAGAATATGGAAATTTTGTCTCTAGTGTATCTATCTCCTCTCCCTTAAGAATGGCTCATATTCCTTATATAGGTAGGTTAAATGTCATCCCCAATGAGCTGGGCTCGTACACTAATATTCCTTTCAATGATTGGATATAAGACAAATTTTAATGAGCTGGAAATTAGATTTTCTTGGTCTTGAGGAAGTTCGATAGATCAAACTTGTGGTGAGATCGATCGAACATGGCTGAGATCTATCGAATTTAAGCTAGATTGATCCTCTATGGCGGTGCCTTTTTGGATAAAAACAAATCTGAGATATTTTGAATATATTTTTGGGAAAGAGACAAGTGTGGTAGGTAGGGTGGTACAACTGGATAAGATGGAATCTTTTCGGTCGATCAGAAGAAAGTTGGATCGATCGAACTTTGTGGGATCTTTGGATAAGGACAAAAGAGCTTGGATCTATCTTGAAATGCTGAGATCGATGAACTTTCGATCGATCGAATATTTTCTGAGATCGATCGAACTTGCTGAATTTCCACCCCTTGCTTCCTTTTGCTCCCACTTTGCTCCTTTCTTTGATTTATCTCAAGATTGCTTCAATTATGCTCTTATTTAGCTGAGTTAGCTTATTTTGGGGATAAGTACTTGAAAAGGAAAATAATACAAAATCATTCTAAAGCTAGAAAATAAGATAGATAAAGGTTCTAGAATACCTAAGCTCGCACTTTCAGCGCTCATCACACCCCCAAACTTAAATATTGCTAGTCCCTAGCAATGAACTAGAAAGTAAATGAATGAAATGAACAACTATACAACTATGAACTAGAAAGCAATAAATGGATAACGCCACTTTCGTAGAGAACACGATTATATTTAGCATATGCAACAAGCTTTTTAAACCCCTAGGTTGCCCTTAGTGGATGAGTGAAGTCTTGTGAGAGTTTCCAGAAATGATACCCACAAACATTAAGCTCATTCTTTTAAAAGCGATACCAATATTGCAAACAAGCATTGGGAGAAAACTACCTCAAGTATGCAATTTTTTAAACATTTCCAAGCAATCTCCCAAAATTTTAACATCAAGCAAGCAAGTATGGTCCTCCACACATCAAGAAAATGATAATACAAATCAAAACAACTCTAGAATCCTTTTTGAGTGGACCGGCATCAAGTGTGTTGCTATCTAAGCGAACTAAAGAAATGATCACGTACTTACCCTCAAACTAGCATACAAATCTAGTACCGATCATCATGACAAAAAGTGGACATTTTATTAAAGCTTTATTCATTTAGGTGTGCTTATTCTTTTCAATCGATTTTTTTTTTTTAATTTTTTTTTATATTTTTTTTGGATCAAAGATGGAAGCATAGTGTAATGTAGTGATCTATTAAGCTTTCTAGCGATTCATGAGGTCGAGCGTTAGGTCAATCACTCCCAAACCAGATGGCTTTAGGGCACTAGGTGTTCAAACACCCCTAAGGACTTATAAGCTCAAATTAACTAGGTTACAAATCAAGACAACCTCCATCTAATCATTTCCCACTTCTCACCTTTCGGGAGAAGTCCTCACTTTTTTTATTTTTATTGCTTTTGTAACTTCTTCTACTTCTTCTTATTCCTCCTTCCTTTTTTTTTTATTTTTTTTTTATTTATTTATTATTTTTTTTTAATAAACAAGTTCAATTATTAACCTAGAGTTTGGGCCTTCCACCTTTCGGCACGAAAAGTTCAGTACTTGATGAGGCTAGAATCCCAACTACTTAGTGAAAAGGGGTTGTTATCCACCTTTATCAAAATGAAAGCTTTCAATGCACTACTAGCTTAATTAGGATATAACCAATTCAATAATCAACAAAGCATGTACCCCACATATGCTAGTGTGTGTCTGTGCTAGTGTAGAATCCAAAAGTGAATCTCAAAAAATCACAAAATCAAGATGATGTGTGTCACGCCCCTAGACCGTAGTCAGGATTATGAACACAACACGTAAACAATTACAGTCTTATAATCACTAATATCCCTGTAACCTGTCTCAACCACACATCCATCAATTTAATTCCTTTTTATAAAACCAAGACTGAAAGTAAATAGGTAAGACGCACATATTACAACTTTAAAGTTTTAAAGTCTGAAATAACATTTATTATATGCCAGGAATACTCTAAAGAAATATAAACCAAAACATAGTCTATCATGCGTTACAAAACACAACAACACCAGCCCTGACTCTGTCTACAGCTGAGGAGGAACACCCTTCACACCATCCATGCCATGACCTGAAAAGATGTGTATAAAATAGGAGTGAGCAACCACAGCTCAGCGAGAGTTACTTAAAATGCACTCCTTAATAACTCCATAAATCTAGACAAAGAATAGACAAAGGGTAATGGGATCATACAAGCTCGGGAAAACAGAATATAATATGAGATAATAAAATGAAGTGTCATGCAATGCCAATGCCAATGCTAATGCCACTGACACTTCTCACTTTCCAAAAATCCCATTTCCATTACAAAAAAAAAAGTTAATGTAATTCGCCCGGGGCTGCTCCCCAGTACCACGAGAAGAGAGTTGGTCATCTATCCCTGATACAAGGCCACTCCTTGTGATCATTTGGGGCTCTAGTGACACAACTACACGTAGAGCCACTCCCTACGTCTCCTCTAGATTCCCATTAACTATACAGACAAGGCAACTCCTTATCCAGTTTTCAAATCATTGATTCAAATCCCTTTTCCAAATTCACAGATACAAGGCACCTTCTTGTTATCCGGTTTTCAAAACCATTTAGTGAAATATTTTCACTTCCCTTTTCATTTCAACATCATCCCCATGCTCATGTGAGATGCATGTACATTTATAGAATATGATATACAAGTAATGAAGTAAATAAGGAAATCTTGGTTCATATACAATATCATGGTATGCATTTTAATCCACACATAAGCATGTTAATTTAACAGTCTAACTAAGCACAATTGTAGAACACAATAAAACATGCTTTCTATTTCACATTTGCCACATAACAACTTCCATAGTGCTTAATAACATTTAGAAAAACAAGTACCCAACTTCAGAAATATCATAACAACCAGTGTTCTAATTTTCAAGTAGCAGCCTATGTTTACAAGGTCATAACTTTTTCTCCAGTTTGAATCTAAAGCTGAAATTGGTATCATTGGAAATCTTGTTTCAAGCTAATCAACTTAGACTAAAAAATTGCTCAATTTGGATTTAAAATGAGAAAGTTGTGGCCAGTTGAAGTTCAGGTCGATGCTCAGGAAATTCTGCAGATTTAATGCGCGAACTTGACAGCCTATGTTTACAGGATCATAACTTTTTACACAGCTGGAATCTAAGGCTGAGATTGGTATCATTGGAAAGCTTGTTTCGATCTAATCAATTTAGACTCAGAAATTGCTCAATTTGGATTTAAAATGAGAAAGTTATGGCCAGTTGAAGTTCAGGTCGATGCTCAGGAAATTCTGCAGATTTAAGCACACAGATTCATTCTCCAACACTGTTTTTTGCACAAAACATATATAACTAATTCCTTAAAGGTAAAGGGTGTGAGAGTTAAGTAATCCTACCTCAAAGAAGCTTGAACCTTGCTAAACAACAATTTAAAGCAACTCAAAGAAGGAGGCAAAACTAACAACTTTGTAAAAATTGAAGAACACCCTTTTTCTAAAAAAATACAGCCCTCTTTCTTCTTTCAAACCACTTTTTGAAACCCCAACAGTGCGTAATTCCTTACAAGATTGATACTAAAAGAAAGCTCTCAAGTATGGGAATAACTTTCATTCATATACCCACTTCAAATTTACACTAAAAAGGCTTCAAATTAGAACATGAAAACATAGATATGAAAAGAAGCATGGACGGAAATTATGCAGAACTCTTTTCTGCCAAAACTATTTCAAAGGTGATACAAAATACACCTCATGCACACCTTATATGCTGCCAAGTACACCCCCTAGGTGGCAATATAAAAAGACAAAGCTAGGATCATAACTATGTGACTATTTAAAGAAAAATAAGGTCACAAAAAATTCAGCAAAACAAATTTTTTTTTGCATATTCCTTCATATAGATTTCTATATGTTATAATATGTATAAGTAAGGATTCATCACCTACTTAGGTGTCAAGTCCACATGAAGGCCAAAAGTAAGACTTTACAAAATGATCAAAAAGTCCTCCAACAAATACCAATTCCCATCCACATCCTTTGCATGAAAAGTCTACTATGCCCTTTATAAAATAATCAAATGCCAAATATGCTATTTGCAAAATAAAGGTCTATAACACCCTTTATGAAAGAAACAAATGAAATTTAAATTATTGAACCATATTTGCAACTTAAATCATAATTTCTAATAATAAAAAAAAACTAAAATGCATGAATGCCACCATGTGCGGAAAATAATAAAAATGCAAAAATGCAAGTCCTCACAGTCTCCCTAACATATAAGGATTTCGTCCCCGAAATCAAGTCATACCTGGGGAAGAAAACAAACTCGGATACGCAAAACGAACATCCTATTCCCGTTCCCACGTAGCCTCCTCAACACCGTGATGTCGCCACAAAACCTTCACAAGAGTCACCGTTTTACCTCTTAACACTTTGTCCCGAGTGTCAAGAATCTGAATGGGTCCCTCCTCATAAGAAACATCCTCATCAATGTCAACATCAACTCAACTCAATACATGTGATGGATCCGGCTCATACTTCCGAAACATCGAAACATGAAACACATTATGGACCTGGTCCATCTGTGGTGGCAATGCCAATCTGTAAGCAACCTCGCCCACTCGATCCAAAATCTCAAATGGCACAATGAAACGGGGTGACAACTTGCCACTCTTTCCAAATCGTATCAATCCTTTTCGTGGAGAAACCTTGAGAAACACGTGGTCTCCCACCTCAGAGGATAATGGTCGTCTCTGTCTATCTGCATAACTTTTCTATCGGCTCTGAGCAGTCAACAACCGCTGCCGAATCAACTTAATCTTTTCTGTGGTTTTCAACACAATATCTGGCCTTGTGGTGGCTGTCTCACCCACCTCAGTCCAACAAACAGGAGAACGACAAGGCCTACCATACAATGTCTCAAAAGGAGCCATCTTAATGCTCGACTGATAGCTATTGTTGTAGGCAAACTCAACAAGAGGTAAATGATCCTCCCAACTACCACCAAAATCAAGTACACAAGCCCGAAGCATATCTTCCAAGATCTGGATAGTACGCTCCGATTGGCTGTCCGTCTGGGGATGGAATGCAGTACTGAAATGCAACGGTGAACCAAATGTTGCATGAAGCCCTTCCCAGAACTTTGATGTGAACTTGGCATCCCTGTCCGAGACAATGGACAATGGAACCCCATGCAATCTGATGATCTCCCTGACATACAATCTGCCCAGTGCCTCAGCAGAATCTATCGCCTTAACAGGCAAAAAGTGAGTGGTCTTAGTCAATCTGTCAATAATGACCCAAACAGACTCATTCCCTCTCGGTGACCTCGGAAGTCCAGTCACAAAATCCATAGCAATACACTCCTATTTCCACTGTGGTACTGGCAATGGTTGCAATAAACCTGTAGGTCTCTGATGCTCTGCCTTTACCTGCTGACAGGTAAGACATCTAGCAACAAACTGTGCTACATCTGCCTTTATCCCATTCCACCAATACTGGCATCTCAAATTATGATACATTTTAGTACCACCTGGATCCACAGTAAAACGAGAAGTGTGAAACTCCCGTAACACATCCTCCCGACAAACTGTAGGAACCACAAGCAAACCTCTAAACCGTAAACCACCATCCATATGCAAGGTCCAGTCCTTTACTGTGTCCCCACCTGAAATCAACTGATGAATGGCAGTTAAATCTGAATCCTGTCTCTGTGACTCAATCACCCGTGTAACAAGAGTAGGTTGAACCACAAGACTAAACAGAAAAGCTGATTCATATCTAACACTGTCATCGCAACACTGTAGTCCCATCTCTGCCAAATCCTCCAACATCTTCCATTTCCGAATTGCTAACCTAGCCATAACTCCACGAGATTTTCGGCTTAAGGCATCTGCTACCACATTTGCCTTACCTGAATGATACTGCAAATCAAGATTATAGTCTACCAAATACTTAACCCATCGCCTCTATCTATTGTTTAAGTCCTTCTGAGAGAAAAGGTACTTGAGACTTTTGTGATCTGAGAACACCTCGAATCTCTCACTATACAAATAATGCCTCCAGCTTTTCAAAGCAAAAACAACTGCTGCTAACTCTAAGTCATGAGTGGGATAGTTAAGCTCGTGAATCTTCAATTGTCTAGATCCATAAGCCACTACCTTGCCACCCTGCATCAACACACAACCCAAACCATCCCGAGAAGCATTACAAAAGACAACATAACCCAAGCCACGCTCAGGTATCACCAATACTATAGCTGTAGTCAATCTCATTTTCAATTCCTGAAAAGATGACTCACAAGCTTCAGTCCAATCGAATCTGATCCCCTTTTGGGTCATCCGAGTCATAGGAGCGGCTAAGCGAGAAAAGTCCCTCACAAACCTGCGGTAATAACCCGCTTCCGAATCTCATACACATTTTTTTAGACGTTCCTAATCCAGAATTGCTTCTATCTTCAAATGATCAACTGAAACCCCACTGCTTAAAACAACATGTCCCAAAAACTTCATCTCTTGGAGCCAAAATTCACACTTTGAATACTTGGCATACAAATGGTGCTCTCTCAACATCTGTAACACTATCCTCAGATGAATCTCGTGATCCTCTCGAGATAGTGAATACACGAGAATGTTATCCACAAACACTACCACAAATTGATCCAGATATTTGTGGAAGACACGGTGCATCAGGTCCATGAATGCCGCTGGCGTATTCGTCAACCCAAAAGGCATCACAATGAACTCATAATGACCATACCGCGTACGAAAAGCTGTCTTCGGAATATCCTCATCCCGAACTTGTAACTGGTAGTACCCAGATCTCAGATCAATCTTGGAAAAGCAAATAGCTCCCCTCAACTGATTAAATAAATCGTCAATCCACGGTAAAGGATACTTGTTCTTGATGGTTGCATGATTCAATTTCTGATAATCAATGCATAACCTCATAAAACCATCCATTTTCTTTATAAACAACACTGTTGCGCCCCATGGTGAAACACTAGGCCGAATAAAACCCTTCAACCTCAAATCATCCAACTACTTCTTTAATTCCTCCAGCTCTGCTGGTGCCATACGATATGGAGCCATAGAAATCGGTGTAGTACCAGGCATTAAGTCAATCACAAACTCAACCTCTCTTCTAGGAGGTAAATCCAGTAAGTCATCTGGAAACACATCCAAGAACTCACAAACAACTGACGGATAAACTGTCTCCACATCACCATCTTCTTCAGCTAAAATGCTAGCTAAGAAGAAATCACAACAGTCCCAACCACGAACACCATAACAAGCTGAAACCAAGGAATCACCCTGATCTCCCACAAACACAAAACAAGCTCCCTCCAGCGTACACACTGAAACTCTACCACTGAAGCAATCAATGGTGGCACGAAATGATGATAACCAATCCATTCCAAGAATGACATCAAACCCTGTCATCTCAAGAAGGATAAGATCAAAAACCAAAGTCTGCCCGGTAATCACAATGGCGCAATCCTGCACCACTCTGCTCACAACTAATGAACCACTGACCGGCGTGTCAACACACAATGCTCGGTCCAAGCAGCCAACCTCTAATCCCGATGCAAATGCAAATGTGCATGAAATGAATGAATGAGATGCACCAGAATCTAACAAAATGCGAGCCCAAGATCCAAAGACTGGAAACATACCCTTACCACTGACGGTCCCGAAGATGACTCAGGAAGTGTATACACTCGGCCCTGGGATATTTGAGCCTGTGAACCTCCAGCCTGAACCCCGGACTGCTGACCAGTCCTTGAAGAAGTACCCTTCCCAGCTGGTCTAGATCCCTGTGAAGATATAGCTGGCTGTGGTGGTCTAAACCTAGACTGTACTGCAGCAGACTGAGATGGTCTCTGTTGTATACCACGACCACTACCAAAACCTCTGCCTGAGCTACCAGTCCTCCTCAGACAGTCTCTAACCCTGTGGCCCTACTGCCCACATCCAAAGCAAGCTCCCGTAGAAAAAGACTGTGGATAATCAGACACATAATGACTAGGCTACTGACATCCAAAACATATAACCTCATTCCTACCTACTCTGGATGGTACGGAAGTAGAAGGAGTAGGTCGGCCTGACTGCTGTCCTCCAAACCTAGATGAACTCCCTTTCTGCCTCTTGCTAGACTGACCCTCAACCCCTGCATCACTGGCTCGTCTTTACTTCCACTGTTTCCGAGTCTGATTTTTATCACTCAGCTCAGCTTCAACAATTAATGCCCTTTCTACAGCCTCAGGATAAGTCTGTAGGCATTGTGCTGCCACAAAAGTCCTAATCTAATGATGAAGTCCCTCTACAAACTTATGGACTTTATCTGATTCCTTACTTATAATCTCTAGAGCAAAACGAGAAAGAGAAGTGAATTTATTCTCGTAATCTGTCATTGTCATAGAGCTGTTCTGAAACAGAGAGATAAACTCCTTGTACAGCTCCCATCTTTTAGTCACAGGAAAGAACTTATTGTAAAATAACTCTTTGTAAGCACCCCATGACAATGTCTTCACATCCATTCTGTTAGACACTGACTTCCACCACAATTTGGCATCCCTAGTAAAGTTGTACGTAGCCAACAAAATCTTTACAGAATCATTTGCAACTGCCAGAGCATCAATATGCTTTTCCACCTGGTCAAACCAATCATCTGCTAACAACGGGTCAGTCCCACCCTCAAACAGTGTAGGCATGAGTCTGACAAATGCAGAAATAAGTTTGAGACAGTTTTTTTATCTCATCTTCCCCTACAGACATCACTGGCGGTGGTAAACCTCCATGTCCCATAGGGTGAGATGCAGAACTTTCCCCAGACCGTTCAACTACAGGCCCTATCTCTTGGCCTCTCGGTGCCTTGTCCTTCCTATGACGTAGCATACTACAACGAAATGCAAGTTAATAACAATTTCACTATCCACAGTCCCAAACTGACTCTTATGAATAAAAGCTATTAAACACATAGCATGTTTATAAGACAAATACCAGATAAACATGTAAGCACATAAGATAATGCAAACCCCTACACATACAGCTGTAGACAGACCTCTACCTGTCGACCCTAGGTTATAGGAACCATACTCTGATACCACAACTGTCACGCCCCTAGACCGTAGTCAGGATTGTGAACACAACACGTAAACAATTACAGTCTCACAATCACTAATATCCCTGTAACCTGTCTCAACCACACATTCACCTATCTAATTCCTTTTTATAAAACCAAAACTGAAAGTAAATAGGTAAGATGCACATATTACAACTTTAAAGTTTTAAAGTCTGAATAACATTTATTACATGCCAGGAATACTCTAAAGAAATATAAACCAAAACATAGTCTATCATGCGGAACAAAGCACAACAACACCAGCCCCGACTCTATCTACAGCTAAGGAGGAACACCCTCCATACCATCCATGCCATGACCTGAAAAGATGTGTATAAAATAGGAATGAGCAACCACAGCTCAGTGAGAGTTACTTAAAATGCACTCCTTAATACCTCCGTGAATCCAAACAAAGAATAGACAAAGGGTAATGGGATCATATAAGCTCGGGAAAACATAATATAATATAAGATAATAAAATGAAGTGTCATGCAATGCCAATGCCAATGCTAATGCCACTGACACTTCTCACTTTCCAAAAATCCCATTTCCATTACAAAAAAAAAAGTTAATGTAATCCGCCCAGGGCTGCTCCCCAGTACCATGAGAAGAAAGTTGGTCATCTATCCCTGATACAAGGCCACTCCTTGTGATCATTTGGGGCTCTAGTGACATAACTAAGCATAGAGCCACTCCCTACGTCTCCTCTAGATTCCCATTAACTACACAGATTAGGCAACTCCTTATCTAGTTTTCAAATCATTGATTGAAATCCCTTTTCCAAATTCACAGATACAAGGCACCTCCTTGTTATCCGGTTTTCAAAACCATTTAGTGAAAAATTTTCACTTCCCTTTTCATTTCAACATCATCCCCATGCTCATGTGAGATGCATGTACATTTATAGAATATGATATACAAGTAATGAAGTAAATAAGGAAATCTTGGTTCATATACAATATCATGGTATGCATTTTAATTCACATATAAGCATGTTAATTTAATAATCTAACTAAGCACAATTGTAGAACACAATAAAACATGCTTTCTATTTCACATTGCCACATAACAACTTCCATAGTGCTTAATAACATTTAGAAAAAAAAGTACCCAACTTCTGAAATATCATAACAACTAGTGTTCTAATTTTTAAGTAGCAGCCTATGTTTACAAGGTCATACCTTTTTCTCCAATTTCAATCTAAAGCTGAAATCGGTATCATTGGAAATCTTCTTTTGAGCTAATCAATTTAGACTCAAAAATTGCTCAATTTGGATTTAAAATGAGAAAGTTATGGCCAGTTGAAGTTCAGGTCGATGCTTAGGAAATTCTGCAGATTTAATGCGCGAACCTGACAGCCTGTGTTTACAGGGTCATAACTTTTTACACAATTGGAATCTAAGGCTGAAATTTGTATCATTGGAAATCTTGTTTCGAGCTAATCAATTTAGACTCAAAAATTGCTCAATTTGGATTTAAAATGAGAAAGTTATGGCCAGTTGAAGTTCAGGTCGATGCTCAGGAAATTCTGCAGATTTAAGCACACATATTCATTCTCCAACACTGTTTTTTGCACAAAACATATATAACTGATTCCTTAAAGTTAAAGGGTGTGAGAGTTAAGTAATCCTACCTCAAAGAAGTTTGAACCTTGCTAAACAATAATTTAAAGCAACTCCAAGAAGGAGGCAAAGCCAATAACTTTGTAAAAATTGAAGAATACCCTTTTTCTAAAAAAACATAGTCCTCTTTCTTCTTTCAAACCACTTTTTGAAACCCCAACAGTGCGTAATTCCTTACAAGATTGATACTAAAAGAAAGCTCGCAAGGATGGGAATAACTTTCATTCATATACCCACTTCAAATTTACACTAAAAAGGCTTCAAATTAGAATATGAAAACATAGATATGAAAAGAAGCATGGACGGAAATTATGCAGAACTCTTTTCTGCCAAAATTATTTCAAAGGTGATACAAAATACACCTCATGCACACCTTATATGCTGCCAAGTACACCCCCTAGGTGGCAATATAAAAAGGCCAAGCTAGGATCATAACTAAGTGACAATTTAAAGAAAAATAAGGTCACGAAAAATTCAGCAAAACAAATTAATTTTTTTTTTTTTTTTGCATATTCCTTCATGTAGATTTCTATATGTTATAATATGTATAAATAAGGATTCATCACCTACTTAGGTGTCAAGTCCACATGAAGGCCAAAAGTAAGACTTTACAAAATGATCAAAAAGTCCTGCAATAAATACCAATTCCCATCCACATTCTTTGCATGAAAAAGTCTACTATGCCCTTTATAAAATAATCAAATGCCAAATATGCTATTTGCAAAATAAAAGTCTATAACACCCTGTATGAAAGAAACAAATGACATTTAAATTATTTAACCACATTTGCAACTTAAATCATAATTTCTAATAATAAAAAAAAACTAAAATGCATGAATGCCACCATGTGCGGAAAATAATAAAAATGCAAAAATGCAAGTCCTCACAATGTGGACCACAAGTGCATGCAAGATATCAATTTTTCAAAAAATTTACTGATAAGTGGCATCGACAAGGCATACAAGGAGTTTTGGACTCTCAAGTCAAGCAATTTTTAAATTTTAAGCAATATAGTCCTCAAAATATCAAAATCATTGGTAACATGGATCTCCAATCTCAATCATGCAATTAAAGCTCAACTTAAGTAGAATGCAACAAAGACACCTTATCCCCAAACTTAAACCGTACATTGCCCTCAATGTGCAATGAGAACAATGAAAAAGATGGAAAGAGTATACCATGGTGGTAAAGACATGAAGCCCGGCAGTGACCCAAGTCGAAAGACGTCTCCCCTAAACTTGGAATCAACAACCTACTTGAATAACCACACTAGCAAATTCACATCAAATCTCAAATGGAATAAGAATGATCAAATCATGCATTCTAAAGCAATATAACACAAGATGAAAGAGAGATATGAGATCAAGCCCAATAGAAAAGTAGCATGACTACACATAAGGGCACAATGGTGAAAAATATTTATTTTTATTGTTTTTATTATATATATATATTTGAATAAAAAAGAAAATTCAAGAAAGTATGAACAATGATTGCTAAGTTTAACGTCTCTATCTAGACGTAATGCTGCTTTGAATAAATAAGCTTAGAATTCAAAAAGGAAAGAAAAAGTCAAACCAAAGATGTTTAGATCTATCTCAAAAACTTTTCGATCGATCGAATATGCATAAACCTGCAAACATGTTCGAACGATGGGACAGAGAGGCCTTTTGACGCAGGTGGATGCAGTTTCAAAATATTTCTAAGTGTTGAGACTGCGGATCGATCCAAGATAAAGTTGGATTGATCGAAGAACTAAAGATTGATCTAGGAATAAGTTTGATCGATGGGACACAGAGCTAAAATATGTAGGTTTCCTTCGAACGATTGGATAGAGAGGTGATTGGATGCAATCATGATGTTCGATTGATCTAACTTCTATTGAGATCGATCGAACAGGCAAAAGCTCTTCCATTTTTGCATTACAACCATAGATGTGCAGCTTCCAAATGTCTTTGGAATACCTGTCCCTCAATGTAGAGTTTTAATCTCTGTCCATTAACCTTGAAAATGTTCCCCTTTTTCAAATTTTGAATTTCAACCGCCCCGTGCGGTGCAACAGAGATGACTTCATAAGGACCTTCCCATTTGGTTCTCAACTTCCCAGGAAAGAGTTTCAATCTAGAGTTGAAGAGCTAAACTTTTTGACCGGGTTCAAAAGACTTTTTCACAATGTGCTTATCATGAAAAGCTTTAGTTCTTTCTTTGTAGAGTTTGGCATTATCATAAGTATTATGTCTCAACTCTTCCAACTCACTCAATTGTAATAACCAGTTCTCCCCGGCTTTATCAAGGTCAAGATTGAGCTTTTTAATCATCCACGAGGCTTTATGTTCCAACTCAACCGAAAGATGGCAAGGCTTTCCATATACAAGTCTATAGAGAGACATGCCAATGGGAGTCTTATATGCTGTCTGATAAGCCCACAAAGCATCATTTAACTTCCGTGACTAATCTTTCCGGGTGGTGTTAACCGTTTTCTTAAGAATATGCATAATTTCTCGGTTAGACACTTCTACTTGCCCACTTGTTTGTGGGTGGTAAGGAGTGGCCACTTTATGAGTAATGGAGTACTTAAGAAATAAATACCTTAAGAATTGGTTACAAAAATGCTTTCCTCCGTCACTTATCATAGCCCTAGGCATACCAAAATGAGTAAAAATATTGGATTTGATGAATTGAATAACCACGGAATGGTCATTTGTTTTGGTAGCACACTTTTCCATCCACTTGGAAACATAATCAACGGCAAGGAGAAGATATTGAAAACCATAGGATATAAGAAATGGACCCATAAAATCAATGCCCCATATGTCAAAGATTTCTACAACAAAGATATTGGTCAAGGGCATCATATCTCTTCTTGACATTGATCCCATCTTTTGACATCTCTCACACGACTTACAAAAGTTGTAAGCATCTTTATAGATAGTGGGCCAAAAGAGCCCACTTTGAAGAACCTTCAAGGCGGTCTTCTTTGCACTAAAATGCCCACCATATGCAAGCGTATGACAAAACACAAGAACACTTGGAATTTTGCTCTCTGGAATGCATCTCCTCACAATTTGATTTGGACAATAACGGTGCAAGAGAGGGTCTTCCCAATAAAAATTCCGGATGTTGGCAAAGAAACGATTATTCTCGTTCTTTGACCAAGAAGTTGGGAGCTTGCCAATTGCCAAATAATTCACAATGTCGGCAAACCAAGGCATTTGCCCATTGGAGATTTGAAAAAGCTGTTCATCTGTAAAAGAGTCATGAATAGGTGGGCTACAGGAAAGTTTTATCAATAACCTTGAAAGATGATCGTAAACCATATTTTCGGTGCCTTTCTTGTCCTTGATTTCAAAATCGAATTCTTGAAGAAGCAAAATCCATCTAATCAATCTAGGTTTTGTTTCCTTCTTTGTCAAAAGATGTTTCAAGGCAGCATGATCAGAATAGGCAACAACCTTAGACCCTAAGAGATAGGACCGAAATTTATCAAGGGCATATACTACGGCAAGTAACTCTTTCTTGGTAGTGGAGCAGTTCAATTGAGCTCCCAAGAAAGTTTTGCTTGCATAGTATATGGCACATGGAAGCTTTCCTACTCTTTATCCCAAAACTGCTCCCATGGCATAATCTGAAGCATCACACATTATTTCAAATGGTAATGACCAATTGGGAGGCTACATAATAGGAGCGGATGATAACATGTCACGTAATTTATGGAAAGCGTCACGGTATGCTTGATC
Source organism: Cornus florida (assembly GCF_030987335.1). Lineage (NCBI taxonomy): Eukaryota > Viridiplantae > Streptophyta > Magnoliopsida > Cornales > Cornaceae > Cornus > Cornus florida. Next base: position 16,013,534 of record NW_026775571.1, on the reverse strand, counting down.
AAAGACAAAAGGAGTTTCCTTGGTGAGAAGATTGCACAAGGGTCTAGCAATTTTGCTAAAATCTTTGATGAAACAACGATAGAAGCCGGCATAACCTAGAAATGAGTGAACTTCTCTCACCGTAGAAGGTGGAGGTAATTTAGAAATGAGCTCAACTTTCACTTTATCCACCTCAATTCCCCTTTTTGAGATGACGTGACCAAAAATAATACCTTCTTGAACCATGAAATGGCTCTTTTCCCAGCTAAGAACAAGGTTTGTTTCACGACATCTTTTAAGTACCAAATTTAGATTCTTGAAGCATGCATCAAATGACGACCCAAAGATAGAAAAATCATTCACAAAAACCTCTAGACACTCCTCCACTATGTCCGAGAAAATTGACATTATACACCTTTGAAATATGGCAGGGGCATTGCACAAACCAAATGGCATTCCTCTATAAGTAAATGTACCGAAAGGACAAGTAAATGTGGTTTTCTCTTGGTCTAAGGGGTCAAGGGCTACTTGATTGTAACTCGAATAGCCATCAAGAATGCAATAAAATTGTTGCCTGGACAACCTCTCTAGGATTTGATCAATAAATGGCAAAGAGAAATGATCGTTCCTACTGGCGGCATTCAATTTTCGGAAATCAATGCATACTTGCCATGAATTGGCGGTACGCTTAGAAATTGCCTCACCTTTTGCATTTTCAACCACCGTAATTCCCAATTTTTTGGGAACTACTTGAGTCGGACTCACCCATTTGCTATAAGAGATTGGATAAATAATAACGGCATCTAAGAGCTTAACTACCTCTTTCTTAACCACTTCTTTCATGTTTGGATTAAGTCTCCTTTGGGCATCCCTAAAAGGTTTTGCGTCATCTTCTATAAGTATGCGATGCATGCAAATAGAAGGATTAATTCTCTTGAGATCTGCCACACTCCATCCTATGGCTTCTTTGTTTTCTTTAAGCATATTTAAGAGCGCATTTTCTTAGTCCTTTTCAAGACACGAAGAGATGATGACCGGAAGAGTGTCTTTTGGGCCTAGAAATGCATACTTGAGATTGGAAGGTAGAGTTTTAAGATCAAGAGTTGGTGGAGAGACTAGAGATGGGACTGGTGGAGTGCTAGAGAGTGGGAGAAGAGGTTCTATTGGAGTTTTCGATGGTGAAAAATTCAAGCTTGCAACAGATTCCATGAGATTGCTTACTTCATTCATTAATTTTCCATCATCAAACCCGCAATTGCCATACATTTCAAGAAGACAAGAAGCAAGAGGATCATCGGATAGGATAGATGAAAGGTTATCCTTGATTGGTTGTTTAATAACCATGGTTGGAATTGACTCTTCAACAACCTCATCCAACACTTCTATAAGACAACACTCGTCTTCATTTATTGGATGTCGACTTGCATTGAAAACATTAAGCTTGACCATCATATTACCAAAAGAAAGGTCCATAACCTCGGATCTACAATTGATGGTTGCATTTACGGTGGAAAGAAATGGCCTTCCCAAGATAATTGGGATGTGGTTGGTAGGATTGGCAACTGGTTCGGTGTTAAGAACTACAAAATCAATTGGGAAGTAGAACTTATCAACTTTGATGAGAATGTCTTCAACCATGCCCCTAGGTGTTTTGACGGATCTGTCAGCCAATTGAAGCACCACCGAAGTTGGCTTCAACTCATTCAAACCTAGTTGGACATACACGGAGTAAGGAATCAAATTATCACTCACTCCTAAGTCAAGAAGAGATCTACAAATTTCATGGTTTCCAATCACACAAGAAATGGTCGGAGCACCGGGATCTTTGAACTTAGGTGGAGTGTTATGTTGAATGATGGAGCTTACTTGCTCCGTGAGAAACACTTTTTTACGGCTTTGTCCCTTGCTCCTCCTCTTTTGTGTGCGAAGATCTTTCAAAATTTTTGCATAAGGTGGAATTTGCCTAATTGCATCCAAGAGAGGAAGATTTATGTTGACTTGCTTAAAAATTTCCATCATTTCATGAATTTTTCCTTCTTGCCTCCCAAAAGGCGAAGTCTTTTTTAAAGCATAAGGGAAGGGAGCTTTTGGCTCATAAGACCTTGCAACTAAAGGAATTGATGAATAAGATTGAGAGTTCCAGTTAGGGACATTTTCATCCAAAGAAGTAAGAGTAGGATTGGAAACGGGACGGGTGACAACTTTTGGTTGCATCGGTTCACTATCTTCCTTTGGTTATTTAACCCTATTGTCAACTTGTCTACCACTTCTCAAAGTGGTGATGGCTTGCACTTGTGCCTGGGAAGAACACCCCGATGTGGAGTTTGCTTCCATAAAATGTTGAGCTTTTGGGTTCCTTTCAGGGTTGACTAGGTAATTTACCCACTTCTCTTGCATTTAATGCATTAGTTATGGTCCCAATTTGGGATTCAAGCTTTGATATGGATTAAGAATGAGAATGCAACAAATTAGTGTTCATTTTTAAACTACCCAAAGCCACCAAAACCTTATCTTCGAATGTAGGATTGCTAGAAGGTGCATGAGGATAATGAGAACAAACTTGGGAATCATACATTTGAGGATGTGAGAAGTAATTCATTCTTTGGTGATGAGAAGAAGAAACAAATCCTTGGGAACCTCCACTTTTTTTATGAGGTGGAATGCATTTGCTTTAAAATTTTTTAGCATGATAAGGACTTGAGTTTTTATTCCACATTGGAACATATGCACTTGAATAAGGATAAGCAAATGTAGCATTGACTTGTTCAAAATGTTCATTAAGCACATATCCATGGGGACAATTGGAAGTAGTATGTAGAACACTTGAGCATGTCATGCAAGGCTCTCAAGGATGAGAAACATGATAAAGAGGAGATGATTTGATAAACGGTCTTTGACTCAACAAGAATTGATTAAGTTTTTTAGAAAGAGTCTGAACCTTGGCTACAATATCCTTTAATTCTTCAGTTTGACACACTTTTGCATTTTTCTCCTTTTTATTAGAGTCATGATCAAACCGAGAGGTGTAATATTTGTGCAAAGAGTTTTCACTCATTTTCTCAAAAAGGTGCCAAATATCATCTTTATGTTTTTCAAAATATGAACCTCCACATGATGTATCAACTATGTCCTTATGCATGTCGGATAAGCTTTCATAGAAATATTGGACAACTTGCCATTTTGGAATACCATGATGTGGACATTTTCTTAGCAAGTCGTTCAATCTCTCCCAAGCCTCATGTAACAACTCCCCTTCCCTTTTGAGAAAATTCTCTAATCGAAGCTCACATTACATTGGTTAAGCTTACGGGTAAATTTTTTAAAAAAAATCATTTTGCATTTGCATCCAAAATGTTATTGAATTTGCCCCCAAAGTGTTGAACCAATGCTTTGCTTTGTTATTGAGTGTGAAAGGGAAGAGAAGTAGTTTAAGAACTTCTTCTGGGACATTCATGTACTTTACGGTGGAGCATATTTCAAGAAATTCATTGAGATGTTTATACGGCTCCTCACCATCTAAGCCATAAAATAGTGGACACATTTGAATGGTCTTGGGCTTAGTTTCATATTGATTAGCCTCAAAATTAGGAAACATGATGCAAGTTGGTGCATGGTATTCATGAAGATTATAATGATCACGAAGGATCATTGGAGGAATTTGAGCTTGAACTCCGGGAGGAAATTGGTTGAAAGGAGGATTCTCCATGAAGTTTGGGTCTAAATAACCAAGATGACCCTCTAGATTTTGCATTGGTTATGATGGGGTTGGTTAAGACCGCATGAAATTCAAGAAGAAAAAATAATGAAATCAACTAAGCAAACACTTCGCCCCCGCAACAAATCAATCAACAAATCTCCACATAGAATGATCCCATACTCCCATGCTTTCAACAATATGCAAAAAACAATAAAATTGCCTCCATGTGGGCTCATGATTTATCTAAGAATTGAAATACAAGCCTTCACGCAGGCCGACGATTTAACTAGAGATTGAGTTAAGAAAGAGCTCACAAAGGGTCATTTAGCACTTCAATTCAATTTCAATTTTAGCCTTGCAAAAATTTTTAGATTTTTGCTTTTTCCTTGCTTTTGCTTAGCTCCATGCTTGAAATGCTCCTTTGCTCACCTTCTAGCTCAATGCACCTAGTCAAACAAGAACCAACACAATAAGTAACCAAAATGAAAATGAAAACAAAGTAGAAACATAATCAAAAGATTACTAATTCCTAATTGATTCCACAAATACGACGTTTCCTTTAATCAATCCCCGATAACGGCGCCAAAAACTTGGTGGGTCCCCGGTAACGGCGCCAAAAAACTTGGTGGGTCCGTGGTCGTCACACAATCCAAACCAAAGTTTGTGTAAAAGAGAATGGTGTTTTGGAATATGGTGAGTGTAGCCAAGTTTTACATTTATAATATGCCACTACTACCTTTCACTAAAAATATAGCTAGGGCGAGTAGGGATCGTTCCAAGGGATTAGTGGGTTGTATTAGGTTGTGGAATCGAGATTAGGGTTAGTAGGTCGAGTGATCAAGGGATTGGTTGGTGATTGAATTATGCTAAGATGCAATTTAAACTAAAGTAAACAATTAAATTTAATGGAGAGAAAATGAGAGAAAGATCTTGGGATTTAGAGGTCACCACTAAGCATAGCTTTTCTACACCCTTAATGAATGATTAATGAGGGGGAAAACATGTATTGCAACAATAGTGTGTGTGTGTGTGGTTGTTTCAACAAGCATGGATGACAAATTAAATATATATTATCTAAGTAACATGATGGATAGCACAATATATCAAACTAAGCCATTAATCATTTCTTTAAGCTCACAATCCTAACACATCACAAGGTTAGAGACATATGCTACTTGCTTTCGTAAGTATGGAACATCAAACAACAAGCATGGATTGTCCTCCCATTTAACATCTAAACAATAACTACACTACAATTAAGCTAATGACATGAAATTAAACTAATTAATCTAAGGGAGAGGCACAATCCATAAATAAAAGAGTATGAACCATCAAATAAACCACAAGAGCATTCCATTAAGCACTATGTCTTGACAATCTCTAGATCTATAGCATTAATACACATAGACATGCATTAATAACACAAAATCTAAAGACAAACACATAAACATCTATTCTAGCATACATAGACATATGGATAGAATGAAATGATCAATTGGAAGCATTAAGCCACACAAATGATTGAATAAACAAGATCTATATATATAAAAGTGTCAAAACATGTATCATAATACAAATCCCTTCAAAAACACGTAAATTAAGATGTAGAAAACATGCTTAGGGCTAACTCTAGCCCTAAGAGGATGTCTAGCCATTCATGGATGGTGTCCTCCAACCCTCAAGGGCTAACTCCATGGTAGAGATTGCTCCACTTCTTGGTTAATGGAAGAACTCCAAGCTTGTGTCTTTAGCCTCCTCTATTCTTTTCTTCCTTACTAAGAATATGGAAATTGTGTCTCTAGTGTATCTATCTCTTCCCTCTCAAGAATGGCTCATATTCCTTATATAGCAAGGTTAAATGTCACCCCCAATGGGCTGGGCTCATACACCAATATTCCTTCCAATGATTGGATATAAGACAACTTTTAATGAGCTGGAAATTGTAATTTCTCAGGCTTGAAGAAGTTCGATCGATCAAACTTGTGGTGAGATCAATCGAACATGGCTGAGATCTATCGAATTTAAGCTAGATCAGTCCTCTATAGCGGCACCTTTTTGGATAAAAACAAATCTGAGATATTTTGAAGATATTTTTGGGAAAGAGAAAAGTGTGGTAGGTAGGGTGGTACAACTGGATAAGATGGAAAGTTGGATCAATCGAACTTTGTGGGATCTTTGGATAAGGACAAAAGAGCTTGGATCCATCTTGAAATACTGAGATCGATGAACTTTCGATCGATCGAATATTTTCTGAGATCGATCGAACTTGCTAAATTTCCACCACTTGTTTCCTTTTGCTCTCACTTTGCTCCTTTCTTTGATTTATCTAAAGATTGCTTCAATTATGCTCTAATTTAGCTGAGTTAGCTTATTTTGGGGATAAGTACCTGAAAATGAAAATAATACAAAATCAATCTAAAGCGGGAAAATAAGATAGATAAAGGTTCTAGAATACCTAAGCTTAAGGGGTCTAAATGCGCACTTTTCTGCCCTCATCACTCTACACTAGAAACTTGTTCAACCTTGCATTTATCTATCAAAAAGGTTGCAGCCCTCTCTTTAATAATGCTGTTTTTCCACAATACTTTCTTTGATCTGAGCTTCACTATGTCACAAAGAACAAGTGAAAAAGAGATTAAGACTGAGAGCTTAGACTTGAAGTCTTAAACATAAGTACCTTCTTCAGCTTCTTCTTCCTGAATTGTATATTCTGTCTTAAGCAAGTCCCACACTTCCTTGGATGATTTACAGCCCTTAACCTTCATAAGATCGTGATGAGTGAGACCACTGAGTATAGTCTGTTTTGCCCTTGAATCAATTGACATATCATCTTCATTAAGCCTAGATACTCCCTTGGTGGCAGCATACCACATCTCATAGGACTTGAACATAAGATAGGCTTCCATTCTAATTTTCCAGTCTTCAATGTTTGTACTGTCAAGACATGGTGCATAATCAATGCATTGACCCTCCATCATGCTCCAAGACTCTTTACTGCAGGCATGTTAATTCCTTGATTATACAAACCAAGGCTCTGATACCAATTGTGGACCAAGAAGAGGGGGTTGAATTGGTCCTAGGTAGTTTTCTTCCTTTTTCAGTTGAGGATAAACATACTTAACATAAAAGATACAAACCAATACAATCAAGCAAATCATATGACATAAGTTATACAAGGAAACCATATCAATAGGGAAAAATCTTGGTTCTTGGCCTCAGCCAATAAATTCCTCCACTTGTAGTATGAATCTTGTTACACACTCAACTTTCTCACTCTCTGCACACACCCAGGCACCAAAATAGACACTAGCTTTCACAACCAATTCACACTCACTAGCTCACCATCTTCACTTGCTGCATGCAAGCAGTTACTCACTCAGCTGCCCCACTTTCTAACCACTTTGTACTCATTAGGACACTAAATTTCACTCCACCTACACACATACAAGAACAAACAATGTGCACACTGGCACTCCCCCAGTGTACGCCCCTATGCTTGGATACACAAAGCTTTCAATAGCTTAATCAACAATGGAGTGAGGATGTAGAACCTCACTACCTTATATAATGAAGTGTCAATACACAAAATGCAAATGCACTTAAGATGCAACATAATGTAGGAATGTAAAACACGGGTATAAGTGGAACAACGTGAAACCCTAGCTAACTTTCTTCTGTAATCAATTGATACTTCTTCAATGACACAATATAGCTTCAACTGATACTCATGCTAGGATCCCACAGTCATGGTTCAGCTCAGCAAACTTGCTCAATTAAGTATTAGATAGTGAATAGCAAGTTCCTTGAACAATTCAGCTCAATTAGTCTTCAAACCCCCTTCAAAGGGTAAATCAGTCAACTCGCAGAATATATTCTTCAAGGACCCCTTTTTGTGTCTTCACAGCTTTATAATCTTAAAACACACTTACACAAATGAAAGATACATTAATCACAACAAGATAACACAATGTCAGCCCCAAAACAGTTTGTGTTCAGCAAATAAGCTTCAATAGGCAACAACACAGATACTCAACAATGTCGCCCCTTCATTCAGATCAAACCTTAGCAATCTCTACTCCCAAGCTTCACTTTACACTTGCTCAACATATTAGATTTAAGAATCAAATAAGTTATAAAGGTTCAATACAAATTTTAGTAGTTGACAGCATACAGCAGGCTAATTTAAACAAAAGATAGCTGCAGCCTAATTTCAAGGGTAATTCTGTAAATTAGCTTTAAGGACACCCCAAACCTTACTCCCCTAGTCTTCAATATGTCATATACACTTGCTCACATAATGAACTCACTCAACACAATAATGTATAGCTCAGTTTAAGTGAACAACAACAATATTAAGGTTATAAAGCTGATTCTCAGCAAATGCGACACACCACATTAGTATTGTTCATATTCTTAGCAGCCAAAGGTTCTCATAGCTTTAAAATCATGAATCACACTTAGTTTGAAGCTGGGACAAGATAAGTCAACTAAGGCTCAACAATGGAGCATAAACAACAGCTAAATATTAGCTTACAACAGGTATATTTAGCTGCACTGTAACTTTTTGTTTTGAAGGGTAATTCTGTAAATCTTTGAAAGGCCTTTCTTGATTTCAGTTCTCACAATATTTAATCAACGTACATATAAAGCATGCTCTAATTTCCATTTTTGCATATTACAGCAAGTAAATACCAAATCATAGATCAAAATAAGCTTCTCTTGTCAATTTCTGCAGCAGCTCTGTTATAAGGGTACACTTGGTATTTTATCACTACCAACTCTTGGATTTTGGTTCTCTCAAGTGTATTTCAACTATATGAATATGCTCAGATGATGAACATTCAAGGTATAGCATGATAATAACATATAAAGTTCAGTTTATGAAGCTTAAGCCAGAAAATCAAATAAAACTTAAGGTTTGAGATATAGAAGATTGTACCAGCTGCTATAAGAAGTCCTTAGCACCTTCAACAGTTGTAAATCATCAAGCTAAGTATGCTTAGACCTTGTTCAAGCATCAAAAATGACCATAACAATTTTGAACCACCTCAGCCACCTCGTGCACCTGAAAATCAGCACTTGACAGTCTCACTCATCTTTACTGCAACTATGCTTCCTGTAGGCAAATTTTAGAGATTCATTGAGGCTCAAACATCATACAATATCTCTGAAATTGTTGTTCATTTTCAGCTCTCGAATAGGACTCTTTCTCAGCTGGTGCAGCCTTACTTTTTTTCTCTTAGAGGCACACCCTAAAAGGCCTTATAACAGTATATATATATATATATATATATATATATATATATATATATATATATATATCAGTACACACATAGTAGCCCTAGCAGCTCCAATACACCTATCACCTTCCACCAATCATTGACAAGAATGATTCAGATATTTTTCAGAGTAATGCACCAATGCTGGCCTGCCACCTCAGCTGTTTTGTCACTATTCTCACCAAATAATGACACCTTGTACATCAGTAAAATTAGTTCATACAGGTGAGACCACAATGACTTTAATCTTTGCTTAGCCTCTAAGTTCTGCAACATCGTTGGAGGATAATATTTTCAAGGACCATAGCCACGTGTCACAGGTATATTCTAAGCACATTCGCAGCACACTTTTCGTACAAGCCTTCCACAAATTCTCCTTGTTGAATGTAATAAAATGATAACTTCCAGTATGAATACAAGGCTATTTTTGTAATGCACCTTCACTATAGGGTTTCAAATTATCTCAACAATTTGGATTGGCCAAGATACCCTCGCACCATTGGCAGAACTTTGCTTGTGCTAAACCATGAGCTTCATTACCCTATAAGTGCAAAACCATATAAGTGCTGAACCCTGTATATGCTGAACCATGTAAATACTGAATCCTGTAAGTGCTGAACCATTAAGTACTGAACCATGTAAGTGCTGAATCATGTAAGTGCTGAACCATGTGTGTGACTTAACCCTGTAAGTACTGAACCATGAGCTGTACTGAACCCTGTAAGTGCTGAAGCTACTCAGTAATTGCTGAACCATAAGCTTTGTTGAAGCTTCATTACGCTGTGCTAAACCGTAAGCCCTGTGCTGAACCATGAGCCACTGAACCTGAGAATGTAGAATACTCTTGACATTGAAAGTGCAAACACTTGAACATGAATCAACAATCTCCCTCTTTTACACTTTCAAATGTTAAAAACCATTCCATCAATTTCTCCCCCTTTGTGACATTGGAAGTCGAAAGGGTGAATGGGATTAACAATGATGGATTGAAGGCTAGCAAGCAGAGAGGGAAAGATGGGTTGTGTGTGGGTTGAAGTTGAGTTGGTGGTTTGCAGATGAGGGAGATGGAGAAGGTGAGGTTAGTTTGGTTGATGTGGTGGTATGTAGAGATGCCGAAAGGGGATTGTTTGCTGTGAGGATTGGGTTGGCATGGTTTATGGGTGGATGCCGAGAGTGAGAGGTGTGCAGGTTGGTGGAGTTCGAGCATGGTTTGTGAGGTGGGTTTGTATGTGGAGTTGTGGGTGGTGGCTTGGTGGTGGGTTGGTTTAGTGTGTGCAAGGTGGTGTGCCGAGGATAGGTGATGGTTTGGAGTGTGGATGAGTTGCAGGCATAGGGTTGTGGGTTGCTGGCTTTTCGAGCACTCGAATGGGATCTTCGAGTGCTCGAAGATCCCGCAGTGGGTGCAGCACTTGGAGGAGGGCAGCTGCAAGCACTCAACATGGAGCTGAGATTGCTCGAAATTGAGGCAGAGGGTTCGAAATTTTGGGTTGGAATTTTCAAGCACTCAACTGGACTTTGGAGTGCACGAAATTGGCATCAGTAGGTGCGGAAATGAAGTTGCACACCATGGAAATTGAATGGTTGCAATGTGAAGGTAGTGAGCTTGCATGGATGCATCGTGAGCTTGCCTGATTGATGGTTCACATTTAGAGCACTCCAAATGGGAGCTAGAGTGCTCTAAATGAAGGCAGTAACTTGGGATGAGATTGGTTCACATTTAGAGCACTCTAAAATGGAATTAGAGTGCTCTAAATACAAGCAGCAGCATCGGAATGATGGTGGAGAAGTTTGGAGCAATCCAAATGGAAGCTAGAGCGCTCCAAACTTGGGCAGTGAGCATGCAAAATTGGTGTGGTAATTTGGAGCAATCCAAATGGAAGCTAGAGTGCTCCAAAAATGGGCAGTAGCTCATGGAATTTTGGTTAGATCATTCGAGCACTAGAATCTTGGCCCAGTGAGCATTTTGAATGGATGCAATTGCTGAAACAAATGTGTCAAACTTTGCAACATCTTGCTAATGCGTGAATCAAATTGGAGAAATTTTCAAAATGCAACACATTTCCAATGCATGGATGAATGTAGGAAAATTTTTAAACCTTTGCAACATCACACAATGCATGAATTAAATTTCAGAAAATTTTTTAAAACTTTGCAAATTCATTCCAATGTAATGCATGGATGGAAAATTTTGAAAACTTTTCAACTTCTTTCTAATGCAAGGACAATGTTCAAACTTTTGAACTTCAGTCCATTCTAATGCAAGGAGGGAAAAATTGAAATTGCACATCATCTCAAATGCATGGAAATTTTTTTTTTTTAAAAAAAAAAAAAAACTTTGCAACTTCATTTTAATCCAATGCATGGAAAATTTTGAAAATTGTTCACAAGTTGTAATTTTTCTCTAATGCATGGAGAATATTGAAAATTTTTCAAACATTGCAAATGCATGGAAAAATTTTAAACGGTGCAAGAGTTTCAATGCATGGATGGAATTTGGGAAAAATTTCAAAAATGCATTAAAAATGAGACATTATGCACATGAGTAGCATTCCCAAGATGCAATGAAATTTCTAGAAAGCGATGGAAACTTCCGGGAATGAAAATTAGAGTTGAGAAGGTCTAAGAAGCCAGTCTAAAATTTTGGAACACGACTGAAGAGATTTCCAGAAAAATTAAATTTTTGGCTTTTCTTAACCATTTCCCAGAAAATTTCAAGGCACAAGCAATTTGAGAAGGTAGGGAAGCTTGGAACATCGAAAGAATTTCTTCCCTTGCTTTGCTAAATTTAATGTCAATAGCTAGACGAACCAGGATCGGGATCCATTGGAGAGATGGATCCTTAACGCTCCGTATGCAACTTGCCTTCTTCATATGGTCTCAAACTTGGATCAATGAATGGTGAGGGATATTGATCCTTCCGAAGAGAAACAAGTTTGGCCTTAGAGGATTTGAGCATCGCTTTTAATCTCATTTCTTTTATTTTCAGATTTAAGCAAAGGTGTTGCTTGTTCGAGATTATGGAGGCTCGTTGAATGTCACTGTCTTGACTAACAATGGGAGGATCATGACCTTTCATATTTGCAATCTCCAAGTCATATACCTCATTGTACTCAAATGGTTTGTTCATAGGTTGAGTATCATGGACAATGATTCTAGATTGGGCCGGAATGATTGGAAGAATTTCCAGCAACTTGCCAACATTCTCCTTACCCTTGTCCGGTGGTTCACCTTCAAAATGTTGAGGTAACTCCAGAGAAGAAATGGGAGGAGATGGACAATCCCAAGATAGAGATGGATTTGGTGCTTCCCATAAAGGAGAGGAAAATGGTGATGGAATATCAAGCAAGGAGTTGACTTCCCGAATGGATTTGTCCACACCAAAATCCTCAAAATCAGAGTGGACCAAGCAAGCTTGTAGGGGATCCTCCGTTAAAGGAGGTGGAATTGGATTTTCAATGATCAGCAATAGTGATTGCAAAACACTCACTCTCATCCAGAGAAAGATGCACAGCATTAAAAATATTGAGCTTAACATTCATATTCCTAAAAGAGATATCCATCAATCCGGATCTACAGTTAATGGAAGCATTAGCTGTAGCTAGAAAAGGACGTCCGAGAATTATGGGAATGTGTTTTCTTGGATCATGGACTGGTTCCGTATCAAGAACCACGAAGTCTACCAGGAAGTAGAATTTGTCCACTTTTATGATCACATCTTCAATAATTCCCCGTGGTTGCTTAATAGATCGATCAGCAAATTGCAACACTATCAGAGTTGGCTTTAGATCTCCCAACCCAAGTTGTAAGTAAACCGAGTATGGGATCAAATTCACACTAGCTCCTAAGTCAAGGAGGGCCCTCTCGATTTTGTTGTCACCAATGACACAAGAGATTGTGGGGGCACCCGGATCCTTATACTTCGGAGGAGTGCTGTGCTGAATGATAGCACTAACATTTTCGGTTAACCTCACTTTCTTTGGTAAATGACTTCTGGAAGTGCGCTTTTGAGTGTATAAATCCTTAAGGAATTTTGCATAGGGGGAATTTGCTTGATAGCATCCAAGAGAGGAAGATTGATCTTTACTTGCTTGAAAACTTCCCACATGTCTTGAATTTTGCAATTCTTATTCCCAAAATGTGTCGACTCTTGGAAACGTTGAGGAAACGGAGCTTTTGGCTCATAAGAAGTTTCCACATTTGGGGTGACATGAGTGGGCTTTCCGTGAATGGTATTTGGATAAGAAGAGCTTGAATTTGGACTTGAAGAGCTTGAATTCAGATTTTTCAAAGGAGGGTTTTTCTCACTTGTGTCTCCATCAACCTTGTTGTCAACCACTCTACCACTCCGAAGGGTGGTGATAGCTTGAACTTGTTATTGAGTCGGCCCACTCGGAGGAGGGGTTTCATCAATCACATGCATTCCTCTAGGATTTTCAAATGGTTGAGCGGGAAGCTTACCCTTGTCTTTTTGAAGAAGTTGGTTCACTTGGTTAGCTATTTGTCCCATTTGATTTTCGAGCCTAGCTATGGATTGAGTATGGGAGTGAACCATTTGGAGAGTAGGTTGCAAGGATGTCAAGAGATGCTTGTTGGAATCCATGATTTGCTTGTTTAATGATTCCATCATTTGTACATTTAATGATTCCATCATTTGCTTATTTGCAGCCACTATCTCATCAATTGGATTCACAGGAGGTTGAGTGGAGACATTTGGATTGTATGGAGGTTGGTAGCTTGAAGAGGCTCGGAAAGGCCTACCTTGATATTGAGAAGAGGGCTGATTTTGAGGCCCTTGATTTTGAAGTTGGGAATTTTGTGGGGCTTGTTGCCTCCACGAAAAATTCTGATGGTCCCTCCAACCTGGATTATATGTATTGGAATACGGGTTATGCCCGGGCCTTGAGAACATGGCATTAGCTTGCTTTTGGTTGGGATTGGGAAATTGCTCCAGTGTAGGGCAATCTTCCGAGAGATGGAATGGACTAGTACATGAAGCATAAACCAAACTTGCCGAATTTTGAGACAATGAAGGGGGAAGATGTAGTGCCATCAATTGGTAGAATTTATGAGCAATGGCATCCACTTGAGATGATTCCTCCCTTATTGATTTTTGTTGACAAGGATTGGTGTTCTTTGGAGTGGTTGAGGTCGGAGCCCTACGAGAATTGTGTTGAAGTGAATTTTCACTCAAATTCTCAAGTAAGGTCCAAGCCTCATCCGCATTCTTGGACATGAACATCCCACCACAAGAAGAGTCAACCATGAATCTATGGGTGTCGGTCAAGCCGGCATAAAAAGCTTGCACTAATTGCCATTTTGGGATCAAATGATGAGGACACTTCCGAAGAAGATCTTGTAACCTTTCCCAAGTCTCGTGGAGTTGTTCTCCATCAACTTGAAAAAAGCTTAGAATGGAACGCCTCATTTGGTTGGTTTTACTCACCGGATAATACTTCTTAAGAAATTCTTGTTGCAATTGAGCCCAAGAAGTAATAGAGTTGGGAGCGAGGGAGTTCAACCAATATTTTGCCCTATCCTCTAGGGAGAATTGGAAAAGATGTAAGTGGAGTGCATTTTCAGGAAATCCTCTCAACCGGATGGTCGAACAGATTTCAAGGAACTCATCGAGATGCTTATATGGATCTTCATTATCAAAACCATGAAAAGATGGAAGCATTTGGATGGTACTAGATTTGATCTCATATTGAGCTACATCGATGTTTGGCATCACTATGCAAGATGGAGAAGCATAGGTGGTAGGGATGAAATGATCTCTAAGAGTCATTGGCTCGATATTAGGAATTTCAGCCCTTTCATTCCCCAGATTTCCTATATTATCCCCTATTGTATTAAATTCAGTTTCAAGATCCCGTGTAAGAGTAGGTTCCCTAGGGTTCCGTCTAAGAGTTCTTTCAAGAGAGTTAATATCAATGGGAGAATCGATTGTGGGTAAGGAAAGTGTCCTACGACCGAACATCAACAACAAAGCATATACTCAACAAAGCAATTCATCAACCACAACTCCACATATGATGTTCCCTTTCACCTTAATTATCAAGACAGAAAATAAATGGCCACGACAAGGACCGATGCTTGAACACGAAATTAAAACAATAATATAGCCTCAACAAGGGCTTGTAAATAAACTAAAACTAAATTTAACACATGCACAATATTCATAACTCGAAACTAGAAGTCACGAGACTTACCTGGGGTCCTCTAGACTTACAATTTGCTAGCATTCCCCCGGCGAGCTTCGAGTCCCTAGAATCTTACAACACTTAAAACATTGAGATGGTCAAAACACACAAGAAATATTCACAAGACACAATATTCACAATCAAACTAAAATTAACCCTAGAACTTTGGTCGCTAAACCGTTTGCAGTCCCCGGCAACGGCGCCAAAAATTTGATCGGTTGGTCAATCATACATCAACCTTCGCAATAGCACGAATCATTGTAAAATAGGGCTATTAGTCAGGTAAGTCGAACCACTGGGACTGCGCTAGTCTAATACAACCTAAATGTTTAGAATCATTCTTAGAATGATGAAGGGTTTATAGAGGTTTTGTTGGATGTCACTTAAGCTAGGAAATTAAAAGTGCATAAAACAATAAATTGCAAGAATTCAAGGGAGTGAAGTACAAGTAAAGAAGGCTAGGGAAATGAATCCACCTCCATCCCTATACACATGCTAGGTTAAGATTAATTTAAGGGAAAAATAACATATATGATAGTCATGATACATAACAATACTAGGTTGCTATAACATCCTCAAGAAGTTCATTCAAATAGAAAGGCAAGAATAAACCATCAAAGGTTCACATGATCAACTACCTAAACTAAAATGTAGCTTAGAACATGCTTACTAAGTCAAGGATTATCAAGCCCTAATTTAAATGGTGAATGCACATAAAGCTAAGAATCAAGTATAGACCATCAAAGGGAAACCCTAAGCCATGAACTATCTAGGTTCTCCAACTCCATGCCATTAAAACCATTCCATGATCTAACTTCCATTGTCACCATGGAAGTGAAAGCAATATGATTAAGAAAAGTAACCATCCAAGACAAGATGAATAACTCACAATAATCATTTAAAAACATTCAACATTCATTACAACAAAAATGAGACTCTTGATCATGGAAAGACTATCAAAAATATATTGTAATCCCCAAAAATAAACTGTACTAACACATGCTTATAAGGGAGGGGTTTTATCACCTCCCTAGATGAGGTTTAGTTGCCCATTGGTGAGCTAGAAGAAGGATGAAGCATCATCCTCATCTCCATTTTCGTGCACCCTCCTTGAAGCTTCAAGAACTCCTCCTTCTTGCTCTCTTCTCTCTCCTCTATCTTGTAAAAAATGAAGCTTAATGTATTGTGTGTGGCCTCCCTCTCTTATCTTCTAGAGATAAGGCTCAAAAAATCCCCACCAACCAACATCTCCAACCAACCATTAAAGAGGGAAATTAGAATTGAGGAACCCAAGATGCAAGTGGCTGAAAATGGGCCATTTCTGGATGCAATTCTGCCCTAATTTCGAGCACTCGAAATAAGGGCTCGAGCACTCGAAATTGGAGCAGAATGCTCCATTCTTGCCTTGTTCCGCCCAGACCTACTTCGGTTAAACAGCCATAACTTTGCGCTCCGAACTCCGAATGACAAACCGTTTAAAGATTTGGAGAGCTGATTCAGAGCTTTAAAAACTTCATGTTTTGATGAAGACCCAAATCTCGAGTCTGGTTAGTCGAAAATGGGGAGAAAGGCAGTACTTCAGTGCTGCCAGGCAGTTCTGCGCACCTCTGGTAATAAGGCCATAACTCTCTGCTCCGAGCTCCGAATGATGAACCGTTTGAAGATTTAGAAAGCTAATTCAGAACTCTAAATCTTTCATGTTATGATAGAAGTCCAATTCTCGAGCTTTCTAGGTTAAAATGGCAAGCAAAGTCCTGACTCTACTGCTGATCTCGTGAAGCAATCTGCCCTAATTTCGAGCACTCGAAAATTGGCCAGAATGCCCTATGCTTGGTTTGCTCCGCCCGGACCTACTTTGGTAAAACGGCCATAAGTTTGCGCTCTGAACTCCAAATGATGAACCGTTTGAAGATTTGGAAAGCTAATTCAGATCTCTAAAAACTTCATGTTTTGGTGGAGATCCAATTCTCAAGGATGGTTGGTCGAAAATGAAGATCAAGGCAGAATTTCATTGCTGCCAGGCAGTTCTGCGCACCTCTGGTAACAAGGCCATAACTCTCTGCTCTGAGCTCCGAATGACGAACCGCTTGAAGATTTGGAAAGCTGATTCAGAGGTCTAAATATGTCATTTATAATGGAAGTCTAGTTCTCGAGTTTGCAAGGTCAAAATGGCGAACAAAGTTCGGGCTTCACTGCTGCCAGAATTTTAGAATTGGCACCTTTGATATTCAAAACTCCACAAAGCATCCTTCTTGCTTTTTTTGGCCAATGGACCTGAAAATATATACATACACACAAATGAAGATAATCTACTTAAATAATCAAACGATGGACTTAACTAATGCAATTTAGGGCGCTTGAATATACAATATTCGGCGCTTATCAGGAAAGTTTTAGATTTTGTAAAATAGATCAATGTCGTTATCAACTTTACTTATTTTAGAAATTAAACAATTAATCACATGCACATAAAATAAAGCAAAGTATAAAGTTAGAGATGACACCAAGATTTTAGCGAGGAAACCCCAGCTAATAAAATACATCAACTGTTATGGGAAAAACCTCATGGACTGTGCAGTCCAAAGTAAACCAATCCACTATGCTTGAAACAAAATATACCGAACTTTGACTCTAGCTCACACCCTATCGCTCTACCCAACACCAACTGCTGACAATCCTCTGACTTTGCGACTCCCCATCCAACAGCAACTTGACCTCAGGCTTACACTTGATATTCATAGAAGAGTAGCAGGTAGATCAGACAACACTCCACGAGTGCTCTAACCCTTTCAAAGTGTGATTGCGTTTACTACTGTTCTTCAATCATCTGAATGATGTAGAAGAAGATCTGCTTCGTCTAATCGATGTTAATACGACTGTATGATCACGATCAGGATTTAAACACCACAACTCTAAACTCACTATGTGTTTATGTGTATGTGTTCTAGAAAGATGTTTGAAAAATCAACTCTGATTTTCTGCAAAAAATAATCTTCCTAAGGCTTTGAATAGTATCTGAATAATAATGTAAAAGCCGTAAATAAACCAGTGTATATGACATGGTTTATATAGAGAATAGAATGACCTAATCCTTTTAAAAATAAGGAAAAAATTCGTGCGTAGGATTTTGTACAATTCTAGACCAACTGAGAAACAATTCTGAATAAAGAAACTGAAGTTGTATAGTAAACAGGACTTCTTGAACCGGTTCAAAGATGTTGAACCGGTTTAAGTTTGGCAGAGACTTTTCGAAGCCAAACTTAAGCATCTTGAACCAGTTCAGAGAGGCTAAACTGGTTCAAGGTTGGCAGACTTGAAATTTTAGTTCATTCAGCCTACATTCATTCTAAGGTAAGTTCTGATAAAATAGAAAGTGTAGAATGTCCAACCCTATTTAGAATCCTTCCTAAAGTGTTATTCTTACTTTTTTCTGGTCTTCAATTATGGTAGCTTCAAACAACTTCCCAGTTCTGTAGTCACTGTCGAATTTGATAACTTACACAACAAGTAATTCGAATTACAACTCGACTTGGACTTGTTTTGTCTATGATAATTGCCAAAAATAAATTAATATCTCACAAGAAAGTCCCAAACTGGTCGACGTGTAACCATTTCGCGTCGACCGAGTCCTGTATACATAAAAAATAAAAAATAAATAAAAAGTCACCACTTTCACCATCAAAAAAAGGCATTTACATAGTGTTGACTAACTAATGTCACACCTAAATCTAGCTCAAAAAATTAGAGATACCGGTCAACGCCTAAGGACCAGACGGTCGACCGAAATCCCCCAACCGATCAACGTGTAGTCACTTCATGTCGACCGAGTCCTATAAACATGGGAAAAAAAAAAAAAAAAAAAAAAAAAAAAAAAAAAAAGAGAGAGAAAGCTATGACTCTTTTCATTATTTTGCTAAACATGGAGTATTTGATTGATATGTGACATTAGTTATTGAGCACTATGTAAATTTCCTTTTTTAGGGTGAATATAGTAGCAAATAAGTCAACATTCTTTATTTTTGTAATTGTCACATCCAATCAAATGCAATCTCGAGTCGATGTAAAGACCCACATAGCCAAATGTTAGTCAAGGAAAAGAAACATCAAGAAACTTGATGACAACTACACATTAGAAGATAAGCTCCCTAAATAGAGTAATTAAAAAAAAATAATAAATAAATAAATAAATAAAAACTTTGTTAGTTCGGACCGAATGATCAATAAATAGAGTAATTAAAAAAAATTACACAACCAAATAGTTTGTCCAAGGGATATAGATATATGGGATTTTTACCAATACATGGGCTTAAGGCCCAAATACTACAATATAATGGGGATAAGGTCTTAAAATTTCAATAATTGGATGGACCACCAAAAAATTTTTCTAAAATGAACTTCACTTTATGCTTTATACCACACAACAAACTATATTATTGTTAAAGACCCAAAACAATACTTTTATTTTATAAAAACCTTAGAGTTTGAAATAAACTTACAAAAAGAGAACAAACTATTTAATATGGAATATTTTTAATTTTAAGATTTCATGGTCAATTAATATAGACTTAGAGACTTCTTTAGACAAAAGATCATATATATAAATTAAATTTAACGAAACAGTATAGGCTTTGATACCAAAATTAAGTTCAATCTAACCAGATAGAAACATAAAAATAACATAGAGTAAATTTAACAATTAAATCATAGAAATGACTGCCGAACGTGATAACGCTCTGATAACACCCTGTAAAAATGCCTGAACACCGGCAAGAATGGGCTAACAAGCCAACAGTTCAAGTCAACTCACAGAATAAATTGTTAAACTAAACTAAGGTTGCTTGTACTGGTTGTATTCAAGAAAATTCTAGAATCTATACTGTCTGGCTAAATATAATCTATATATATAATCTTTTTGTCGACAGAAGTCTTTTGCCCTAAAGTACTTAAAATACTAAATAAAGATAAGGAAGTTTTGAATAAGAGCAAACTGGATGATTTATTTCATAAGAAATATGTACATGGATATACACTGTTTATACATGGATACACTCTTACATAATATTTTACATAAAGAGAACACTCTAAAATAAAGAAAGCACACTGGGAAACTATAACTAAAGGCTGGAATGCTTGATGGTTCTTAACTTGATTACTCTAGAACTCGATGATCCTTGCTTGAGCAGAGAGGCTCCTTTTATAGGCAAGGAGAGAGATGAATCTTCGGATGAGATTGAAGATGTTGCATAAACGATTGAGATGCAAGATGCTTTAGAGATAAGATAGCTTGAATTATTGTTAGACTATTGATGTTGGCTTCTGGAGAGTCTTATCAAGTTTTATTGTTAAATCTGCTTTCGGTGGATCTGCTTTTATCTATACACTGTTGCGAATCTACTTTTCTTAGATGCTGAGGCTGCCTTTATCTATACACTGTGGAGAATCTGATTTTTCTTGGAGACTTTTAAAATTCTAGCATATTGGACAAATTTCTGTCGGTAGGGCTGTCATCTCTGCAGGCCACATATGCATCAGTGCTGTCTGGTGAACTGGTTTCTTCATTTCTGTAAAGGAGTTAGAACTGTTCAAGTAACATCTTTTTCTCATTTATTATTTCTTCAACTTCTGGAGAAATCTCAATTTCTGGGGGGATCTGATGACATGGGGAATTTTGGCTTTGATGAAAATTTCCATGTTTATATTATGATCATAGAGTCTGAAACCAGGATTGTAACTTGAATTAATCTGATGATAGACTTTGTAATAAACTAAATGGTTAAAGGTAGCTTGTTCTATCTCATTACGAAAGTTATGTACAAAATCGATATGATGTATAAGAACTTGGACTTCTGTTGGATCAGAATGAATATAGATTCGATGTTGTCCAAGAATTATAGCTCCATATTTGACCCATTCTGGAGGAGTACTGTGGATTTGAAGGAGAATTGGACTTTCTGGCATGAAATTTTGGGTTAGCTTTTGTTCGAAACCAATGGCTTGGTTTAATCGATTGGGAAAGTTACCTAAGGAGTCTAGATATTCTAATAGCATGTCCTTTGGTATGGAAATGCTACTTACCATTCCTAATTCTAAAAGCTTGCTTAAGTAACAGATGGTAGTTCTTGTAGAGAAACAGGTTTTCTGGTTATTTCAAAAGGAATAAAGAAAACAATATCTACTTCTAATAAGATAATAGTAGGTATGTAGTTGCCAGTTTGTATAAATCTTAAGAAAAAATAATGATATCTGGTTCCTTTGGGTGGACTGTTGTTTCTGAGGTAGTTTTGGATATCAACCCATTCCTTAAAACCATCAGACTTAGCTTCTTTAAGGATAAGATCTTTGATGTCATCAGGGAAGAGCTCAACTTGTTGTTTTAAGATTTCTCAGTATGTTAGAGAGAAAATGGGTAATAACTTGGCATACTTGGTTTGTACCTGCAGAAATTGAACTTTTTGAAGATTTTTATCTTCATTAGTCATTTGCTCAAAAATGGTTAATTCTGTGGGATTTGTTGTCGATGTTTGATAGGCTAAATTTAGCTTTTTAAAAGGAGAGATAAGAGTCTCATGTTCTTACTGTAGAGTATGATATGCTTTGTTAGATGCTACAAAATATTCACTTAAAGTATTTAGATTTCTAAAAAGGATTCTATTGATATTATTTCTCAAGAACCAAATATTATCTAAAATAAGTTTTTGGTTAAGAAAAAGATTATGTCTAGCGTGGAACTGTTGAGCTGGGTTTTGGATAATCAAAAAAGGATTAGAAGTGCTTGGTATAAGGATATAGCTGTTGTTGCTTTTCGTTTCCATTCTTGCAAAGTTTAACAATCAATTAGTAAACGAGATAAAATATCTGCTAAATAATTTTCTTTTCCTTTGACATGTTCAAATATAGGTTTAAAACCTCTTCCAGTGATACAGTTAATAAAGGAAATCCATCTTTTTGCAGACATCCGCTGTTGCTTTGCTTTGTTTGCAAATTTAACTATATTATCTCAATTTGTTCTTATAAGAAATTCTTTATCAAGAAATATCTGAAATTTTTTAATAGAGTTGGTTACTCCTAGAATTTCTAGATCTGTTGAGGGTAAAGTAGATTGTGCTTTATTAAAAGTTCCACTAGCATAGCGACAAATAAGAAATTCGTCTCGGGAAGATTCTTTTGTAGGTTTTTAAAGAAGTAAACCTGCCCATCCTTGAGTTGATGCATCTGTCTGAATTATTTTATAACTATTTTCAAGTGGGAGTTGTAAGGATTCTAACTGAGTGACTAAAGCTTTAATTTTCTTAACTAATTCGATATCTTGCAGATTAAAATATTTTTGACCATGTTTACCTAATTTTGAATACAAGGGTCCTACTAATTGTCCTAATTTGGGAATAAAATTGCGACCGTAATTTAATAATCCGAAAAATGCTTATAGTAACTTGGTTTCTTCTAATTTTTCTTCAAGTTTATTCACTTTTTCAGATAACTGGAATAATAACTGGATTAAAAAGTTATTTTGTCTAATATGTATATTAGTTGATTGTACGTCTGTTTTAAAACTTGTAAATCCTACTGGTTCTTTATCAATTTTATAAAGTTCGACTAAAGATGTTAGATAATCAGGATTACTAGTGCTCATAAAACTATTATAATAGCTTTTGAATATCGGTTTTAAGATATTTTAAATAGTCTATAATTATTTTTTAATTTTTAGAAATACTTTTAATATCGCTATTTATATCTTTAATTGCGACTAATATTATCTTGTTATCTAAATTATTTAGACTAGAATTCTGTACTACTTGTTCTTTAATATAATCTAAATTTTCTCCTAGTCATTTTATAGAGTTATCTAAATTATTAAAGTCTATTATATTCATAAACTTAACTAAAATAGTTGCCTCCTAGCTTCTAAAATATTATGTATTCGGATAATCCTAGATCTAAGTTCTTCTATTCTTCTTTGTAGGCTACGGGTTGTGTCTCCTGATTCTTGGGCAATGTAGCAGTTCCTAAGTGCTATTTGACAAAATTTTAGAACTTGTACAAGTTATTCTTTAGGTAAATTATGCATAAAATCGAACTTTAGGGGTAAAGATATAATTTTAACTTATAAAAGAGGTTAAACTAAAAATTAGTTCATGTATTTATAAATATACAAACTACGTTCATGGATTGGTAATATACTTATGTTACTACCACTTTCCTATAAAATTCCCTAGATTCTATATCTTTCAAAGATTTGAACTTTCAATAGAATTATAATGGATATCATCTGCAACTATAATATTTTTATATATATTTTTTTTAGGGTAAATATCTGCCACAATAATTATTAGAGGAAAAGATATGTAAGTTGAAACCTCTAACCTTTTTTCTAAATTTACGACTTTTCAACCATTAGTTTATTTAACAGAGTATCCCCGTCTCCTATTAGTAGTTGTCACATTTTTAATACAAAATTTTTGAACTTGTGACAGTCTCAACCCAATAACAGTAGTTTATCTGGTATCCAAATTAGTTATCTCATTTCAAAAGTCAAAGTAAAAAAATATATTATTTTTTTATAATTATTCTTTAAATTTTTAAAAATTTCTCAATTTGATGACATACTAATTTTTTATAATTATTTTTAAAATTTTTAAAAATTTCTCAATTTGATGACATACACCTTTAAATTTAAAAGAATAATGTGATCATTTTAAAAAGAGACAATGTATTAATTGTATATTTTTAAAAAATAATTATAATATCAAAAGTGAATAACTAATATGAAAAACACTTTCTAACTGTAAAGATAATTATTATAGTAAAACAAAAAATTTGATTAATTTTGTCACTTTTATGTTCTAGTTCTCAAATTTGCTCCCGCTCACATTCTTACTTTATATGACTTAGGATAGAACACGTTAAATTGATTATAATCACATCCTTTAATAAAAATAAATAAATACTAAAGAATGGCAAACACAATTGTTTATTTTTCGTAGAATGACTTTTCTCCACTGTTAATATCATATCATAGGTATTATATATCAAACAATTCTATTCTATCACATAAAAAATAATAATAATAAAATAAAATAAAAATAAAAAAAAGTACATTTATTCCGTGGATCATATAATTACGTGTCAACATTCCATTAGTTATGATACCATGTCACTAGAATAAGAGTACCATTAAAGTATTTGTCGGTCTATATTTGGTACAATAGAAAAGATAAGAAATGATAACATTAGTTAGTAAAGAAAAAAATAATAATAATAATAAGAGGATATAATTAATCACTTATCTTGTGTTCGGTTGATTCATAAAGGGAGAAAAAATAAATAATAGTAATCATATTTGGAGAAAGAAAGGAAAGTACCAAACCTTTTTTCATAAATTTGATTTCTAATAAAAATAAAGGTAAATTTAATATTTATAAAATTTCATTTAAAAAATTAGCCTTTCCTCCCATTTTTAGAAGGCTAACAAGATCAATACGTCCTATATAATTTGTTTTCCCGATTCCCTAAGTTTGTTTGTTTTTTTTTTTTTTTTTTTTTTTTAAGAATTCATACCAAACACAATATTTAATTTCTCCATTACCTTTTTTGTTTTTGGCCTTTCCAATACCAAACTGGGCCCGTGTCATGGAATTCTTTTGTTGTTGCCTTGTTGGACGCGGAGGGTGTGAGGAAAACAGAAAACGACAGGAAATATTTTGTAAATATTTTAAACAATTCGGGCACCAAGTGTAATTTTTAAATTTAAAAACTAAATTGTTTTTTTTTTCGACATTTAAAAACTAAATTGTTTGAAAAGCTATAAACGCAAACCCCAAAACGGATTCGTGTTTCACCCAAGCGACGTGCCCTAGCAGGACAGCCCCAAAATTCCCAACGGCGATTTCTCTCTCCGGCGTCAACTACCTGCTACTCCACCGAGTAGGTATCTTTTCTGAGTTTCTCTCACTTCCTCTATTCTCTTCTTCAACTATCTCTTGCTCTCTCTCACTTCACTCTCGCACTATTCTATAATTTTTCCTCTATATATATATATGTATATGACTTCTTGTTTGTTGGATTGCAACTTTAATGAGCTGGCTCTTAAATTCTTTGTAGTCCTGGCATTGTGGTGCACGGTTTTGGCTATTGCTAAACCTCGTTAGGGTAAATATATAATAACATATACACAATTACACTCAGATAGTAACAATCATCTCGAAAATATATATATATTTTTAAATAAAATATTCTTTTATTTTTAGTTTGGCAAAGGTCTACTTCTAAGGTGAGGTTAATAATTTGTCTAATAGTAATGGATAAATTATTTTTGTAAGTTTTTTTTGTTGTTGAACTAATGAAATTTACCTAATGAATGATGAATTTGTGTAATGTAGTTTGTGTGCGTTAGATTTATAGTATTTTGGATTTAACTTAAGTTGTTGAATGTATCCATATTAATATATTATATTATTATTTCATAGTTGTATCCATGTCCTGTTTGTGTTTTTTTTTTTTCTTTGGAATTCGCGATTTTGTTGTGTCCGGGTTGTGTCATACGTGTGTCATGAGTCCATGGTAAACCTTTGGGGTATTTTAGTACTTTCAGACCGTTTATGTACCTCTTATTCTATAGCAGCATATTTGGGGGCTGTGGTATAAATGTTCCGCCTAAACTCTCTGTAATTTGGTGTCGTTCTTCATTATAGTGAAATTCATGTGGTTCGGTGGACGACTCAAATTTTGGATGAACCACATAAATTACTTGTATCCCTTTATTTTTGAAAAGAACCTTGAAAAATGGAACACACTTTCAACTACAAGGATCATTAATGGAGTAAATCAGAAATTGAGTGGTACAATGGCCTTGATTGATTGAAAAATTGATTGCTTTCTTTCTTATTTTTCCTGAATGGTTGGAAAATTTTATTACTACAAATAGACAACAGAGTACAAAGATAGAGTGATCACTTAGAAGTGATCACAAAAGAAGAAAAACTAAAGGTCAAAAACAAACTAGTCCAGGACATACCCTCAGAATCTTGAAGTAAGACCTGCACAAGAAAAAAAAAATCAACTTAGAAAATAGAATGCAAGTCTATTAGGGAAATACACAAGGTAGATACTAAGTCACACAATCCTTTTCAATAGGTGTTGCTGCTCTGCGTGCGCTCTCGCTCTCACACTCCGCGCGCGCTTTCGCTCAAATTCTCACTGCTTATGATTTAATTCTGCCGTTTTCATGCTCCCACTCTCGAATTCGTTCTCGCTCCCGCTTTATGCGACTTAAGATAGATATTCTCATAGTCCCTCATCTTTTAAACATTGATTGTTTTCTGAACTGTACGTGGACGTACATAATAAGAGTTTTGGATGAACCAAGTAAATATGTGTATCCTTGCTTGTGTTATTTTTTCTTTTCTTTTTTATTTTTATTTTTGAAAAAAATCATGAAAATTTGAGCACACTTCGACTACAAGGATCATTAATAGAGTAAATCAGAAATTGAGTGCTTTCTGAACTATTTGTGGACGTACATCATCACAGCTTTAAAAAAATTTAGATTCTACAAGTCGCTTGGATATATATCAAGAATTGAATATCTATTTACGGTAAAGCAGCATGATGCTTTGTAAAGCTTAACCATCTAATCAACTCATTGCAACAATACTTGTTAATACATGCTTTTGTTTTGTCCAAGGCTAAGTCATCCAATATATATATATATATTCCTAGCTGTAAACTGCTGACAATGGAACTGCTATTTTCTATTGTACCTTTCTAATTTTAACGTATTACAGATCAGAAGCTTTACAAAGGCAAAACACGATGATCAAAGTATGTTCAATAGAGAACTCCGTAGGAAAAAGTTTGGGATTACAAGGGAAAATCAAAAGTCGTACAGATTTTTATTGGTCACAATTATTACAAAGTGAATTTCATCCAATTCCTTTATGACGAGAGTGGAACTCTGGTACTGTCAGAAAAACTTGGAGGCCCGGCTGCAGAAATGTTCAACGTGGTAAGTTAAATGTGGTGTTGGTGTTTGTCTAATTAGGATGATCAATAATTAGCAGTTTAAATTATAGGTTACTTTTCTACATAATGTGACTTATTGTTATTCAGGTTTGCTCAATATTTATAATTTTACCTCACTTTTTTTTTTTCCCCAGTAATTCCATTTTACTTCATTTGTGTGTGTACTAAGTGTAGCTTTTTCCTTAATTTTGACAGGTCAATCTTGATTATCCCTCAGAATTTAAAACAGGGATAGCTGGTGCTTCTGGTGTTTCTGGTTTGAACGGCAAGTCCTCCTTTATCAGTTCAATCAGAATTACAACCAACAAACGCACATATGGACCTTTTGGAAGCCAAAGCGCGGGGCAAAACCAAAGCTACAACATTCAAATGGGAAAGCACAGTCCATGTGGTGGATTTCATGGTAGCAGTTATCAGAATGGAAGCATCGAATCCATCGGTGTCTATGTTAAACCGATTGCAAGTCTTAGCAATCTCAAAAAACCTAAAAAGATAAAGACTGAAGAAGTCTAGCTATGATCATCAAGTATTATCATGCATTTTTGTGTGATAATTTTGTTTGCTATTTTTTTTTTTTCAATGGGATGTTGAATTTAATTATAGCCTATAGTTCTTGTTCATTTTATACAACAATATTGTTATATCCAAGTCCTTATTTAATATTTGAGGTCCTGAATTATGAGCTGATCTGGTTGAATTATTCAACCACATGTTTCTTTGGCACATTTTCGTTTGTTGCCCTTCTATAACAATATATGTTTATTAATATAGATTGATTGATGTAAATGAGCTCAGTAGCTGCATAGCTGCATTGTGACGTATTTTTATTTATTTTTATCATCTCTCACATCCAATGAGAAAATAATGTTAAACTATAACTCTTGGTGGTCATCTCGCCAACTTATCATAATTGTTGAGACTTATGTAATGTTTGGGCGCCGAAAAGAAATTTAGTTAAAACTTTAAATTTAATTTTTTTTAATTCTAAATTTAATCAAAGTTGAAAGATACGATAAGATAGCCGTTCCATTTAATTCGCGTTTATATTTTAATGTAACCTAATTGTTTCTTTTTATTTCGTTGACATTTTTAATGGTGTATTTTCCTTACACACACGTCCTTAACACAAATTACCGCCTTTTATTTGGTATGGCCCTTCTCTTTCACACCATCAAAACAATACTATTTGTAATGCAATCTTGGGAAAGGCTGTGACCACTCCATTGTTCTACTATCACTCTATTTTTTATTTTTTTATTTTTTTTATCTCTTGTTATTGTCAATCAAATGCTTGATCTTAATCAAAGTAATGAAACACATGTATATACCTTGTGAAACACTTAGAATTTTAAAGAATCATAGATTTTTATTGATGTTCTTATAATTTTAAAAAATCATAGATTTTTATTGATGTTTGTAGATATTTATAAATTTTTTGTTTTGTTTTGAGATCTTTTAAATTTTGTTAGCATCTTTATTATTATTATTATTATTATTATTTTGGTAGTTTGTAAATCACCACATTCACCAGATGTTTTAGTAGAATATAAAGATATTTTCACAAGTATCACACCATATACTTATGTATTTATTATAAATATATAGACTATCAAGGAAAGATGGAAAAAAAAGAGATGCATTTTGGGATCATGTTGAACAAAATTTTAACTATCATGGAGGTATTTCAATAGTCAAATTAGTACCCTAAGAGGTTCAAGCAGTTACATTTTATTTTTAATTTAGACAACATAATTGATTATTTGAATTAGAAATTTTTTCATAAATTTTGTGATGAATTGATCATATTATGAACCTACGATTATTGATTAATTATATTTAGATAGTTTATTTTTATTATGATTATTGTGATAGTGTTAATTGTAATATATTTATTTTATTATTTGTCACATATTCTTCATTGTCCTTACAAATATATGATATATAAGAAAATAATAAGATGTGTATAGCCGAATTTTTGGTCCCTAATTATTAGTACATATAACGTATTATATGTGATATATATATTTTGGAACAATTGTGAAAATTAAAAATATATATTTTGTTTATTGGCTAATTTCGTTGTCAAAACAAGTACGATTGAATTATAATTTTTCAATTCAAGATTGAAGATCGGATGCGGATTTGAAGAAGTTCAAGTATTCATGGTTTACTACACTTTGGGATAATGAGAACAATGTTTTAGAAAGGTATGTGAGTGAGTGAGAACACTTAGGAAGTTTTAGAAGTTTGAAGTGTGTAGGAAATTTACATTCTGTCCAATTGGTACTGGTAGCCAAAATCTGGTACGGGTAGGAAGTCCATTGGGAACCAGTAGCCAAAGTACGTCGGAATTCCTTCTGACCAGCCTTCTTAAACCAGTAGCCAAAATCTTGTACTGTAATACCCCGATATTTTAAAGAATTTATTAATTATGATTAATTTACTTTTATTTTATTTTAAAATGATTTGTTTGATTTAATGGGTTTGGAAATTTAATGAACCTATTAATGGGTGTGGTTAGTGTAGTATATATAATTATTTATATATATGTGTATCATTATATATTAAAGATAAAAACTTTAATAGGATTGGTTTTGGTCAGAGATAATTTGTTTATTGATTTTGAGAGGTCTGGTAGAGAGAGCTTGCTCGTGGGTCTAACCTACGATTTATTTTTCAGGTTATTAGAAGTTCTGGATCCATAGCTGGGAGACTGTCATTCATCTACTCATCTTGTTTACTTTTAAAGTAGTATTGTTATTTATTGGATAATGTTTTTAGGGGTCCTTGAATTACGGAATTCCCGAGTTGTAATTTTAGAGAAGTATTAAATGGAATTATTATTTAACAGATTTTCCTTAAGCGAGTTGTTTTTTTTTTTTTTTTGTACTTGTTTGAAATACTTTAATTGTTTTGATATCCTCTAGTTTTGTGTACGGACTTGATCAACTCGTGTTCCAAAATTAGGGGGTATCACAGTTTGTATTAGAGCACTCTAGGTTCAAGTGTCCCTAGGGTGTCTTTCATTGTGTAACTTCCGCGTTGTGTACTTTTTTACTTAGAGCTGAAGGTTAGGATTCATTGTATATTTATTCAGTCCGTTAGTGCGTCCTAATGGTAAATCGTTGAGTCTTATCAGAAAATGGTAAGACACCGATTTGAAAGGTATTTGAGGAGACAAAAACATAAGTGCCAGGATCGTATGCTAAATCAGTACATAGGGAGACAATATTTTATCATGAACACTGATTTAATGGCATAAACCACGAAGGTCGATAGTTTACGTTCACACAGAAAACATATGCGAGATAGAGTAGATAACTGTATTTTGGGAAGTTATTACTTCTACACTCAGTATTGTTCAGGAATGATTGATGTAGCTGCAGATATTCTCAAACGTCAACATTATACAAAATGGTTAGTATGTTGAGAAGTTATCTGGTTTAGGTATAGTGGGGACACTAGTACACCGGTGATTACTCACAAGAAAACTATGGGTCAATTTGGAAATTAGGAGTTGACTTTCGGAGAAATTTTTTTTACTTAGTGGAATCCGACAAGGTATGGGTCATAGATGATAGTTTGACCAAGATCGATTGAGAGCATTAAATAAAGCTTACGGGGTTGCTTGTTGGTATGGCATTGCTTAAGGATTTGTTTGGACGATCTTTTAAGATTTTCCATTCGTGGATCGTTATTTAAAAGGAATTGAATTATGAGTCCTACATTAATTAAGGACATATTTATGGAGATTACTCTTTTTAGAGATCTTATGTGCGCTGCTAGAATGGGCAAAATAGTTAGGTTATCGTGCACTCGTATATTAGAGTTCGAAAATGGGAAGCGGGTTATTATCTAAAGTAATTTTCATGATTGGTCTAACGTGGTTTAGCTATAAAGAGAAGGTTACTATCTCATTATGTGGGTTATTCATATTTTGTTTGATCAGGCAATAGCCTGTTGTTGGCGAGATTATATATTTTGCATCATGTGTGTAAAAGGGTTTTATTTGTTTTGCTATAAGAAAATACAATAGTGTGGATATTTTCCCAACGCATATAAGTTGGTGAGATTAAGTTGCAAAGAAATGCAACGAGTATAGATTAGCTTAGTATATTCTTAATAAATTACTAGTTATGTCTGCTAAGTATGAGTAGGTGTGGATGGGTTAATTCCACACGGAAAAAGGAAGAATGAAAATTTGGATTAAATAACCAGAGTTTAATGTCATGGATTCATGAATTTCGAGGACGGAATTCCTTTTGTTAAGGGGAAAGAATGTAATACCCCGATATTTTAAAGGATTTATTAATTAGGATTAAATACTTTTATTTTATTTTAAAATGATTTGTTTGATTTAATGAGTTTGGAAATGTAATGAACCTATTAATGGTGTGATTGGTGTAGTATATATAATTATTTATATTTATGTGTATCATTGTATATTAAAGATAAAAACTTTAATAGGATTGGTTTTGGTCAGAGATGATTTGTTTATTGGTTTTCAGAGGCCTGGTAGAGAGAGCTTGCTCGTGGGTCTAACCCACGATTTATTTTCAGGTTACTAGAAGTTATAGTCTCGAGGTTGAGGATCCGCAGTTGGGAGACTGTCATTCATCTACTCATCTTGTTTACTTTTAAGTAGTATTGTTATTTATTGGATAATGTTTTTAGGGGTCCTTGAATTACGGGATTCTCGAGTTATAATTTTGGAGAAGTATTAAATGGAATTATTATTTAATAGATTTTCCTTCAGCGAGTTATTTATTCCTTTTATTTCTTTTTGTAATTTGTGCTTGTTTGAAATACTTTAATTATTTTGATATCCTCTAGTTTTGTGCGCGGACTTGATCAATCTGTGTTCCAAAATTAAGGGGTATCACATGTACCGGTTCAAGGCTTCCTGAACAGTTTTGAAAACTTACCTTTTTCATTTTGTTTGATTCCTTTTTGAACCCAATTTCCTTCCAAGTCCTATGCATAAAATTTTCTATATTTTCAAAGGGATTAGGATATTCTAAACTCTATATAAACCTTATTAGTCTTCTAGGTTTATTCATGACTTTAAGGAACATCAATTCTATATTTTGAGAAAGGCTTTAGAGAGAGAAAATTCAGAAAATGAAATCTGATTATTCTGAATGAATTTTTGAAAGCACACACATATTCATGAGTGATTTAGTAGTGTTGTTTTCTATCTCATCGGAATTGGAGCTATATTGAAGATTCTGAGATTCTGAAAAAAAATAAGATTTAATTCTTCTACATCGAGTTTAGATCTTGAGGAACAGAAGTAAAAATGATCACACTTTGAAAGGATTGGAGTATTCGAGGAGTGTTGTCTGTTCTACTTGCTACTCTTCTATAAAGATCAAGTATAAGTCTGAGGTCAAGTTGCTGTTGGACAGGATGTCGCAAAGCCAGAGGATTATCAGCAATTGGTGTTTGGTAGAACGATAGGGTGTGAGCCAGATTCAAAGTTCAGTGTACTTTGTTTCAAACATAATGAATCAGTTCACTTTAGAGTGCATAGTTTACAATGTTTTTCTATGCAAATAGTTGACGTATTTTATCAACTAAGGTTTCCTCGCTAAAAATCCTGGTGCAATCTCTCTAATCCTAACTTGCTTTACTTTTCAGTATTTATTTATATTTATGATTGTGGATGGTTAATTGATCAAATAATTTAATCAATCATAAATTGAGTAATTTTACCTAATAATCAGATCTAGGTCATTAAAGGAGTTAATCACAATTAAAATCAACTAATAACTTCCGCAACCCGCGTTAACACTGTTTTCACATTATACACATACGCATTTGTATTCATATTTTTACGTTTTTTGTTTTTTTAAAATAAAATTTTTAAAATGTGTTTTTAAAAAAATATCAAATTATACTCGTATGTTTTCGTACTCGAATTTTCCCCGTATTTTACTAAGTATGCTAATGAAGACTTTTGTGACATGAATTAAGAGGTTGAAACTAAACTTGGTGCGATTGGCGTAACAAATGTTGTTTTCAACCTTTACATTTTCTAGAGCAGGGTCAAATTGAACTAAACACAACTATCATGTTTTTGTAACATATTCCCTTAGATTATAAAACTCAGGCAATTAAGCCCTCAAACTATCAAATTAGCACATTGCACCCTGAACCAAAATACTGTTTAATTTAGCCTTTTTTAAATGAATACAATGACTATTATGCCTTCACTTCAATTCAAAATTTTCTTTTAATGCCATGTCTCTCTCATACCCACTACCACACCCAACAAAAATTCAAAGCTCTTGCTCATATATTCCAAAACATTACACAACTCCCCACTGTTCCAATTTTTCTTAACTGTAATAGTGATCAAAATTTGAAGGAAAAAAATTTATCAATAATCACCAAGTGTGTTATTAAATGAAGAATAAGGATTAAGGAGAGACACTTAAAGGCTATTTTTGAGGTTTGATGCTCTGTCAAATTGGCTACAAAACCTCTGAAACCTTATTTGTAACTGTACATACATCATGAGATATGCCTTGGCTTGTTCGTCATTGTAACAACAGACCATCAATAAAGAAACACAACCAAACCAACCATAGAAAAAGGAACACCACCACAAGTGAGAGAAAAAGAATGGGAAAATTTGGGATTGACCTTTCTTTGTGAACAGAAGTTGGCATTGGAGATTTTGTCACAAAATCTCATCTAAGTCATCACCAGAACCTCTGTTGCCAGTGTTTGGCCTCTAAAAATGATCCGTTCCAATGGAACCGGATGGGCAAGACATTGTCCTTAAAAGGAGCTCGTTTAAGAGAATGAATCATCCAAGCACCAACATGTCATACAAGAGAAACAACTCAATATTCGATTAAATAAAACAACAATTTAGTTGTTGCTGTTTGTTGGAAATAAACTTAATTCTAGAAATTTAGTAGCAATTAGTATTTTCAAGTATTTAGTATACATGATGCATGTATGCATTTCATGTTAGTGGGGTAATAAATGATCTTGATGAAGAAGGTTATGTAAAACTAAGAGATATGGGAATTAAGCCTCCTAAATACTATGTTAGTGGGAGTTATGTTACTAATGATTATGTTAGTGAGAGTAATGAGAGTTATTGACATTTAAATGTAATTGGTTACATATGTCTAGAATCCTATATAAACTCATGTAGTGGACCTATTTTATATATGAGTAGAGAATAAGATGAAATAATAGAAGTGGAATAAAATAAATTTTCAAGTATTCTTCCATATCCTCTTCTTTTTTTAAATATCGAGTGTTGTGTGTCTAACCCACATATTTCTGATAAGTGCTTAAATATTGCACATTTTAGTACCTAAGTTAGGGTATTTTAGTCCTTACATCTATCTTACTTTCATGTTTTAGTCGTAATTTATGTTTATGTGTTTTTCAGGGTAATAAAGTTCAAACGGGTTTAAATCGATCCATTATCGCAATTTTCAGAGTCAAGCAAAAACAATCGGAAAAAGCTTAGAAAATGGCAAAAAGAGACCGCAACCCATTGTTCATATAGTACGTTTATCCTTCAAAAGCGGTCAATTCTACCTTTTTCCGGGCCTTTGATGATGTTCCCAATGATCAAGAAGCAAACCGATTAGCCCCGGGCCAAAATGGAGTTAAACGGGGCTTAAAAGATATTTCTAGCACTGGGGGATTGATCCCCCACTATTGGCAGAAAGGTGCAAAAAAATACCCCTTGGGGATCGATCCCCAAAGCTAGGGGATCGATCCCCCAGCCCCTGGCAGTATTGCGGGATTTAGCTTTTACTTGGCTACGGATTTTATGGTTAGGGCTTATTTTGTGAACTATGTGCCTCCAATAATGTGGGTATTAAAGGAAAAACAAAGACCAATTGTAGGGGGAGTTTTTATGATTATTTTTATTTAGTTTTTTTCTTTTTTTCTTTTTTTTGGCTGGAAGATATAACGTTCTCTCTAGAGAAAAGGGAGGAGGCTAGGGTTTCAAAAAATTTTACAGGCTCTCTATCTACAATTGAAGGAAGAAGAAAAAGGAGCCAAAAGATGGAGATTGGGCTTGTTGACACCATGATCATCTCCTCCATAAGCTAGTTCTTCACTTAGGGCTTGGATGGGCCCTAAGTTCATGTAACCTAAACCTTTGTATTTCTTTTCTTGGGGAATATTTTAGTTGTAATTAAATGTATGGCCTTGTGATTTATTTATATATACATGCTTAATTTGACAAATTAGGGCTTGTATTGATTAATTCATCCATTGAAATCTCCAAGTTGATTGTATGTCTTTATATGATTAATTAGGGATTTTATTCTTCATTAGATGATTAAACATTAATTCTTTCACTAATTTTATATATAATTTGCATGTCTATGTGTGATTACTTTAGAATTATATTTTTACACTAAATACTTCTTGTAGTTGTGTTTAGTGATGGCCATAGCATGATACTTAGTTGATACAATTGTCAATTAATTTGATGGATAAAGGCTTAATCTTGATGGGTTGTTTTACAAATTAGCTTACTTGTCATTAGTTAATTTTAGTAAAGTAGGCAATTTAAGCTTGATTCTGTTAATCCATACTTCTAATTACAATTAGTATTATCCTCTTGATTAATGTGTGCTCTTATCGGATATATTTGTGAATGTGTATGGTGGGTTATGACGTAGTTTTGAATGGATTCTACACTTTAGTTTAGTTGTCATTAGGTAGATAATTCATTCTTGATGTTGATAATCTATGCTTACAATTGTGATTTGCGATGATAATCTGACCATATGGTTAATTGCATGAGCTTAGTGGTGAATCCTAACCCTAAGACTCTCTTCCTATCTCTTTAATTCTTAGTTTAATTTAGTTAAATTTATTTGCATTGTTATTTCCATTTCCATGTTTTTAATTGAACTCTAGCTTAATCACTTCACCAAACTCTTTTTCTCTCAACTCTCTCTCTCTCTTTCTCTTGTGCAATCTAATTAACTTTAAAGTCAAGTTTTATCTTAACACATGTTCAATCCCTTAGGAACGATCCCTTCTCACTTCATAGTTGTGTTGGGATTTAAATGCCCTGGCATAGCAAATTCCTATTTGCATTATAGTGACATATGTTCCTGACATATCTGAAATATTTATGATTTATACAATTGGTGAATTCAATGTATTATGTTTTAATTCATTATAAAATTGATAGTATCCATTTGATTACAAGAGATATTTATATGTATGTATGTGATGACAATCAATGCATGATATATAAATAGTAATCATAAATGGTTCATAGTCGGTAATTATGGATGGACTCATACTTAATTAAGACTTGAACTGGATCCACGTTAGGTTGAGATATATTGCGAGAGCCATCGTATGCAATTGCTCCCTATCACCGTCATGGCATTTGACTCTTAAGCATGAGAGAAGTATAGACTCTTTTATTAATTAATAATTACTTTGATTTGTTCGGCGGATTCTTCGGGATCCTTAGACACACACTTTGGGTAGTTATGTAATTAATAGTTAGAGTGTTATATTTTTTATATTTGCATCATTACTACTTGTAATTATTTTGTATTGATTATGATTGATCACAAATTAAATTCGAAGGCCTTCGTGTGGTTTTAGACAAAATGATTTATTATATATTTATTTATTTAAATTATTATTTTTGTCAAACAAATGCTTTATTGTGATCGAGTCAGAAATAATCAAAGGTACAAAAATAAATATATTAATTAAGTAGTCGGATTGATTGTTTTATTTATGTGATAACTAATTATGCATAGAGGGGTCAAAATGCAATATTGACTTAGAGGTTATTTATTATTTAATTGGAGTTCAATTAATTTCTTTTAGTGGAGTAGAAATTAATTTATGAATTAATTGAATTGGGTCCATGGACCGGGCCAATTATTAATTCATTGTAGCCAATAAAATAATAGGCCCAATGGATTCTCACTCATAGCCTAACTTGATATTGGAATCCTATTAGATTTGAGACATGTGAATTAGAGATTGAGAAGGATTTATTGTTTCCTTTTCTTTATCTTTATGTTGCTTATAAATATATATGGTCTATGTATATTTTAGGGGTGATTTTTGGAAGAAGGAAAAATGAATATATTTTCTCTCTCTAGAAAATTAGGGTTAGTGTTCTCATCTAATGGAGGCTCCCACAAGCCTAGTTTTCCAAGGTAATTCATGGAGGCTTATGAGTGGTTCTTAAAGGCAAAACAATTACCAAGAAGATGGAGATCTAAGGAGAAGACATCTTGCTAAGGGATCTACAATAAGTTAGAACATTCACTTTAGAGGAAAGATTTAAAGGTTTACTCAGAACTTTGATGTAAGTATTCAATCTGTTAATTGAATGATACATCATATTTTATTTTTGCATAAAACTTGTCTCTATGTGATGAATCAAGATCTGTAAATGAAAATCCCTCAAAAAGTTTTTAAAACTAGCATGTTTCCCAACAGTGGTATCAGAGTATGGTTTGATTCATTACTAGAGTTCATATTTTTATCAAAATTCATCATTTATGGATCCAATTTTGATATGCATATATTTATTTATTGATGTATGAATTAATATATTGATATATATTGATACATGATGATGTATGTATAATTGTGAATGGATGATGATGTGTGTTTGGGCCATGGATGAAGCTTATAGGTTTATTGAATGTAATTTTTTCTTTGGATGAATGTAATTAAGAATTTGATTTAGCCATTTGAAAGTTCAATGATATAAATTAATTTTTTCCATTGTATTTCAAAGTGTAAATATTTTTTTAAAGTCATGTAATATTCATCAAAGGATGTTATGAAGCTTCAAGAAGGTCCAAGAGGGTTAAATTAGGCTTCAAGAATTTTCTGGAATTTTTTAGAATTTTTCTGGAATTTTTTAGGGCCTAATTTAATTTCTAGGAATTTTTAAATAATTTTTCTGGAATTATTGGTGACTTTCCGGTGACCGAAGCTTCGCCGGCGGCAAAGGCAATGCCGGAAAGGAGGATGGTTGTTCTAACGCTTTGCGGTGCATCATCATATGGTGCAACCGCAATTTCTGCCATAGGATCAATCAAAAGGTGAGATATTATTCAATGCACCAGCATGTTCTGGTTGGTCAACGAGCGTGGCAGCGCGTGAGGCGCATGCCACGTGCCTAAACCTATCCCCAGCGCGTGCAAGTGCGTGTGGTTCAGCTACAGCTCCTCTAGGCGCGTGCCAGCGCGTGTGGGGTCCTCCGGGCGCGTTCCAAGCGTCGTTTTGCTTCTCTTAGCGTGTACCAGCTCCCTACAGGTGTTTACAAGTAGTTGGTGGACGCCCGATCAGCAAGAATAGTATTTAAATGTTAAAAGCTGATTCCATTGGCCATTTTATTTGTTTTATCTGTCATTTATTTATTTATGTGATGTATGAAATGCATAGAATAGATAATTGTTAATTATTATTCATGCATTTGATCCATGATATTTATTTAAATGACTTGATTTATATTAATTAAATTATGAAAATTAATTGGATTAGATTACTAATTATTTGAGGGCACATCATGGGAAACGAAAAAAAAAAAATTTTAATTATTTTTAAAAGTGTGCCTCAAATTAAATATTAGTGAATCATTTAAAAGTCCAAATATTTTATAAATTTAATTGGATTAAAATCAAAGTGTTTTGCATGCATTATATCATGTAAATGAATAAATAGAAAACCTTAATTATGTATGATTAAAAATTGAGTGGGAGAGGGGATTTTTATACATTGCCCCATGGCCTTTGTTATTAAAACCATTGTAATTAGATCTTCAAAAATAAGGCCCCACGCATGATTTGAAGAGTCTTAATATTACAAGAATGGTTGTCTCATGAAAATAAAAATATTAAATGTTCATTGTAATTAGATCTTTAAAAATAAGGCCCTACGCATGATTTAAAGAATTTATATTATAATGACAAGATATTTAATGTTTTATTTTTCATTAGAGCTTTACTAATGGTATACATTCAATCTAAAATCAATAGTGTTAGCTCCCCAACGAAGTGGTCTACACTAGGTGATTTTAGAAAGGCTAAACATAAATCGGGAATCATTTCATATGATAGACAAAGCATTGTCTTAAGAGATATGAAAATAATGGGATTTGCCCGCCAATAGCAATAATGAACTTCGCCAACCGAATAAGTTATGGGTGTATTGGTTGTTCGATTTTTCATGCAGTGGTTAAGGGACCCACATATTATTACTTTAATGGAAGTGCTCACCTAATAGCAAATGAATCCCAACAACAGTAATAATGAACTCCACCATTAGGATAAGTTATTGACGTATTGATTGTGTGATTTATTATGCTACAGAGTTGAGGGACCCGCATTAATTAAAAGGGATTGTTCACCAATAATGATAATAATCTTTTGAGATTTATTATATTATGTGGTTGACAAACTCATTTTACTTTTAAATATGCATGATAATATTAATAATTCACCTTGCATATTGTATAATTGCATTTATATTCAGATTATTTATGTCTAATCCATTTTATCTGCTTGCTTACATATTCAATGTTTTTGGATCTCATTTATATTGACTAGATAAGGAACTTAGATATTTTATTCACAACGTAATGGTACAAAATGTATTGAATACTCCTATACCTAATTTCTTTACTTTAAGATACTCAATGAGATGTTTTGGTGAGATTAGATGGAGTTTATGCCTTAGTACTGAGTCGGACTTGATTACCATTGAGACAGTCTAAGGAACTCTAGTAAGAAATGATTGTTTATTATTTAAAAATTAAACTGGAGATCAATAGGGCTGACTTGAATGGTAAGTTTCAAATTGACATGATTATTGCCTTGTTACCACATTCATTCGACTCTTTCAGAGTAGACTAAGTAAGGAATCAATTTGAGTTCACACTCGCTAATATTCTTATAGAATTGGTAACAGATAAAGGGATAATCAGAAATATAGGCATTCCTATCAATCTAATTTATTCTATACCATCTTCTTCTAGGCCTAAGTGGAAGGGCAAAGGAAAGGAGAAGGATGATAATAGGACTAGGCTAACACAAAACAGGGGTATCCAAAAGGTTAAAGGGAATAAGGCAGTGTATGTTGAAGGCAAAGGAAACTGTTTCTTTTGCCGCTAATTAAGACACTAAAGGACGAACCGTCTAAGTAATGGCATGGCATAGGAAAATATATTTAATCATTAAGCCATGTTATGTGGTTGTATCTATTAATTCCTGATGGATAGATTCTGGAGCCACTAAACATGTTTACAATTCGTTGCAAGGATTTCAGGAATCCAGAAGCCTCGATGATATAGATATATATTTGTCTTTTAACCTGATGCCAAGGTTGTAGCTAAGTCAGTGGGAGTATTACATCTGAAATTAGAGAGCATGAGGCTATGAGTATTAGAGAACTATCTTTATGCATAGATGTTAGACGCAATCTAATTCTTATTTCACTTTTGGTTTATAAAATCTGTGTTGTTATTTTCTAAAACTTGTTTTATAAAATTGAATAAATGTGTGATTGCTTCTGGTGCATTAAAAGATGGTTGATATACTATAACCACAATCTCTTAAAATTTGCAGGATGTAGAAACTAATGTTGCATTTTTTAGATTGAATGTTAAGAGAAAATTTGTTATTCCTGACTCATTGTATTTTTAGTGTCTATTTTTGGGTTGTAATCAGTAAAAATGAGATTCAAAGATTGGTCAAAGAAGGTTTATAACCTAGTGAGGCAGAGGAGCCTAAACCAACTTGTGAATCCTATATTGAATAATAGATAATCCTAAGGGCTTTAATCATCCAAATGAAACAGACATAAAGAACAATTGGAGTCGGTACACACAGACACGTGTGGTCTTATGAATATCCAAGCAAGATTACTCATGTTTTGGATAAATTTATCGGATGCGACACAAGTCTTAAATTTTTGGTATATTCCAAAAGTGTCAAGACTGATGTGGAGCACAGATTAGGTAAACTTATCAAAACATTTCGATCTGATCGTATATATGAGTATTTCTTGAGATAGTGCAAAGACTATATGGTCAATGAGGGTGTTGTGTACCAGAATTTTCGCAATTGACGCTAAATGAATTTAGGTGTCAAATAGGAATAACATAATTCCGCTTAACATGGTTAGATCTATAATTTGATATGTTTCATTATCTCTTTCATTTTAGAGTTTAGCATTAATGATATTGATGCGCATTATGAACTGCATTCCATCTTAGTCTGTCTCAAGGATACCGTTTGAGCTGTGTTTTTGACAAAATTTTAGTTTGAATCACATGCACATATGGGGTAGTCTTGCACATGTGCGCTTGATATGGACAAGTGAGTTGGAAGCAGATCATACGCGTGATAGATTTGATAGCTACTCTAAAGGCACTAGAATGGATTATTTTATGATCTCAATGATAAAAGTTGATTGTTTACACTCACTGTTTATCTATAGAACAATCATATTATGAATCACATACCTAGTAGCATAATGTTAGAGAATATGGTATGAATACCAGATGTACTACATATGAACACACTTATTATAGAGATTGAGAATAATATATGAATTCCCGATTGATGCGGCAGCATCATCTAATACACAGATTCTTGCATCGGTACATTATTTTAGTGGGAGGATTATCATCCAATCTGACAGAATCATGTTTTTAGGTGAGACCTTTATGGACATCCCTGTTAAACATGAGTTGGACCCAGTAAGCTACACGGAAGCGTGAACCGATATGGATATAGATCATTTTGGCAAGTTGCTATGAAATCAGAGTTGGAATCTATGTATTCTAATTAAATCTGGGATCTTATAGAACTTTCTAGTAGGGTGATACCTATGGAAGGCAAGTTAATCTACTAAAAGATACCAAAAGATTTCTTAGTAATTAAAACATGAGTGTATAAGGGAATGTCATTATTTTTCCTAATTCTATATATTGATGACATCCTACTCATTTAAAATGACGTAGAAGTTTTGTCATCAATAAAGAGGTAGTTGTTCAATTACTTTTAAATGGAGGATTTTCAAGATGTAAGCTATATTCCTAGGATCAAGTTTTTGCAAGATTGGGTTAAAAGGAAAATAGGCTTATCTTAATAATACTACATTGATAAAATTTTGACCAGGTTTGGTATGCAAAACTCAAAGAATGAGTTCTTGCTTGATTGACATGAATTGCTCTCTCCAGTAGGTAGTTTTACAAGACTGACAGAAGAGATTAAGCAAATGAGACTGGAACTTTATGCTTTGGCATATGTGAGTCTCATATATGCCATGGTCTATACTAAACATGACATCCGCTATATTGTAGGGATAATCAGAAGAAATCAGTCCAATCTTGGACTTGATAACTGGTCTGTTGTGAAAAATATCATTAAGTACCTTAGGAGAACCAATTATCTCATACTCATTTATGGATGTGATGATATGGTACTAGTCAGGTATGCTAGTTCTGATTTTCAATTAGAAGTAGATACTATGAGGTTCATGACTTAGTGTATGTTCACTCAATGGAAGGGAAATCAGTTGGTAGATTATTAAATAGATTTCAACTGCTGACTCAAACCTGAAGGTGGAGTACATTGCAGCCTTAAAGCCAGCAAAGGAAGCCTTTTGGTTTGATCTCACTGATTTAGAGGTTATGGAGTATACTAGACTACCTATCGAATTATATTGCGACAATAGTGCCGACATAGTCCAAACCAATGACCTAAGGTTCCATAGAGGAACAAGGTACATTGAAAGGAAGTATCATATCTTATATGATATTGTCTACCTATAAAATGTACTCATGGCTAAGACATTGTATTGGAACACAACTTTGTTGATCTATTTACAGAGGTGTCATCGATCAATAGTTTTGATCAACACCCGGATAACATTGGAGTTAGATGCAATTTGAATTCACTATGAGGGCAAGTGGGAGCTGTTGGGATTTATATGCCCTGGCATAGCAAATTCCTATTTGCATTATAGTGACATATGTTCCTGACATATCTGAAATATTTATGATTTATACAATTGGTGAATTCAATGTATTATATTTCAATTCATTATAAAATTGATAGTGTCCATTTGATTACAAGAGATATTTATATGTATGTATGTGATGACAATCAATGCATGATATATAAATAGTAATCATAAATGGTTCATAGTCGGTAATTATGGATGGACTCATAATTAATTAAAACTTGAATTGGATCCACGTTAGGTTAAGATATATTGCGAGAACCGTCGTATGCAATTGCTCCCTATCACCGTCATGGCATTTGACTCTTAAGCATGAGAGAAGTATAGACTCTTTTATTAATTAATAATTACTTTGATTTGTTCGGCGAATTCTTCGGAATCCTTAGACCGACACTTTGGATAGTTATGTAATTAATAGTTAGAGAGTTATATTTTTTATATTTGCATCATTACTACTTTTATTTATTGTGTATTGATTATGGTTGATCACAAAGTAAATTCAAAGGCCTTCGTGTGTTTTTAGACAAAATGATTTATTATATATTTATTTATTTAAATTATTATT
The DNA here is from genome assembly GCF_030987335.1 of Cornus florida. Lineage (NCBI taxonomy): Eukaryota > Viridiplantae > Streptophyta > Magnoliopsida > Cornales > Cornaceae > Cornus > Cornus florida. The sequence continues at coordinate 15,969,782 of NW_026775571.1, read as the reverse complement.
TTTGTCAAACAAATGTTTTATTGTGATCGAGTCAGAAATAATTAAAGGTACCAAAATAAATATATTCATTAAGTAGTCGGATTGATGGCTTTATTTATCCGATAACTAATTATGCATAGAGGGGTCAAAGTGCAATATTAACTTAGAGGTTATTTATTATTTAATTGGAGTTCAATTAATTTCTTTTAGTGGAGTAGAAATTAATTTATGAATTAATTGAATTGGGTCCATGGACCGGGCCAATTATTAATTCATTGTAGCCAATAAAATAATAGGCCCAATGGATTCTCACTCATAGCCCAACTTGATATTGGAATCGTATTAGATTTGAAATATGTGAATTAGAGATTGAGAAGGATTTATTGTTTCCTTTTCTTTATCTTTATGTTGCCTATAAATATACATGGTCTATGTATATTTTAGGGGTGAATTTTGGAAGAAGGAAAAAGGAATATATTTTCTCTCTCTAGAAAATTAGGGTTAGTGTTCTCATCTAATGGAGGCTCCCACAAGCCTAATTTTCCAAGGTAATTCATCGAGGCTTATGAGTGATTCCTAAAAGCAAAACAATTACCAAGAAGATGGAGATCCAAGTAGGAGGCATCTTGCTAAGGGATTTACAATAAGTGAGAACATTCACTTTAGAGGAAAGATTTAAAGGTTTACTCAAACCTTTGATGTAAGTATTCAATCTGTTAATTGAATGATACATCATATTTTATTTTTACATAAAACTTGTCTCTATGTGATGAATCAAGATGTGTGAATGAAAATCCCTCGAAAAGTTTTTAAAACTAGCACGTTTCCCAACAACTTGACGGTATAAGTGTCTAGCGGTTTATAAATGTAAGCTATGATGCCCGCTTGATACCATTTCCAAAACCAAAGTGTTATGCATTATTTTGTGCACACGCTCGGGTCGCATCAATTTCCAACAAAGTGGTATCAGAGCAATAGCCAACACTGTTTTATATCTATAATGGCATAAAACAACCTAACATGATAATAGAAAGAGAAATTAGGTTAGAGCCAAAAAATTTAGAGGGGGCATAATTTTATAGTGTGATTTTTTTTTCTTCATAATTTTAGTTGGGGCATATTTAAAATTTTATCTAATATGTTTGGGTAAAAAAGTAAAAAGAAAAATTTCAATGGGGATATACGCCCCCCCCCCCCCCCCCAACTAAGCCCTTATACACTAAGTCTCATAAAGAATGAGTAGGAGATAGCAAATTCAAAAGCAGGAGTCCAAAAGCGGCAAAATTTAAGTCACACATAGTTGAAATGAGAGCAAGAGTACGCGCATTAGAGCTAGAGGACATTCGACACATGAGAGCGGCACATGTTGAGAAGGTTTGTGTGACTTAGAAAACCACCCAAATTTTGCTTCACTGTGCTTACGACTTCATCAAAAAGTCTGGCTATGCCTACATCTCAAGCATCGGAGAGGAGGGTCATAGACTCATGGGGAGGACGGGGCTCAAGGGCGGATCCAGCCTTTCTAAATAGGGTGGACTAATTTTGGACTGGGCTAACTTTGGACGGGGCTATATGGTATAAAAAATAAAAAATAAAAATTTGGGGTGGGCTGAAGCCCAGCTTCGCCCACCCTTGGATCTGCCCTTGACGGGGATGGGATGAGTCCCGTGCTTGGGGTGGAGGAGAAAGGATGGGGTTAGAAAGGACAATATGTCAAGAGGAAGAACCCATATTTCATTTGTTATTATCATTATTTTCAATTATATTTTAACGGCTAAAATAAATGTCCATTTGGTTCAAAGATTGTCCAAAATATCTTTCTTTTTATTTATTTATTTTTTCCCTGAATTTTATGGGACAAGAAGATTGGCATTGCTGATAAATGAAATGTCAACAAGTAATTTTGGACTTTTAATATTACAAATATATAGAGACACACAAGTATATATTATTTTTTATGTATAGCATACATGCTACATAAAACCCATATAACAATTGAACCAAAAAAAAAAAAAAAAAAAAAAAAAAAAAAAAAAAAAAAAAAAAACGCCAACCTAAAAACTAAAATTTAACGAATTAATCAAATCTATTTTTTTTATTGAAATAAAAATATATATATAATACAAAAGGAAGCATATAAAAATTAAAAATTCTCTACTCTTTGTAATTAAAGATTTTCTGAGTTTATATTTTCTTCCAGTTTTTTGAGTTTATATTTTTATATTATTATTGTTGTTGTAATATTCATATTCATAGGTATTGTTTTGTGACCAAGTTTTATTTATTTTTATTTGTTTTTTTAAATTTAATTGCAATTTGGATATATTGAATATTATTCTAATATTATTTTCTAATCAAGTTTTATTTATTTATTTGTTTGTCTAGATATAATTGAAATTTGGATATATTAAATTTCATGTATTGTTTTATTGTTTTACAATTTGGATATATTTAATTTCCTCTAATTTCATTCACGTATTGTTTTCTGATTAAGTTTTATTTAATAATATGAATGAAGAATAAAATCTTCATTATTTATCAAAAAAGAACACTAATGAAGTCCAGTGGAAGGAATGACTCTAACATTGTTATTCATCTTGTTAATGTTTTTAGATCAGGTTTTATTTATTTTGTTTATTCAATTGCAATTTGGATATTGATATTCTTTTCTGATATTTTTTATTTTTTATTTAATTTTTGAGTTTCTCCTCTCTTTTTGATATTTGATTATGGCTGAATCTTATTTTATTTTATTTTATACTCTCTCTATCTTTTTTTCTAATTTAAGGGGAAAAAAAAAAAAAAAAAAAAAAAAAAAAACCTTCTTAGGACTGAAAGTCCCTCAATATGATGGCTAGAATAATCCCTCTAGACGGATTGCAAAAAGGAAATTTATCCATGAAAACCATCTTGGCTTCATTGGACTTTTGGAAACCAAAATTAGAGCTCACAATGAGCCCTTTGTTCACAGTGTCCTCTTCCCTCACTAGAACCTTATCACCAATATTGACCACTCTCCACATGGTAGTATTTGGATCCTTTGGAACCCAAATGTCTACACTTTCACCTATACCAAGCTGAGTGATCAGTTCATTCATTGCCATGTAACCCCCTTACAACCCAATGTCAGCCCCTTTTTATCACATTTATCTATGGTGCTAACACCCCTGAAGAAAGGAAACCCCTATAGGAGGCCAACACTGAGCTCTTCACTATTATCTCCACCAACCCTTGGATTCTTCTTGGTGACTTTAATGCCACCAGATGGACGGGGGAGGCTCATGGTGGTTTTGACTAATGGACCCCTATTATGAATGATCTTAATGACTGCCTTTTGGATTCATGCCTTAATGACCTTAGACACTCAGGCCACTTCCATACTCGGTCAAATAAATCCCATGGACATGCTACCATTGCTAAGAAATTGGATAGAGTTGTTAACACCACTTGGCTCTCCACTTTCCCTAGTTCTGACTACACTTTCCAACCCCCGTATGCTCGGATCACTCTCCAATGATCATTAATTTTGGTTTTTCATCTCATGTAAGGAAATGTCATTTTAGGCTCTTCAATTTTTGGTGTGATCACCCTAACTTTATGGACCTAAGTGACAGTACTTGGATTCTTCCTATTACAGGTGTCCCTATGTACAGGGTTATCACAAAGCTGAAATCATCAAAGCTGCATTAAAAAAGCTCAACCACAATGCCTTCAGTGACATATCTAGCAGGGTCAACCAAGCAAAGGCTAAGCTCATACAATGCCAGAACAGCCTTGACAATGATCCTAGCAGTGTACTACTGAGAAATGAGGAGAAATGTCTTATTGAAGAACAGCTCCTTCAACAAAAAACAAAGGTCAACTGGCTTGCTCTTGGGGACCAAAACACAAGCTTCTTCCATAAAAGCATCCAAAACAGGCTTAACAAGAAAAGGATCACCAATGTCACCATGTAGAATGGAAGTACCTTTATTAAACCTGAGGACATTAAGCAATGCTTCTTGTTGGTAGCAATCCTCATTGTTACCCAGGTAAATCCTTACTCTCTCATTTCATTAATAAATCCATCAGTGATGATTTTTTTACTAACCTCTGTTCCATTCCTACTGATGATGAGATCAAAAGATGTTTTTCTTCATTAAATCAAGCAAATCTCCCGGACTTGATGGTTTTAACTCATATTTCTTCAAAAGAACTTGGTCCATTGTTAGAGAGGAGGTTACATGTGCCATCAAGCAATTTTTTCAATCAGGTTGTATCCTTAAGAAAATCAATGCTACCTACCTTGCCCTTATACCCAAAATTCCAAACCCCTCATCTCCATCAAATTATAGGCCCATTTCATGCTGTAATGTCCTTTACAAATGTATTTCCAAGCTCCTTGCTGATAAACTCAAACCCATTCTGCAAGTTGATTTGCATAAAGCTTTTGACTCTCTCCACTGGCAGTTCCTTTTTGATGCACTGGAACTTCTGTACTTTCCCCCTATTTTTATCTCCTGGGTCAAAACCTGTATTACCACTGCTTCTTTCTCAGTTTTGGTCAATGGAAAGCTGTGTGGGTTCATTAAAAGCATCAAAGGCCTCAGACAGGGGGATCCTCTATCCCCCTATCTTTTTGTTATTGCTATGGATGTCTTCTCTTGTATTACAAACAAAATCACATCAACAAATCTCTTGTGTAAATACCATTGGAGGTGCAATGCTACATAAATTTCCTATCTATCCTTTGCAGATGATATCCTAATGTTCTGCAATGGTAACCTTGACTCTGCACAGGTACTCAAATCTACCATCTCTACCTTCACATCCTTCTCTGGTCTAACCCCTAACCTAAACAAAAGTTAAATTTTCCTCAGTGGTGTTTCCCCCTCCACATCGTCTAACATTTGCAACCTTTTCCACTTTCCCCTATGCTCATTACCAGTCAAATATCTTGGAATCCCTCTTATCTCTTCTAGATTGACAGCAAATGACTGACAATCCTTGGTGAACAGCATGCTCTCTAAGGTTACAAATTGGACAGCAAGGGCTCTTTCTTTTGCCAACAGGCTTCAGCTAATCTAAGCAACCCTATATAGTATGCACATCTATTGGACCAACCTCCTAATTCTACCAGCAAAGGTATGTGATCAAATCAACTAAATTCTACAAAAGTTCCTCTGGAATGGCCCTGCCATGAACGAGTTCAGAGCTAAAGTTTAATGGGAGAATATTTACACTCCAAAAAAAGCAGGAGGCCTTGGCATCTATGAAATTAAGCAATGGAAAAATGCCTCCATCCTTAGGCACCTATGGATTCTATGCTCAAATGATTCAACCAGCATTTGGAAGGAATGGACCATGAAGTACCTAATCAAGCACAAGAATATTTGGGATATAAGTATCCCCAATGATTGCTCATGATTTTAGAGAAAGTTAATGCAGAACAGGCATTTGGCACAACCTTTCATCAAGCACAGAATTAACAATGGCAACTCAACAATGGTTTACTTTGATAATTGGCTTCCATGTGGACCACTCTACCAGGTAATTCCTAACTTTAATCTTAGGGTTGGATTATCAACAAATAATGAAAGTTTCTTCAATACTCTCAAACAACCAATGGACATGGCCTAGACACCTATTAAACCTAATTACCCCCCACTTTAACCTCTCCACCTTACCACTCCCAAACCTTCTTTCATCAGACCTCATACAATGGACACCTTCACCATCCAAGCCTTACTCCCTCAAACACACTCTCAAAACCATAATCCAACATATCCCAAATGTCTTCTAGCACAAACTTGTTTGGTTTAAACATGCTATCCCCAAGCACTCTTTCTGTCTTTGGCTGGCAATTCAAAAAAAATTGCTTACACAAGACAAACCATCAACCCTCTACACTATGCAACCAAATGTGTGTCTTGTATGCCTCCAAGCTGCGGAAGATCATGATCATCCCTTCTATAAATGCCCCTACTCAAAGATCATTTGGAATGGTATTCAAGATAAATGCGGTTTTTACATAAATCCAAACTCATGGAAGGATTTTCTCATCTGGGCATCCTCAAATTGGAAAAAAAATTTAAATTCAGTAGGATCATGACTTGGAAGCTGGTATTTTCTCATCTGGGCATCCTCCATGGAAGACCTTGAGCATGGTGATCAACACGGTGAGGCTTAAGCTGTTCTCAATTAAAAAATATGATTGCCCTTATGCTGAAACTATTACAAATGACTGGAACCTTCCATCTTCCTTCTATGAAGCATCCCACTCCAACCCCTTCTGGTCCTTCCCAATGACAACCAACCCACCAAATTCCCAGCCGCAGCCTCCCATTGACACCATTACCGCCACCGGAACCACCTCCTCCCCAACCACTCATCATCCACCATGAATAGTTTGAAGCTTGTGTATTGTTGATAATCATGCCTTGTCTCTGATACAATTAGACACTGGGTAGGGTTCATTATGCTCTCAAGGGCATGTTTGGATAATCTGTTTGTTTCGTTAACTTCTTGTTTTCTTCTGTTGCTGTTTTTTTTTTTTTTAATATATTATTATTACCCTTTTGGGCTTCTTTGGATCACTTTTGTTGTAGCCTTAAGGCTTTGGTCCTATCATGTAAGGCTTGGGGGTATGCCCTATATGTATCTGTAAATCTTTTTCATTTATGTTATTATTCTTATTTACCGAAAAAAAAAAAAAAAAAAAACATTATTGTAGCCACCATGGGTGACAAAAAAGAAAAAGAAAAAGAAAAAAAGTTCATGGTTATTTGATAATGTTTTCCGATCAAGTTTCATTTATTGAATTTTATTTTAGCTTGTAAGACAAGTAAGTTTGATTGATTTTTCTGACTTATGTTGAAGTACATAGATTGATCAGGAAAAAAAAAGTACACAAATTGAATATTATTACAAAAAATAAAATAAAAAATCCATAGTTATTCCATGCATGTCAAGTTTGCTATAATAATTAGTATAAAATAGGGGTGATAAATGGGTGGGTTGGGCCGGGTTTAGGCTGGGTTAAAAATGGGCGGGTTGAACATGGGTCAAGACTCATATTCAAACCATACAGAATGGATTGAAAATGGACGGGTCAAAAATGTATATGGTCAACTCGTTATAACCCGTAGACCCATTAATTATTATTTTAAACTATTTTTTATTTTTTTTTAATGATTATTTTTTTATTATTATTTAATTTTTATTTTTTTGAAAGGTTTTAAAATTTTATTTAATAACAAATAAAAAAACAATCTCTAACTAAGCAATATTTATCAACTAGTTTTTTTTTCTTCCATAATTAGTGTTTGTATAAAAAGATAAAAATATTTACAGGCGCACAGAAGGCATACCCTCAAAAAACGATTGAAAAGATCAATTCAAAAAAATAATAATAATAATAATAAATAAATAAATAAATAAATTTGCTAACTAAGAAGGTCATGGATAGCAACATTGTAGATATTAAGGACTTCAAGTAAAATTTGTCTTGTAGCTTCTTGAGGGTACCTAGATAATTGACCATGTAGCCTTCTATTTCATTCTTGCCAAATGCTCCACAAAGTAGCCACAAAAATTGTATAAATCATCTTGCTGGTCTATTGAGAGAACCAGTTCAACAAATCTTCTAATGTTAAAAATGAAGAAATATCAAAACTCCATCCCATAGTGTCCACAAGCCACTTCCAGAAATTATTTGCAAAGGAACACCCAACAAAAGATGATTCCTGGTATTACTCTACTGTAGACAAAGAGAACACCTTGAAGCTCACTGCACTTTCCTCCTTTGAAGATTTTCCATTGTAGGTAGTCTATCTTGAAACAGAAAAACACCAAAAACAGACTGTTGCCCAAGTATAGACTCTAGGGCGGTGAATAGAGTCTTTGGCAAACAATGGCCAATTTTCGGATATGCAAATTCTATTAAACCCTTCTAACAATTATGCAATTATCAAGATATAAACATGAACAATTAATAGCATAAATGTAAAGGAGATAAGGGAAGAGAGATTGCAAACATTCACACGGCGATTTTAGCGAGGTTCGGAAACTCCTACTCCTCGGCTCAAGACCCCTCTTGAGACTTCCCAATCCACTAAGGCTTCTCCTTACGGGTGAAGAGCAAACATTTACATGAAGCAACACTTTACTTCACCTTGCTAAGAGACAACCTCTCTTAGTCTTCTTTTGGGTGACACCAACCCTTACAAATTGAAGCTAGCTTGCTTCTTCTTTCTTAAGCCACACCAGCTCTTACAAATTGAAGATCAAATTTTTTGCATACAAGTATATCTCTCAAAAATTGATATGCAAATCAAAGCTTACAACTTTCAGCTCACTCTAGAGTATATATGAATATATTGAAGCTCAATACTCTATGAATGATATGGGATGAGAGAGTATGATATAAAATTAAGAACAAACGCTCTTTGGATGCTATATAATGTTTGTCAATGGTAGCAACACTTAATCCAGAAGTCCCCTTGCTCTATTTATAGAATTTCAGCATCTAATTCAAAAATAGAGCTGTTGTACACTCGGTTCAAGGCAAAATAGCCGTTCAGATTCGAATCTGGGCAGGTTCGGTCGACCGAAATGAAACACCCTTGTGTTTCGGTCGTCCGAAATGACTTAAGGTTTGATATCATCCTCTCAGTATCTCTGTTTCAGTAGACCGAAGTGAAACCCTCACTTGTTTTGGTTGACCGAAATGATTTATGGATTTGAACATCACTCTCAGTACTTTTACTTCAGTAGACCGAAGTGAAACCCTTCTCTATTTTGGTAGACCGAAATGGTTCAGGTTGGCCATGATTCCTTATTTCGGTAGACCGAAATAAAATGGTCCTGAATTTCGATAGACCGAAATAGACCTACTACCTCATGAATTGTTCTAAGTTAACAAGTGAGACAGTGCACTACAGGACATCTGCACAGACCTTATTTCCATTGAAAACATTTAAAGTAAATTTCTTTTACTTTAATTTATATGTCCATTTACTTTAAGTTTACAATGTAAATAAGGAAGTACCCCCATTTGGATTAAATAAAAAAATACTAGAAAATTAAAATCCAACTAAATTAAAATGTAGAAATTCAGTTTTAGTACAAATTTGGATTTCCGACAGTTTTGGTAAAAATGAATCCGCATGTAGACCAATGTAGACTTGGTCAAAAATTCTGATAAAATCAGTTTAGGCTAGTTTAAGTATAAGGAGTTATTACCGGAAAAAATTATTTTGAAATAATCATTATTTCAAAAATCCATTTTTCACACTTAGCCAAAAACACAGTTTTTCATAACGCGCATTTTGGGGTCCTCATGTCCGTTACCAACTCATGGTAATGAAGGCTTATAATGCCTTAATTGTTGACCAATATGAATTATATGATTGATGTGCATGGTCTTAGCATTTCTAGCGCAAGTGACGAGTTCTTTCAAAGCTTATGTAAGCTTGAACTAACTCATTCTTTAGCAATGACTTCATGTACAATTATATATGAATGAAGTGCATAGTCTATTGCTAATGGATATAGGAATATATGAATGATGATATGATATGCATGGTCCTATAGAGATGAGCTTCAAATGGATTCATAAATACTTTGACATTGAATCCTAAACACTCACCATCCTATCTACCATTTTCTTCAAGCTTTGTCCATGATCTTTAGGCTTTTAGGTAGACTCGCTTTCTTCCTTTCTTTGAGTTGTTTTCTTGCTCGTTATAGTCTAAGCTATCTTTGGATGGAATTTGCATTTGGTTCTTTGCAACTTCATGTCTTCTTTGTATCCATTGCTTTCTTTGATGTGATCTTGAATAATGGAATACTTGGAATGATCTTTCGTGCTTCATTGAGGTCATCCTTTGAATTTGAATAATCTATAACATTCAATGTAAACATTAGTCCTTAAACACCATTAATGGTTTGTTATCATCAAAACCTCTAGATTGTCCTTGGATGGAATCCTTAAGGTCAATAATCTCCCCCTTTTTGATGATGACAAAACATTGATGTATTCATAAGCAAGTGGAGTAGCATTTGAAAAATGCTCCCCCTATCAAAGTGCATTCAGTGAATATAATGTTATAAAATTGCATGCTTGTACATTCTTCAAGAATTTTAGACATAAACATGCATTTAAGATCATTTTACTTTTCAAGAGATTTCTACAAATCTCCCCCTATCAACATGCTTTCATTAAAAGATATATATCATTCATTTGACATGTAAGCACAATGAGATAATGATATATATATAACATCAAGCATTTGATTCACATCACACATATTTCTCCCCCTCTGTCATCTCAAAAAGGTGGGAGGCCTAGACAACTTCATTTAACATTTATCATTAAGCATAGTGAAGTGATGGCATTAAGAAATGGCAATATAGTGGTAATGACTATAATATGCTTTGGAGTGGAACATATAAGCAATTATATCATAGGATACCAATTTCTTTGATAGCATGAGTTCAATAGATCATAAAGGTTCATGGCATAAACAAAAGTATATATAAGGCATAAACCAAATGATAAAATATAGACTCAATTAGGCAAAAGTATACAAAAGTATACATAGTGAAGAATAACAAGAAAAATGAAGCATGGATTAAAATGAGCCAAAAGGCAAAAACCTTTGTAGAGGAAAATCTAAGTTAAGTGAGTTTCAATCCTAATGTATTTTTCCCATTTGATAATTTCAAGAATGAGGAAAAATTTCATCAAAATTATGAAAGCTTATGAGTGTGAGTATGAGGATCAACAAGTCATTTTCTAGCATGCTTGATAATTTCCAAGATAATTCAATTAAGCATAACAAGTCATGCAATGAACATTTATAAGAGAATATTAATAATCTCCCCCTATGAGTGTGCTTCCATTTATATCATATATCAAGTATTGGAGATATGCTAGATAATGTAATAAAACAAAGATATATGAAATGAGCCATTGATGCCAAGGATCTTCTTTTAATAAACATATGATTGAATGATCAAAATCACATGTGGCATGTAAAGCATAAGGCATATGCAAGTAATGCCACTACTCAAGTTATGTGCAATAAATTTCCAATTATGCAAAAGCATATTTTCTTGGACATGTATGATTAGAAATAATTGGCTACATAATTGTCCATGTGAATGAGCTCAATATTTCTCTTTGCACATATTTCTTTAAGGAATGAAGTCAAGAGATCTCATGAAGTGTATAGAATGAGGCATTGAAACTAAAATATCTTCTTTAAGAGATGTGGTGAGAGGTTGGCTACATGACTCTTCATGTGGATGAACTTAATAGCTCTTTTAGACACATTCTTTAAGGAATTGATCAAGAAATATCATATAAAGTTCTAGAATGCTAGAAATGGATATATAAAATAAATTAGCACTTGTGATATCTCATTAGTCATTTAGGCTAGCACAAAATGTTCTTTGAATGATATATTCCAAGACTAAAGTGTCAAATAGATATATGAAATTTGATTTTCATGACACGTGAGGTGTTTCACCCCTTAGAAGAATTCAAGTTCACTCATCATGCTAATTTCAATTCATTTTGCATGCTAATGGGAAGCTTCTTTACACAAATCATAAATGTTGATTTAAGGATAGTATATAAGTGTAATCAACATATTTTTATTAATGGTTTTGCAAACACAATGAGAGAGATACATATAAACTTTGTCAAAAACCATTACTCATGAGAAAATCACTTGTGCCTTTCAAGATGAGTTCTAGGAGCTTACTTTATAAGTGCAAAAGGCAATCGATAATTTTAAACATGTTGTTCAAAATTTTTGCATTTCAAGTCTGGGTGATTTTTCTTCAGAAGACTTTTTAGATATGAAGCCAATAAGTCATACATTTGATAAAAATCATTTCATGCAAAAACATGTAACATTTTTATTGCTTTAATTCAAAGTCATATGTACACAAAAACATATATACAAGGCATTTTATTGATTGAACTCTTGAGAACACATTCTAGCTTAATAACCAATAATGATCCACAATGCATATTATGATATAGACTTTAAAACCCTTCAAGTAGTTATGTTGCACACACATCGGTCGACCGATTCTTTTGGCCCTTCTATTTCGGTTGTCCGAAATAACTAGAGGTTTGGTTTTCATGAATTCATTTCGGTAGGCCGAAATAAATTGGAGTTCTATTTCGGTAGGCCGAAATAACTTGGAGCTTAGTTCCAAAACTCTCTGTTTATATTGGTCGACTGTTTCAAGTGGTTATTCCATTTTGGTCGACCGAAGTTATGTTTCGGTAGACCGGTTTGTGCAGGAATTGCAAAACCAGTAAATATCTTCATTAAAATAGGACTTGACTTTCCAGATTTGATCCAATTATTTTCAAGTTCAAATAGTTTCATTTTATGTGCTAGTGATACCAAGAATGCAGATGAATCATTTTAAGAACACAGAGGCACATGAATGACTTTCTAGATATAGCTACTTTAAAACAAATCTAAATGAAGCAACTTTGGATTTTCCTTGATGTCATGCAATTTCGAAATGCCTTTCACAAATGTAGTCTTCATTAACAATAAATGCATGCTAGCATGGTCAAGTCACATAATCCAAGATAAGCTACTTTAACATAGACATTTTTACAGCAAGTAGCATTCATGTTAAGATCACCGATCACATTGATTATGCTATAAAAATAATCATGTATTCCTTTTGTCTAGCACAATTAAGTCATGTTCAAGCTTATCAACTAAAGGCACATTTGTGATGAAGGAAAGGGATATTTACCGAAGTAATTGATTGCACTAGCTTTGGCATGGTTTTTCAATATATTGCACCCTTCATCCTTTTGATGTTAAGAAGAATTCATGACTTGATTTCTCTTCAAGTGCTTTCGCCATCCGTATTTATGTATCCACTTGTTCTTAAGTGAAATGGATTTTGTATCTACAAAGCATACTCAAGTGGTGGTCTTTGGTACCCCATTCTTTTAGGGTCCTTGTGAGTTAGCACACAATGATAAGGTTCCATTTGGAAACCAATTCAATATAAAGCATAAACGTGGTACTCACCTTAATTAACATGCTTCAAATTAAATTATCAATTTAAGTGTCTCTAGCATGCTAATTCATTTGTCAATCAAATAAGTGGATATGCTTATGATTACATTTAACTCGATGAATCCATATTAAATGAATAATAATTGAGTGGAAGGCATAATTTCATATATGGATCATAAAGTGATTCTATGTGGATTATCCATGATGAAATTCAAGAATTGATAAAGAGGAACATGATTCTTCCTAAGTAGGTAAACATGAATAAAGTTCTCATTTTAGAAATCCTTAAGGATTCAACAATTAGAAGGAAGATGCATTTCTTTCCAAATCAAAATTTCATTTTCAAAGAGTGTTTGCTCATTAGAAGGTTAGTTCCTTCTCAAAACTTACACTTTTTAGGGAAATTTTCTCTCCTTCTAAGTGTAGTTCTTTAAATGCAATTTCAAATAATTCATTTAAATATAATGCATGTAAAAGATAATGTTTCAATCAAAGAAAAGTATGCACTAAAAAATTTTCATATTTGAGTACTTGAATCAAAATAATACAATAATTCCACAATCTATAGATATAGTCAATCATCATCTTTTGGGAATTAAGGTTTTCTATGATCTAGAGCATTTCATTTAAGCATACTTCATACATAATGATCTAAGACATGAAGATACATTTCATATAGCTTTTTATTTGAGATCAGAAATATATCAAGGAAGTAAATGATAAAACAATTTATAGCATGGAAAGATCCTTTAGAGTTTTATTGATTACCTTGACCTTGGAGTTGCTTAAGGTGTAATGCTTCCTTTGTAATCCTTTAATGAAGAGGATGCTATCAAGCAATCCTACAAGACAAATTCAAGTATTCTTCTTTTGGTACCTAAATTTTCTTGGGTCCGTAAGAGTTAGATAATGGAACATAAGTTCCTTTTGGAACCCAAATCTTCTTTGTTCTAGCCTTCTTTCTAAAAGGACAACTATAAATTTTATGTCCCAACTTTTTACAATAATTGCATGTAAAAGATTTCCTCACAAACGAATGTTTTCCTTTTGTGAACTTTGCTAAAGTATCATTTTGATCATTAATGATTTTCTTCAAAGACTCATTTTCGGACATAAGATCAATTGATGATGATTCTTTAGAAAATACACATTCATTTTCCTTTTTCAAGGACTCATTCTCAATTTGAATCTTTTCAAGTTTTTGCACTAGATCATGATTTTCCTTTTTAAGAGATGTGCACTTCAAAACTATTTTTCCTAGCACATGATGCAATTCTTTAAAAGAGTCAAGTAATTCATTGTGTGCATCAACTAGTTCATTATAGGAAACATCTTCATCACATAATGGATCATGGTGAGAGTTTACCTCATTTTTGTCGGCCATGAGACAAAGAGTAACATCTTCATGATAATCAACCATATCTTTGATGTCACTTGCTTCTTTGCTAGAACCTTGGAGAGTTTTACTCTTCTTTTGAATTGCTTCATTTTCTTCACTATAAAAAGATAAGTAAGTTATAGCAAGATCATTCACATGATTAGTAATGTTAGAAGAAGTAAAATGCCTCTCACTAATCGATTCATTTTCATTTATGCTAGAAGATACATTTTTACCAATAAGCATATGCATATTTGAATCCTTACTATAAATTGATCCAACATAGGCTAATTCAAGTGAGTTCCAAATTTCTTTAGCCGTTTTACAAAAGATTATCTTGTTGAACTCATTTTTGCTCAATGCACAATAAAGATAGCATATGGCTAAAACATTACATTCAATTAATCTATGATCATTTTCAGCCCATTCCCCTTTTAATTTAGGAATTTCATTTCCTTCAATAACTTTAGTTGGGATATGATCACCATTCTCTATAACTTTCCATACATCAATATCAATACTCTCTAGAAATACCCTCATTTTAATTTTCCAATAAATATAATCATTTCCATCAAAACAAGGAGGCATATAAATCGATTGTCCTACTAATTGCGTGATACAACCATTGTTGGCCATGATCGTACTCTAAGATGGTTAAGTCCTTTTAATTAGAGTTAGGCTCGATACCAATTGTTGCCCAAGTATAGACTCTAGGGGGGGTGAATAGAGTCTTTGGCAAACAATGGCCAATTTTCGGATATGCAAATTCTATTAAACCCTTCTAACAATTATGCAATTATCAAGATATAAACATGAACAATTAATAGCATAAATATAAAGGAGATAAGGGAAGAGAGATTGCAAACATTCACACG
Source organism: Cornus florida (assembly GCF_030987335.1). Lineage (NCBI taxonomy): Eukaryota > Viridiplantae > Streptophyta > Magnoliopsida > Cornales > Cornaceae > Cornus > Cornus florida. The sequence goes on along the minus strand of NW_026775571.1, from coordinate 15,954,504 downwards.
ACGATTTTAGCGAGGTTCGGAAACTCCTACTCCTCGGCTCAAGACCCCTCTTGAGACTTCCCAATCCACTATGGCTTCTCCTTACAAGTGGAGAGCAAACCTTTACATGAAGCAACACCTTACTTCACCTTGCTAAGAGACAACCTCTCTTAGTCTTCTTTTGGGTCACACCAACCCTTACAAATTGAAGCTAGCTTGCTTCTTCTTTCTTAGGCCACACCAGCCCTTACAAATTGAAGATCAAATTTATTGCATACAAGTATATCTCTCAAAGATTGATATGCAAATCAAAGCTCACAACTTTTAGCTCACTCTAGAGTATATATGAATATATTAAAGCTCAATACTCTATGAATGATATGGGATGAGAAAGTATGATATAAAATAAAAAATAAAAGCTCTTTGGATGCTATATAATGTTTGTCAATGGTAGCAACACTTAATCCAGAAGTCCCCTTGCTCTATTTATAGAATTTCAGCATCTAATTCAAAAATAGAGCTGTTGTGCACTCGGTTCAAGGCAAAATAGCCGTTCATATTCGAATCTGCACAGGTTCAGTCGACCGAAATGAAACACCCTTGTGTTTTGGTCGTCCGAAATGACTTAAGATTGGATATCATCCTCTCAGTATCTCTGTTTCGGTAGACCGAAGTGAAACCCTTACTTGTTTCAGTCGACCGAAATGATTTATGGATTTGAAAATCACTCTCAATACTTTTACTTCGGTAGACCGAAGTGAAACCCTTCTCTGTTTCGGTAGACCGAAATGGTTCAGGTTGGCCATGGTTCCTTATTTCGGTAGACCGAAATAGAATGGTCCTGAATTTCGATAGACCGAAATAGAGCTGCTGCCTCATGAATTGTTCTAAGTTAACAGGTGAGACAGTGCACTACAAGACATCTGCACAAACCTTATTTCCATTGAAAACATTTAATTTAATTTAATTTATTACTTTAATTTATATGTCTTTTACTTTAATTTATATGTCCATTTACTTTAAGTTTACAATGTAAAGAAGGAAGTACCCCCATTTAGATTCAATAAAAAATACTAGAAAATTGAAATCCAACTAAATCAAAATGTAGAAATTCAGTTTTAGTACAAATTTGGATTTCCGAAAGTTTTGGTAAAAATGAATCCGTATGTAGACCAATGTAACTTGGTCAAAAATTTTGATAAAATCAGTTTAGGCTAGTTTAAGTATAAGGAGTTATTACAGGGAAAAATTATTTTGAAATAATCATTATTTCAAAAATCCATTTTTCACACTTAGCCAAAAACACAGTTTTTCATAACGCGCATTTTGGGGTCCTAATGTCCGTTACCAACTCATGGTAATGAAGGCTCTCATGCCTTAATTGTTGACCAATATGAATTATATAATTGATGTGCATGGTCTTAGCATTTCTAGCACAAGTGACGAGCTTGAACTAACTCATTCTTTAGCAATGACTTCATATACAATTATATATGAATGAAGTGCATAGTCTATTGCTAATGGATATAGGAGCATATGAATGATGATATGATATGCATGGTCCTATAGAGATGAGTTTCAAATGGATTCATAAATACTTTGATATTGAATCCTAAACACTCACCATTCTATCTACCATTTTCTTCAAGCTTTGTCCATGATCTTTAAGCTTTTAGGTAGACTCTCTTTCTTCCTTTCTTTGAGTTGCTTTCTTGCTCATTATAGTCCAAGCTATCTTTGGATGGACTTTGCATTTGGTTCTTTGCAACTTCATGTCTTCTTTGTATCCATTACTTTCTTTGATGTGATCTTGAATAATGGAATACTTGGAATGATCTTTCGTGCTTCATTGAGGTCATCCTTTGAATGTGAATAATCTATAACACTCAATGTAAACCTTAGTCCTTAAACACCATTAATGGTTTGTTATCATCAAAACCTCTAGATTTTCCTTGGATGGAATCCTTAAGGTCAACATAGACCATCTAGGTCGAGCTTTGCCCCAACAAACCTTAAGCCAGTCCACCTTTGGATGATTTATTCTGCATATTTTCCTAGCTGATTTAAAAGAACAAGGACCTCCATCCCAAGTAATTCTATCTTCTCTATCAGGAATATTCAAAGTTTGAACATAGTCTTTGATTGGCCTGAACATGTTGTCTTGTAAAAGCTCCAAATTCCATTCTCCATTGTTCATAAGATTAAATAAAGGAGTATTCCAAGAAAAACCCAGCCTTCTAATAATTCTATAACCAAATCTCTGTAACAAGGTTTGACCTTCACACCAAGGATCTGTCAAAAGATTAAAACTTTGCCCAGTACCAATAAAAAAGTTGATATTGAGATGTATGAAACCAAATATCAAATTCTTCCAAAGAATAGAATGAGAAAAATTTGGGATTGCATTCCAATATGTAGAAGTAGAGGAGTACTTATTTTTTAACCATGGAACCCAAATTATGTCTGAACTTTTGTGACGACCCTAGTTTTTCAAGCCAGTGTGTCCTATTATGAACCGAAGTTTGACTCGATAACGAATCTAAATGCGGAAGCGAAAACATAAACCAAGTCTCTAGAGATGCAATGCATCTCTAAGATGCCAAAGTGACCTTCCACGTGGCTACGGAACTCAACGAGAACAACGCGGATGAAAAATATCAGAAAAAGACTAAATAAGCCCTTTAGGGCAAAATGATCTTTTTACATGGAAACAACGTCTCTGGAAATGTACATCATTCCTAAGACACAAGCGTGACTTCCCATGAAGTCACGGAACCCAAAAGAAAGCAAAGTGGAAGAAATTTAAAAAGAGAAACTGGACAAGTTTAGCCCTAAGGGCAAAATAGTAATTTCTAGCAAGATTTGGGTGCTACCGAGCACGCCATTGAATAAACGACGAAAAATTAATTAAGTTAGACTAAAAAATTACTTAATTTGAAGTCCAGATGAAGAAGATAAACTAAAAACAAAATCGGAGTCAATGTGGCCAAGAAAGGGGGTACCAAGGCACCCTATACGCGCGCGGAGGCCCACTGCGCGCACGCGAGGAGGTGCGCAGTGCGCGTGGCTGAAGTGTGCAGGTGACACCTGCTTGACAGCAGGTGCTGACAGTAACTTTTTTTCAAATTTTGCTAGAACAGAGAGCTTTTTGGACCATTAAATGATTTTTTTTTTTTTTTTTTTTTTTTTGTAAAAACATAAAGAAGAAACCCCCTTTAAAATCAAGTTTTCTACCCGACCATCTCAAAAGAAAATTTTTAAATGTGATGTGAAATGCCCAGAATGCCCCTGGATCAGTTTAGGTTAAAAACGATGAAAATACAACTTTGCACCAAGTGTTCATTTGACCCTAAATGGTGTTGTATGCTAAAACAATCATGCATGCAAATGTAAATAGTGATTTTAAGTGTGCATGAATGACCCATGGGTCCCATACAAGCCCGATGTAAAATTTGACATATCAAAGCTCAAAAATGCCTAAAATGGACTTTTAAATGAAAATTTGAAACTTAAAATTATAAAATGATTTCAAAAGACCGTTTGACTCTTGGCCACACTTCATACATAAATAAAGGGACCCTAAAAATGTGCCTTAGCACATTTCCCACAGCCCATGCAAATGTAATTAAGCTAAAGCATGTTATTTTTCCATTTTTCAATAAAATCACTTGGAAATAAAAGTACTTATAATATAAAATAAAAGTACTTGGCCTATGGCCTCATTACATACATTTCAAATACATCCAAAAAAGTGCATTTACGTACACATTACATATTTAGAACCACATATACAAGTTTTGACATTTTAAATCAAAAATAGCATTTCATGCTAACAATTGCATGAATTAAATACTTCAAGTCTACGAAACATCCAAGGCATAGTAAGAATTTCAAATCATGATTTCATGTACCTGAAACAAGTCGCATTCAGCGGGGTAAGTAACTTGTATTACTCGTAGGGAATGAGTATGCATAGACCTAATGTTTTACATTATTATCACATTAATGTGAAACAATATATAAGGTTCATGCAACCTAACGTCTATGTTAAAAGTGAGACTCGGGGATCATCCTAAGCTACTTTAAAACATTCCTAACATAAACCACAATATTTATGCAAGTAAACAACATAGGAGCATATGATGTAACGCAACAAGACATAAGTATTCAAAGTATCAACTTGGAACCTAAAATGCGAAAACAACTAAAACGGTTCATGCCACCTAACGTCTATGTTCTAAATGAGTCTAAGGAATCATCCTAGGCTATATTAGAATGATTAAAACACAAATTACAATTTTAATGCAATTTAACTAACATTGGAACTTCCAATATAATGCAACAAAATATAGATTGTCAAAGTCATCCATTTGAAACCTAAAGTGCATAAACAATTAAATATTACAATTTAGTAAAAGTAGAACTTCTAATACAACGTATCGAGACATAGATTATCAAAGTTAACAACTTGAAATCTAAAATGCGAAAACAACAAGTTATAACAATTTAGTGCTATTAACTTGTAATGAAAAACGAAATCAACAAGTGTTGATGCTACCTAACGTCTATGTTGTAAGGTATACTAAGATATCATTTCGAACTACACTAGCAATTGAAATGAAAAGCAAGGCATGCAAGTATACTAAGCACATATATACTATACCAAATTGAAATAATCAAACACCACATCACAAGTTATAAATAATATATAACTAACAACTTGGAATTGAATGTGAAATCAAGAAGTAGCCGAAAGACAAGGACATACGGTCTCAATGACCAAGCAAGTGATCTCGAGTTACTAGCCCTCAAGGTGCTACCTAGTGTGCACTAAATCCAGAATAAAATCAAGATGTTGGTGTTTTTGGTTTACTAGCCCTTAGGGTACCACCCTGTGCGCACTATATGTTGTAGGGGGAGCTCTCATCCCCCGTACTAGATCCATGCCCTAACTGTAACATGTTCTAATGTCCGCACGTGCTTTCCTAAAATTAACAAGTTGTGCATCAAGGCATATTACATATACTTAATACACTTAGTCAACTACCATGCCCAAACAAGTCATGTAAAACACACAATATATGTCATATGTCTTCAAACTACAATGGCATACGACATATCAAATATATAATGTGTATATAAACAAGTTAAATTATAACTTTAACTCATAGAATACTATAATGTAATCATATAACAAGTTCCAAATTTATAAATTAAGTAAGAAAACAACATCAATACCTAATTACCTCAATGGAGCATATAAATGGAATTTAATTAAATCAAATGATTAAATTCCCAAGATTATAAAGTAACTCCAAAAATTCTAAAAATAATATAAGTTAAAGGTCATGGCAACGCCTATTTTAATATCAAGTCACAAGCTAATTCTACCTTAGTTACAACTAGGTAAACTAAACTTTATACAAGAAAATAATTAAATAAAAGTTTCAAAACCTATTCAAATATTCTCAATTTAATATATGTGATAGAACATACCAAGCACATCAACAATATCAAGTTAAAAATTCAATTACGTGAATAGAACCCTTGAAATAAAATTTCTCTAGATTTAAAACAACTCCAAATATTCCCAAATTTATATATGTTAAAGAACATACCAAGGGCTAATTTAATATCACATTATAAGTTGATTCCATGCTAGCTACAACCATTTGAATTAAATTTTCATACAAGAGAAAAATTAAATAAAAGTTTCAATACTTATTCAAATATTCCCAATTTAATATATGTTAATGAACATATCAAGGCTTAATTTAATAGAATGCCACAATTTAATTCCAAACTATATACAACCATGTGAATTAAATCTTATGCAAAGAAAATAATTAAATTAAATTATAGATTATAAGCAAAGGTATGCATACAAGTTGTATAAGTATTAAAAACATACAATTCATCAAGAATTGAATCCTATAACATCCCCTACCTTCATTTGAGATGAAAAACTCAAAAGCCACCTAAAGAAAACCGCTCTGAATTCAACGATACTTCGGGGTTATGTCGGGGACAACGAAGGAAGCAACTATCACCCTTTAGGCATCACCAAAATCCAAACTTGAACTCGAAATCTGAACTCAAAAATGGTCAAAACCGGATTCTAATAGAGGGGAAACGAAGATCTCGCCAAACCCGACAATAAAGTATTAATTATCGAGGCAAAAATCAAAGAGGAAAATGGTTGATTTGGGAAAAGAGGGTGGCAGCCATGGAAGAGCTGAAGAACCAAGTCTGCAGCAGTGGAGAAGAAGAGGAAATGAAATGATTTAATTTTTTAAACCCCCTATTTATAGAAAATCTCAAAAAGTGCCCCGAACGGGTCCCACTAGGTCCCAAAAAGTGAAATTTACGCAGACGTGCTTAAACGGCGAAACATTGTGAACGAAAAAGGACCAAAATGAGAAAAAATGAATAATAAAAGAAACAGTATCAAAAACTGAATCCCGAGTAAAGACATATGCCTCGAACAAGTTCAGCGGCAACTAGGGCCGAAAACCCAAAAACTGGGAAAAACGACCAGAAGGAAATTTTAAGAGTACACGACTTGATGAAAAGTGAAAATGAATCCCGTATGAGAATTCAGACTCAAAACGAGATATTTTGTAATAACTTTCGTTAATTACATAATGGCCCCTATAAAAAGGGATAACTGTAAAACTGACCCAAAATGAAAATATCTTCCAAAAGATATTTTCTTAAAAACCCCTTATCAAAATATCTCCAAAATATATTTATGAAAAACACCCCAAGAAACAAAAATGTTTCTGAAGAATCCTTTCATCCACACCACTACGGGAAAAAGAAACAACCAGCGAGCTTTTCTCAAAAGTAAAGCTATGTGTTTCGAGGAAATCAACTGAAATGAAAACTCATGAAGTCAAAAATCAACTTCAAATACAAAAAGTGAGGTTATGCCAAAAAAGTGACAAACTGGGAAAAGGACGAAAAGTGATAGTGTTAAAAAAAATATATATGGAAATGACGCAGTCCTCACAATGAAGTTGTCAATCCAAAGGAAGGAGTTTCGAAAATCATTCCCGAGCACTCGAGATGCCACCAAGTGACGAGAAACCGAACTTGGAAAAGAAAAATCAACAAAAAAATATATATATATCCGTAAAATTTGAGAAAAAGAAAAGGAAAGAAAATGACCAAGTCATTACAACTTTGCAAGTAATTCCAAGTCAAAACACACTAGGAAGTTTTCTGCAAATCAATCAATTTTCTAATACCCATCCCTCCCTCCTTTTTAGGCCTACATATCAAATCTCAACTCATAAGATGTAATTTCTTCAAATTCTCTCTGCTGCCCAAAGAAAATCTCTACACAGCTTTTGAATATGATTTAGAACATCAACAGGCAATGGAAGAAATACATTGCACCAGTATAAACAAATAGGGGTAGTAATTGTCTTGATAAGCTCTGCCTTCCCTGTAACTGACAGCAAGTTATTACACCAAACAATGAGCTTTTTTAAAATTTTGTCCATAAGCACAGTACAACGATCTTTCTTTAAACTTGTGGAGCACAAAGGTATACCTAAATATTTCAAAGGAAACATCTCTTCTTTGCATTGCAGCAGATTAAGTATAGCTCTTCTTCTTATATCAGCCTTAGAAAATATAACACTGGTCTTCTGATAATTGATCTGCAAACTAGAAGCCTCACTAAAAATTTTAAATATACCTTGCTGGGATCTAGCATTTGATATAGAGGCTTTGCATGTAATCAACAGATCATCTGCAAAGAAAGTATGACATGTGGTAGAGCCAGCTTTCAAGCAGTATTTGATAGTTTGATCCTTCCATTAGCAACTTCAGTGTTAATAAATTGAGTAAGTTGATTTGTCACCGGAGTGAAAAGGAGAGGAGAAAGAGGGCATCCTTGACGCAGCCCCTTTGTAGGTTGAATGAATCCTACAAGAGAAGTGAAGGAACGAGAAGAAATTTCTAGAAAGAGAAACTTAGAGAGGAGGGATTGATGAAAGACATTTTTAGAGAGATGATCGTGCGTGAGAGAATTTTAGAGAAAGAAAAATGAGTTAAGTGCAATATAGAACAGATGTGTACTGTGTGTTTATTATGTGATGGGTAAAATATGGGTTGTATCCATATTCAACCCATCTTGACCCTCAAATTAAGTAGTTAAAATGAGTTGTAACCAATTTTACCACCCCTACAAATAGTGTATATAGTCCAATTAAGTTTGCAAACGATAGCCTAACGACAGTTTGCAGTTAAGGACTAAAAAGACTTGTATGCAATGAAAGAAATTTCTCTCCCCCCTACTACTGCTACTATATATCTCAAACCTTAAATTCCTCCTCAAATCACCATAACCCTAACTTCAATTTCATCAAATATACATAATCGAATCAATGGAAAATTCTTGGGGGTTCATATCATGCAAGAAGCTGGATGAAAATTTCATCATTCCAAAGCACCGTCTCTCTGTTTCTCTTAAAATATGTTTTGATTTTGATCTAGATAGCTCTTCATAATATGCTGTAGAGATTTTTAAAGCCCTTAAATGGTCTTTTAACACATTTGTTCTAGATTAATGCCTTAAAATATGAAGTAATGGTATAACAATAAAGTATATGTTAAAATCTATAACAAATGTGATCAAACACGACTTAAGTGAACTAAAAATCACAACACGCAGGCATGTGATTTTCAACACAGTTAAAACACTATTGTAGAGTTATGTGGTTTAGTGGTATTCACTCTGAAATGTAGAGATTCCAACTTTCTCAAATGTGATAATTTTTTTGTCAGCAAAAGAAATATAAATAGGCTCCTAAAATATTTTTTTCACAAAATATTTTAATTTTTTAGGTAAAATATTTTTTTTATTTGCACTTTTGATATTTGGCAAAGATCTAGATCGAAGTCAAGTTCATTGGGGGACGTATAAAATAACTTACCAAAAATTAATGGATAAATTACTTTTATAAAATTTTAATATATTTTTCCTTCATAAATATTTTACAACAATCAAATACTAAAAAATAAAAAAATATTTTTTAAAAAATATTTTACATCCAAACAAACGGAGATAATGTAAAATTTTTGTAGCAAGGAGAATTGAAGCTGCAACATTGTATTACAGACTACAAGGTGCTCAGTTTTTTTAATTCAAGTACTACAGTGATGATCCCATATATTCACAAACAGAATTCCAAAATGAAATCACTTGAAGGAAGATCCTATTCCATCATTGCTACAAATCTTTTCCAACAAGTTTTTTTAACTAAACAAGCCGCATTCAAAATGTTCAAGCTATAATCCAAGACATCTAACTTATTTAAAATACGATACACAAGACGAAATAACCATCCAATATACGCGGCGTGGTTAAATGACATCCAGAAATTATAGTCACGCAGTTTGATTTGGTTTTTACGAGTGTTTAATCCTCATAATCTCATGCCTGCAACTACAACTGACAACTGACAGGAGAAGGTACTTCCTTCTCTTCTTTTCCAACATCCCCTCTACCACCACCGGAATGAAATAAAACCCTTTATGTGGCATCTCATTGTATGAGGAGCTTCGAGTCACATGCCACTATCTTCACCCGACCAACGTTCTCCTGGCTTTCCTCGTTCTTAAATACAGCATCTTGTAAGATGAAGGTCCAAACGTTGTCGCAGAATCTGTATGTGTGCAGATGTCCCTGTAGGAGGGGAGAAAAAACTCAGTTTAAGATCAATATGGTCCCAGATATTAAGGAATACAAAAGCAGACTAGGGATGTGGAAGAAATCAGGTAATAGAATAACTCAAATATGACAGGTAGCGGATAACTGCATGCATGGAACTACTACAAACAAAGAACAGCTGAGAATCCTAATCAGTCAGAGCAATTTTCAAGGCACACGTACTCATATTGTCTCAAGCTCTCAAGTAATTCAATCACAGAAGTGAAATTGCAAACTGATGAGATTTTACAATCCTATTACAATAACTGAGATGAAAAACTCCGACTTAAAGATTATGCAAAGATGCATGTCAACACATGATGGTAATTGAAGTCTATCGGATTTATTGAGGCAACCATCGGAGGAAAAATGGTATTTTAATTTCCAATGAAGTAATAAATTTGTATGTATACAGACACATATGACGATAGTGGTGATTAAAGACATTACACTCCTATTGCAAAAACTATGAGAAATTCCAGGTTACAAATTCCACAAAAATATATGCCGTGGCATAATGATAATTTAAGGTCTTACTCTACCATTTATTGAGGCAACATGACATTGTAAGTTCCAATGAGGCATTATAGTGTTAAGTGCCAAGAGAGTGCAATTTTTATTTTTTGTTTCAGTTTTTTTTTTTTTTAAAGTTAGTGTTAAGATAGTTGCCTCTGGTCCAAGGGTAGAATGGTAATCTTAAAAGACAAGGGTACAAAGGTAATTTGATATACAAATATGCACTCACCAAATTAGGGTTTATTAATACATGTTTTGATTTAGAAAATTCCTTTTTGATATGCATTACAAGGTGTTGGAACTTCTTTATTGCTGTGTTTGGGAGCATGGAATCGGTGTCTTGGATTTGGGATTGAAGGAAGTTTAGTTCAAAATTGTACTAAATTTTCTCCAATTCTAAATCCAAGGCGCCGATTTGGTGCCGCCAAGCATAGCATATTTGAATTTTCAAAGTATAGCTGCGCATTGTGCTTCAGCGGATCGACATATCAAGAAGGCTACTGAATGTATGTAGATCCATCGAATGGAAACTCAATCAATTGAACCATTCAAAGTAGAAGTTTCATTCGTGAATAAAATACTATAACCTTAATCTCTCCACTATATTTTGTCTATGAATACCACATTACTGCAGAAAATTCAGACGCACAAAGTATACAATAAATAGAAATAAAATACAGAGAAATATATTGTTTGAGGTTATTTTTTAGCGCATAAAATTTTGTTTTTCATCATCAATCATTCAGCATATAGAGTGTGGAGTTTTATGCACGTGTTGACGATCTATTATTGCGGATCTCAATTAGAGTTCAACACGATCAACCTATTCGTCTGAAATTGGTTTGGTCGACTAGTCTGGAGATCAAAGAGCTAATGAAGAAGCAGATTGTGGGCGGAATCTGTTGACAGAGCAGATGCCTGGGGGCAGTGTGAGTTTGGTGAATTAGTCCGTGTCAAGAGAGGTAACTAGAAATTTTGGGGATTTGAACTGTTAACCTAGTGTAATAACTTCATATAGTGGATTTAATATGAGTGGACATGGTTCCGGGGTTTTTCCCTTCCCAGTTTTCATGTAAAAATCTTGGTATCTATTGTGCATGCTTTTTTATTGATTTACTTAACATATGATTGATGTGATCTGTTTATGCATGACTGGTTCGCATACTTTCAGTTTATTGTTTTGATTTAAGTTTAAGTTATTGATCAAATAGTTTAATTTTTCAAAAGTGATTTACGTAATATATGATTGATGTGATCTGTTCATGCATGACTGATTCACATATTTTCAGTTTATTGTTTTGATTTAAGTTTCAGTTATTGGTCAAATAGTTTAATTTTTTAAAAGTAGTTAGTACACAAATCATGTCCCCCCTTTAGGTTTAGATCAAGGACCGTGTGCCAACTCTCTATTAGAGCATAGAGTTTCAGTCCTTGTACTCTCCTAGAAACAATGTGTGTCGATCAATCGCCAATCCACTGAACAGAAGAAAACTAGAGTTGAGATCCAGACAACCTTGATCAATGTCTACATCTATTGAAATGGATTCCAAAAGGTTTTTTTTTTTTTATCAATCAGAAGTTGGAAAGACAGGGCATTAGAATTCAGTAGGCCTCGATCGATACCTCTATTGATTGACTGGAACCCAGGAGGCTCAACCAATACCTTGACCTATCAAAACAACTGAAATTTGTTTCTTAATTTAAGGACCCCTTTCCTACCAACTTTCAACCTCCCATAAATATATATCTTCCACTCCTTACTAACTCTCTTTCATACCAACTTTGCGTCTTCAACACACTCTCTCCCTAAAACCATCCAAACCCTTTTTCTAGTTTCTTGTGCCCTATACTTTCAAATGGCTTTTGCAGTTTTGCTCTTTGGATACTTGCCTTGGTTGTGCCCATGGCCGGTAGGGAACTCAATTATATCCCAAGAGAGCTCAGACGAACAGAGAAGATACATCATCACAACCACATTTACAGTGATGGGAAAACCTATAACTGGATGCATCGGCGATGCAAAACAAAAACTACACTTGTTGTCCAAGGGGCTTGAATTGAGGAAAGAGACCGAATAACTGACCAAGAGGCTGCCATAGATAGTTGGACAAGTGTTAGAAACAATGACATTAGGGAAATAACAAACTTTCGAGATTCAAAGCTCAAAACAACACCGGTTGAAGCTTCAAAAGAAAATTCCCAATCTATAATTTGTGGGGAGGGGGACATGCATCCTGTGCAAGCCCAAATCAAAGGGAGTGTGGTTGAATTTGAAGATGAAGAGGAGGAAATATTGAAACCAATTTATGATTAGTTTAACTATTAAGAAGAGGATGTGGATGTTTGGTCAGTACAAGGGAAATCTCCAATAGTGTGACAAGTCATGAGAACATGCAAATATAGAGGAAGGTGTCTCAAAATTTTCCAAAACCGAATATATCATGGTGGAAATGTACGCTCAAGGTAAAGAAAAATACATATTTCCAAAAACCAAGTATCATGGTGGAAAGGTAAGCAACGCTATCCTTGATGGTGGTAGCAGTGAGTTATTCGTACAAAGGTTTATAGATAACTTGAGATTGCCAATCGAGATGCATCCTAATCTCTACAAAGTGGCATGGTCTCACAAAAAGGAAATGACGCACCTATTACTTCCCATTGTTTAGTCAAATTTACTATGGGTGATAATTAATATGATCAGGTTTGTCATGATGCCATACCTATAAAGCAGGGTCATATAAATTTGGGAGAATGTGGTGTATGATAAAGATATGGGCCACATGGCCTTAGAGTAACACATATTCAAAAGAAGTGTTAAGATACCTACTCATTCAAATGCGACTGATCGCACTTCGGGGACTAAAGTTAAACAAAGAGAACAGAAACAAGATAGGAAAGCAAGTATAACCTTCTAGAGCACATGTATACTCCCCAAGAATAATAAATGGGAATATCAAATTGATGTATCAAAATCTGCTGATGAAGGACTGGAACATAATAAATGAAAAAGAAGGGAGACATTAAAGCTATTCATATAAGGTGTATGCTACCCAAACTTATCTCAAAACAATAAAAAAAAAAAAAGGTTTTAACACCTCTTAAAAGTCCCAGAGTTTCATAGAAATATTGACATAGTTCATTCAAATAATATGTAGATGTTTGCTTGAATGTCTTCTTTAATATGTTAAATTTAATTTAATAATAACATACTGTGCAATTATTTTTTATTTGATCCCTTGCTGAAATCTTTTAGCAATTTATATACATTGTTGTATTTATGTTTTATAACCGTTACCAAACTAGATTTACCAAGGAAATCCAGGTTTTTAGTCTTTACTAATGAAGCTTTTTCTAATTATCAAATTATGGTAAGTTTGTTAACATTTAACAATTTTTTTGCAAATTATTAATGACAAATGATATTACTTACTATTCTCAACTATGCAATTACAATTTTGTTCATCATATTTAGTTATCGATTAAATGCATTGTCATATTTGGCTTTATGAATACTGAGAAAATCTTATTGAAACACAAACATGTTCAAAGAAAGAAAGTCCAAAGGTTGAGAAGTTATGCTCTCCCTGCAGCAAAATCCAGGCTTCACAACTAGAGTGGAATATCATATCATTAACAAGATTACTCTTAAGCCCCAGTTCTCAATTCTTCACTTAGACGACATGCTTGATATGCTGATTGGCTCTATTGCATTCTCAGGAGTAGAATTTGGGATGAGATGTTGCAATGATGGAAGACATGGTGCAAGTAGCTCATCATTAGGAGCATTAACTAGAATATTGGGATTTCGTGATTTACTCATAACATCAAACATAATGTGGTAGAACAATATTTCATTTAAACGATTTTTGATTGTTTACTATCTCGTTTCATCATCTCTCTTTTAAATGATGACAACTTTTCTTTTCCTTATTATTTTTTCCTTTTCTGTCAGGGAGAACTAGGGGTAGAATATTTTGAATTAGGCGTACCTAATATTATCTTAAGAGAATTTTGGTGTTACTGATATGTTGAATGAAATTTATCTGCTGGCTTCTGCTATCCTTTTGAAAAGATGGCACGTGTTACAGACCTTGGATGTTAGTGTAACAATGTCGTAATGGGATTGTATCGGACTGTAATGACTGCAGCATACACTAGTGGATTCCCATCTTAATCATGATCCGTAAAGGGTATGGGACCAGTTCTGACACATTATATAACATCATGCCTGACTTTGAAAACCATGGCTATGCTACACATGTCGGGTGGAATTTAGTACTGATATGGTAGCCCCATGCCTATATAACTGTCATGAGTCTGAAAATATAAAAGGAAAAGAAAAACATAACAAAAAAAAAGGTAAAATAAAAGATAGATAGTTGTACTAGCAAGCCAGGAGATCTATTATTAGATAAAAGAGGCTTAAACTCAGGAAAAAGAGAATCGGATGCATTAACCTTCTTTTCTTGATTTATATGGAAATTATATAAGATGGAAGTGTTACATAAGAAAATCAACTTACTCTTTTAAAGGTTGAGATGTAGCAGAAATAGAAACAGTCACTCGTTTTTTAGCTTGTAAAGCAGCTAACAAAACCTTATAACCCCAACTATTTAAGTCCTATTAATTCTCTAATCAAAATAGAAACAATGTTAATCAGAAGATGAATTAATTATGAACAATAATTTAACCTGGAGAGTAACCGTCCCTGGTCTATACCCTAATGGGATGAATTTGGGAGCAGTTAAATAAAATTGTCCCTGGTCTATACCCTAATGGGATGAATTTGGGAGCAGTTAAATAAAATAGGGGTATGTTTGGAAGTAGGTGCTGAACCGATTTTAGGTTTGGACAGAGTCAGGAATTAAAGAAACCTGTCCTGCTAAAATTTTGTTATACCTCGACCCAACCAGTCAAAGGCAAAGATGGATACTGAAAGAGTCCCAATCTCCTAGACAAACTTGGGAAATGGATACCCATCCCAAATCGGACTCTTGCAATCCCTATAAATAACATAGATAGCCGACCCCAAGTAATTGGGAAAAAGGCTTGATTGTTGTTGTTGTAGGAATAAAGATACAAAACATATTGATATAAAAATAACAGAACATGTATTAAAAAAGACATTAAAGAAACGTAACGGAATCTACATCTATACCAAAAAAGATGTAATCCCCTATAAATACAACTTATATAAATACTAAATATGTCCACCCACAAAACCTACTAAATGTTTGAAATTAGTTATTTAATTTTTACACTATGGAACCCAAATCCCACCACTACTTTATAAGTGAGGTGTGAATGGTTTGAATAAGGGACTTCCTTTTGGTCACAAAGGAGGCACCTAATAAAGATAAGTGTTTCATACAATAAACACACAAAAATAACAGAGAAGGTTACACGAGTTGCATAACTAAATGGCATAATACACTCATTATTTGTCAAACTTACTGTTTTGTAAATACAACAACAAACAAAGCCTTTACCAACTATTTGTTGCATAACATTTTTTTTTTTGTTGTTGATAAGATAGATTTGATTAACGGCACAAACAAAAAAGGGGGTGCGCACCCCAAATTACATTTTTAGACCGCCAACAAAATCTAACAATAAATCCAAAGAGCTACAATTACGCCTATTAACCCAAGCAAATAAAGAGAACTTGTTGCACAACTAAAAGGCTTATTAACAGAGGAAGTAGTACTACACGAGTTGCATAACTAAAAGACAAAGCCATTTCCAACTACTTGGGGTCGGCTTAATGAATCTTATTTTTTCATTCTGCTCTATTTAAGGCCATAGTTTTTTTTTATTATTATTATTTATTTTTGATCAGTAAAAGATTTCATAAAAAGGTGCAGGGAAGTGCTCTCAAAAGAATACGCAAGGCGCCAAAGGCGACAACTAAAGCTTTAAGCCATCCACAAAAGGTGTGTTGTGATTGGTTGTGGTGTGTAATGGTTAAGAAATGTAAGGAAAAGTAAAAGCAAAGAAATGAAAAGGTGTGTTGTGATTGGTTGTGGTGTGTTAGCACTTTAAATGTATTGTTGCTTCAAAGACGTCTGAAGTCGGCAACAGTGCTTATATATATATATATATCGAGTGATAACCTGAGTAAAATGTGGCATGAAGAAAGCTCAGTGTGATGAGCTGAGTAAAGAGAGAGTGAAGAATAGAGAGAAGAGAGAAAAATAGAGTAAGTTATTGAGGGCCAAGAGTGAGTGTATTGCTTTTAGAAGAAGGCGTGTCTTCTTCTAGTGGGTGACACCTCTTGGTAATCCGTTGAGGGTTGTAATCTTCTCTATTCTCTAATAAAAGTTAGTGTCTTGCTTCCATCTAAATTTTCTTTTGTTGCCATTGCATATTTGTTGTGTGTGATCTTGGGCAGATTAATTCCTAACAAGTACTCCCTGTGTCTCACGAAAAATGTCCCTTTTCGGAAATCTAACTTTTTAAAAGTGTAGTTTTTTATTTTTTTATTATAGTGATAGGAATGAATTTCCAAATACACCCTTCTATGATGGGTCCACGTGCTTTTACAACTTCAAGGTAAGGAGGGTAAATTAAAAATATTATTAAAAAAAGTACATTAGATTTTGAATTGGGACAATTATAATGGGACAGCTAAAAATGGAGAGGTGGACACTTTTGTGGGACGGAGGGAGTAAGTATCAAAGCTGATACAAAAAGGATTAATTCATAACAAATGAAATCTCATTTTAAATGTCTTGTTAGCTCATCCATAACTATGGCAAAATAAGTATGGGCTTAATGCTGACCCTTAATATAAGTACAGTAATTCACTTTTTTCTCCTACAGTCGTTCTAACTATAGTCACACAACCATTGTAAATGTCCTCTATTGTGTCAATAAATCCCTTTGTGACTCCTTTCTGTTTTGCAAATAGTGGTTAAAATAATTTTGTAAGCATCCAAATAAGGGCTCCACATGGGCAAAGCACACAAATATTGAAAAGCGTGTGATGTGCAACATCAATATGGAAAACTTTAGAGCTAAGCATAGCTTCTAACCAGGTTGAACAAGTGTAAATTTGAGTTCAATCCAATGGTTAATACTACCAACGGAGAAAAAGAATCAGATTGGTAATTTTCAATTGGCAACAATAAAAATCGAACCCCTGATACATCCCTCTTTTAAATGCCATCGCAATACTTTAACCAGCATGCTCAAAAGTTACTGTACTTTAACCACATGATCAAAGCTGATATGGATGCAACTAAAACCTAATCAAAAGTATGATAATCTTATGTAACAATAACATTACAGGTGGACAAATTGACACGTCTACAACCGTAACCCAAGGTTTTGATATAGAGTTAGGACAAGGTCCGTGATCTAAGGGGCGAATAGGTTAACTAATTTTTGAAATTTAACTGAATTAACAACTTTTCAAAAATTAAACTACCAAACTACTAGGCAATTCACTCAGTCCATCCGATACCTACACACATAAGCAATTAATATATCATGTAAAAGAAATAAATTAGAGGCACAATAGACTTGTCAAAAAAAGAGAAGTAGAAGTACAATAGACACATTTTTTTACACGAAAATCCCGAGACCTAATGTAAACATATAAATCCACTATAAGAAAGAGATATACACTAAGTTAGCAGTTCAAAACCCACTCAAGTTTTATGCACACAGTACGCTCCATCAACAAATCTGCTCCTCACAAGATCTGTTTCTTTACAAGTACTTTGACCTTTGGTCAAATCATCTAACCAATTATTCTATAAGATTTCTCCTTGATTGATATACAATCAATGTATGTGCAACAATTGTTGATGATCAATACCGTATATACATACTCACCAGATTAGATGAACGATGAAGATCAAATAAACTAAAAACTCTAGCAAAGGATTGCTAGAAAACACTATGTTTGCTCCAAGTACGCTTGAAGACAATATATGATGCATGCCAAGGTTTTTTGAACAAAGATATATTTATAGAGAAAATGAAGTCCTACAGCCTTTACGGTTGAGAGTTTTAATCAAAAAAGAAAATTTTGTTTCCATACGATTTGATCAAAAACCATAAAACCCTAATTGATGAATGAATGAACCCTAACCTGTGACTAGTGAATTCTGTTCCCAAGTGATAATAAAAATAGGCAAAACTTACTGAATGAACCATTACCTTAATGGACACCTTGCTCCTAACTTGGGTTTCCAGAGCTTCAGTCATCGACTGAAATCCATACAACAATTTAAACAATAAGAAAATAAATAAATCATATGACAAAATAATGCATATATAGAAAGAGAAATTTTTAATGCGATGTTTAAGGAGCTTTCGGTGTACCTTGTCGAACTGAACAAGAACTTGGATGGCGAGCTCAGGACTGAGAACTCCATTTGAAACCATCTCGTCCAAAGTTTCGGTCAGGCACATCCCGATCGTCGATCTACGGTATAACTCGAACGTTGCCATTCTTCTTCCTTATCAAGATCTGACAGGCTCATACGAATCAGAACTTAAATGGCACAAAATACAAATTAAATCAAACCAAAACCACCATGAATTTATAAATAGTGAACAAATTTAAAATAAATACACATACACATATATATGCATATAAATATATATACATACACAAATTAGTATGCAAGATATATTGCAATAAAACGTTGAATCACAACTATGAATTCTCAAGAAATTGTACGAATTTATAAACATATATGTATATGTATATATAGAGATTAATTCAAGTCGAAATACAATTGATGTTAGGAGAAGAAATAGTGACCAACATTATCTCGTGTTCTTGAGCTGGAGAGAGCAGAGCTGAAGAGAGGGAGAAAGATTGGGGGTTTTTATACCCTAATTTTTGTAGCTCTGCCGTTATATAGGCGTGCGTTAGAATATGGAAAAGATGAATGGACAGAATTGCCCTACATCTTTTCTGAAACTATTCCGCAGAGTTTTCAACTTATGCTTGCCTGCTAAATAATATCACGAGGGCACTGATGGAATTCAGTTGGGCCTGGGCCTGTTTAATTTTTTCTTTCCTTTTTAGCATAACAAACTCGAACCCTCAATCTCTTTTTTGTGAGAGAAGAGATCATTCTGATCCATTGGGCTATAACCCAATGCTGCCTGGGCCTAGTTTATGAAAACCTATTTACGAATTAGACTTGCGATTGTTTCATCATAACTTGGATGTTATAGATTCGAAATCAAAATAGTCTCTGCATTTACATCAGCTTTGATTCATGTGGTTAAATTATAGTGACTTTTGAGCAAGCTGGTTAAAGACAGGGCCGGCCCTGGGCCTAGGTCCTCTAATTTGAGTTCAAAAATTTGTATTACGAGGGTTTTAAATTTTTGGGCCTCACATTTGTTTAAGGCCTCAAAAAATATTGCGCTTTTTAGGGCCGGCCCTAGTTAAAGTATTGCGATGGCATTTAAAAGAGGGATGTATCGTTCGATTTATTTTGTTGCCAATTAAAAATTACCAATCTACCTCCCAAAGTGTATGATGAGTAATGAGGAAATCAACAAAAGAGGCGGAACAAACGGATAAGATGAAAAGGTGATAAGGTGATAAAATTCGAAAAGTTGTTTTGATCTGATTATATGAAATTCAAATTATCGACAAAACCTCTCCTTAAAGATTGCAACATACACTCAGCTCAACTAGCTATAAAAACAAACTCCCATCAATCAATAAGCTAAGGGCAATATTGAACTCCACTTCATAATTGCCTAATTTATTTTCTTCTATAAACTGACTTAGCCATCGAAGGTTGTTTGGCAGGCACCACACCGGTGTCAAGAGAAAACGTTATCGTTTCAAATCGTTGCAAACTAATGTGCATCAGTTAGCGCCGTCTGTGGGAACTTGGGATAGTTCTCTTTAAAAAGGATCATGGTCTTACGATCCGGATTTGAGTGCAGTGAGGGAACATCGTTGCAGGCCTCTGGTGAGGAGGAAATGCAGGGGGAACCCTTCACATCCCAAATGACCTAGACCGTGTCGCAACATTGGAACAGCAAGTTCAAACCCTGAATCAAGGAATGAATGAGCTGATCCGGCAAAATGCTATGATCCTACAACGTTTTGTTCCCCCAAACCCCCCCTCTAGGGCAAGATCATCACCATAACGAAATCCCACCTCAAAATCATCCCAGCCTAAATGCTGAGGAGGGAAATCATGAGGTGCAAGGCAACGAGCCTTCCCATGAGGAGGCTCTTGCAGAGCATAGCCAAATTGCTGATTAGCATAGGGAGGCGGGTCACCCATCTCCCCCACATAGTTCTAGGCCATTGACCTCGACCTACGTTTGTGAACGGACTGAAGAGGTCACCCACATTGACCTATAGATCCAGAACCTCAATGCCAAGATAGAAGATGTGATGCAAACTATTAAGGGAAAAGGCTCTACTACCACCATAGACGACCTTGTTCAAAAAACAAATTTGCCATTTAGCCCGACTATCATGAAATGTCAATTGCCTAACAAGTTTAAGATGCCAACACTTGAGAGCTTTGATGGGACCCATGATCCTCTTGATCACCTGAAGACTTTCCAGGCACTTATGCATCTCCAAGCTGTACCAAACCAGATAATGTGTCGGGCCTTTCCTACCACTCTCAAAGGGTCGGCACGAGTGTGGTTTAATAAATTAAAACCAGGTTCGATCGAGACATTTGCAGAGTTGAGCAAGGGATTTGTAAGTCGTTTCATTACAGGTCAAAGGCACAGGAGGCCAGCCACTCACTTGCTCACCGTAAAACAACAGAATGGAGAACCATTGCGAGAGTATATCAACCGGTTCAACATCGAAATGCTGCAGGTGGATGAATCAGATGACAAAGTAACACTCACCGCCTTCATGAGAGGACTGCATACATTTCCTTTTTTCCTTATCAAAGGAACCTCCAACCAGTATAGCAGAATTATTGGTTAGAGCCAGGAAACACATGAATCCGGAGGATGCAATGAGTTCGCGAAAGGGGAAAGAAGGAGAAGATAAGAAAGCATGTAATGACCCGGATTTTTCGGATAAATTTTTTCCGTTGTCTTTTCCCTTATGAGTTTGGTTTCTTGTCGATTAGTGTCGTCTCGAGTGCTCTGGAGTGATTTCCGAGACTCTTTTCTTTGGATTGACAACTTCCTTTGAGGACCGAGTCATTTGCGCATTTTTTCGTTTTACGACACTATTCACTTTTTGTCTTTTTCCCTATTTCGTCTTTTCCTCGTTTGTCACTCTGTTTGCGTAACCACACTTCTTGTGTTCGGAGTTGGTTTCTGACTTCACGTATCTTCATTCTCAGTGGTTTCCATAAAATACGTATCCTTACTTTCGTGAGAAAGTACTCTGGTTGCTCCCGGTACCCATAGGGGCATAAATGCAAAGTTCTTTTTTTCTTTTCTTGGGGTGTTTTTCACAAATATCTTTTGAAGATATTTTATTTCAGGGGTATCTAAGAAAATATCTTTTGAAAAATATTTTCATTCTAGGGCAGTTTCGCAGTTTTCACTTTTTGGAGGGGTTATTGTGCAATTAATGAAAGTTATTACTAAATGCCTTGTTTTGAGCCTGGATCCTCGTATGGGATTCATTTTCACATTTCGTCAAGTCGTGAACTCTTAGAATTTCCTCCTGGACGATATTTTCCAGTTTCAGGGTTTCTGGCCCTAGTTTGCGCCAAACTTGTTTTGGGCATAACTCTCTGCTCGGGACTCAGTTTTCAACGCCGTTTCTTCCATTGTTCATAGTTTTTCCTTTGAAATCTTTTTTGTTCATAGAGTTTTGCCGTTTGAGCTCATCTGCTCAGATTTCACTTTTTCGGACCCAGCGGGCCCGTTTGGGACACTTTTTGAGTTTTTCTATAAATAGGGGGCCTTTAAGTGAAAAATCAGATTTTTGCTCTCTCTCTCCTCTCTCTTGGCCGGATCTAGAGGCAGCCATGGCTGCCATCTTCTCTCTCTTCTTTTGAGCTTCTTCCCTTCAATGAAATACCTTAATGCCTTAGTGTTTATTGTTCCCCTCGGCGAGGCCTTCGATTCCAACCAATTGGAATCTCGTTTTGGCCATTTCTTGAGTTCGGATTTGAATTCAAGTTGTGTTTTTGATGGGGCTTCCTTGGGATTCATGTTCGTAGTGTTGTCCGGATTCGGAGCCAATTTATTTTGGTGGGGATTTGAGATTTTATCTCAAATGGAGGTAGGGAATGTTTTAGGATTTTATATGTGTTGTATTGTGTGTTTTCCATGTTTATACAACCTATATGCATGCCTTGTATCAAATCTAAGAAATTTGAAATATTTAATTCTTTGTATAAGATTTAATTTTCATGATGATGAGAAATTTGGATTTGAATTGTGGCATGGTAGAAACTCTTGTTTTAATATGTTGGTTAACATATATTAAATTGGGATTAATTAAATAAGAATTGCTCTTTTTAATTAATATTTATCTTTTGTGAAAGATTAAAGTTCATGGCCGTACCTTGCATGAAATTGAGTTGTAATATGCTTTTAAATTAAGTCATGGCATGTTCTTTAACATACCTTAATTTGAGAGCATTTGGTTGAGTTTGAAAATTTAGAGACTTTAATTAAGAGAATTAATTAAAATCTAATTTTGTGGTTTCATGGACCAAATTAATTTTTTGTGTAAATATATATAATGACCATGATATGTCTATTAGCATATATTAAATTGGGGCCAATTGGAAATGATTTGAAATCTAGAGAGTTTAATTATTTTGATATAATTAGATTCTATCTTGTTTATCCATGGATCTAATCATGTTTTAGAAGTTGTTTCTATTTTTAAGAGCATGGATTTAGACTTGTGAAGTATTCACTTGATTGTGTTATATGCATTGAAAGGCATTATTGTTAAATTTATATTCATGAGAGTATGTTTCTAATATGAATATATTGTTGGCTTGTGATTTCGTAGCATTATGGATATGAAATGCTTATTATGCACAATTGAGAGCTATATTGCTAACTTGTTACTATATAGTAGTAATATATATAAGTTATGAACTTATTTGGCTTATTTTAGAATCTCGGAACATTGTTGAGTTGGGATGGCTAGGATTTGGCTCTAGTATAGGGACGTGAGTCCTCTAAGTCATTGAGATAGTGCGCACTTAGGGTGGTCTTCCCTGCGGGTTAGTGCCTGGAATAACCATTGAGGTCTCGGCAGAATTCCGAGCGTGATGTTCAAGTCTTCCACTAATCGTTTTCGCATTCAATTCCAAGTTGACAATCATGTTTACCTTGTTGACTTGTGGTTTTGGCTATTGGCGATTTGATGTTGTTAAGTACATCTATACTAAATTGATATATTTAGTTGATTTCACACTTTTAGATTTCTAGTTGATAACCTAGAGAATCTATGTCTTGATGTGTGGTATTAGATATTCTAATTATGTTAAATTGTTATATTTAGTTGATGTTGCATTTTAGACTTCAAGTTGATAACCTTGAGAATCTATATATTGTTGCTTTGTGTAAACATACTCCTATGTTGTTGCTTTGTGTAAGCATATTCCTATGTTGTTGCTTTGTGTAAGCATGCCCCTATGTTGCTAAAATTGCATGAATGAGGTTATTGATGCTAGAAATGATCTTAGGTAGCTAGGATGCTCCTTGAGTCTCACCTTTGACATAGACGTTAGGTGGAATGAACCACAATAATTAAATCATGCAAACTTGTAAAACGTAGGTCGATGCATGCTCATTTCCTACGAGTAGCTTTATGTTACTCACCCCTATAATACTGGGGCATATTTCAAGTACAAGAATCAAATTTGAGGTTCTCATTATGCTTGGATGGTTTGTGGACTTGGAGACTTTCATTTTTGTGAAGGTTAGCTCGGAATGCCAATTGTAGTCTTATATGCCAACATGTGTACATTTAACTCCATATATGTAATGTGTACATGAGTACACTCTTGACAATGTATTTAACATGTATGAGATGAGGCCGGAGGCCAATGACATGTAATTTGTATCCTATGTAATTTTTTACTTCATGGAGTATTATGAAAGTATTGAAAAATATTGAGTTTTTGCTTCACCATGTTTGTATTGGGTGTGAGAATTCCATTTTGATTCTTCCATTAGCATTCATTAATCATGTATGAAGTATGGACAAGAGCCAAACGACATTTTGAAACCATCTCATGATTTTAAATTCCAAGTTTCGTTCTAAACTTCGTTTTTGGCATTTTGGCCGTTGGGGGGTCATATTTTGTATCGGCCATATTTTTGAGCCATGGACAATTGTAGCACATCTTATTAGGTAAGTTACGTTTGCGTGCATGGTCATTTCCGGGTAAAGCTTCTTCTTTGGTGAAATGAGCCTCCTACGGACTCATTTTTCACTTTTGTTGCATATTCTGACCTAAGGGTATTTTGAGAATTTTCTTTGGGAAATAAATTTCATTCTTCACATGGTTGAATAGAAAATGTGATTTTAGAGGGGGTTTCTTCTTGGCGTTTTTCCGGAAAATGTCGTCTTGGCATCGGAAACCATTTCCGAAGTTCAGCTCTTAGTTTTTAAATTTAGCAGCTTTTTGGACCTCCACAACTAGATTTCATGGAGGGGCATTTTGGGCATTTTAAAGTGCGTATTTTTTTATTTTTCTCACGAGTCACATAGAAAACTCGATTTTGGGGGGGTTTCTTCTTTGTGTTTTTCCAGAAAATGTCATCTTGGCCCTCAAATTTTCATTTTTCCTAGAAAAACCCCTGCTGCCAGGGTTTCTTGCTGCCCATTCTACCGCCTTCACATCTAAATGGTTACGAGGGGTTTCGTAACTGGTTAGATGAGTGTGGGCAGTGTATATGTTGTGATTTTTGGCCTCTTAACCAGTTAGGAAGGTCTCCTAACCGGTTAGATGTTCTTGGGTTGGCACTTTTTGACCGTTTTGCCCCTTCTTCTTCTGTTAGCCATATGTTCTTCATCTGGACTCCGAATCAAGTGATTCTTGAGTCTAAATTCATTGATTTTTCGTTGTCTTTCCAATGGTGTGCTTGGTGGTACCCACTTTTAAGCTGAAAATGATGATTTTTCCCCTAGGTTCATTGTTGTTCGTTTTTAAAACGTTGCTTCCGCATTTTATTCCTTTGGGTTCCATAACCTCGTTGAGGGTCATAATGGTGTCTTAGAGCCATGTTGTATCTCTAGAGACCATTCTTTTGTCTTTTGCTTCAGCACTTCGGATCCGTTATCGTGTCATCTTTCGATTCATCACTGACTTACCGGGTTGAAAAACTTGGGCCGTCACAAGTGGTATCAGAGCTCCTAGGTTCGAAAACCTTAGGACGATGGGTTTTGGGTGCATATCATGCTTTTATTGCCATGCTCTATGTGTTTATATGCTTTATGATAACATATTTTGGTTGATAACATGTTTATGTGTTTACGTGCTATATGTTGTATGCCGTTTGTTTAGCATTATTTTATGCTAATGTAAAGAGCATAACATGTAACGTATGCTAGATTAGAATTGTATATGCATAATTGTGTTGCATACTTAGCATGACACGGGATTGGTCATTGAAGCACGAGTTGAGGTTGATGGTGATTATAGTCAAAGTCTCGTGGTGATGTAGGTTGTTGTCGACCTAGCATTAGTTTTGAGGTAGGTAGATGGTCACCTTTTGTTTAGGCTCTTGTGAGATGAGTCACTTGGCGTTACCGTAGTGGTGGATTTGTTGGTTTTGGGCCATGATGAGGTTATGGACCTCTTAGGATCTTTGATTGTCCAGGAAGATTCCTCTGGAACTTGCATTTTTCGTGGGCAGGTATGTTTGTGGGCGGGTACGTTTGTGGGCGGGTGCATGGCACTGTCATGCTACCGTGCTGGCTAGCAACAAAAGCAGTTCGGATGGAATCAGTGTTGGTTTTGTTTTGATAGGCGTTATCTTTTGATCGGTGATGATGATGGTTGTTTTGGGGATCAGTCATGGTGATTGATTTAGTTGTTATTGGTATGGCTGTAGTTACCATTTTCCTTGAAGAGTTCTTGCGTGATGACGCTTTTGGGATCAAGTCGATTGATTGATGTTACGGGTAGTGAGAGCACTGTATTGTTAGTGTCACTTGTAGTGTCACCTCTAGATTCGGAGTTAGATTGTTAGAGTCTTACTGTTGTGGTAAGGGCTCACGTTTGTTTGGAGACAGGTTGTTATCGCATTGGTTTTGGAGTCAGTTTATGGCTAGGAATTGTCCTTCCTTTTACCTAGACACTCTAGGACACATTGTCTATAGGGTTCATTGTTGCATCATTTTGTCTTATGCAGTTTCGTTTACTACCATGTTAGTAGTATGATTTATGATATTGTGATGCATGAGAAAGTGGAGGTCTATCCACATTTGCCTTCTTGTTGTGTGGCATTAGCATGCCTTCTTTATATGCTTAGAGATGCCATGTTGTTACTAAACTTTTGTAACATGCTTTTGTGCTTACGTGGAGACGTGTTGCATGTACTTTTGATTTTTATCTACGTGAGTAGATTTTCTTTCTGGTAGTTGCATTCCTTGTCATATGCATGACTTCCAGGTTTGGTTTTCCCATTCGTTTCCCTCGGTCGCACGTAGTGTGTATGCAGGTTTCCACAAGGGTTTTGTGTTGGCTCGTGTTAGGGACTTCACAAGGAGTGAGTCTCTTCTTTTCATTGTGTTGTGCACTGTTTTGGGGTTGGTTGGTCAATGAGAATCATCGTCGTTGTCTTGAGTCCTTGGTGAGGATTTGATGGATTTTGGTCGACTTACTTCCATGTAGGGGGTGAAGTCTTTGACCATGTTGTCTTTCGTTCCAGAGATGGAGTCGTGGTGCTGATTGGTATGAGATCATTTTGTGGGGACTTGTGTCCATACCATTGAGGATTCGTTTGATTCGAGAGGTGAGCTCGATGCTCTTTCGAGAACGTCTTTTGGAGACTTGTCTCAGTTTTGAAAATCTTGATGTTGTTGACTCTTAGGAGGAGTTTGGAGGATTGCTGTTAGATATGGCTTGTTGTGGAGTTTCTCGTCCTAGTTATGACTAGGCATAGTTTTGAGGAATCGTAGTTTTGATGATTGGTTGTGGATCAAAAATTGAGGAATTTTGATTTAGCTTGGTGTTGCCAAGCATGGTTTTGAGAGATTCATCTTGTGACCTTGGTTGTTGGCATTTTGATGTATGTGCCACTTGGTGGATTTGTATTTTGAGGATTTAGTTATCCATGATAGGGATGCGGATCTGATGTTTGATTACGGTGTAGTCTTGTAGTTGATCTGTTTCAGGGAGATATGAAGGACTTTCGATGAAATGTCTTATTGTGAGGTTCGTTTTGATTTCTGTAGGCGTTAATTTGCTTATCAGGTTTTGGATTTCTGATTAATGTTGTTAATAGGGGTATTTTGAGACATTGGAGATGTTGGTTTTGCTGTATTGAGGATTTGGGGCCTTAAGCATAGCGGTACCTATAGCATTGTTGTCAGAGTTTTGGGATTGGCTAGGATGGTCTGGCCAGACATCTTTGGACCATATCTCAACTCTCACAAAATGTTGGTCTCCGTAGTGCTTTTGGCAATGATCATTTTTGACATTGATGTCATTTGTATCGAGAGGTTTCTTGGGTAGACCTAGTGGGGGACAGGTTATGAATTAGTGCCTTATACTGTCATGCTACCGTACAAGTTGTGTGTTGTGGGCGAGTACTAGTTGCCGTCGATACTACCTTATTGACGAGTAAGTGTGGGCGGGCACTAAATACTGTCATTGCTACCACACATTCGAGTACGTCGTGGGCGACGTCTGGTCGCTATTCGTACTGCCAAGTTGTGTTTGTTCTGTACCCTGATTTGATATGTGGTTATCTTGGAGTTCTTTTGGTGGTTATTTTTGGTTCCTTATAATGGTTTGTCAGGAGGGACCCTTACGGTTGTTGTTTTCCGTTCTTTTGTCTGACCTTGGGTTCTCTGTGTGAGTTCAGACTTGTCGTGTGGCCATGTGGTCACTTTTCCCTTGAGGGGTTGTCTTGTCATGAGCACACGGGTGCATTGACAATGGTTTGTGTGTTCCTTTCAGCTTCGAGGTCGCTGGTGTAGCGCGTTGTGAGGGATACTCGGAGATTTACTCTGTAGTTATCCTGGTTTTGCTTTCTGTTTCGCTGGGCTGGATTTCGGGGACGAAATCCCTTTAAGGTGGGAAGGTTGTAATAATCTGGATTTTTCGGATAAATTTTTTCCATTGTCTTTTCCCTTATGAGTTTGGTTTCTTGTCGATTAGTGTCGTCTCGAGTGCTCTGGAGTGATTTCCGAGACTCTTTTCTTTGGATTGACAACTTCCTTTGAGGACCGAGTCATTTCCGCATTTTTTCGTTTTACGACACTATTCACTTTTTGTCTTTTTCCCTATTTCGTCTTTTCCTCGTTTGTCACTCTGTTTGTGTAACCACATTTCTTGTGTTCGGAGTTGGTTTCTAACTTCACGTATCTTTATTCTCAGTGGTTTCCATAAGATACGTATCCTTACTTTCGTGAGAAAGTACTCTGGTTGCTCCTGGTGCCCATAGGGGCATAAATGCAAAGTTCTTTTTTCTTTTCTTGGGGTGTTTTTCATAAATATCTTTTGAAGATATTTTATTTCAGGAGTATCTAAGAAAATATCTTTTGGAAAATATTTTCATTCTAGGGCAGTTTCGCAGTTTTCACTTTTTGGAGGGGTTATTGTGCAATTAATGAAAGTTATTGCTAAATGCGTTGTTTTGAGCCTGGATCCTCGTATGGGATTCATTTTCACGTTTCGTCAAGTCGTGAACTCTTAGAATTTCCTCCTGGACGATGTTTTCCAGTTTCAGGGTTTCTGGCCCTAGTTTGCGCCAAACTTGTTTTGGGCATAACTCTCTGCTCGGGACTCAGTTTTCAACGCCGTTTCTTCCATTGTTCATATTTTCTCCTTTGGAATCTTTTTCGTTCATAGAGTTTTGCCGTTTGAGCTCGTCTGCTCAGATTTCACTTTTTCGGACCCAGCGGGGCCTCTTCGGGACACTTTTTGAGTTTTTCTATAAATAGGGGGCCTTTAAGTGAAAAATCAGATTTTTGCTCTCCCTCTTCTCTCTCTTGGCCGGATCTAGAGGCAGCCATGGCTGCCATCTTCTCTCTTTTCTTTTGAGCTTCTTCCCTTCAATGAAATACCTTAATGCCTTAGTGTTTATAGTTCCCCTCGGTGAGGCCTTCGATTCCAACCGATTGGAATCTCGTCTTGGCCATTTCTTTAGTTCGGGTTAGAAGTCAAGTTGTGTTTTTGATGGGGCTTCCTTGGGATTCATGTTTGTGGTGTTGTCCCCGACTAAACCTAGGAATTTCGTCGGATTCGGAGCCAATTTATTTTAGTGGGGATTTGAGATTTCATCTCAAATAGAGGTAGGGAATGTTTTAGGATTTTGTATGTGTTGTATTGTGTGTTTTCCATGTTTATACAACCTATATGCATGTCTTGTATCAAATCTAAGAAATTTAAAATATTTAATTCTTTGTATAAGATTTAATTTTCATGATGATGAGAAATTTGGATTTGAATTGTGGCATGGTAGAAACTCTTGTTTTAATATGTTGGTTAACATATATTAAATTGGGATTAATTAAATAAGAATTGCTTTTTGTAATTAATATTTATCTTTTGTGAAAGATTAAAGTTCATGGCCGTACCTTGCATGAAATTGAGTTGTAATATACTTTTAAATTAAGTCATGGCATGTTCTTTAACATACCTTAATTTGAGAGCATATGGTTGAGTTTGAAAATTTAGAGACTTTAATTAAGAGAATTAATTAAAATCTAATTTTGTGGTTTCATGGGCCTAATTAACCTTTTGTGTGAATATATGTAATGACCATGATATGTCTATTAGCATATATTAAATTGGAGCCAATTGGAAATGATTTGAAATCTAGAGAGTTTAATTATTTTGATGTAATTAGATTCTATCTTGTTTATCCATGGATCTAATCATGTTTTAGAAGTTGTTTCTATTTTTAAGAGCATGGATTTAGACTTGTGAAGTATTCACTTGATTGTGTTATATGCATTGAAAGGCATTATTGTTAAATTTATATTCATGAGAGTATGTTTCTAATATGAATATATTGTTGGCTTGTGATTTCGTAGCATTATGGATATGAAATGCTTATTATGCACAATTGAGAACTATATTGCTAACTTGTTACTATGTAGTAATAATATGTATAAGTTATGAACTTATTTGGCTTATTTTGAAATCTTGGAACATTGTTGAGTTGGGATGGCTAGTGTTTGGCTCTAGTATGGGGACGTGAGTCCTCTTAGTCATTGAGATAGTGCGCACATAGGGTGGTCTTCCCTGCGGGTTAGTGCCCGGAATAACCATTAAGGTATCGGCAGAATTCCGAGCGTGATGTCTAAGTCTTCCACTAATCGTTTTCGCATTCAATTCCAAGTTGACAATCATGTTTACCTTGTTGACTTGTGGTTTTGGCTATTGGCAATTTGATGTTGTTAAGTACATCCATACTAAATTGATATATTTAGTTGATTTCACACTTTTAGATTTCTAGTTGATAACCTAGAGAATCTATGTCTTGATGTGTGGTATTAGATATTCTAATTATGCTAAATTGTTATATTTAGTTGATGTTGCATTTTAGACTTCAAGTTGATAACCTTGAGAATCTATATGTTGTTACTTTGTGTAAGCATGCTCCTATGTTGTTGCTTTGTATAAGCATGCTCCTATGTTGTTGCTTTATGTAAGCATGACCCTATGTTGCTAAAATTGCATGAATGAGGTGATTGATGCTAGAAATGATCTTAGGTAGCTAGGATGCTCCTTGAGTCTCACCTTTGACATAGACGTTAGGTGGAATGAACCACAATAATTAAATCATGCAAACTTGTAAAACGTAGGTCGATGCATGCTCATTTTCTAGAAGTAGCTTTATGTTACTCACTCCTATGATACTGGGGCATATTTCAGGTACAAGAATCAAAGTTGAGGTTCTCATTATGCTTGGATGGTTTGTGGACTTGGAGACTTCCATTTTTGTGAAGGTTGGCTCAGAATGCCAATTGTAGTCTTATATGTCAACATATGTACATTTGACTCCATATATGTAATGTGTACATGAGTACACTCTTTACAATGTATTTGACATGTATGAGATGAGGCCGGAGGCCAATGATTTATAATTTGTATCCTATGTAATTTTTGACTTCATGGAGTATTATGAATGTATTGAAAAATATTGAGTTTTTGCTTTACCATGTTTGCATTGGGTGTGGGAATTCCATTTTGATTCTTCCATTAGCATTCATTAATCATGCATGAAGTATGGCCAAGGGCCAAACGGCATTTTGAAACTATCTCATGATTTTAAATTCCAAGTTTTCATTCCAAACTTCGTTTTTGGCATTTTGGCCGTTGGGGGGTCATATTTTGTATAGGCCATATTTTTGAGCCATGGATAATTGTAGCACATCTTATTAGGTAAGTTACGTTTGCGTACATGGTCGTTTCCGGGCAAAACTTCTTCTTTGGTGAAATGAGCCTCCTACAGATTCCTTTTTTACTTTTGTTGCATATTCTGACCTAAGGGTATTTTGGGTATTTCCTTTGGGAAATAAATTCCATTCTTCACATGGTTGGATAGAAAATATTATTTTAGGGGGGGTTTCTTCTTGGCCTTTTTCCAGAAAATGTCGTCTTGGCATCGGAAACCATTTCCGAAGTTCAGCTCTCAGTTTTTAAATTTAGCAGCTTTTTGGATCTCCATGACCAGATTTCATGGAGGGGCATTTTGGAAATTTTAGAGTGCATATTTTTCGATTTTCCTTTTTAGTCATGTAGAAAACTCAATTTTGAGGGGGGTTTCTTCTTTGTGTTTTTCCAGAAAATGTCATCTTGTCTCTCAAATTTCCATTTTTCCCGGAAAAACCCCTGCTGCCAGGGTTTCTTGCTGCCCATTCTGCCGCCTTCACATCTAAACGGTTACGAAGGGTTTCGTAACCAGTTAGATGAGTATGGGCAGTGTATATGTCATGATTTTTGGCCTCCTAACTGGTTAGGAAGGTCTCCTAACTGGTTAGATGTTCTTGGGTTGGCACTTTTTGACCGTTTTGCCCCCTTCTTCTTCAGTTAGCCATATCTTCTTCATCCGGACTCCAAATCAAGTGATTCTTGAGTCTAAATTCATTAATTTTTCATTGGCTTTCCAATGGTGTGCTCGGTGGCATCCACTTTTAAGCTGTAAATGACTATTTTGCCCCTAGGTTCATTATTGTTCATTTTTGAAACGTTGCTTCCGCATTTTATTCTTTTGGGTTCCGTGACCTCGTTAAGGGTCAAAATGGTGTCTTAGAGCCATGTTGTATCTCTAGAGACCATTGTTTTGTCTTTTGCTTCTGCACTTCGGATCCGTTATCGGGTCATCTTTCGGTTCATCACTGACGCACCGGGTTGAAAAACTTGGGCTATCACAAAGTAGATAAAAAGAGATCATAGCCTGGTGCTAAGGATGAGAAGGAGACCAAATTCAAAAAGTCTTCAATTAATCAAAGTGAAAGGACATCTCGTTATAGGAGCTCAGATAAGTACACCAACTACACCCCGCTCACTATGTCTATAGATCAGGTTTTAATGCAGATTCAAGATGATCCCTCCCTAAAGTGGCCATCAAAGCTGAAATCTGATCCCTCAAAAAGGCCTCGGGACAAATATTACAGGTTCCACAGAGATCATGGACATATCACAGAGCATTGTATCGACTTAAAATATCAGATTAATAATTTGATTCGAAGGGATCACCTACGAAGGTTCATGGCAGGAGATGATAGACGAGGTACTAATCCCGCACAAGGAAGGCGAGACAATCGTCCTCCAAAATAACAACTAGTAGGTGAGATCAGAGTCATATCCAGAGGGTATGCAGGAGGAGGTGAAACAGCCACGGCCCGAAAAATATACGTAAGAAGAGCAAGAGTTGAGGTGAATGAGGTAGGAATGTTCAACTCTCCGTTAAAAACACTAAGGTATGATGACACTACCATTATATTTTCAGAGGCCGATGCCAAAGGGATCCAGCAACCCCACGATGATCCTCTGGTTGTCTCCATGGTCGTAGCTAACTACACCGTAAGGCGTATACTTATTGATAATGAGAGTTCTGCTGATATAATATTTTCCCATGTATTCGACCAAATGATGATAGGCCGGGAAAGGTTACGACCCATGAATTCTCCTCTCGTAGGGTTTTCATGAGATAAGGTATATCCATTGGGAGCAGTTACCCTTCCAGTAACTGCAGGAACTAGCCCAAAGCAGGTCACTTTTATGGTTGATTTTATAGTGGTGGATTACCCTTTGACGTATAATGTTATCCTTGGGAGGACAACCCTAAACTCTATTAGAGCCATTACCTCAACTTACCACCTCCTTATGCGTTTCCCAATAAAGCATGGGGTGGGTGAGTTAAGGGGTGACCAAGTCACAGCTCATAAATGCTATCTCACTTCTCTCAGAAAAAAAATGTCCCAAGAAACTCTGATAATTGAAGGGTTAGAGGACCAAGAGGAGGTAGAAAAGCAGAAAGTTCGACGAGCCGAACCGATAGAAGACCTACTGGGGGTGAGCTTGGATGATGAGGCTAAGAAGAAAGTGAGCATAAGATCTTTGCTTCAACAAGGCATAAAGGGTGAACTCATTCAATTTCTCAAGCAAAACCAGAATGTGTTTACTTGGACTCACGAGGATATGCCCGGCATAAGTCTGGCCATAATATAACATCATTTGAATGTTCATCCCAACTTTAAACCCATCAGACAGAAAAGAATGACATTCACCTCTGAATGAAACCAGGCTATATCAGAAGAGGTGGAGAAACTCTTGAGAGCTCACTTTATTCAGGAGGTACATTATCCTGACTGGTTGTCAAATGTGGTCCTCGTAAATAAAGCCAATGGGAAATGGAGATTATGCGTAAACTTTACAGACTTGAACAAGGCCTGCCCAAAAGATAACTTTCCTCTCCCACGTATTGATATGCTGGTGGAGGGAATTGCGGGACATGAATTACTGAGCTTCATGGATGCATACTCCAGATACAACTAGATTCTAATGTACCTACCGGACATAGAAAAAACCTCATTTATTACTGATTGGGGTTTGTATTGTTATAAGGTTATGCCATTTGGGCTAAAAAACGCATGAGCAACATACCAAAGGTTAGTCAACATGATGTTCAAGCAGCAAATCGGACGGAACATGGAAGTTTGCGTGGACGACATGCTAGTAAAAAGTTGGAAGACTGAAGATCACCTAGCAGACCTGCGGGAAACCTTCGAAGTGTTAAAGAAACTTAAGATGAAACTCAACCCCAGCAAGTGTGCTTTCAGAGTTGCCTCAGGGAAATTCTTTAGGTATATGGTGAGTAGAAGAGGAATAGAGGCTAATCCAAAAAAGATCCAAGCTATTCTGGATATAAGGTCACCCAAATCCACGAAGGATCTCCAGCGACTCACAGGGAAGATTGCTGCCCTAAGTAGGCTAATTTCTCAAGCAACTGAAAGATGTTTACCTTTCTTCCGTACCCTCAAAAAAACATTTGAATGGACACCAGAATGTAAGCAGGTATTTCTACAATTAAAGGAATACCTTTCCTCACCACCACTTCTGTCAAGAGTAATACTAGGAGAAGGCTTGTATTTATACTTGGTTGTCTCCTCATCAGCAGTAAGTTCAGCTCTAATCCAAGATGAGGATGGGGTTTAGAAGCCGGTGTATTACACAAGTCAGGCACTCAGGGGTGCCGAGGAAAGATATCCGAAAATGGAGAAATTAGCATTTTCCTTAGTCGTGATAGCTAGGAAACTCAGGCATTATTTCCAAGCTCACAAGATAGTGGTACTAACAAACCAACCTCTGAGGTAGGTTTTCCACAAGCCAGAGACTTCAGGTCGACTTATAAAGTGGTCAATAGAACTTGGGGAGTTTGATATCCAGTATAGACCCCAGACTGCAATAAAAGCTTAGGTGATATCAGATTTTGTTGTTGAATTCACACCTTCCCAAGAAGACCAGATCAACATTTCCCCAGAAGCAAACCCTCAAATTCAAACAGACAAAAAGCTACTTGGACTTTGTTTGTTGATAGATTATTAAATGCACATGCTAATGGAGCAGGGTTGATCATCACCTCCCCAGCAGGAGAAAACATTGCCTAGGCCCTTCGATTTGGCTTCAAAGCAATAAACAACGAAGCAAAATATGAGGCCCTCATAGCTGGGTTAAAACTAGCAGAAGTCTTAGGGGTGGAGCAGCTCATAGCATACACAGATTCTCAGTTGATAGTAAGGCAAGTCCAAGCTAAATACGAAGCCAAAGATGAGAAAATGAAGGCCTACCTAAAAAAGGTAGAAGAATTAAAAAATCATTTTACGAGATTTTTAGTCCATCAGATCCCACGGGAAAAAAATGCGAATGCAAATGCTCTAACTAGATTGGCTACCGCGTTAGATCTAGAAGTGAGAAGGGCAATACCATTAGAGTACCCGGATAAGCCGAGTATACTTCAAGAAGTTCAAAAGGAGGTACAATAGTTGGTGCTCAACATAGGATGGGCAGAGCCTATCATAAAATACATTAAAGAGGGAGAACTTCCTGAAGATAGAAATGAGGCCCGAAAAGTTAAAATTCGAGCAGCAAGGTACACCCTCATCAAAGGGGTGCTATACAAGAGGGGTTTTTCTTTACCCTACCTCCGTTACGTCTCAGCTGAGGAGGCGAGATACATTCTAAAGGAGATACATGAAGGAGATTGTGGTAATCACGCTGAGGGCAAGTCTTTAGCAAACAAAGCTATCCAACAAGGGTATTATTGGCCGCTATACAAAAGGATGCTATGGATTATGTGAAAAAATGTGATAAATGTTAACAATTTGCCAATATTCCAAAACAACCACCTAAAGAGATGACTCCCATGATGGGTCTGTGGCCTTTTACATAAACAGGAATGGATATTCATTGCCCATGGGAAAGGGCCAGGTCCAGTATGTTATACTGGTTATCGACTACTTCACCAAGTGGATAGAAGTTGAGCCACTAGCAAGTATTGTTGAGACGAACATAAAAATTTTTGCTTGGAGTCTAATCATTTGTAGGTTTGGAATCCCAAGAGTGTTTGTCACTGATAATGGAAAGCAATTTAATTGCACAAAGTTTAAGGATTTTTGTGCTCAACTGGGGATAAAGAACCACTACTCATCACCTGGACACCCTCAAGCAAATGGTTAGGCTGAGTTGGTGACCAGATCGATACTTCAGATAATAAAGAAGAAGCTTAAGGATAAGAAGGGAACATGGCCTGAAGAATTGCCCAGTGTGTTATGGGCTTATCGTACAACTGCAAGAACCCCCTCAGGGGAAACCCTATTCCTACGGGCCTTTAGAAGTGAAACAGTTATTCCTGCTAAAGTCAGTGTAACCAGTTTTAGGACTGAGCATTACGAGTCACGAGCAAATGAGAGAGAATTATCATTGAGCTTAGACCTAATTGAAAAAAGAAAGGAACAAGCTTAGATTCGAACGTCAACTTATCAACAAATGGTGTCTAGATACTATAATGCCAAGGTCAAGCCAAGAAGATTTCAACCTGAAGACTTGGTACTTCGCAAAGTCACCCTAACAACCAAAACCCGAGGAGAAGGGAAGTTGTCCGCTAATTGGTAAGGACCTTACAAGGTTTTTAGTACCAATTGACCGGGGGCATACTGGCTTGAAACTTTAGGAGGGCGTCAGATGGAGCACCCTTGAAATGCTGAACATTTAAGGAGGTACAACCAGTAAAAAATTTGTGTGGCTAATTTTATTTTTTAACAAGAAGAGCTAGCTTGATAGCATGGCTTTATCTTCTAGTAATGTTATGTTCTCTCTAAATTATTTCACTTTCCAATAAAAAGGGACAGCATGTCTTCTTCTGATGATGTTCTTTAATATGATGGTTTAATTATGATCTCATACCTTTTTTAGACTCTTTTACTATTGCTAATACAATAAGCACAAAATATTTAGTAAAAGGCAAAGTCAAGCTACTTTACCCCCTTATTAAAGGAGGAGCTGAGTGAAGCTCGTAAAACTCATTCCCTTATTAAAGGGTGAGCTGAGTGAAGCTCGTAAAACTCATTCCCTTATTAAAAGGCGAGCTGGGTGAAGCTCGTAAAACTCATTATGTATATGTGTATATATGATGCCTACTTTAATATTTTTTTTTATTTAAAAAAAGGCCAAAATATGCAAGTTCAAACAACACCATTTTATGATAAAAGAAATGCAGATCTACTACTAGAAGAACGACTAAACTCACTGGAAGAATGACGAAATCCAACTAAAAATTACCCAGTAAAATGAGAAGTTCCAAACTAAAAAAAAATAAAAAATAAAAAATAAAAAAAGGAAAGGAAAAGAAATAGGAGATTAAGCTAGTCATCAGCCTCGCTATTGCTCTCTAACTGAATTGAAGAAAAGTTCAAATCTGGAAATCAGAAATGGCTTGAGCTCAAAAAGCTTCAAAACCGTCTATATACATCATAGTCTGGGCCACTTTAAAGTTTTGGGAAGCCTTATACTCATCACCGACTGACGACCTAGCCAATGCCATCTCTCTGGTAAGTCCCTCCACTTGAGATTTGAGTCCTTTAGCCTTAACTCGCTCTTCTTGAAAGGCAGCTTCAGCTTTGACCTGTGCATCTTTTTCTACATTAAGCTCCACAATAACCAAATCAAGTTGACCTTGGCGCTTGGTAAAAAGAAAAGCCATCTCCTCACAGAATAATTTTTCTACCTCCACAGCTCGAGATGATAAGCAAACAGTATACGTGATGCACTACAAGAATGCAGGTTACAAGTTAGAAGAAAAGGAGGAAAGAGAAAAAAAAATGGACACAAGTAAATTAAGTGATCAAAGTGATCAGGAGCTAACCTTGCCAAGATCATGCAGTAATGTTTTTGCCACCTTAGACGAAGGATGAGAACTCAATTGAGTCAAATCTTCTTTCACTAAAAAATTCTTTGTTCGTTCAAATGAAAAACCTGGCCGTCCAGAACTGATATACCGAAAGTGAAAGGCTCCACAACAGGATGAGACACACCAGCTTGTATAGTAGCATGCCGAATATTAGCATTGACTGAACCCACATATTGAGGTAAAGGCTGAGAAGGCGGATGAGAGACGTCAAACACTGGTATGTTCCCACTAGTCATAGTTCTAGACTCACGCTTCCTTTTAGGAGGAGTGGTAAGAGGGAGATCATTTGATTCCCGAGCTTGATCAAGAATTTTCTTGCTAAATTTCTTTAACAAACCTATAAAAAAAAAATTAAAAAAAAAAAAGAAGAAGAAGCTAATGCACTATTTATTAAAACATTAACAGAGTTAAGGTCCAATCCCTATTACACACTGCATTGTTTCTTGCAATTCACCGTAAAGGTCACTATTAGTTCTAGTTAATAATTATGTATTAACAAGATTAACTCCTAAATATGTGTTTTGGAAGTCATAATCAAATAAGATACTTTTTTTACATATTTAATCCATATTATGACCTGACAGTAAAGGCTATCACGCACACACATAGCTAATTCTAAATATGTGTTTTGGAAAGTTAATTCCTAAATATGTGTTTGGAAAGTTAATTCCTAAATATTTGTTGGAAAAGTTAATTCTATTTTGAACTTTCCTCTCTCACACACACACATATATATAATAAAAATAATAATGATAAAAGGCAAAATAAAATTCTAGGCATTTACCGTCTTTCTAGAATTAATAAAATTAAAATTTTCGTAAATAAATAATACACACACACACACACACACACACACACACACACACACACACATATATATATATATATATATATATATATATATAGTATTACCGTCTTATATATATATATAGTATGTACCGTCTTTTATATAGGATGACTCATGGGGAAAAAATTCCCAATCGTCACTAGAAACATAAAAGAAACGGTTTTTCCATTTTTTGTCATTGGATGGATTTCCGGTAATGAGCTCATTCTTCTTATCCTGGATTAAAAAATACCACCAATCACCCATCCTCTCAGGCAAGTACCAATGGAGGAATTGGGCGACTGTTAGCTAGCCGTTACCACAAGTTCGCCAAAGAACCATGCAACCAAATATTACTCTCCAGGCGTTTCGTGTAAGTTGAGTGGGGGCAAGGTTAAGATGGTTAAGAATCTCTCTAATAATGGTAGGAATTAGGAACCGTAGACCAGAAAAAAGAGCAAACTCATAAAAGCATATTTCGCCTGAAACAAGAGTACAAGCTCTCTCATTAGGAGTCAAAAGCCGCAGAAAAACAGTCTTAGGAATAGAATATTTCATCCTGAAGCGCTCTAAGTCTGCCAAAGTAATTGAACACTACATGTCTTGCACTTTCTCTACGAGTCTTTTGCATGGTGGAGACGAGCCGTACTCGGATCCTTCTTCATCGCTGGTTTCTTCATGCAAATTAACCACCTCATGTGAAGACATGGTAGGATCGTAAGAAGGATTTACAAAAAAGCAAAGTATGTCAAAAATTTCACTCACCGACTGGTACAAGCACAAGCTCGTGAACTCTTCAAACAAAGAATTTGGAGGACCAAAACGATAACACTATAGGAGACGAGAAAAAGAAAGAAAGGTGGATGATTTGAAGAATCCAAGAGAAAGTTCCATTACACTTATTAGGTTCCAGGAATTTTTTCAGTACTGGAGGTAGCTAAAACCCTTTCTCTACTACGCTTTATAAAGATACAAATTGAAATTGGAATCAGGAATACGTAATAGATACAAATTGAAATTGGAATCAGGAATACGTAATAGATACAAATTGAAATTGGGTCTCATGATGCTCCAAGAATTCTAATTGTTTTAGAATTAAATGCCTTGCCCAGGAATTCTATTTATGTTAGAATACACTAGACACATATCAGGAGTATTTCTGTTTATTGTTAAAATTATTAGTTAATTTATTTATTTTTCACTTAACAAATCCTACACATTACTCTAGAGTGGAACCAAATCTATAGGGCTTAGTTAAAACACTTACAACAGGGGTGTGATTGATTGGAGTATATCAAATACTTTGATGTAATATATATATATATATATATAAGAGGGAAAAGGAAGTTGGGGCCAAAGCAGGTTCTCAACCACTAAAATGGGCGAGCCATTGGGCGAGTAATGACTTGCCTAAACATCTAGCGCGCAGAGAATAGAGCATCAGTTAATCCCTAGCAATAACAAAACTATATTTTCTTTGTTTGTTAAGGCAAGAATAAAAGCTTTAGTGCTTTTTCTTTGCTGTCACCAGTAATTTGATGGAAGAAATTAGAACACCTTACTTTAGATGATAAGGTCATTACTTGCTTTTAAATCCTTCTACATAAACGTTATCACTTATCAAAGTGGGCGAACAAAGGTGTGTTTAGTTAAAAGTACCATTAATTACTTGCTAACATGCACACCTTGTTCAAAAGTTATCTCAACTATGGGAAATTTGTGTATGTATGAATATTATAAAGTTCAGATGAAGATTTACATATATATATATATATATATATGAAAATAGTGAGAATTTATATGACGATCCTAACTCTCGACAAGCAAGAATTCAGGAATGGGGGGGCAACTGATGAAGAAATCAACAAAAGAGGCAGAACAAACAGATAAGATAATGAGGTGATAAGGTGAAAAAATTCAAAAAGTTGTTTTGATCTGATTATATGAAATTCAAATTATCGACAAAACCTTTCCTTAAAGATTACAACAAACAGTCAGCTGAGCTAGCTATAAAAATAGACTCCTATCAATCAATAAGGTATGGGCAATATTGAACTCCATTTCATTCCTAATTTATTTTCTTCTCTAAACTGACTTAGCCATCGGAGGTTGTTTGGCAGGCACCACACTGGTATCAAGAGGAAACGTTGTCATTTCAGATCGTTGCAGACTAATATTCATTAGTGAGGGTTCGAGTCTCTAAATAAGTAAAGTGAATGTGTGAGTGATGTGTATAAATTTCTTACCAATGACTAAAAATAAATAAATAAAATTGAAAATTACCAATCTGATTATTTTTCTCGGCTGGTAGTAGGGGTGCACACGGTTCAGTTTGAACCGGTTTGAGAGTTTTTGGAACTAAACCAATTTTAACGTTTCAGAAAATCTATAATCAAACTAAATCATTTTACCAAAGGAACCGAATCAAACCAAACCGTGAAACACCGATTCAGTTCGGTTCGCTTCCACGTTTTTTTTTTTTTTTTTGCTATAGAAATATTCATATTTCAAAATTCAAATGCACAATAATTAACCAAGTTAACCAACACATTTAGAACTGCTAATACATTCACATCTATAATATAAAGTTAGGCGAATTGCAAAAAAAAACCCTCGACTTTCACCTGTTTGCGAAAAAACCCCTTTATGAATATCTTTAGCAATTAACCTCCCTCAACATCATAAGGGGGTCATTTTAACTAACCTCTGGTAGAATGATTGTGTGAGGAAATTTTTTAGACAAAATTAGCCTTAACGTGAAACATCCGTTCGAGTGATTGTGTGAGAAACTTTTCAGACGAAATTATTCTTAAAATCAAAACAATACATTATTTACTAAAGTACCCACCACTCACACTTTTTTTTTTTTTTTTTTTTTTTTTTGTTGTTAACGGCATAAAACACTAAAATGAGGCCTCTGATTTTAAAACAAAGCCTTTGATTTTTTCTTCGGAAATGTTTCTTGCATTTGGAATCTATATAGTAATATAGTAGTTATTTATCAAATGTCAACTTAAATTGATCTTGGTGAAAAAAAAAAAAAAAACCTTATTTATTGAATCCTACTTACAAAACATTCAGATACATCCTCAAATTTTTTCTTCTTCAATACATCCATAATTGACAAACATTTGTCCCCTAAAAAATTTACTTCCACTGTTATTAACCATAACTGACAATAAGACATATGTCCAAGCATCCATTAACATAAATGAATCCAATAACTAAAAAAAATACACATAAAAATTATATATGACTGACAAACATGTGTCCAAAAAATGTCTATCATCAAAGTGATAATCAAAGTGATAATTGTTGGTCACCTGCAAAAGGCAAAAAAAAGACCTAAATGAAGTTTTTCAACTATCTTTCTTTCATTTTGGAAGATTATTGTCATTTGAGTCTTTAATTAAAGTTTTTAACTATCCGTTTGAGTGCTAGAAAAAATAATAATAAAAAAGAGTAAGTGGTGGGTATGTTAGTAATAATGTATTGTTTTGATTTGAAGGGTAATTTTGTCAAAAAAAATTCTCACACAATCACTCAAATGGAAGGGTAATTTTGTCCAAAAATTTTCCTCACACGATCACTTAAACGGATGTTAGTTAAAATGCCCCCTCATGATAGTTAAGAGGAGTTAATAGCTAAAAATATTCATAAGGGGGTTTTGCAAACGGGTGAAAGTCGAGGGATTTTTTTTGCTATTCACCCTATAAAGTTAATACATTCAAATTTGTTAATATATTTGGTACTTATAATTCTTTCTTTTCTGTCACTTATGGAATTACTATTGATAGCCTAATACGTTTAGAACTAGTAATTCAACAATAAGTACCACAATTCAATAAACTAACAACGTTCAGGCATTATCGATTATATTATATTATATGTATAATTTAATATATATATATATATATATATATATATATATATAGATAAAACTTAATGGTTCAATTTGGTTCAATTCAGACTTATGACCACACTATATTTTTACGATTCTACAAATTTAGAACCGTTATTAAACCAGACTGTCGATCCGATTTGAAATTTTAATTTTACTGAATTTTTGTGCAACCGTAGTTGGTAGTGTTAACCGGACCAGGATCACCTCTAGTTGCACAGTGGTCCATTTGCTTCATTTTGGGTCAATGAACAGTGTTTACCATGTTTGATTAGAAAATATATTTTCCTAGTACAGAATTTTTGTGTGTATAATATGTGTGTGTGTGTGTGTGTGTGTATACTGTTCACCTATACACCCTTTTGTTCCCTCCCTTATTTCTTCTTCCTCTTCCCTCCCTCATTTCAGCAATCCATTTGAAATAGAAATAAAATCCCGCTAGTAGCCTTCTTCTCCCCCAAAATATGAATGAAGCCATTTTAGAAATTTATTTCTTTCCAAATAAAAGTCGAAAGTAGGGATTGTTATGTGAATCAACCCAAAATTTGGATGCTACAAATTGTTTGGAAATAGAAGCAGCGCTGCTGTCAATCCCAATAAAATTGCAAATTCTGATTTCCTTCCGAAATGAAGCAGCAGTGTATTTCCAAAGCTAAGCAGGAGTGTATTTCCAAATCGAAGCAGGAGATCGCCTTATTTCCAACCCTAAGCAGGTACGATTCATAATTTTGAGATTTGATTTTGAAGGAAATCGTCTTATTTCCATAAGAACTAAATGGCAGAAACAAATATAATTAGTAAGAATATATAGGCACATTTTTTTGTAAGAACCCAGAAATAGAAAATTATTGGTAAATTTGAATTGATCATTTTTTTATTGTGCAGTTATTAGGGGTTTTATTGTTTGTTTATGAAGATAAAAAATGAGAGGATTTGTAGGGAACATGAATGACCGGAAAAAAGTGTTTCAGAGTGTTGCAATGTTAAGAAAATATTTGGTCGCTGGGCTTGCAT
Source organism: Cornus florida (assembly GCF_030987335.1). NCBI lineage: Eukaryota > Viridiplantae > Streptophyta > Magnoliopsida > Cornales > Cornaceae > Cornus > Cornus florida. Next base: position 15,910,506 of record NW_026775571.1, on the reverse strand, counting down.
CACAACGTTTTCCTAAGTTGTATCCCAACTTTCTCCTAATAAGTATCCCAAATTCTTCCTCATCTACATTCTAATATTTTTATAAAGTGAGTCACAACATTTTCCTAAGGTATATCCTAACATTTTCATAATATAAATCTCAAAGTATTTGTAAAGTGTATCCCAATATTTTCCTAATGTGCATCCCAAAGTTTTCGTAATATACATCCTAACTTTTTCAAAAGGTGCATCCCAAACTTTCCCTAAGGTAAGTCCCAACTATTTCGTAAGATGAATCCCAACTGTTTGCTAACGTAAATCCCAAATTTTGTGTAATATTAATCCCAACATTTTCATAAAATATATGTGAAATTAGCATTAGTTGGTTGAACATATATGTATTGTTGTGGCATAGAGGATTTGTATCCTCGTTGGTCTGGGATATACTTGATTGATACATGCAAAGAAATGAATGAGATATATGTTAAATTTAATTGGTCATAAATGTGAAAAGGTTTTTTATTTGATTGGTTATACATGTGAAAAGTTTTTGTATTTAAACCGTTGAGATGGAACATACTTGGGATGTAGATGTAGAAGTAAAAATTTTTTTTGTTAATTCAATATTTTGTGCATATGTGAGAAAATGTTTTGTATTTGAGCCATTTAGATGGAAGGTAAAGTAAATAATATTTAAGACATAACAAACGGACGAAACGTTCCTGTTGTAGAACCGGAAGTGATTAAATGGAAACCAATGTATAAAATGGAGTTTGATAGTAAGGAAGAGGCATATGATTTTTACAATGCATATAGTGGTCAAATTGGTTTTAGCATCCGGAAGCAGTATGGTAATAAAGTTAATGGAAGAATTACATCATGGGCGTTAGTTTGTAGCAAGGAAGGTGTGAATGGGACTGACAAACGAGATGTATTTAGAAAGACTCTCCGGGCTGAAACACAAACCAATTGCAGTGCACAAATGGTTCTTAGATATGACAAGGTAAAAGCAAAGTACGTAGTTTCTAAATTTGTAGAAAGTCACAACCATCCATTCATAATTGTTGAATGCAGCCCCATGATGCCGTCCCAGCGACGAATTTCCTTAGTCCATGCCATTGATATTGAGTTGGCTTCGGATTCAGGAGTTCCGGCTTGTAATGCATATGAGTTGATGGGAAGGCAATCTGGTGGCAAAGAATTAGTTGGGTACTTGAAAGTGGAAAATTATCTAAGGATGCAAAGACAAAATGAGCTTCTTTATGGAGATTCGGCATGGCTTGTGGATTATTTTGAGACGCGTGCTTGTGAAGATCATTCCCTCTTCTATTCGTTGCAACTGGATACTGAGCAAATGATTGTGAACATATTCTAGTCAGATTATAAAATAATCATTGATTATGGCCATTTTGGAGATGTTATCAGTTTCAACACAACGTACAAAGTGGTACACGGCAACAGACCATTTGCACTTTTCTTGGGTATAAATCATCACCAGGAGACCACTGTGTTTGGAGCAACCTTAATGTATGATGACACAGCGGATTCCTTTGTCTGTTTATTTGAAACATTCTTGAAAGCGATGGGCGGAAAAGCGCCAAAGACGATTATTATAGATAAAGACGCTACAATGGTGAAGGCATTAAAGCAAGTGAATAACTTTCATGCATCTCCATTCTTGTCACTTGGTATGCTGAAACAATCGTATTATTTCAGTGGTATTTTTTGTATTTACAATATTGCAACGCGGGTATTAAGTTAATTAATCTTGTAGGTTATGGTGGTGATGAAGCATCATTTATGTGTTTGACACTTAATGAATAATGCGCAGAATAACCTATTATTTATGTTTAAACGCGTTAAAGGAATAAAGAAGGTCATCTCAAAATTAATGTTCCAAATTAAGGAGGAGGGTGATTTTATCAGGGAATGGGATTTAATGATTGTAGAGTATGGTGTTGCTTGTAATAAGTGGCTTTCCACTTTGTTAGATTGGAGACATAAATGGGCCCCGGCATTTGTCAAACATGACTCGTCTATAGGATTTCCTTCTTTCCAACAGGTATAATTTTCCTTTTCCCTTTGTTACGAGCTATAGTCTTCAACCTACCCATTTCAAACCCTAAATTTGATTTCCACCAACAAATTTAATGAACCAAACAAAGTCACAGCAATTAAACTCAGACAACCTTAATTTCAGACCAACCACGAAAACCCTCACACCCAAGCCTCAGACGAAGCAGCACAGACCTTCCCTTCTTCTTCGTTTTCCCTTATTCCCTTCTTCTTTAAGCGACGTAGCCATTTTTCTTTATGCAATGAAGTGAAAATCAGAAAAATAACAGTTGAAGAAGTCAACTATAATTAAAAACAAATATTAATATTTTTTATACATTACTAAAACACATTCACTTATGTATTTTTCTTAGATATGACAGGCAAAGATTATTAATGTACATTGCATGCTACATAGCAACAACATATTAACTACCAAATATATAACACAACGCATCAGTATTTTGTAATTAAACTGCTGAAACATGTCTAACAAAAGCATTTGTTTCAATCTAAAAATAAAAAAATAAAAATATAGCTATTACACAATTTGTCAAAGCATGAAGTTTCATCAAACTACATATATACAAATGACAAGATTTTAGACAAGTGTTATGTATTTGGAGGCTGGTTCACTAATATAAAGAGAATTATTGTGAGACATATTAGCCAAAAATAAATAGTGGATTAATTAACAACGCTATATTTTCTTACTCCCTAAAACAAGCCACTTCAAAACTAATACTCCTACTACATAGCAAAATATACGGAGTATGCGATATAAACATAGTTTTTTTTCTCTAAGAAGGCATATTACGTAGGTAATATCACCAAATTAAGGCATACTAACTCTTCTGGGCAATTTGTCAAGCAGAAAATATGCAAAAAGGTAAATGTGTGTGCAACATAAGTTAAGTAGAAAGAAATTATATAACCATAAACCAAATTTATACACAGTAACTTTATAATCATATACATGTGACAAATTTTAAATATATATAAGATAATCACTAAGGAAGAACAAAGCAAAATATGCTCAAAACTCAACTGCAGCGAAGATAAGCAATTTAATCACTAAAAAATTACGAAATCAAATACATTTACGATGTCGTATGTATGTTAATGCGCACATGTGAATGCAAACATTATGCACCTCATCTACTATGCTTAAAACATTAGGCAACATTATTAAACTAAAAATGACTAATTCACACTCACCAAACTACAGAACTTCAGACTTTTGGAACAGCCGCTTACTATTGTTGAAAGTAGGACTCCAAATCAAGAATAAATAACATCTGCGCTTTGTGGGTTTTTAGGGCGATCGGTTATGGGGTTCTCTTTAATCACTGAAAAGGAAAGAGGTAGAAAGGGTAAGAGAGAGGTTTTGGTTTTTTTTTAATCAAATAAAGAGCGAGAGAGGTTTTGGTTTTTTTTTAATCAAATAAAGAGCAAGAGAGGTTAGGTTTTTCTTCAATGTAGTGATGGTTCTCTGGTTCTCTTCGCAGACCCAAGCCTCAGACGCAAAAGAGAGGCTAGGGTTTTGGGATACACTTTACAAATACTTTGGAATTTATATTACGAACATGTTAGGATGTACATAAGGAAAATGTTGTGACTCACTTTAAAAAAAGTATTGGAATGTAGATAAGGAAGAATTTGGGATGCTTATTAGGAGAAAGTTGGGATGTAACTTTTGAAAACGTTGTGATGCAAGCCCAACGACTAAATATTTTCTTAACATTGTAACACTCTGAAACACTTTTTTTGGGCACTCATGTACTCTACAAATCCTCTCATTTTTTATCCTCGCAAACAAACACTCAAACCAAACCCCTAAAAACTGCACAATAAAAAGCCATCAATTCAAATTCACCAATAATTTTCTATTTCTGGGTTTCTTACAAAAAATGTATCTATATATTCGTACTAATTATATTTGTTTCTGCCATTCAGTTCTTATGGAAATAAGACGATTTCCTTCAAAATCAAATCTAAAAATTATAATTCATACCTACTTAGGTTTAACAACAAAATTTTGGGTTCATTCACAGAACAATAGTTGCTTCCGGCTTCTATTTGGAAAGAGAGGTTAGGGTTTTCTTCAACGTAGCGGTGGTTCTCTTCACAGACCCAAGCCTCAAACGCACAAGAGAGGTTACGATTTTCTTCAACTACAAAAAGGGCAACAGAGGTCTTTCTTCCTTCTTTCTTTTTCGCAAACCTTCTTCCGGCAACAGAGGAAATTCATCCTACGCAGACCTTCTTCTGGTAACAGAGGACCTTCTTCCTACGCAAACCTTCTTCTGATAACAGAGGATCTTCTTCCTTCTTCGTAGACCTTCTTCCTTTTTTCTCTTCTTTGCATTCCTTAAAAATTATGTAAAGTAAGGGCTAGGGCTAAATGGACAATTCCATACAATAAGTAAGGGTTAAATGGATAATATGTCATATAAATATAACCTATACCGTATTATTACACAAATATACCATATTGTTACACACATGTAATACAACTTCAACAGTGTGTAGTTACTTTTTTTGACCAACTTTTTAAAGTGACGTGGCCATTTCTCCTTCACTCATTCCAAAATGGAGGAAATTGCGCACTGTTGGAATAGAGATGATTTTTGGCCGGAGGCATACCCCTAAAATGTGTATAACTTCCCACGGCAAAAAATCACCTCCATTCCAACAGTGCGCACTAGGGTGGTATTCCCAGCTGGTTAGTGCCCGGAATAACCGTTTAACTTTTGGTTAAACTCCGGGATTTGATGTCCTAGCATTCCACTATTTGATTTTGTATTCAATTCCAAGTTGACAACCAATGTTTTTGTTTATTTGCGGTTTTAATGTTATAAGAACATTTATGCATTGTGATTTTCTTTGAATCATTGTGGTTCTAATGTTGTTAAGTACATTTATGCATTGTGATTTTATTAAATCATTAGATGATCCTTTAATACACCTTGAATATAGACGTTAAATGGAATGATTCCTTGTATTCGTTAATATTAATCTTATAATGATATTGAAACTTTAGGGTATACGCATATACTTCTTCATACGAGTAACTTGTTTACTCACCCTAATTGTTCGGATTTCTTTTCAGGCAAAGAGACTTTGTTTTTGGATGCTTATCATCCATAGATGTCTTTATAGCAATTTGGATTACTTTATGTACATTTATCATGCAAGTATTAACCTGTTTTAGTTTATCTCTTTTGATATAATGTTTAATTTACTTGGAAGCATGCTTTAGCTTCCCTTTTGGCTATGTAAAAGTACCTAAGTACTTTATTTTGACATTATTTATCATGTATGCAATGAGGCCAAGGGCCAAGCATGTTCTAGTTAACACTTATACCCTTTTGGTACCATGTTTTACTTTTGAAAGTAATTTTACGAACTTTGGAGGTTTGGCATGTGAAATTTTTGTAATTGATATGTATGAGGCCGTGAGCCGTTGTATTTCATTCATTTATGTAAATTATGTTTGTTGGCATGTTTACACAACTTTAAATCTTTGTTTTTGGACCATTTCATGATGGGGATTAAGGCTTTGGTGAAGCCTTAACATTTCTGGTGCATAGCAAGTTCTTCTGCTCTTTCTCGCGTCATTTTGGACGACCGAAATGTTATTTTGGACAACTGATTTCTTTTGTATTTATTTGAACAGTGTTTCCAGTAGCAAAAGTTCTTTTTGGTCCACAACTGGTCGACCAGTTCTCCATTTCAAACAACCAGAATGTGGTGTTCCTTTGGGTCTATTTCGGTCAACCGAAATGCCATTTCAGACGACCGAAATGCTATTGCTTTGTGGACTTTGTTTGGTTAGTTTCCTATGCATATTTGAACCCTCGTGCTTATCCCATTTTGCATTTTGACCTTATATTAGCCATTTTGTGGTGTTCAAGTGGCTGTCATCGGTACCGGAAGATACCGTTTGACTTTTTTAACTTAACCCCCGCATTTGATCCCATTTTGAGTATCGTTTCCTCATTGAGGACTTTCCTTTGTCCTAGAAGTGGCATTTGTCTCTAGTGACCTTTTATGTTGTTTTGCTTTCGGATTCCTTGATTTCTTTTGAGTTTGTGACTTCTTTGAAAGTCACTTTGTTGTCTTAGAGGTAGTGTCTATCTCTAGAGACCTCCGTCCTTTTCTCGCTTTCGCGTTTGCCTTTGAGATGAGTCTTGTGACTCTTATAAGGTTCCTTTATTGTTCTAGAGGTGTTGTTCCTCTCTAGGGACTCTTCTTCTTCTTGCTTCCACATTTCAGATTCGATATCGGGTCAGTCTTCGAGTTACTTGTTGACGTATTGGGTTCTTCAAAATTTGGGCCATCATAGAGTTTGTCATCACTTTATTAATACCCAAATACATTTTGGCATGCAAACAACCCCCCTCCCCCCCAACCCAAGTTTTTAAAGAAGATAAGTTACTTCACAGGAACTCAAATTTTTTTTCCCTTAGCAACAACCACACAAAAACAACAAAGAAACAAGCCAACTCGTACACTCAACTAGCAGCATCAACTGTCAACAGCCTAGAGATGAATGCTGGGATCGAATGAAGCACCAAATCCTCATCCACTTCAACCCTCGATAGACCAGCTAGAGCATGTGCCGCCTTATTACCTTCCCCTATAACATGTGCTAATGAAAACGAAGAACAAGTACACATCTCCTTCCGGAGCTCAGACACTAAAGGGAAGCACTCACTATCACCATCTCGCACACCCTCAATAGCTTCCACCACCACTTTAGTATCCGTCTCAAAGCAGTCATGTTAAAAGTTAAACATTTTGGCCCAATACACAGCACTAGACAAAACAGAAGCCTCAGCTTTGCTCACGAACAAGGAAGAGACCGATTTAAAAATCACTGCTTGAAGAACAGATCCATCAGAGCTCTGAAAAACCGCCCCTCCACCTCCTAACAAAGATGATTTTGTAAAACTAGCATCCACATTACATTTAATCTAGCCAGGCAATGGGCGTATCTAATGGCTAGAGGAGACAATACAACTCATAGACGAATTGATCACTTGGCATTGATGAGTGCTCAAATGTGACGCATTTTAGTACCTAAGCGAGGGTATTTTAGTCCATTCATCTATCTTTATTTTCCTATTTTAGTACTTATTTGTGTTTTTGTCTATTTCAGGTTAATAAGGTTCAAACGGGCTAAAAATGGTTTATTACAGCCTTTTTGGAGTCAAACAAAAGTTCAGGAAGATTTAAAAAAAATCCTGAAAAGGTCAAAAATGCTGAATTTTTGGATGGATCGAAGATATTTTGGATCGATTAAAGTTTCGATCGATCGAAAATGTGCTGATAACGAGCTGTTTTATTCCCGCGCGCCCGAATTCCACCTACCACATAATTGCGGGATTAGATATTTTGAGGGCTCATTTTCTAACTTGTTCACTATTCTAAGGACCTTTTATAAAGGGGGAATTGAACCATTTTGTAATATATCTTTAGTCTTTAATTTTATTTTATTGAAATTTTATTTTCTCTCTAGAAAAGTTAGAGATTAGGGTTAGAAGAAAAGAAAAGAGTGGAGGCACCAAAAACACATCTCTAGATCTACACACACTCTCTCTAGAATTCAACAAAGAAGAAGAGGAAGAATATGGAGCCATATTTGGGGATTACTCTTGAGGGTTCCAAGATCACACCCACCTCCTCCATGATTGGCTAGACTTCTCCTTGGGACTTGGATGAGCCCCAAGTTTGTAATCTAAACCTCTATCTTTTTTATACTTTTTGGGGAATAATATTTTATGATTAATGTTTTAGTCTTGTAAATTTAATGAATCTTGGTATATTTTTATGATTTCTATAGTTTAATTCTTACTATTAATTTTCTAGTTTATTTACATGTCTATGTGTGATTTAATTGGGAATTATGTCTTATATGATTCATATGATTTAATTCTTCATATTAATTCTCTTTGTGATTAAATGTTGTCTTATGTGTCATTATTTGAGAATTGATATCTACACTAGTTTTTCTATATTAGTTGCATGTCTATGTATGGTTGATTGAGAATCTAGTGATGGTTAGACATGATTTTTATTAGATGGGTTTGTCAATTAATTTGATGGATTATACTTATACTTGATGGGTTGTTCTACAATTTAATTCATGCTTGTAGGTAGGTAGACAATGCTTGTAGGTAGGTAGACAATTTTTACTTGATTTGATATTCCATAGCTTATTATTGTAAATTCCATGATTCTCTAGATTGATGTGTGCTACAATTGTGACTAGTTTGATGAGTCATTCTTAGAATTGATGGGTTGTGCTACACTTATTTAATTGTCGGTTAGGTAAACGATTCATTATTGAATTTGATGGTCCATGCTTAATATTGCAATTGGTAGTCACATTTTGTTCATAAGAAGGTTTTCCCCAAATTAGTTAAAAGTGTGTGATTTGGTGAACAAGCTTGGTGGTGATTCCAATGCACCCTAAGACCTCACTTCTTATCTCTTAAATCCCTATCTCAACTTAGTTTATTTTAATTGAATTTTAATTAATTGTTTTCAAGAGTAATTAACTAATCGATCTCTCATTTGCAATCTTGTAATCCATCAGAGTCGAAATTAAATTCTAACATGTATAATCCCTCAGAACGATCCCTACTCACTCTTGCTACGTTAGTAATAGTGGTTTTTATAAATTTAAACTTGACCTAAAAGGTTTTTCTTAAACCGCACATTCACTACATTATTTTAGCATATACAAGCGGCCTCGTCAAATTTTGGCGCCGTTGCTGGGGATTAATGGTTTTGTTGGAATTAAACTAAACAATAGTGTTCATTTTATTGCTTCTATTTTTATTTTATATTTCATTGTATATTCTTTTCTGACTCTTAATAATATCTGTCAATTAGGTACTTGACTACAAGAAAGGCAAACTTTGGAACTTGAAGCAATCATTGGAGCTTAAAACTAGGATTAGAGTTGAAGTTACTTAAGGACCTTTGTGAGCATTTCTTGAAAATCTCGTAGTTTAATTGTTTCACTTCTTTGCATGCTTGTGATAGCCCTTGTTAGGGCTTATTATATTGCTTAAATCTTTGTCCAAGCATCGGCTCGTGTGGAGGCCATTATTTGTTGCATTTGGATTTTGAATGTGGATGGAGCCATTGTTTGATCCAAGTTTGAGGAAAAATTACTTCCCTTCACCTTATTCCCCTCCATCATATTTTAATCCTTATGAGATTGTGTAATACCCCTAATTTTCAAAAGGATAGTCTCGGTACTTTGTTTAATTGTTTTCTGTTCATTAATTGTTTTTGGTTCATTAATTGTTTTGAATTATGTTTTAATTGACTTTTTAATTATTTGCTTTTCTTGACTTATTTGCGTTATTTGAATTAATTAGTTGGTTTATTTGTTTTCTTTGGTTTAACTAATTATTTGACTTATTTACATTAATTGTGATTATTTAAGTTAATTGTTTTAATTATTTATTTGGCTTTAATTTTTTGTAAATTGTATGTTATTTTCTGTTTTACGTTAACTTGGAATTTTATTGTTTCTTTAATTGAATTAGTAATTACATGTTTTAATTTATGACTAGGTATAAAAGTGTGGTTAGGGTTTTAGTTCTGTTTAGGTTTAATGTAATGCGCCGACAGGGTTTATAAACTAGGTTGTGTTTATGGGCCGCGTTTCAGACTTTAGATGTAATTGGACTTAGGGTTTTGGTTGCCTATAAATATATAAGATAAGTCTGCTTAGGAAAAAAATAATAAAACCAAAACACGTCTGTGAAATTAAAAACGAGGAACAGAGGAAGTTGTAGGAGGAATCACCGGAGATCGTAGAAGACGACGTAGAGATTTTTGGACAAAGATCTCAAAGGCAAGTTCTAACCTTACTCTCTCCCTTATACTCGTGTTCTTTGCATACTCAATAGTTCCAGGATGAATTACATGTTTAAAAAAACTAAAAACGTTAGCTGTTTCATGTTCAGAGTTTCACTGAAACTGAATTTGCTTTAAAATTGTAAACTGTTTAAACTTTGAACTTTCTTGTTTAATTCTTGGTTTAATCCATATTAGTAGCATAATAAGGACTGAATTAAGGGTTGGAATCTTCTGGGATTAAGTTAAACTCTCTGAAAACCTATACTGTGAAGTATCGGAGGCGTAAATGACTACCGGAGAGGAGAACACGAAGAAGAGGAGGGAGAGAGCCGGCTCCTATTGGATTGGAGCCGGCTCTCCTTGGACTGGAGGCGGCTCCAATGGTCTAGGAGCCGGCTCCAGGGCCATTGGAGGCGGCTCCAATATTCTGGAGCCGGCTCCAGGTTGTTTATTTGTGGGTTTTTGGTTCTGTTGGTTGTTTTTCCAATTTTTTAGTGATTAGGCTTCCTAGTGATTGTTTTAATATGTTTTAGTGGAGAATGAATACTGTAATGGATGGTTTAGGAGTGGTCTAGGGTAAACGTAAATATGTAAAGACCAGATTAACATAGAATTGGACACAAAGCATTAATCATTAGGATTACATGGAGTTAATTACGAATGTCTTGTAGACTGTGTGGATTTGGAGTTTCTAATTTCTTAATTATATTAGAAATTTTCTGTGAGAGCTTGTCCACTCGAATTATATGTTCATGGAAATAGAAATTATGCTAAAAATTTATACTTCACTGAAAATTAGTTGATGATTAAATTTAACGGTTAGTGCGGCAAGTTGTTGGACAGGAAACTATAAGTATAATAGATTACTTATATTTATTTTTCATGTTATAGATTTGAGTGGGAAAATATCTATTTAGGCTCTGTTAATTCTATGGAAACTGGGAATAGGTCATAATTACAAATAAAGCCCTGTATGATCAAATTATGGATTCTGAATTGGCTTACTTAAGCATGTTTGTTAATCTGTTCTAACATGTTTAGTTTGGAACTGTTGGTATTGACATTTATATGGTCATTATTTTATCAACTGTGAATGTAAATAAGCATGTTGATTATCTATTTCAATATGCATAGTAAGGAGTAGTTGACATTGATATTTATATTTTCAATGTGAATCAATTATTGGTATTTTTAAGAATGGTTGCTAATGCATTCTATTATGTTTAGTATGGAATTGTTGATATTGTTGTTATTATTAACGATGCTTTATCAACTATTGGACGGATTGGATTGTATGTACCGGTATGGGACGGTGACATACTAGGTTTGGATTAGCTCAAATTGCTAAGTCCTACCTATTTTGGAGTAAGGGCATGGGTTATAAAATACAATCCTCCTTATATATATAAGTCGGTACGGTTGAATACGTCGAGTGACTTACTGGATTTCTTGTGGATGGATAGAAACGGAGTTTAGATATATTTTTATGTTACCGTGTCATGAGCTTGAGTCTCAGTGTCGACGGTTGGGGTGCGTATATGCAGTTGGATGTGTAGCTGACTGTGAAGGTTGAGGTATACCCTGTTTAGGTTTAGGTACTCATACCCACTCAGGTGCGTATTGTGTGATGCCTTCTATCCAGGTTGAGACCCCCTTCATGGCCTAGCGAGAGTCCAGTAGTGTGGATATATTTATGTACGGATTATTAGTTATTGTTGAACTATTTAGTATGTACATGCGTATCGAGTCTCTGCTTGGATTGTAGTAGGATAGAACTTGTTCGTGGGCCTGACCCACTCCTATTTTTCAGGTGTACGTCAGTTCCAGGCTTGAGCTTGTTCGTGCTGTGCAGAGACGATCTTCCATTCTACCGACAATGTAGGATTTCTTTCCAGATTTTGGATTTGGATTTTATCTTTCATTTTACTTTCATTCAGTGTGAGATTTTTATTAGGGGTCCACTGGAGATGGATTTCCGAGTTGTTCAAATTATAGATATTTGGTTTATCAAATTTAAGTATTTAATTATTTAAGGATTTTCTTTTAGTTTTCTTTTCAGCTTTAATTTCATTTCTTAATTCATTTTGTATTCCGTGTTCGTTATAAAATATAATTGTTTGATATTCCCTCGGGTTTGGGCCTGGGCCTGATCAACCCGTGTCTCGGATCCGAGGGGTATCACAGATTGAGTCCAATTCATTTTATGCTTCATCTTATTATGGACTTAATCACTCTTTTGATCCTCTTTGTGACTTTTATCCTCCTCCACCATTTTATGAAAAACCACCTCCATCACCTTATTCACCCGAGTTTCAAGAAAAAGTGTTAGCTCTACTTGATGGGCTTAATTCACAAACTCAACTTATTCTTTCACATTCTCAAATTTTAGCCAATCTTGAAGTTCAAGTTGAGCAAATTGCAAGTACTCTTTCTCATCAAGAGGAGGAGGAAGAGGCAAATGAAAAAATGGCAAGAACTTCAATTTATATAGATGAGGATGATGAGAGTGAAGAGGAAGAAGTAGCAAGTGAGCAAATTGAGGAATTAATGAGTCCACCATTGGCTAGTGCGATAGAGCACAACATGACTTATGAGGATTTTTCTTATTTTGATCATGATTTAATTCTGGCCTTTGATACTGTAGAGAGTGAGGAGATGGTGACCACTATAGAAGTAGGAGAGGAGGAGGAGGAACTTGTTGAAGAGGGCCTTTCTTCTTGAGACATGTCTTTTTAAAATGTATTAAAATTGTGGTTTTGACCTTGAAAGCTCTAAAATTAAGTGAACTCTCTAATGAACTCCTTAGCTAACTTGGCACGTGAGGAGATGGTGATTTATGAGGAAGAAAAAAAGGATGAAGAGAGTGCAATTTCTATTAATCCAATTGAGTCTTTGAAAGACTTTGTCTTGCCAAGTGCAAGGCCGCTTATTATTGATTTTATTTTCAAGGCCGTGGATGAAAAAAAACAAATTGCATCTTTCATAGTTTCTTTTCAAGTGAGTCTTTTGGAGGATGTTTATATTGTTGTTAGTGAGGCATTAAATGAGAAAATGGAAAAGAGGGTTAATAAGGATGTTTCATATCCGATTTTTGATACTTTCGACTAGTGAGTCAACCAAATGTCTTGCTAAAGACGTTAAATACTAATATTCGTAGAGTTTCACAACTCTATTCCTTCCCTATTTTTTTTTTTTTTTTTTGCGTCGTCTAAATATGTTCCATTGCACTTCATTGTCAAAAATCAGGGTTTTAGACCATATTCATGCATTTTGGGGCCTTAGAAAATTTTTCGAAATTCAGCAATTTATGCCCAGGTAATTCGATCGATCGAAGACTTTTTCGATCGATCAACAATTATTCCGATCAATCGAACATGGTCTCAATTGATCGAAAATAATTTCGATCGATAGGAATTGCATAGAAATTTTTTGATCCCAGGACAATAATATTCATGTTTTCGATCGATCATGGCCCAGCTCAAGCGATTGAAGTAAATTTCGATCGATTGAGCACTGGTAAAAAAAAAAAAAAAAGTTTATTTGCATTTTCATTCATTGCATATTTATTTGTTTTTATTTTTGGGTGTGTATACATACTTGTTATGTCTAAAAAAAAATAAAAAATAAAAAAGTTTATTTTTATTTTTCATTATTTTATTCTTGCATTACAACATTTCCAAATAAAATGCTTAACCTTAGAAGGCACAGACAAGCCCCACAATTGACTCCAAACCTGTCTAGACACCATATGCCGATGCTCCCGTATTTCAGCCCACAAATTCGGATAATAAAGAGATACAACCAATTGGTAAGAGGACTAAACAAAAAAACCTTACTGAGGCATCACCATTCCAAATTAGAACATCCTCTACTACCCATTACGTAAAGAGATCTGAGATATACGATTAATCTCAACTGCAGAAAAAAATTGCCGCATCACCTCCATACGCCACTGTTTTTTTTTTTTTGATAAGTCTCCATACGCCACTGTTTACTACCACCATCAATACGCTCAGCAACCCAAGTAAAACTCGACCCACCCACCCGCTCTCCAAAAGGAATGGAAAAACCAGGCACCCAAAAATTTTCAATCCAAATGTGAATAAATGTCCCATTGCCAACCACCCATCGCAAACCATGCCTCAGTAACTCCTGCGCTAACCAAATACTATGCCAAGCCCAGGATGGATTCGATCCAAGGTGCGCATCCACAAAGAAAAATGATCGGAAATATCTCACTTTGAATAACTGATACGCCACTCTATGCTTATAAACTTGGAAACTCCAAGCGTGTTTTGCCAACAACACCAAATTAAAAGCTTCCAGGTCTCGAAATCCCAAACCACCATCCTTTTTACTTTTACACAATAAATCCCAATGAACCTAATGTATTGCTTTATCTTTCCCAAATTTCCGCCACCAAAAAGAGTGCACCTGCTGTATTAATTCTAGACATAAATTACGAGGAAGGCGGAAGGCAAATATAATATAGGTTGTAAGAGCATTCAACACCGCTTTTATCAAGACTTCCTTACCACCATCTGAGAGTGTAAGTTGCTTCCAAGAGGCCAAACGATCCTTCATTCATTGAAGCAAAAACTTAAACACATCATATTTGGATCGACCAATTATCATAGGCATCCCGAGATACTTCATCTGAAACCCTTCCTCGGATAAACCCAATAACTGACTCAAGGCATGCCGTAAATGCAAAGGCGCGTTTTTAGAGAAAAAAATGGTGAATTCTTCAAAGTTCGCCTTTTATCCCGAAGCCATTTCATAAACGGTAAGGATATGCTTTAAAGATCCGATCTCCGCCTTAGATGCCTGACAAAAAACAACTAATTCATCCGCAAAAAATAAGTGAGAAATAGATAGAGCACCTCTACAAATTCTCACCCCGGAGATAAGCTTTGCTTGCTGAGCTTGTTGGATAGCCAAAGACAATGCCTTAGCACAAAGAATGAAAAGATATGGCGATAAAGGATCACTTTGGTGCAACCCACGCGATGCCTGGAAGAAACCCACTGAAGTGCCATTGATACCCAAAGAATAGGAGACCGTTAAGATACATGAGGATAACATTTTAACCCAATGGTTATTCATTTTCAATTTACGAAGCATACTGAATAAAAAATCCCATTATATACGATCATAGGCTTTACTCATATCAAGGTTGAGTGCCAAAAAAGCCTTCTTACCCTTCCTTTTATTTTTCAAATAATGGAGAATCTTATGTGAAATAAGAATATTGTCAGTAATATGCCTTCCTGCAACAAACGCAGATTGAGATTCACTAATGACTTGAACAACCACACATTTCAAACAATTAGTCATAACTTTAGCAATAATTTGATATGCAACATTACACAAAGAAATAGGCCTGCAATGAGTAACTTAAGTAGGTGAGTCAGTTTTAGGAATAAGAATATTATTAGTATGATTTAAGCAGGAAAACATATACTCAGTTTGGAAGAAACTGGTTACCGCTGCAACAACATCCTTAATCACCTCCCAATATTTCTGATAAAAGAGAGGAGTCATACCATCTGGTCTAGGAGCTTTTAAAGGTTCCATTTCTGTCAGTGGCAATAGTAAAGATTGATTCATTTCTGGTGAGATTCGACAAGGAATAAAAATTGGTCAATTTGTTGAGGATGTTGAGTCTGAAATAACTGCTGAAAGTATCTCAAAAAAATAGATTGAATTTTATCATCCTCTTCTTGCCAAACTCCCACTTCATCAGTTACCCCAGAAATTCTATTTCGAGCTCTTCTTCGGCGGGTTGCTGCATGAAAAAAGCGTGATTTTTTATCCCTGAGTTAAAGCCACTGATTCCAAGATTTCTGTTTCCAATAAATCTCCTCTTCCAGCTAACATTGCAATAAATCAGATTCCGCCTGAAGCACCAGTGAATGATTATACGTCGCCGTCAATTCTTTGAGAGATCTCAAATAAGATTCCGCCTGCCGAATCTTATTTTAGAATTAGACTGACATTGTAGTAAAGCTTTTTTACAGTTTTTCATTTTGATAGCCGAGCAAACTGGCAAGATCCATGCACTGATTTATTCCACGATCATCCATAGTCCATCGAGCATCAAAATAAAATTGTCGTTTCCCCTTAGGGACAATTGGAACAAGATTTAACATTAACGCATGGTGATCCGATCCAGCCACAGTAAGATGGGATAAAGTAGCCCGTCGAAACACCGAGGTCCACGCTGTAGTTGCCAAAGCTCGATTTAATCTTTCTTGAATATTTGTAGACCCAGAACGGTGATTATTCCACATAAAAGGATAGCCCAAATCTCACAAATTGCAGTTCTCCAATAAAGACCAAAATGCCTGTAATCGCCACCCAGCTTTAATTACCCCACCATATTTTTCAGAAGGATGAAGAATATCATTGAAGTCACCAACAATCACCCATTTTGAAGACCAGTATTGGTCTTGATTCGCCAAATAATTCCATTGGATAATGCGAATACGGTCCACATAACTAGCATACACAACAGTAAGTGTCCATGGGGGATTATGGGGAGAGTGAATCATTGTAGTAATATGAAACTCATTTGATTCCATCACTTGTAACTGAACCGTGTCCATCCACCAAAGCACTATCCCTCTCGAACGTCCCACAAGATCTGACACTCTCCCTTGATGGAACCTAAGAACTTTCCGAATATGATCCATTCGATTTCTATGATTCTTGGTTTCCAACACCGTCAAAATATTCGGAGACTATAGCCGATGGAGAGAAATAAGCTGTTGGATGGTCACAGGGTTACCTAGCCCTTGAAAATTCCAAACAATTATACGCAAATTATCATTCTGAAAATGACCTAAAAACCCAGCCTATACCTTAGAGTTGTCACCACACCACCTAGGACGGTCGGTAGAGAACATTATCCCAGCCAAAGGCATCTTAGGCAGACACTACAACAAATTTGGGCTCTTGCCACGAAATTTTTTGCCACGTGTAAAATTTCATGGCAAAAAGTAGTGTTTCTACCACAAAATTAAATTCTCGTGGCTAAATATTGGTATTTGCCACAGAGCAAACTTTTCGTGGCAAATATTAGGCTATCGTGACAAATTTTACGAACGACCTAAAAATTTGTGGCTAAATATCAATTTTGCCACGACAAATTAGGGACGACATACAAAATCGTGGCAAAAATGTTGGTTTTGCCACGAATTTTCAGTCGTGGCTATTGTATGCTCTTTTGCCACGTAACTATTTTCGTGGCAAATCTATTAGTAATTCGCAACAATGTTACTCTTATGGTGAAAAATGTTATTTTGATACGAATTTTTTGTCTCGTGGCTAAATGATTTATTCTGCCATGAATTTTTAGTCGTAGCTATTGTATGCTATTTTGCCACATAACTATTTTCGTAGCAAATCTATTTGTAATTCACAACGATGTTATTTTTTGTAGCGAAAAATGTTATTTTGCCACGAATATTTTGACTTGTGGCTAAAAGGCATATTTTGTCACGAATTTTTAGTTGTGGCTATTGTATGATCTTTTGCCACGTAACTATTTTCGTGGCAACGATATTATTCGTTTCACAAAAAATGTCATTGTTTGTAGTCATAATTTTCTTGTGTTATGAAATTTTAATATAAAATAATTATGTTTATTTTAATTGTTATATGAGAAAAGTGTAAAGCAATTTATTTGTTACAAATGTTTTGATATATATAAAATATTATAACTTATACTGAACGATAAACTTATTTATATTCAATTGCTTTAATATTTTTTTTCTTATATAAAAAAATCTAATTAGAGATGAAAATTTATAGAAGTTTACTTATATTTTCAATGGCCAATCTTAGATAATTTTTCCCACGTTTCTTTATTAGTTTTCCTAGCAATTGTTTTGATATAATATAAAAATATTATATCTTATAGTGAAAGATAAACTTATTTAGAGGTAATTAATTTAATATAATTTTTTCTTTATTAGAGAAATTCATATTGTCCAGTTTACTCGATCATTCTAATTAAATGATTTGCCAATATGTTTCAAGGTAACAAATAATTATTGTTCTAAGGTATACCTAGGGGTGTTCAAATAATCCGTCAATCCGGTCCAAATCAATCCGATCCGTGTGGTTTAGTTCGGTTTTCATATCTCATGGTTGGTGATAGTTTAGAAAAATAGCAATCTGCTATCCGTGATTCGGTTAACGGATTGGCCCTGAAAAAACCGATCCGATCCGTTAACCGAACCGAACCGATTCGTTACCTTAATTATATATTAATATATTATATATATACTTACTGTCATTTATTACTGTATTTATATTTTTTGCTTTTATTCATTATTTAAGTTAACCCTAGGTCACTAGTTATCTCATTAGTCATTAGAATTTATAGTCATTACAGGCACAGTGCGCCTCACTCTTCAGCCTCGCAGTCTTCAATTTCTCGCCTCTCAATCCATCGTTCACCCTACAATACATCAAAACAACAGAGACCTCTGTGTATCGAAGAAACAACGACCTCTTTGACTGGATCGACCTTTTTTTAGGTGAGTTCATAAGATTTTTTCATGAATTTTCTTATTCTTCTCTTCTCTGAACAACTCGTATTGTTTTTTGTAATGTCCTTGCTGATTTCTTCTGTTTGTCTTATTTTTCTCATATTTTTTGAAAATATTTTATTCTGATTTATTATTTATTTGTATAAAGACGTAATTATGATGATCTTTTGGTAGGTTAGGTATTCAGTTCTACAAGTTTGATTTTAAAATTTTTTATTCTCTTAAAAATATAGTTTGATTTTAATTTGTGATTTTTTTTTTTTTGAAAGTTTTTTTTTTCGTAGTTGGAACTCACACACACATGCCTTTACCGAGGTTCGAATCCCTTACTTCCTTGTGAAAAGTAGGAGCTTGGTACCGCTAGGCCACTGGCCCGTTGGTTTTTGAAAGTTATATAATTGGTTCAGATGAGGAATATTGGAATATGTATTAGTAGCTGAATCTGATGTAACAATTTATGTTCTTGGCAAATGACAACTGTAGAAAATACTAATGTTCTAAGGTTTGAAAAGCCCAATCCGTCAGAATCGAACCGATTCGATCTGTTATTTTACGGATTGACTTGGTTCGGATTGAAAGTCTTCACAGATCGGTTTAGTTTTAAATTTAACAAATCCGTGGAGCTCGAATTGAATTGAACTTTACCCCAAAACTGGACTGAATCGATCCGTGAGCTTATTCTCTTCTCTTACATCCAACCAAACAAAAAAAGAAACTTACACAATATCTTCTCTATAGATATTGTAAAAGATAAAATTTAACGATATATATATAGTTGTAATAAGTTCTCCTTTAAGGTACCAAAACATTCTTTGATCCAAGTTATTTTTAACTAATAATTCTCCCTCAAATGCTATATTAAGCACACATAAAATTACAAACATGCCTATGCACATATATAAAAATCATTAAAATATTTTTTGAACTATTAGATTATGTTGGAAATTATATGCTTCAAATTACATTTAAGATATAACTAACCTTATACTAATATGTCATGAGATAATTAATAATGTATTTAAAAATAATTAATTAAATATTTTAACTTATTATTTAATTAAACATGCAAATTAAATCAATAACATAATAATAATAAATAAAGAATGTGGACCGAGCCTAGTATTGGAAACTATGTCTTTAAGACAATTTATAACCCGCATGGTATTGACAGATTCTGTGACGCTTGTCTTTCAGAATATAATGGTTTACATTCATTAGTAACTACAAACTTGTAAATACTATTACAAGAATACCACTACAAGAAAAGAGGTATTAGTGACAATCTTTTAGGGACAGTACAAAAAATTGTCCCTAAAGACACTATTATTTTAGCAGTCTCTAAAGCCCAACCCAGAACAAATTTCATCCAAAAAATATAGTAGCGGGAAATTTGGCGCCATTGAGTTTAAGGAAATGTGAAAAATTAAAAATTAGCCTTTTGAATGTACTGTGAGCCAATGCTACCTTAATAAACGACATCGTTTTTGTCTATTAAGTATACATATCCTAGCCCAGGTGAGATAAGGAAGACTCGTAGAAGCCCACTGGACAACTCTGCTCTCCCTCCCTTAGGTCGAACAAGTACAATGACCTAGCTCTCTCTCTGTCGACAAAGACGATGTCGACGAAGACGGTGCTGTAGCTTCTCTTTCTCTGTATTCGATATCAGATCGAAGCTCCCAATCTCTCTTTGCCTGCATGCCATATCACCTCTCTATATCTTCTCTCTCTCAAATTGTTGATGTGGAGTCACCATTAGGCGTTAGCAACCTCATTCACACACGGCTATTCACTTTGTATTTTGCGTACAGGGAAACTAAAGGTTTGGAACCCTAAAATTCAATCTGTTGCCTTTTTCTTTCTCTTTCGCATAGCTGATTGTGATTGTGATTAGATTTTGCGCTCTAGAAGCAACACCACAATAGCATATTTTACCCTTTCAAACTGAAGTATTCAGTCGAATTTGGACACCACAACCAGCAATTTAGAGGGACAATTTCTTCGGATTTGAGACTGATATGCCTCAATTTCATCATATTGCTGGATGTAAGATTTGGAGTGACGATTTCTTCAGATTTCAGATAGCTACGCCTGATGTCATTTGATCACCGAACCAAAGTAGGATTTAGAGTGACGATTTCGTTGGATTGCAGACGGCTACACTTCAATTTCATCTAATCGCTTAATTGAAGTAGTTAGGAGTGACGGTTTTTTTCAATATTCCTGCGAACAACAGAGAAATTGAAGGTTTGGAGGAGTAACTCAAGGTTCGTCTCTCTATATATGTGTGTGTTAGTTTTGATTTTTTTGATCTTTCTGTAGGGTTTTTTTTTTTTTTTTTTTTTTTTTTTAATGCAAATACATGTTCTATTTTGAACTATTCATGTTGGTATTTACAGAGCAAGCCAGAGACTGAAGCTCGGAATGGAGGGAATTCCTTGGGAGAGGCTCAATTTTACGGGAGATGTATACCGCGAGACGAGACTGAAGCACTACAAAAATTACGAGAACCTCTTGTTCTCTCCTGAAGAGCTCGAAAAGGTTAGCCTCTTTTGCCTCTGTTTTGATGGAATAATTTTTGCAGCCGAAACAAAAATTTGTCTATTTTCAACTAAATCGTTTCATCTGGTGGTAGTTGTGAATTTAGAAGTTAGATTAACTTAACATCTTCCCACTTTTTTGTTCACCAAAACAAGAAAATGGTTCCCTGAATTTTTTTTAATACATATACTAATTTTTGCCTTTTGTTGGATTGGTTGATTTCCAATCTCTTTGATCTTAGGGTTTAGCTGTATCATCAGATGGGTTTTTGATTTAAGCAGTAGAAGGCACAGAAAAAAAAAAAAAAAAAACAGAAAAAAACAAAAGAAGGAACTTTGAATGTAGGGCAAGTCTTAAAAGCTTGTTCATTTCTGAATTTTACCAGTGGAATGTTACATAGATTGGGTACGTGTGTGGGTTACGGATTTTTGTCAAGTGTCGGATTTATCAGAGCTAAAACCCAAGGGCATGGTGACACAACAAAATATTTTTGTTGTTTAATATTCTTCCTTTCTGTTTACAGAAAATATAGTTTTTCCCCCTAAACATTTCACTCATTTTAAAGCAATAATGTAATAAAAGGGACATACTTGAAGCACCGGCTATGCTTGGTAGGTGCATGTCAACTGGACTTGTTAGGCACATATCCATGCCCATATCCAAGTGTCTTGTATTTGATGCAGGTACTTCATGCATTTTTGAAGACTCTTTTAACAAATCTCTTGTTTTAAATATGTTTTATTTTCCTCTTCCATATTTTTAAATATACAATAACACATCCTTTACGTCCATTAGGCCTTATTACTTAACCTTGTTCTTTAATATATATATATATATATGTATATTATATTGTAAAAGTTCTAGCTATTTTTCTTCTCCATATGCTAAGATTTTCATCAGTGCACACTAGATAATTATTTGTTTTGAGCTTTGTGCTGAAATATTCTTCTTGCTGGAGTGCAGAAAAGTGGAGAAGGGCCACAGCTTCTATGATTTTCAGTTCAATACAAGGCTTGTCAAATCAACAATTGTGCATTTCAGGTAGTGAACTCACATCTGATTTATATTAATAAATTTTTCTATAGTTCTTGCCAATGTTTTTCAGAGTGTGACTTAAGATATCTACAAATTCATAATAGTTGCATTGAATCAAAAGTAAACTTGCCTGACCAAGCAATATTCTAAGTTAGAGTTGAAGGTCTAAATAGAATTGTTCCCGAAATAAATCTAAACTTCTGAACAGACAAAACTATCTATTAGGAGTGTCTGCCCTTCTTGGATTTTTGTCCATGCCCATTTCTGTCTATAGTACACTTCACCCATCACATGGAAAAAAATAATAAAACCACTCTCCTTAATTTTAAAGAGGGTTTGTTGTCTACTTTAGGGCACTTGGTCTTCACACTTATTTAAAATTCTGCACATATATTTATTTAATACAATTATACTATAATAAGTTCTTAATTTTTTTGTGTTCTCTAAGCAATATGATATCCTTTAACTACATTAGATAATGAACAGGTCCTGTTGTAGTTTAGGTAGTTAGTTAAAGCAATATTCACTTGTATCTCATAAATGTAGAAAATAAGTTACTCTTTCTTAATACAGGAGAAACTGTTGATGCCAATATTAAAGCTCCATATTCACGACAAATGAAAAAAAGTTTCATTTAGCGTTAATGATAGGGATTTTTACATATAAATGGAGTTATGGAGCCATATTTACTCATGGATGGAGTCAAAGTCCTATATTTTCATAAAAATGAGTTTGACCTAAATGATGACATGGCACATGAAGTTTTACTGTTTAAAATTTTTGTTACCTAAAATGCCCTTCTCCCTATTCCAATGCATTTATCTTATCACCCTTGTTCAGAAAACATGGTACCTGGAGGCCAAAAAGTGGTACCTTCAGTTCAAAAATGTGGTACCTTCAGAACAAAAGTGGTACCTTCGTAAAAGGGAATTGTTTTTGCAATTGAAAATGACATTGAACCCCACACCGCTAATTAAGTTGCACATTACATCCATAAACAGCTTCATTAGTGCCATGAATAACACAAATTATTCTTCAAGCTAGCTAAGCGAGTGTTTAGAAAATATGGTACCTAAAGGCCAAAAAGTGGTATCTTTAATTCAAAAACGTGGTACATTTAGAACAAAAGTGGTACCTTCGTAAAAGGAACTTATTTTTGCAATTGAAAATGGTATTAAACCTCACACCGTTAATTAAGTTGCACATTAGATCTATAAACTGCTGTTGAAAAATTTATAAACCTTCTTATTAAATATAAGAGCCTAACATGCATGTATTTATTAAATAGAATAATCAAAATCCATTACTTTTCATTAAATCAAAACCATCAAGTGAAGTGCTATGTCTACAAAATACTTTAAGTCATCACGAATGTCAAAAAAGTTATGATCCATCCAATCTAATAAAGTCAACAAAAAATAAAAAACTAAATCACTAAATTTAAAGAAAGCAATCATCTTTTGCAAAATAAGAACACAATTATTAAGTTTGAACATTTATTAGCCCCTACTCGTCCATACAAAGTCTTGATTGCAATATTAACTCCCACTCATCCATACAAAGTCTTGATGGCAAGAATCGATCCTTCAATCACACTGTCAAAAAAAAAAAAAAAAAAAAAAAAAAAAAGGTTACTATATTTAATTGTATCACATTAACGAAAAAATTAACCAACCTTAAAGAAGTAAGCGAAATGGAAAAAGTAAAGGAGAGGAACTGAAAACGTGGACAAATTTTCAGACTCTTAAACAAAATGAAAAAATATAATTAAATGCATAAGATGAGGTATTTCAGAATTTCTAAACTGGGGCATTTCAAAATTTCAATAACACATCAGTATAATTATAATTGTATGCAAAGAAAAATATAATTCTAGACTGGGGCATTCTAGAATCTCAATAACACATTAATCTCTTTAAGTTATAATGTATAAGATGTCTGTTTGAATTCATGATAATCATTCTATTCTTATCATACAATTAATATATATATATATATATATATATATATATATATAAGTAGCATCCTACAATTAATTAGGACCTAGATCTATATCAAAATTCTAAATGGTCTTCATGTATAAGAGGTCTAGAGACCAAATTATCTCCCTATTATCATTGAAAAATTCTAAAGATTTAATTATGACCCAGATCCATATCAAACATGATCTTTGGATACCATAATTTTTTTAACAATTGCATTATTGAAATAGTTATTCAAAAGTCCCAAACAGCCTTGCCGATTAAAATGGTGCGAAAAAAAAAAATCTACCATACCAACTATTTAGATGTAGTATATGATAATTAAGAAATATTTGTGTTATTTATGGCGTTAATGAAGTTGTTTATAGATCTAATGTGCAACTTAATTAGTGGTGTGGGGTTTAATACCATTTTCAATTGCAAAATTAAGTTCCTTTTACGAAGATACCACTTTTGTTCTAAAGGTATCACGTTTTTGAATTAAAGGTACCACTTTTTGGCCTCCAGGTACCATGTTTTCTAAATACTCGCTTAGCTAGCTTGGAGAATATTTTGTGTTATTCATGGCGCTAATGGAGCTGTTTATGGATGTAATGTGCAACTTAATTAGCGGTGTGGGGTTTAATGCCATTTCAATTGCAAAAATAAGTCCCTTTTACGAAGGTACCACTTTTGTTTTAAAGGTACCACATTTTTGAACTGAAGGTATCACTTTTTGGTCTCCAGGTACCATGTTTTCTAAACAAGGGTAATAAGGTAAATGCATTAGAATAGGAAGAAGGGTATTTTAGGCAACAAAAATTTTAAACAGTAAAACTTTATGTGCCATGTCATCATTTAGGCAAACTCATTTTTGTGAAAATATAAGATTTTGACTTCATCCATGAGTAAATATACCTCACTAACTCTATTTATATGTAAAAATCCCTTAATGATATTCCACGTAAACTTTTTTGAAAGCCTTTTTTATCCATTGCGTACTCATGCAACATTATCATTCTGTGTTTCTTCATCGCTGCATTAAAAAATAAATAAATAGAGGAAAAAAGAAAGCTTCAAAAATTGTGTACTTGTTTAACCAATGGTCTCAATTGTCAGGTTCTACTTAGCTTTTTCTAGGTCCATGGCTTAATTTTATTTGTGTTTTTCTGTTTCCGTACTGATCATGTTTAATCCACATGGTAGTCCATGGCAATGCATTCTATGCTTAAAAAGTTGAATATTTTTTTCCCTTGCAAATTGTGTATTGTGCTTACCCTATGAACTTGTGTGTTTGGATGGTTGTAGTGCAATGCATTCCCAAGTTGTATCCTGTTACTCGGATTTTCTTTCTTCTCTTTTCTCTGTTTTTGTTTCTTCTTTTTGTCTCTTGTGGTTTGATTGTTGTTGCAGGTAGAGGAAAGATCATCATTGTTTGTTTTGTAGATTTTTGGATGGCTCGTGCTACAAGACTTCAAGCCCTTTTTGTTTAAGATGGTTTAAGTAGTGTATGTTTAGGTCTTTGAACTCTTTGTTTAGGAATCTATAGTTCATTTTTGTCTAAGATCTTAGAAACATTTTATTTAAGATACTAGCTTGTTTTGGTCCAAATTATTGGAGTTGAAATTGTATTAGATGTCAAGATTCAATTTTTTACGCGATGGGCTTTATTATGTATGTTGTAAACAATAAATTTTTTGGTTGGTGTAATTTATGCAATATCAAGTATTTATTTGTTTGCATAATCATGTTGATGTGATAAATTTTTTTATTTTATATTATTTCTTTTGTTTATAATGTTAATAATATACAGGTTTGCTACAAATTTTTATCTATGTAGTCTATTTTTGGTATTTGCAACAATATATATTTTTGACTATTAAATTATATTTTATTTTATTAATAATAGAATAGCCACAGATAAACTTCGTGGCCTATTTTAGATAGTTGCCACGATATATATTCGTAGGCAATTAAAATTATAGCCACGAATAAATTTTGTTGCCTATTTTTGGGTATTTGTCACGACATATATTCATGGGCAATTAAATTTATAGTTACAAATAAATTTCGTGGGAAAAGACCTATTCTACCATGATAAATATTTCGTTGCAAAAGGATTGAATTAGTTACGATTAATTCCTATATTGGGATTGCTACTTGCCACGAAAGGATTGTTATTTAGCGACGAAATAATTTGTGACAATAGAAGGTATTTTACCACGAATTCAAATTTCTGACAAAAGGTCCACAATATTTAATCTTAAAAATCACTGTATAATGACTATCATAACATTATAATATTATTACATATAAGTGAATTCATAATCTAATTCATCTCTTGGTTAGACGATGGAATCTCTGAATACAATATGAAAAATGTTTTATTAATTTTTTTCCCCCCAAAATATTCCTTCAGGCGGTTTAATTATTTTATATTCCCGCCCAAATATATTTTCCCTTTTTCTATCACGGTACCCAAACGCTTTATCACTTTTTCCAACTCAAGCCCTAAACCTTACCCAAGCACTTCCTGTGACATCCTTAAACTGCACACATTCAAATAGTCGTGATTCAGGCTTCGGTGTCGAAGCTCTTGAACAATCAAGAGAGGGAACGCGAGATGTGTACTCTAGCTAATTGCTTGTGTGTTAGGGATGGTAATGGTGTTGGATCCGTAGAAATGAATCAGAGTTTGAAGGAATCTCTGATCGGAGGGAGGTCGCAGCACCGGCGAGGTCTCAGTCTCAACGGAATCTCCAAGGATACTGATGAGAACTTGGATCTCTTCTCTAGGAATCGCCGGAGTCTCTCCGTTGCTTCGTCCGATGAATCAGACGGTACGATTCCTCTTCATATGCACCGTATTATCCTTCACTTTGAATCTCACTAGTCCTTATTTACTTGTGGACTATGATATTGCATTCAAAGCTGTTTGATTTAGTTTAGTGCACAATTAATTTTGATCTGTTTCAGTTCAATCAGCTAATTAATGCCTTCACAACTTGTTCATAATTTAATTCATACTTGTTCAATTATTGGGATTTTATGAAGCCAGAGGGTTAATTTACTTTTCATTACCTAATTGCAGTTTTAGTGAAATTGGGGAGACTTTCAGTTGGATCAGCGAAACCCTACAAAATATATAATTACCAGACCAACTTCTTCTACTACTTCTTCCTCCGAGGACACCAATTCATGGGTCGTTCATGCCTAGCTAGTCGCCGCCGGACTGCACTAGTGGCGGTGGCCGGGGCATACGCTTCATTCTCTCTCCAAGGATTCACAAGATTTCGAAGGCAGGTGATCGGAATTATACCAGCACAGTACCTCCTCTTGATTCCAAGGCAAACCCCTTGTTTCCATCCTCGGCAAAGCCCATGATTCAGGTACTACTGTCTCTCTCTATTTGTATATGCCATATATATTTATATATATTTGGTAGAATTTAAATCTTGTCCCGAACTCTGTAATTGTTTAAGTAGACTTCTCATATATGAATTATGGAAATTAAAAATTGGTCCCCAATCCATTGGTTTCAGTGTAATTAACTTGTCTAGTAAAAAAGATTGAATTTTGGTCAGATTGTGTCGAGTAAGAGTTGCTAATATACATTGTTTTATCGTCAAGTTTGATCTGCAGGTCTCTACATCCATGAAGGACCTGTGTCATGATGTTTTTGGGATATCAAAGGAAAAAAAAGATCCAAGAGATGTGAAAGGGAACCGAGGTATGACTTGCTTTGGTTTTCTTTAAGCTTATAACCTTCATATGCATATTCTAGTGCTCATTCATGTGATTTAGTAATGATTTATTAAACTTATTGTTTGATTCTTATCTATAACAGTATATACACCCATTCCGATTACTTTATCAAATACGATCCAAATCCTGTTTATTTTATAATCAAGTGATTAAAAAATGTGGCAGCTGATATGTGTATTCTTATAAATGCATTTTACACTTGATGTGTGTGACTTCTTTGTCAGAAAAGGAAATAGTTTTTGCTTGCTTGCTTACTTACTTTCTTAGGCATGTAATTGCATTTCTCCTGTTGGATAGAAGGATGGTGTATTCAGTTTCAACAGGATAAAATTTAGTAAGAATTTTTAAAACCAATTAATGTTCATGTTGTATGATCATATGTTACCTATTTTTTTTTTAAAGATAAATAGAGTAAACTGTATTAATAGAAAATAGTGTACAACCAAGTCCTTTGAGGATCAAAGAAAGCCTTAATTTCAAGGCTGGTCAAGTAAGACATTAAGATGCATAAATACAAAGCATGATTAACTTGACAATTAATTCTACCTTGCTTATATGTTAGCTATGAACAATGCTAGATTTTTATTTTTTGGCTCAGGGACATCTCAAACAACAAAATTAATGGTTCTATTCCTTCTTCCCTTGGTGATTTGGAGCATCTTCTGAAACTGTGAGTTTTACATTTAAAGGAATCTTGTACCAATTTTTATTTTTATTTTTGCTGACAATCCCTTAAATTATATGCAGGAACTTAAGCAGGAATAATTTGGTTGGCTATATACCAGTTGAGTTTGGTAATCTAAGAAGCGTTATGGAGATGTATGGAATCTTTAATTGCAATTATGGGTATTATTGCATTTTCTTTGTCCAGTGTTCAACTTTGTTGTCATGATTTTCCATTGTAGAGATATTTCAAATAATCACCTTTATGGTCCCATTCCTCAAGAACTCGGTCAGCTTCAAAATGTCCTCATGCTGTAAGTTCTATTTCCCTGTTTGATAATTGTGCTTCAAGTTTCTATTTGTGGACTTCACTAGTTGTCAAAGTGACTGTTATTCTGTGGGAGGATAAAACCAACAGGTTTGGTTATGTACTGCTGCAACTTATGAAACATAACATTTATATATACTCTCTCTCTCTCTATATATATATATATATATATTTATGCATATATATGGGTTTAGAAGGTTTTTGGTTCCCATTTTCAATTTTACTTACCACCTATAGAAGTTTTACACCCAATTATTCCGAATAACACTTGCATTCTTTGTATTACCCAAGGGCTGTCAAACCAATAATTAAAAATTTCCAATTTTCCAAATCAAATGCCCCAACATATGGATTGCAGATATGGATGTAGAGTAATTTGACAGTCAACATGACTTGATATTTTTTAGAATTTATTTGGAAAATAACTTATGTTTCTGTTGGCACCAAAACTTGGCAGCCACTTCAGCAGCGACGTGGACCAATGGGAAGCCGATAAGTGTTAAGCATGTCCAAGAATGGTCGGCTAATGGAGAAATAGTAGGAGAAGATTTAGGAAGATATCTATATATTCAGCCACCTCACCAAAAGGGTTGTTACTAAACAACCGAGACTTGTGTTAATTTCAAAAGGAAATTTCATTAGAAATAGAACATTGGGAGAAGTTGGCCTATAAAATAGGGATTTAGTTATGAGAAAGGAAATTGAGTCCTTATGGAAATGAAATTCAAAAGGAAGGGGCAGCCACGTGAGTGTATGGGTTAAGGCTATAAATGGTCTTCCAGCCATTTAAGGGAATGAAACGGGCTGCTAAACTTAAAGAGGGGAGTTGCCAAAAATTAGCAACTTTTCAGCAACTTTCTAGCAACGTTTTAGCAATATCTCGGCAACTTACATGTGATTAAATCGAGGAAGGTTGTTTTTACAGAGATTTCCTATTGAAACAAAACAAGAAAGGAAGCGGAATAACAATAGGATTTGACTGAGTTCAAATTGTGAAGAGAAAGAATCAAAGAAGGAGAAATTTTCTAGCAATAACTTAGGAAAATAAGTTGAGATAGAAGTTCTATAAATAGAAGTATTGTATTCCATTCTAGGGGGTCCAGCACCACCACAAAACATGCATTTCAACTAAAAATGTTTTCAATTGACTCTACGTCATTTTCCTATCAATTTCTTTATTTTAATTTAATGGCAATTGATTAGATCCTCGTCAACTATTTCGATTCAGCCATTTACTTTCTTTCAATTTCAATTATGCCAATTTTAATTACGCAATTTTAGTTAGGCTTTCAATTCAATGGCAATTGATTAAATTCTTGCCATTGAATCGTAGTGACAATTGATTAAATTCTTGTCATTACTTGGCTGATGGCAATTGATTAAATTCTTGCTATCACGTTTCATTGGCGATCGATTAAATTCTTGCCATTGTGTTTGGCTGGTGGCGATCGATTAAATTATTGCCATTGTGTTTGGCTGATGGCGATTGATTAAGTTCTCGCCATCACGTTCGGCCGGCGATCGATTAAGTTCTTGTCGCCTGTCTTCACTCGGCCATTCCATCCATTCAAACATTCATCAGCCGTTACATTTCTTTAGACACTCTAAAAAGTCTTTGCTACAAACAAGGCATAAAAGAACCTTACTGGGAGTTCTTACTAGTCTCTCTCCCACATAATCGCCTGAGAGTCAGCCATCGGAAAAAGGGATAGGCTGGTGTTCAATTACATATTTTGGGTATTTTGTACAAATACTCTGGCACGCCCGCGAAGAGTCCATCGACCAGCGTAGGGAACAAAAACCGCGCGAACACGTTTTGGCACGCCCGGTGGGACCATTACTAGAATGTTATAAAAGAGGCAAATATGCCGCGGCCCACAAAAAATTCTAAGGCCGTGGCTACTGATGAAGATTTGGAGGAAGGCGATCAGCAAGTACAGGCTGAGAACTCTGCAACAGGTCTTACTGATGAGTTAGCCGTACTTCAAGCACAGGTTAGCTCCTTGGTAGATGCAATGGGAAGGATGGGAGCACGCTACAACGATTTGCATGAAAACATGTCCCAACTCTCAGCCTTTATTTTGAACAAGCCGACTCAAGCTAGCAGCTCCAACAATCAGGAATCGGCTTCTCAGCCGAACTTATCACAAGCTGCTCGGCTAGAGAGGGCCATTGAAACATCACAGCCATGGCCGCCAGTAGTGACACTCCAACCAGGTGCAACATCAAGTCAGCCGGTTCATACGCTACTCACCTGGGTAGAAAGCTATCCTCAGCCTACGTTGGCAGGTTCTAATCAGCCACCAGTAGTAGGTTCGCGGCCACAGGTAATTCCACCAAACCCTCCTCGGATGCCTTTGAACTCGGGGGGTTATCAGATCAGGTGGAGGCCACCGAACCCACTGTATACTCATGTGCCGCCACAGGTAGGGCTCGGGGGGCAGAATATGGCTAATCAGCCACATGATTGGCCGAATTGCTATCAACCAGCGGCTAATCAGCCGCCAGTTTTTAATCAGGTACCTCAAGTCATGTTAGATAGAAGACAATTAGCTGATTTACTCACAGAAAAATATGGCCTGGAACTTAGAGGTGCCGGCCGACCAATTTATAGAACTCCTTATCCAGAAGTGGTAGACCAAGTTGAGTTCCCTAGAGGATATAAAGTCCCTGACTTTGTAACCTTTAGTGGAGAGGGGAATCAATCGACCGTGGAACACATTGGCCGATTCACGGTTCAATGTGGAGAGGCCAGTGTTAGCCCGTGGTTGAAATTGAGACTTTTTCCTAACTCTTTGACAGGGGCAGCTTTTTCATGGTAAATTCGTCTACCTCCTAACTCTGTTTTTAATTGGCCATAGATGGAGGAATTATTCCACAATCAGTTCTACCGTACGGAGACAGAACCTACTCTGGCCGATTTATCCAGGCTAAGTCAATTGCTTAGTGAATCGGTCGAGACATTCATTGCAAGATTCAGGAGAGCAAGATTAAGATGTCGTGTACCTCTTCCAGAACAGGAGTACATTCGTTTGGCTTTGAACGACCTTGATTTTGAACTTCGAAAGAGGTTTGAAGGAGTTCCATTTCGTGACATGTATGACCTGGCCGAGAAAGCTACTAGGTATGAGTTGGTTCTCAAAGAGGAGAAAGAACGAAAAAATTCCTCTAAAGGTACGTACTATAGGGACCCCAACTATGAAGTTTATTCAACTGATATGGTTGAAGAGGAAGATTTTGAAGCTAATTTAGCCGAAGTCATTCTAAAGAAGCCTTATGTATGTGACGCTTTAACAAAACCAAATGTATCCACCAGTGGTACTCAGCCATCGACTTCATCGGCCAGGAAGGGTACGGCTGATACTGGTAAGGTTTATACGTTTGATCTGGCCAAAACAGAACAAATTTTTGATCATTTGTTGGCCGACAAACAAATCGTTTTGCTAAAAGGACACAATATACCATCGACCAATGATTTAAAAGGAAGAGAGTTCTGCAAATTTCATAATTCATGGAATCATACTACTAACAATTGTTATGTATTTAGAAATGTATTGCAGAAATCTATCGATGAAGGTGTATTGAAATTCCCTAAAAAGAAGCCAGATGTAATGGGGGTCGATGGCGATCCATTTCCTAATATTGTCAGTACCAATGTAATCAGCCTGGCAACTGAAAAAGCCGCTGATAATGGTAGACAGGAAAGATTACCAAAAGTTCTTGGTAGTTCATCGGCCAGTAATGATGAGCAGAAAGTTAAGGATTTGGAAATTCAGTTAAGAGAAGCTCAAATTGCCCTCATCAACCATGGTTGTTGTCCAAATTGCAAAGGCCGAAGGAATGACTCAGACAAGAGGGGCTATTTCCAATCAACCAGAAAGCGCAGTGTCCATGAAAGGTTAGGCCATCAGCCTAGACAGAATCACGAAGAAATCAATCGATCAATATTTAGAGAAAATGGGCCAAGGGCAGTGAGAATCATTCGGTCATCGGTGGCCGATAGAGTCATGCCAGAACAACATTTTTATCCTAGTTTCAAAAGGAAACCAACAATTCAGTCAGAAATATGGGTTCAAAAAGGAGAAGAATCTAGCCGTGTAAGAACGGTTAGACCTCCTTTGGTTGACCATGGCAGATGGACTCGAGTAAGTCACCCAAAGTTTCCTAAGCAACCTCCTACACGTACTCAAAAAAGGAGGATGCGAAGAAAAAATGCAGAACTCAAAAGGAAAGAAGACAAGATCGACCATGATCAACTAGAAAGAAAAAATGAACCAGTGGTGGCTGAAGTCATGGAGGTCGCTACATCCTTTGAGAATAAGGCATGCTTTTATGAAGAAAAAGATGATCAGCCAGACCAGGATCCAAAGCATGCGGCCAAGTACAGAATTCGTTTTGGTTCTCTCCCGGATGAGGTAAATTGTAACATGGTATTTGTTTTGCCTTCTGTGTTTGAAGAAACGATAGAACCAACGATGAACAGGGATGTTGAGTCAGCCAAGCAGGAGGAAAAGGCTGAATCTTCAGAAATTAAGAACGATTCGACAAGTTCATCGGCCGGGATATGATTGATCTCTCACGATCAGCCATCTAAGGCCGATAAAATTATTTTCGAAAAACCACCTTTGTCCATGACACAGCAGTTGAGGCCGTTGTATGTTAAAGTATGGGTTGAGGGTCAGCCAATCAATAGGGTTTTGGTTGACAATGGTTCGATGGTGAATGTCATTCCTGCAACTACTTTGAAGAAATTGGGTAAAACCATGGACGATGTAGGTCCAACCGACGTGGCTATCAGTGGTTTTAATGGAGGATCTAGTAACACTAAAGGTATTTTACCTTTGGAAATTACTATTGGTGGTAAGACATCCTTTACGGCTTTCTTTATCATTGATTCAACCACGGCCTATAATCTCCTTTTAGGCCGAGATTGGATTCATCCTAACATGTGTATCCCATCAACCTTGCATCAAATGTTGATTTTTTGGGATGGAAATGAGGTAAAAATTGTTGAGGCCGATAACAAACCCTTTATAGCTAGGGTGTATTCGGCTGAGGCTGCACTTTATGATGAAACTGTTGTACCTATCAAATTTGTTGGCATTAACAGGATGGGACGACCAGCAGCGGCAACAATGAAGAAGAATTTAATTAATGCTGATATTAAAGAATTATTGTCAGAAGCAGCTCGGCCGAAAATTGATATTTTCAGGTCGACCATCAAGGACATTGAAGATGTTACTGATGGATCACAAAACCAATGAAGAAAAGAAGCGGCAAGCTTTCAGGGCCGCTTGCATAAGACTGAAAGCATATCTGGCTGAGAAGAGATTGGCCAGAGAAGAACAGCTATATGAAGAGGTATCAGCTAGCACGGTGGATATAATTGAAGAAGGTTTCGAAAAGCTCGAAGCAATCCAACTTGAAGATTTGGAGTCAGCCCCTTCCAGGATGGAAGATAATAAAGCAGAGGTGCAAGATCCTTTATTGGAAATAAATGTTGGTACTAAAAGAGATAATCGGCCATTATTTGTTAGTGCTTTGTTTGAGCCTAAATTCCAGGTCGATTTGATTAAATTATTAAATGAATATAAGGATTGCTTTGCTTGGAGTTATGAAGAGATGCCTGGCCTGTCTAGAAAATTGGTAGAACATAGATTACCGATCAAGAAAGATTTTCAGCCATATAAACAACCACCAAGAAGGATGTCTTCGGAAGTAATGCTCAAAATTAAAGAAGAAATTGAGAGACTTCTTAAGGCAGGATTTATTCGAACAGTTAGGTATGTTGAATGGCTGTCTAATGTTGTTCCGGTAATGAAGAAGAATGACAAACTTAGAGTTTGTGTGGATTTTCGCAATTTAAATAATGCCACTCCAAAAGATGAATATCCAATGCCTGTGGCCGATCAACTTATTGATTCGGTCGCTAAGCATGAAATATTGTCTTTTATGGACGGCCATTCAGGTTATAATCAAATCTATTTAGCCGAGGAAGATATTCATAAAACGGCTTTTAGATGTCCTGGGTCAATTGGTACTTTTGAGTGGATTGTGATGCCATTTGGCCTAAAAATACTGGGGCTACTTATCAAAGGGCAATGAATTCTATCTTTCATGATATGATTGGCCGATTCATGGAAATTTATATAGATGATGTAGTTGTGAAATCATCGGCCAAGAGACAGTATTTGAAACACTTGAAAAGGGCCTTTGAAAGGATGATG
This sequence comes from Cornus florida, assembly GCF_030987335.1. Lineage (NCBI taxonomy): Eukaryota > Viridiplantae > Streptophyta > Magnoliopsida > Cornales > Cornaceae > Cornus > Cornus florida. Next base: position 15,875,510 of record NW_026775571.1, on the reverse strand, counting down.
ATTCACAAATTGAAAATGAACCCATTGAAGTGTGCATTTGGAGTTTCAGCCGGGAATTTCTTGGGGTTCTTGGTACACATACGAGGTATTGAAGTTGATCAGAACAAGGTCAAAGCTATTATAAATGCTAGGGCCCCAGCCAACAAAAAACAAGTGCAAAGGTTCCTCGGCCAGGTAGGTTTTCTTAGAAGATTTATTTCTAACCATGTTGGCCGAGTGCATGTCTTTTCGACTTTAGTGAAATTAAAGTCACATAAGAAATTTCATTGGGACAAATCCCATCAGAAGGCCTTTGACAAAATAAAAGAGTATTTGGCAAACCCCCCGGTTGTAATGCCTCCAAGAAAGAAGTGGCAGTTAAAGCTTTATTTATCGGCCGCAGAAGAATCAATTGGTAGTATGCTCGCACAAGACAATGAACATGGAAAGGAGCAGGCTGTCTACTACCTGAGTAGAGTGCTAACTGATGTAGAATGCAGATATTCCTCAATTGAGAAACTTTGTTTATCTTTGTACTATTCGGCCATGAAGTTGAGAGTATACATGTGGCCTGTTGATGTTTACATTCTTTGTCAGACTAACGTGATCAAGTATATGCTATCAAGGCCATTGATTACTGGCCGAATAGGTAAGTGGGCTTTGGCTTTGATGGAATTCAATTTTATTTACGTCCCACAAAAATCAGTAAAAGGACTGGCTGATTTTTTGGCCGATCATCCTTCAACTGATATTGATCCATGGGTTTATGATGAATTGGAGTCATCAGCTATATTCTTAACTCCTTGGATCTTGATGTTTGATGGATCAAGCACGGCTGATGGAGCAGGAGCAGGTATTGTTATTATTTCGCCAGCTGGCAGAAAGGCTTCATTCTCTTTCTTTTTAGATTTTAAATGTTCAAATAATCAGGCCGAATATGAAGCGCTTATAATCGGCCTGGAGATTTTAATTGAAATGGCTGTTAGAGATGTAAAGATTTTGGGAGTATAAACTTAGTCCTTAGCCAAATTTCTGAAGATTTTAAGTGCCTAAGTTGGCAATTATGGCCGTTTCATTCTCTGGCCACTTCATTAATGAATCAATTTGATAATGTTCAACTTAAGTTCTGGCCGAGAGGGCAGAATAAGGAGGCCAACAGCATGGCCCAAGCAGCCTCTAGAATAAGAGTACCAGCCGGAATAGAAGATCAATTGATAAAGATAACACGAAGATCTGTGCCATCGGCCGAATTGAGAAATACTATATTGTTTGATACTTGGACAATTGATGTAGAAGATTTGGCCGACGATGACTGGAGGATACCATTTATAATGTTCCTTCGAAATCCAAACATCAAGGCTGATAGAAGTATTAAAAGAAAAGTGATTAACTTTGTGCTTCTAGATGGGGATCTATACAGAAAAGGGTTAGAAGATGGGCTCCTACTACAATGCATAAGCAAGGAGGAATCACTTCAGGTTATGGCCGAGGTACATGAGGGCAGCTGTGGGGCTCACCAAGTTGGGATTAAAATGAGATGGCTGATTCGCAGGTATGGATATTATTGGCCGAGGATGAGGAAAGATTGCATAGATTACTCAAAAGGTTGTCAAGCTTGTCAAAGACACGGGCCGATTCAAAATGTACCAGCAAAAGAATTACATCCAATAATCAAACTTTGGCCATTCAGAGGTTGGGGCCTTGACCTTATTGGTAAAATTAATCCACTATCAAGCGAAGGCCATCACTGGGTGATTGTTGCCACAGATTATTTTACTAAATGGGTTGAGGCCAAGGCTTGCAAAGCGGTTGATCAGCAAACAGTGATTAATTTCATGGAACAAAACATCATCTACAGATTTGGGATTCCAGAAACACTTGTTTCAGACAATGCAACAGTATTTAGGGCCTGGAAAATATCATCGGTCAGAGTTGGTAGTTGGCCTTTAAAGGTAGCAATAGTGGCTTGAAGATCAACCGGAAAGTCTGGGTACTGGCTGAGTGTAGAAAGCACTGCTGTGAGCTCACTTTCAAATTGAGGAAGATCAGTAGCATCTCTTTTCAAGATCTCAAGTAAAGATTTTTTGTTTTCTTCTAAGGATTGTATAGGGATATTGGCTGAAGTGACTGGAGTGGCTCCAGAAGATTCACTTTCTTTCTCTTCGGTCGCTGAAGCTACCACATCCTTAAAGAAATTGCTCAAGGCCAATAGAGATGAAGCAGGAGCTTTTTGTGGAGGAAATAAAGGAACAATTTGAGTTTTCTCATACATAACCTGACAAAATGAGGAAAGATTAGATCTTAAATTTTTTTGGGGTTATGAGATAGTCAATACCTTGGATGATTCGGCCATGTCTGTCACCAAGAGTGGCTGATGACTAGTTACTAGAGGAGGAAATTCTGGCTGAACCGCTGTGTTATCTCCCTGGGATGAAGTTTTAGCAGGAGTGACTTGAACATTGAAGGGCACCTCAATGGGATCATGAAAATCCTTCAGAGGGCTGAAATTTCTAACCGGACAATAGACCAAGTCAAGAAGAGGAGATTGCTGCAAAAGAGAAGAGATTAAGGATGTTATTAATTGAAAAGTTTGGAAAGTTCAAGTACAGTTATCTTTACCTCTTTTTCATCTGAGGAATGATCAGAAGGATAGTCAGCCACATTAATTACAAGATCATCGGCCACGTCTTCTGTAGGATGAGGGCTTTCTAGATTTTCTTCTACTTCATGTTTCTTACTTTTGCTCAATCTTGTCTTTTTTAAAGTACCATGAGCAGTTGATTTCTTTCTTTTTCCCTGGAGATGGAAGCTTTATTAAAGTTTGTCTCGGCCAATAATAGTTGTGGCCAAGAATTAGAAATCAATATTGGCCAAGTATTTTAATAATAGGGCCGATATGATTATCTTCGTATGTTAATGGATAAAAACTTTTACCTTTGGAAGGGCTGGAGGAACATCAGGGATGACGACTGATTCAGTTGTTGTAGGCTGAGGAGGTTGGCTTGAGGAAATTTCATCATCTTGGGGCTCAACGTTCTCTGGATTAGGCGAGGCTGATAAAGTTCCACTGTCTGAATCTGCAAAAAAAAGGTGTAAGAGAAATTCAATTAAAAGTTCTTTTAAAAATATATATATATGCAAGTAAAGGAAGATTGTACCTTTGAGAAGGCTGGCAGTGGCTTTGGCCTTAGCTTTTCTCTCTTTATTGATCCTTGTTGGAGCATCTGCTGGCTGAGAGAAATGGAGTTTCTTGACTGTTTGTTTTTTACCTTTGGGAGGATTCTTTTGAGGCACCTTCTTTGGGGTAACGGCCCGGGAAATTATGAATGCCCCTTCAAAGGCCACAGATATGAACTTGAAAGATTCCAATATTTTAACAACAAGTGACTGGTTATCAGCCGTCCTTGTAGAAGTAATGTAAGAAGACCACCATTGATCAAAACTAGAATCTGAGGCTGGGTTCTTGATGAAGGGTTGGAATTGGAATCCGGCTTGCAGATTTGAGAACCGAGAGGACACGTTCTTTACATAGGAGTCATCTGGAAATACCACACGCCTATGGAAGTTTTTGTTGAAAGAGAAATAAGGGGGCATGGGGATCATTTGAGTCAGACCAAATTGCCTAGCAAGTTGGTTTGGATTGTAGAACTTAACTCCAACTTTTGAGTTTACTGTGCCTAGAGGGCCAGTGTTGAAGTGAAGGTCTCTTGAAAGTAAGAAACTAGCCCACATGGCCGAATGCTTATCAGCTAATTTTTTGGTAGAGACTCCTTGAGGAGGAGTTAGCCATCGAGGTGCTTGTGAGTAATGAGAAAATGGAAGGAATTGGCTGATAGTCCTCTGTTCACAACCGGAGTAAAAGAAATTGAAGCAATCTCCAAACGAATGGGATTTAGGTACGGCCGATGCATAACTTACAGAAAGTAATGGGTCATTGGCCGAAGGCCTCACCACAGGTCCGAGCTCAGGAAAGTACACTTTAAGCCAAATTTGAAATAACCAGAGGGGATCGCCATAGCATCCGAAGTTGGAGGTAAGCAAGTCATAAATCCCTCTATATAAATGGGAAAGCACCAAGGGAGCAAGAGCAAGGTGTTTACCTCTTGAAAGGGCAACGGCCACATGAATGAAATCCTTTGTGACTTGAAAGGCCGGTACACATAAAAGAAACTTGTTCAGCCAGGCCAACAAGAAGGCAATATGTTCAGCATCATTCACAGGGACGCGAGGATCCATGGTGGAAGTTAAGTACTTGCCATAAGAGGATTCAGATGACTTGGTTCCAGTTTGCTTTGAAGGGAAGATGAAAGGAGAATCCTCCTCTACCAACAAGGTACTTACATCAATCCCAAAGGGTTTGAGGCCGGTTAGATAGCACATGTCTTGAATGGTTGGAGCCATCATGCCACACTTCAAGTGTAAGGAGTTGGTGGTGGTCGACCAATTAAACATGGCTGCTATCATCAAGGCCCTGTCTTGGGCGATGTTAGTTTTACTTAGCTGAATGGCATCATATATGCCACAATCCTTCCATACTTCTCCCTTCACAGCTCCAACTCGGTCGACCCAATTGATCCAAGCATTATTTGAAATATGCCATGTTCTAAAATGAAAGTGTGGCAAACTGCCATTTTCATTAGGAGGGAAGGTTTGAAGGAATGGAAGAACGTCGGTCGAAGGATAGAAAGGTGGGATTGATGAAGGAGCTTCGTCAAGGAAAGCAGGACCTAAGCCTTTGAAGTCAGTACGAAGATCGATAAGGGTATTGAGACAGTATTTGTAAGGAGATAGAGTTTTTAGGGATATTTCTATGATGTTGCCATAAAGATCGATAAGGGTATTGAGACAGTATTTGTAAGGAGATAGAGTTTTTAGGGATTTTTCTATGATGTTGCCATGGATTGAAAGATCGGAAGGTTGAGGGATAGAGGTGGAATCAGTTGATTTAGTTTTCTTAGGAGCCATAGAAGACGTCAGGAACGATTTTGCCGAGAAAGAATTTCAGAGATAGAAAGTTTAAGGGAAGAAGAATGATTTTAGGGATTAGAGAGCATCAAGCTAAATACTTGCTGGATGTAATAGCGGATTAGTGTAGTCACCGCTTTAATTGGGAAAGATAACCATTAAAGCAGGTGGTTGGAAAGAGAATTTATTACCAAAATTTGAATTACAATTTTAGGCCGATTCAAATTCCAAACGCTTCGTATCATAAGTGATAAAAGCATTTGAAATTCAGGGGGCATTTGTTGGCACCAAAACTTGGCAGCCACTTCAGCAGCGACGTGGACCAATGGGAAGCCGATAAGTGTTAATCATGTCCAAGAATGGTCGGCCAATGGAGAAATAGTAGGAGAAGATTTAGGAAGATATCTATATATTCAGCCACCTCACCAAAAGGGTTGTTACTAAACAACCGAGACTTGTGTTAATTTCAAAAGGAAATTTCATTAGAAATAGAACATTGGGAGAAGTTGGCCTATAAAATAGGGATTTAGTTATGAGAAAGGAAATTGAGTCCTTATGGAAATGAAATTCAAAAGGAAGGGGCAGCCACGTGAGTGTATGGTTTAAGGCTATAAATGGTCTTCCAACCATTTAAGGGAATGAAACGGGCTGCTAAACTTAAGGAGGGGAGTTGCTAAAAATTAGCAACTTTTCAGCAACTTTCTAGCAACGTTTTAGCAATATCTCGGCAACTTACATGTGATTAAATCGAGGAAGGTTGTTTTTACAGAGATTTCCTACTGAAACAAAACAAGAAAGGAAGCGGAATAACAATAGGATTTGACTGAGTTCAAATTGTGAAGAGAAAGAATCAAAGAAGGAGAAATTTTCTAGCAATAACTTAGGAAAATAAGTTGAGATAGAACTTCTATAAATAGAAGTATTGTATTCTATTCTAGGGGGTCCAGCACCACCACAAAACATGCATTTTAACTAAAAATGTTTTCAATTGACTCTACGTCATTTTCCTATCAATTTCTTTATTTCAATTTAATGGCAATTGATTAGATCCTCGTCAACTATTTCGATTCAGCCATTTACTTTCTTTCAATTTCAATTATGCCAATTTTAATTACACAATTTTAGTTAGGCTTTCAATTCAATGGCAATTGATTAAATTCTTGCCATTGAATCGTAGTGACAATTGATTAAATTCTTGTCATTACTTGGCTGATGGCAATTGATTAAATTCTTGCTATCACGTTTCAGTGGCGATCGATTAAATTCTTGCCATTGTGTTTGGCTGGTGGCGATCGATTAAATTATTGCCATTGTGTTTGGCTGATGGCGATTGATTAAGTTCTCGCCATCACATTCGGCCGGCGATCGATTAAGTTCTTGCCGTCTGTCTTCACTCGGCCATTCCATCCATTCAAACATTCATCAGTCGTTGCATTTCTTTAGACACTCTAAAAAGTCCTTGCTACAAACAAGGCATAAAAGAACCTTGCTGGGAGTTCTTACTAATCTCTCTCCCACACAATCGCCTGAAAGTCAGCCATCGGAAAAAGGGATAGGCTGGTGTTCAATTACATATTTTGGGTATTTTGTACAAATACTCTGGCACGCCCGCGAAGAGTCCATCGACCGGCGTAGGGAACAAAAACCGCGCGAACAGTTTCACCCTTTAGTAATTAGCTGATGTGGTTGGCTTATCCTTTCTTAAGCAGGAACCTTTGTCTCACACCCCATGAATTAAGAAACATAATATTTAATCTCTCAATATGATCCACCCTTCTCGTGTCATCTATCATTTTTGTAATACTACTACTGTATGCCATGGCCATATTAGATATGAATCTTCTCACAGTGATGTGCTTGTTTATTGTTTTCTTCTGTTAATTGTTCTTTTTTTCATTTTATTCTATTATATAATACTGAGTTTTTATATGTTTCTCACAAGATTCTACTGGATAAAAAACAGTTGAATGATTGCTAGAACAGAGAAAATTCTCATTGTAGTGCTTTTTCTTCAATTGTTAGAATATATTTTTTAGTTATGATTTGTTTGTCAATTATAGTGACCCCATAAGAAAGAGGAAAGGAAAATATAGATGAGATGGAAGGCATGGGAAGTCTTGTCCACTTGTACTATCATCTTGAATCCTTGAACTCTTTGAAGTGTCCAAATTACATTAGAGATGTTGTCAAACAATTTCCAAGTAGCCCCTCTAACTTTCTTGTCATTTTTTTTTTTTTTTTTTTTGTTGGGTCATTGGTTAAATATTTTTTCTTGAATGGGTTATTGAACTTATTGGTTAATTTGGATTGTTCAAAAAATTAATTATTTAGCCAAAGTAGATTCAAAATAGTTAACATTAAAAAACCTGTAAAACTAACTAATCAATTAAAAATAAAGTTGGTAACTTCTTACTTGTGTAATGTATTGCCCAATGGTCTATAGTAAAAGTCTAGTTATGTGGACTTTGTCTTAGTACATCACAAAAAGGCATAAGGGTGACTTGGTTTCCTACAGAGGTTTTGAAGAATACTGAAGTGAAAGTAGTGAATTTTTTGCGAGTAAAAAATTATGTCCTTGTTGGCACCAAAACTTGGCAGCCACCTCAGCAGCGACGTGGACCAATGGGAAGCCGATAAGGGTTGAGCATGTCCAAGAATGGATCGGCCAGTTTTGAAGATATTAGGAGCAAATATAGAAAGATATATTTCAGCCACCTAATGATTTGGCAGTTGCTGAAATATAGCAACTCACATTTGACTTTTTTTTAAAATGGGATGTTAACAGAAAAGGAAAAGGTTAGAGTTTGGATGAAACTCAATAACTAAATTCCTATAAAATAGGAAGTTTAGTTTGATGAAAGAAGGAAAGCTTTGAAGACATGTATAGAAGGTTGGCAGCATGAAGTGAACAAATCTAATTGTGACAAGTGGCCTTGACATGGCGCTAAAAGATGGGCCACTTGGGATAGAACACGGCTGCCAAGTTTATAAAAGGAAGTTGCTAGAACTCAGCAACTTTTCAGCAACTTTCTAGCAACGTTTTAGCAATATCTCGGCAACTTATATGTGACTAAATCAAGGAAGTTGGTTTTAGCAAGGATTTCCTACTAAGGCAAGCCATGAAGATAAGGAGAAATATATTGAGTTTTGGCTTAGTTTGATTCACGAAGAGAAGAAAATCAAGGAATGAGAGATTTTCTAGCAAAAAGTTAGGAAAATAAGTTGAGAAAGAATTTTATAAATAGGAAAGTTGTAATCCTATTCCAATTCGTCCAGCACCACCACAAAACACGCATTTCAACTAAAAATATTTTCAATTGACTCTACGTCATTTTTCCTATCAATTTCTTTATTTCAATTTAATGGCAATTGATTAGATCATTGTCAACTATTTCAATTCAGCTATTTACTTTCTTTCAATTTCAATTATGCCAATTTTAATTACGCAATTTTAGTTAGGCTTTCAATTCAATGGCAATTGATTAAATTCTTGCCATTGAATCGTAGTGACAATTGATTAAATTCTTGTCATTACTTGGCTGATGGCAATTGATTAAATTCTTGCTATCACGTTTCAGTGGCGATCGATTAAATTCTTGCCATTGTGTTTGGCTGATGGCGATTGATTAAGTTCTCGCCATCACGTTCGGCCGGCGATCGATTAAGTTCTTGCCGCCTGTCTTCACTCGGCCATTCCATCCATTCAAACATTCATCAGCCGTTGCATTTCTTTAGACACTCTAAAAAGTCCTTGCTACAAACAAGGCATAAAAGAACCTTGCTGGGAGTTCTTACTAGTTTCTCTCCCACACAATCGCCTGAGAGTCAGCCATCGGAAAAAGGGATAGGCTGGTGTTCAATTACATATTTTGGGTATTTTGTATAAATACTCTGGCACGCCCGCGAAGAGTCCATCGACCGGCGTAGGGAACAAAAACCGCGTGAACACGTTTTGGCACGCCCGGTGGGACTACTACTAGAGTGTTATAAAAGAGGCAAATATGCCGCGGCTCACAAAAAATTCTAAGGCCGTGGCTACTGATGAAGATTTGGAGGAAGGCGATCAGCTAGTACAGGCTGAGAACTCTGCAGCAGGTCCTACTGATGAGTTAGCCGTTCTTCAAGCACAGGTTAGCTCCTTGGTAGATGCAATGGGAAGGATGGGAGCACGCTACAACGACTTGCATGAAAATATGTCCCAACTCTCAGCCTTTATTTTGAACAAGCCGACTCAAGCTAGCAGCTCCAACAATCAGGAATCGGCTTCTCAGCTGAATCTATCACAAGCTGCTCGGCCAGAGAGGGCCATTGAAACATCACAGCCATGGCCGCCAGTAGTGACACTCCAACCAGGTACAACATCAAGTCAGCCGGTTCATACGCTACTCGCCTGGGCAGAAAGCTATCCTCAGCCTATGTTGGCAGGTTCTAATCAGCCACCAGTAGTAGGTTCGCAGCCACAGGTAATTCTACCAAACCCTCCTCGGATGCCTTTGAACTCGGGGGGCAATCAGATCAGGTGGAGGCCACCGAACCCACTGTATACTCCTGTGCCGCCACAGGTAGGGCTCGGGGGGCAGAATATGGCTAATCAGCCACATGATTGGCCGAATTGCTATCAACCAGCGGCTAATCAGCCGCCAGTTTTTAATCAGGTACCTCAAGTCATGTTAGATAGAAGACAATTAGCTGATTTACTCACAGAAGAATATGGCCTGGAACTTAGAGGTGCCGGCCGACCAATTTATAGAACTCCTTATCCAGAAGTGGTAGACCAAGTTGAGTTCCCTAGAGGATATAAAGTCCCTGACTTTGTAACCTTTAGTGGAGAGGGAAATCAATCGACCGTGGAACACATTGGCCGATTCACGGTTCAATGTGGAGAGGCCAGTGTTAGCCCGTGGTTGAAATTGAGACTTTTTCCTAACTCTTTGACAGGGGCAGCTTTTTCATGGTATATTCGTCTACCTCCTAACTCTGTTTTTAATTGGCCACAGATGGAGGAATTATTCCACAATCAGTTCTACCGTACGGAGACAGAACCTACTCTGGCCGATTTATCCAGGCTAAGTCAATTGCCTAGTGAATCGGTCGAGACATTCATTGCAAGATTCAGGAGAGCAAGATTAAGATGTCGTGTACCTCTTCCAGAACAGGAGTACATTCGTTTGGCTTTGAACGGCCTTGATTTTGAACTTCGGAAGAGGTTTGAAGGAGTTCCATTTCGTGACATGTGTGACCTGGCCGAGAAAGTTACCAGGTATGAGTTGGTTCTCAAAGAGGAGAAAGAACGAAAAAATTCCTCTAAAGGTACGTACTATAGGGACCCCAACTATGAAGTTTATTCAACTAATGTGGTTGAAGAGGAAGATTTTGAAGCTAATTTAGCCGAAGTCATTCTAAAGAAACCTTATGTATGTGACGCTTTAACAAAACCAAATGTATCCACCAGTGATACTCAGCCATCGACTTCATCGACCAGGAAGGGTACGGCTGATACTGGTAAGGTTTATACGTTTGATCTGGCCAAAACAGAACAAATTTTTGATCATTTGTTGACCGACAAACAAATCGTTTTGCCAAAAGGACACAATATACCATCGACCAATGATTTAAAAGGAAGAGAGTTCTGCAAATTTCATAATTCATGGAATCATACTACTAACAATTGTTATGTATTTAGAAATGTATTGCAGAAATATATCGATGTAGGTGTATTGAAATTCCCTGAAAAGAAGCCAGATGTAATGGGGGTCGATGGCGATCCATTTCCTAATATTGTCAGTACCAATGTAATCAGCCTGGCAACTGAAAAAGCCGCTGATAATTGTAGACAGGAAAGATTACCAAAAGTTCTTGGTAGTTCATCGGCCAGTAATGATGAGCAGAAAGTTAAGGACTTGGAAATTCAGTTAAGAGAAGCTCAAATTGCCCTTATCAACCATGGTTGTTGTCCAAATTGCAAAGACCGAAGGAATGACTCAGACAAGAGGGGCTATTTCCAATCAACCAGAAAACACAGTGTCCATGAAAGGTTAGGCCATCAGCTTAGACAGAATCACGAAGAAATCAATCGATCAATATTTAGAGAAAATGGGCCGAGGGCAGTGAGAATCATTCGGTCATCGGTGGCCGATAGAGTCCTGCCAGAACAACATTTTTATCCTAGTTTCAAAAGGAAACCAACAATTCAGTCAGAAATATGGGTTCAAAAAGGAGAAGAATCTAGCCGTGTAAGAACGGTTAGGCCTCCTTTGGTTGACCATGGCAGATGGACTCGAGTAAGTCACCCAAAGTTTCCTAAGCAGCCTCCTACACGTACCCAAAAAAGGAGGATGCAAAGGAAAAATGCAGAACTCAAAAGGAAAGAAGACAAGATCGACCATGATCAACTAGAAAGGAAAATTGAACCAGTGGTGGCTGAAGACATGGAGGTCGTTACATCATTTGAGAATAAGGCATGCTTTTATGAAGAAAAAGATGATCAGCCCGACCAGGATCCAAAGCATGCGGCCAAGTACAGAATTCGTTTTGGTTCTCTCCCAGATAAGGTAAATTGTAACATGGTATTTGTTTTGCCTTCTGTGTTTGAAGCAAGGATAGAACCAACGATGAACAGGGATGTTGAGTCAGCCAAGCAGGAAGAAAAGGCTGAATCTTCAGAAATTAAGAACGATTCGACAAGTTCATCGGCCGGGATAGGATTGATCTCTCAGGATCAGCCATCTGAGGCCGATAAAATTATTTTTGAAAAACCACCTTTGTCCATGACACAGCAGTTGAGGCCATTGTATGTTAAAGTATGGGTTGAGGGTCAGCCAATCAATAGGGTTTTGGTTGACAATGGTTCGGTGGTGAATGTCATTCCATCAACTACTTTGAAGAAATTTGGTAAAACCATGGATAATGTAGTTCCAACCGACGTGGCCATCAGTGGTTTTAATGGAGGATCTAGTAACACCAAAGGTATTCTACCTTTGGAAATTACTATTGGCGGTAAGACATCCTTTACGGCTTTCTTTATCATTGATTTAACCGCGGCCTATAATCTCCTTTTAGGCCGAGATTGGATTCATCCTAACATGTGCATCCCATCAACCTTGCATCAAATGTTGATTTTTTGGGACGGAAATGAGGTAAAAATTGTTGAGGCCGATAACAAACCCTTTATAGCTAGGGTGTATTCGGCTGAGGCTGCACTTTATGATGAAACTGTTGTACCTATCAAATTTGTTGGCATTAACAGGATGGGATGACCAGCAGCGGCAACAATGAAGAAGAATTTAATTAATGCTGATATTAAAGAATTATTGTCAGAAGCAGCTCGGCCGAAAATTGATATTTTCAGGTCGACCATCAAGGACATTGAAGATGTTACTGATGGATCACAAAACCAATGAAGAAAAGAAGCGGCAAGCTTTTAGGGTCGCTTGCATCAGAGTGAAAGCATATCTGGCTAAGAAGAGACTGGCCAGAGAAGAACAACTATATGAAGAGGTATCGGCCAGCACGGCCGATATAATTGAAGAAGGTTTCGAAAAGCTGGATGCAATACAACTTGAAGATTTGGAGTCAGCCCCTTCCAGGATGGAAGATAATAAAGCAGAGGTGCAAGATCCTTTATTGGAAATAAATGTTGGTACTAAAAAAGATAATCGGCCATTATTTGTTAGTGCTTTGCTTGAGCCTAAATTCCAGGCCGATTTGATTAAATTATTAAATGAATATAAGAATTGCTTTGCTTGGAGTTATGAAGAGATGCCTGGCCTGTCTAGAAAATTGGTAGAACATAGATTACCGATCAAGAAAGATTTTCAGCCATATAAACAACCACCAAGAAGGATGTCTTCGGAAGTAATGCTCAAAATTAAAGAAGAAATTGAAAGACTTCTTAAGGCAGGATTTATTCGAACAGTTAGGTATGTTGAATGGTTGTCTAATGTTGTTCCTGTAATGAAGAAGAATGGCAAACTTAGAGTTTGTGTGGATTTTCGCAATTTAAATAATGCCACTCCAAAAGATGAATATCCAATGCCTGTGGCCGATCAACTTATTGATTCGGCCGCTAAGCATGAAATATTGGCTTTTATGGACGGCCATTCAGGTTATAATCAAATCTATTTAGCCGAGGAAGATGTTCATAAAACGGCTTTTAGATGTCCTGGGTCAATTGGTACTTTTGAGTGGATTGTGATGCCATTTGGCCTAAAAAATGCCGGGGCTACTTATCAAAGGGCAATGAATTCTATCTTTCATGATATGATTGGTCGATTCATGGAAATTTATATAGATGATGTAGTTGTGAAATCATCGGCCAAGAGACAGCATTTGGAACACTTGAAAAGGGCCTTTGAAAGGATGATGATTCACAAATTGAAAATGAACCCATTGAAGTGCGCATTTGGAGTTTCAGCCGGGAATTTCTTGGGGTTCTTGGTACATAAACGAGGTATTGAAGTTGATCAGAACAAGGTCAAAGCTATTATAAATGCTAGGGCCCCAGCCAACAAAAAACAAGTGCAAAGGTTCCTCGGCCAGGTAGGTTTTCTTAGAAGATTTATTTCTAACCATGCTGGCCGAGTGCATGTCTTTTCGACTTTAGTGAAATTAAAGTCACATGAGAAATTTCATTGGGACGAGTCCCATCAGAAGGCCTTTGAAAAAATAAAAGAGTATTTGGCAAACCCCCCGGTTGTAATGCCTCCAAGAAAGAAGTGGCCGTTAAAGCTTTATTTATCGGCCGCAGAAGTATCAATAGGTAGTATGCTCGCACAAGATAATGAACATGGAAAGGAGCAGGCTGTCTATTACCTGAGTAGAATACTGACTGATGTAGAATGCAGATATTCCTCAATTGAGAAACTTTGTTTATCTTTGTACTATTCGGCCATGAAGTTGAGAGTATACATGCGGCCTGTTGATGTTTACATTCTTTGTCAGACTAACGTGATCAAGTATATGCTATCAAGGCCATTGATTACTGGCCGAATAGGTAAGTGGGCTTTGGCTTTGATGGAATTCAATTTTATCTACGTCTCACAAAAATCAGTAAAAGGAAGGGTTCTGGCTGATTTTTTGGCCGATCATCCTTCAACTGATATTGATCCATGGGTTTATGATGAATTGGAGTCATCAGCAATATTCTTGACTCCTTGGATCTTGATGTTTGATGGATCAAGCACGGCTGATGGAGCAGGAGCAGGTATTGTTATTATTTCGCCAGCTGGCAGAAAGGCTTCGTTCTCTTTCTTTTTAGATTTTAAATGTTCAAATAACCAGGCCGAATATGAAGCACTTATAATCGGCCTGGAAATTTTAATTGAAATGGCTGTTAGAGATGTAAAGATTTTGGGAGATTCAAACTTAGTCCTTAGCCAAATTTCTGAAGATTTTAAGTGCCTAAGTTGGCAATTAAGGCCGTTTCATTCTCTGGCCACTTCATTAATGAATCAATTTGATAATGTTCAACTTAAGTTCTGGCCGAGAGGGCAGAATAAGGAGGCCAACAGCATGGCTCAAGCAGCCTCTGGAATAAGAGTACCAGCCGGAATAGAAGATCAGTTGATAAAGATAACACGAAGATCTTTGCCATCGGCCGAATTGAGAAATACTATGTTTGATACTTGGACAATTGATGTAGAAGATTTGGCCGACGATGACTGGAGGATACCATTTATAATGTTCCTTCGAAATCCAATCATCAAGGCTGATAGAAGTATTAAAAGAAAAGCGATCAACTTTGTGCTTCTAGATGGGGATCTATACAGAAAAGGGTTAGAAGATGGGCTCTTACTACAATGCATAAGCAAGGAGGAATCACTTCAGGTTATGGCCGAGGTACATGAGGGCAGCTGTGGGGCTCACCAAGCTGGGATTAAAATGAGATGGCTGATTCGCAGGTATGGATATTATTGGCCGAGAATGAGGAAAGATTACATAGATTACTCAAAAGGTTGTCAAGCTTGTCAAAGACACGGGCCGATTCAGAATGTACCAGCAAAAGAATTACAGCCAATAATCAAACTTTGGCCATTCAGAGGTTGGGGCCTTGACCTTATTGGTAAAATTAATCCACCATCAAGGGAAGGCCATCACTAGGTGATTGTTGCCACAGATTATTTTACTAAATGGGTTGAGGCCAAGGCTTGCAAAGCGGTTGATCAGCAAACAGTGATTAATTTCATGGAGCAAAACATCATCCACAGATTTGGGATTCCAGAAACACTTGTTTCAGACAATGCAACAGTATTTAGAGCAACTGAGGTACTACAATTCGGCCACAACATGAATATTCATATGTCAGCCTCTACGCCATACTATGCTTAAGCAAATGGCCAGGCCGAATCTTCAAACAAAATTCTAATTGAGATCATTGAAAAAATGATCAAAGATAAGCCAAGAAGGTGGCATGAGACTTTGTCTGAAGCTTTATGGGCCTATAGGAACTCAAAAAGAACAGGCACAGGAGTTACACCATACATGTTAACTTATGGTCATGATGCTGTTCTGCCTATGGAGATGAAGGTTAAATCAGCCAGAGTTGCTTTTCAAAATAATCTAACTCCAGCTGATTATACTCAAGCAATGTTGGTAGAATTGGAAGATTTGGATGAATTTAGAAGGGATGCCTTGGATCATATCATAGCTCACAAGAAGAAAGTAATGAGGATCTACAACAAGAGGGTAAAACCTAAGTCTTTTGCTGAAGAAGATTTGGTTTGGAAAGTTGTTTTGCCAGTGGGTAAAGTCGATAGGAAATATGGGAAGTGGTCCCAAAAATGGGAAGGGCCATACTTGGTCCATCAAGTCTTAAGTGGAGGAGCATATAGGCTGAAGTATTTCAGTGGTCGATTACATGACTATCCCATTAATGGCAAGTACCTTAAGAGGTACGTACCGACAATCTTTGAAAGGGAAAATTAGTGTTAGCCAGTACTTATGGCTGACCATGTGTACCTTTATGTAATAAAAATCGGCCTATTTTTCTAGGCTGATTTGGCTATTTTAATAAATTTTTTCTCGCTAAAATGTTGATGCTTTTTTGGAGAAACAAAAGAGGCCATTTATTCATTGAAGTGTAAAAGATTACATCATTTAAAAATCATACACTAAGATGGCCACAAAAGGAAGCTAATATAAAAAAAAAATTTCATATGTTTGCAAATTTTTCCTTGAAATCGGCCCAAATAACTAAAGACCGATTGAAGGCCACCATGGCCTGCCTCTTTGACTCTTCCAATTGGGGTAATTCTCTACGAAGATTCGCATGCTCGTGAGCAAGGTCTTGAGCTTCAAACTGCAATGTGGCAGCTTCAGCAGACAAGATGGCCTTACGAGCATGGATCTGGTCGATCTCTTTCTGAAGGACATGTTCTCTTTCCTCAAGGCCGATGAACTCTGTATTCACTCTTTCAAAGGAGGAAGCTTGAATTAACAATTGGTTAGCAAGGGTATCCTTCCTGTTTTTACTCTTGTTGAATTGGTTGATTGCTTCATTGGCTTGGAAAATATCATCGGTTAGAGTTGGTAGCTGGCCTTTAAAGGTAGCAATAGTGGCTTGAAGATCAACCGGAAAGTCTGGGTACTGGCTGAGTGTAGAAAGCACTGCTGTGAGTTCACTTTCAAAATTAGGAAGATCAGCAGCATCCCTTTTCAAGATCTCAAGTAAAGATTTTTTGGTCTCTTCTAAGGATTGTATAGGGATATTGGTTGAAGTGACTGGGGTGGCTCCAGAAGATTCACTTTCTTTCTCTTCGGTCACTGAAGCCACCACATCCTTAAAAAAATTGCTCAAAGCCAATAGGGATGAAGCAGGAACTTTTTGTGGAGGAAGTAAAGGAATAATTTGAGTTTTCTCATACACAACCTGACAAAATGAGGAAAGATTAGATTTTAAGTTTTTTTTTTTTTTTTGGGACATGAGATAGTCAATACCTTAGATGATTCGGCTATGTCTGTCACTAAGAGTGGCTGATGACTGGTTTCTGGAGGAGGAAATTCTGGCTGAACCGCTGTGCTATCTCCCTGGGATGAAGTTTTAGCAGGAGTGACTTGAACATTGAAGGGCACCTCAATGGGATCATGAAAATCCTTCAGAGGGCTGAAATTTCTAACTGGGCTATAGACCAAGTCAAGAAGAGGAGATTGCTGCAAAAGAGAAGAAATTAAGGACCATATTAATTGAAAAGTTTGGAAATTTCAAGTACAGTTATCTTTACCTCTTTTTCATCTGAGGAATGATCAGAAGGAGTGTCAGTCACATTAATTACGGGGTCATCGGCCACGTCTTCTGTAGGATGAAGGCTTTCTAGATTTTCTTCCACTTCCTGTTTCTTACGTTTGCTCAATGTTGTTCTTTTTAAAGTGCTATGAGCAGTTGATTTCTTTCTTTTCCCCTGGAGATGGAAGCTTTATTAAAGTTTGTTTCGGCCAATAATAGTTGTGGCCGAGAATTAGAAGTCAATATCGGCCAAGAATTTTAATAATTGGGCCGATATGATTGTTTTCGTATGTTAATAGATAAAAACTTTTACCTTTGGAGGAACTGGAGGAACATTAGGGATGATGATTGATTCAGTTGTTGTAGGCTGAGGAGGTTGGCTTGAGGAAATTTCATCATCTTGGGGCTCAACGTTTTCTAGATTAGGCGAGGCTGATAAAGTTCCACTGTCTGAATCTGCAAGAAAAAAAAAAGGGGGTAAGAGAAATTCAATTAAAAGTTTTTATATATATATATATGCAAGTAAAGGAAGATTGTACCCTTGAGGAGGCTGACAGTGGCTTTGGCCTTGGCTTTTCTCTCTTTATTGGTCCTTGTTGGAGCATCTGTTGGCTGAGAGAAAGGGAGTTTCTTGGCCGTTTGTTTTTTATCTTTGGGAGGATCTTTTTGAGGCATCTTCTTTGGGGTAACGGCCCGGGAAATTACGAATGCCCCTTCAAAGGCCACAGATATGAACTTGAAAGATTCCAATATTTTAACAACAAGGGACTGGCTGTCAGCCGTCCTTGTAGAAGTAATGTAAGAAGACCACCATTGATCAAAACTAGAATCTGAGGCTGGGTTTTTGATGAAGGGTTGGAATTGGAACCCGGCTTGTAGATTTGAGAACCGGGAGGACACGTTCTTTACATAGGAGTCATCTGGAAATACCACACGCCTATGGAAGTTTTTGTTGAAAGAGAAATAAGGGGGCATGGGGATCATTTGAGTCAGACCAAATTGCCTAGCAAGTTGGTTTGGATTGTAGAACTCAACTCCAACTTTTGAGTTTACTGTGCCTAGAGGGCCAGTGTTGAAGTGAAGGTCTCTTGGAAGTAAGAAACTAGCCCACATGGCTGAATGCTTATCAGCTGATTTTTTGGTAGACACTCCTTGAGGAGGAGTCAGCCATCGAGGAGCTTGTGAGCAATGAGAAAATGGAAGAAATTGGCTGATAGTCTTCTGTTCACAACCGGAGTAAAAGAAATTGAAGCAATCTCCAAACGAATGGGATTTAGGTACGGCTGATGCGTAACTTACAGAAAGTAATGGGTTATTGGCCGAAGGCCTTACCACAGGTCCGAGTTCAGGAAAGTACACTTGAAGCCAAATTTGAAATAACCAGAGGGGACCACCATAGCGTCCGAAGTTGGAGGTAAGCAAGTCATAAATCCCTCTATATAAATGAGAAAGCACCAAGGGGGCAAGAGCAAGGTGTTTACCTCTTGAAAGAGCAACGGCCACATGAATGAAATCCTTTGTGACTTGAAAGGCCGGTACGCATAGAAGAAACTTGTTCAGCCACGCCAACAAGAAGGCAATATGCTCAGCATCATTCACAGGGACGCGAGGATCCATGGTGGAAGTTAAGTATTTGCCATAAGAGGATTCAGATGACTTGGTTCCAGTTTGCTTTGAAGGGAAGATGAAAGGAAAATCCTCTTCTACCAATAAGGTACTTACATCAATCCCAAAGGGTTTGAGGCCGGTTAGATAGCACACGTCTTGAATGGTTGGAGCCATCATGCCACACTTTAAGTGTAAGGAGTTGGTGGTGGTCGACCAATTAAACATGGCTGCTATCATCAAGGCCCTGTCTTGGGCGATGTTAGTTTTACTTAGCTGAATGGCATCATATATGCCACAATCCTTCCATACTTCTCCCTTTACAGTTCTAACCCGGTCGACCCAATTGATCCAAGCATCATTTGGAATATGCCATGTTCTAAAATGAAAGTGTGGCAAACTGCCATTTTCATTAGGAGGGAAGGTTTGAAGGAATGGAAGAACGTCGGTCGAAGGATAGAAAGTTGAGATTGATGAAGGAGCTTCGTCAAGGAAAGCAGGACCTAAGCCTTTGAAGTCAGTACGAAGATCGATAAGGGTATTGAGACAATATTTGTAAGGAGATAGAGTTTTTAGGGATTTTTCTATGATGTTGCCATGGGTTGAAGGATCGGAAGGTTGAGGGATAGAGGTGGAATCAGTTGATTTAGTTTTCTTAGGAGCCATAGAAGACGTCAGGAATAATTTTGCCGAGAAAGAAGTTTCAGAGATAGAAAGTTTAAGGGAAGAAGAATGATTTTAGGGATTAGAGGACATCAAGCTAAATACTTGTTGGATGTAATAGCGGATTAGTGTAGTCGCCGCTTTAATTGGGAAAGATAACCATTAAAGCAGGTGGTTGGGAAAAGGATTTATTACTAAATTTGAATTACAATTTTAGGCCGATTCAAATTCCAAACGCTTCGTATCATAAGTGATAAAAGCCCTTGAAATTCAGGGGGCATTTGTTGGCACCAAAACTTGGCAGCCACCTCAGCAGCGACGTGGACCAATGGGAAGCCGATAAGGGTTGAGCATGTCCAAGAATGGATCGGCCAGTTTTGAAGATATTAGGAGCAAATATAGAAAGATATATTTCAGCCACCTAATGATTTGGCAGTTGCTGAAATATAGCAACTAACATTTGACTTTTTTTTAAAATGGGATGTTAACAGAAAAGGAAAAGGTTAAAGTTTGGATGAAACTCAATAACTAAATTCCTATAAAATAGGAAGTTTAGTTTGATGAAAGAAGGAAAGCTTTGAAGACATGTATAGAAGGTTGGCAGCATGAAGTGAACAAATCTAATTGTGACAAGTGGCCTTGACATGGCGCTAAAAGATGGGCCACTTGGTATAGAACACGGCTGCCAAGTTTATAAAAGGAAGTTGCTAGAACTTAGCAACTTTTCAGCAACTTTCTAGCAACGTTTTAGTAATATCTCGGCAACTTATATGTGACTAAATCAAGGAAGTTGGTTTCAGCAAGGATTTCCTACTAAGGCAAGCCATGAAGATAAGGAGAAATATATTGAGTTTTGACTTAGTTTGATTCACGAAGAGAAGAAAATCAAGGAATGAGAGATTTTCTAGCAAAAAGTTAGGAAAATAAGTTGAGAAAGAATTTTATAAATAGGAAAGTTGTAATCCTATTCCAATTCGTCCAGCACCACCACAAAACATGCATTTCAACTAAAAATGTTTTCAATTGACTCTACGTCATTTTTCCTATCAATTTTTTTATTTCAATTTAATGGCAATTGATTAGATCATTGTCAACTATTTCAATTCAGCCATTTACTTTCTTTCAATTTCAATTATGCCAATTTTAATTACGCAATTTTAGTTAGGCTTTCAATTCAATGGCAATTGATTAAATTCTTGCCATTGAATCGTAGTGACAATTGATTAAATTCTTGTCATTACTTGGCTGATGGCAATTGATTAAATTCTTGCTATCACGTTTCAGTGGCGATCGATTAAATTCTTGCCATTGTGTTTGGCTGATGGCGATTGATTAAGTTCTCGCCATCACGTTCGGCCGGCGATCGATTAAGTTCTTACCGCCTGTCTTCACTCGGCCACTCCATCCATTCAAACATTCATCAGCCGTTGCATTTCTTTAGACACTCTAAAAAGTCCTTGCTACAAACAAGGCATAAAAGAACCTTGCTGGGAGTTCTTACTAGTCTCTCTCCCACACAATCGCCTGAGAGTCAGCCATCGGAAAAAGGGATAGGCTGGTGTTCAATTACATATTTTGGGTATTTTGTACAAATACTCTGGCACGCCCGCGAAGAGTCCATCGACCGGCGTAGGGAACAAAAACCGCGTGAACAGTCCTTACAAACTTTTTCTATTAAACCCTTTATGTTTTACAGTAAATAAATATAGCCATGTTAGTGATAATTAAAAATGCCAATGGCAATGTGACATCGGTTTACAGGGTTCTTTAATCATTGGTTCAATGTAAAATTAAGATATTTAGAGAATAACAGAAAATATGCCTCTGCTGCGCAATTCATGTTTGTTTGTGTTTTTTTTTAAAGGGGGCTATGGCAGTCACATGGTGCAATTAGAGACAAGGAAACAGATTGCCTCTCTTGGTTAATACAATTTCTCTCTCTCGCTCTCCATTTATTTAGAATAGATAGATGTGGAGGCCTGATTGTTGGTACATAGCAATGGCAAATGCATAAAAGATGCATTAATGAGATAGGACAAGTTGTGGGATTTCTGGATACATACTATATAGAGATTACATCAAGTGAAGGTTTACTAGGGATTATATATTTACTCTTCCAATAATTTAGAAAGCAATAATTCAATTGGCTTTATGGCTTTAAGGCAATTGAGGAAATTTTCAAGTAGGCTTTGGGGTTCAAAGATTTGGACAGGACCTCAGATATGAAACAAGAAAGCTTAAAGATGTATCATAATATTCCAAATGCTACATAAAAAACTGACGCATAAAAAAAATGAGATTCTGGCAGACCTCAAGAGTTCATTTTGAATTAGTTAGTCATGTAATTTAAATTATTACAACTCATGGTCTAATTCTCTCTATCTAATAGAAATTGCAAGTTAGTGAGAAGTGACATAAAAAGTAATATGATTAGTTTTGTTTCACAAAGTAAATACTCTTACATGTTGATTTTTCAAAGCTTATCTTGTTAATTATAAATCTTAATAGTATTCTATCTTTTTTATTTATAATTTTTCTTATCTTTAATGAGTTGATTTATCTTGGTATTATTATTTTCTATTTATATTTTTTTTCTTTCATGTAGCATATTTTGAAAATTTAGCTTTGGGTTCATTTTTTTTGACATAAGCACTAATTGTATTTATTCGTCGTTGGTTTTGCAGATTGTTGGATGAGCTCATGATACAAGAATTCAAGCTCTTTTTGTTTAAGATGGTTTAAGTAGTTTATGTCCACATCTTTGAACCATTTAGGATTCTATACTTCATTTTTGTCTAAGATCTCAGAGCATTCTATTTAGCATACTAGCTTTCTTTTGTCCAGATTATTGGAGTTGAAACTATTTCAGATTCTAAGACTTCTTTTTTAATTTTTTATTTTTATACGATAGGCTTTATTGTGTATGTTGTAAACAATACTTTTTTTGGTTTGTGTGGCTTATGCAATATTGAGTATTTATTTGTTTGCATAATCATTTTGATGTGTGATTAAATTTTATTTTTGATTTTGTTTATAATGTTAATAATTTATAGGTTACAATATTATAATTGTTACCATTAAATGTTATTAATATATATAAAAAAAAATAATAATAATATATCAAAAAAAGGAAACATTTGTCACAAATTCTCATCGTGGATTGTTACGAATAAATTGTCGCCTATTTTGTGTATTTGCCACGATATATATTTGTGGGCAATTAAATTTATAGCCACGAATAAACTAACGTGGCCTATTTTGTGTATTTGTCACGACATATATTTGTGGGTAATTAAATTTATAGTCACGAATAAATTTCGTGGCGAAATGATTGAATTAGCCACGATTAATTCCTACTTCGGGATTGCTAATTGCCACAAAAACATTGTTATTTAGCGACGAAACACCTTGTGGCAATAGAAGGTATTTTACCATGAGTTCAAATTTGTAGCAAAAGGTTCACATTTTGCCACGAAAATTTTTATTCGTGGTTATTGACATTCTGTGACGGGGCTACGACCATGATCGAGCCACAAGCTATTTCTTGTGGCTAAAAAGCTTTTGTCACGAAATTTGTAAGTTTTTGCCACGAAGTGTCTTGTAGCAAGAGCCCAAATTTGTTGTAGTGTAAATTTGAAATGTAACCTTAGATAGAAGGATCTTGTGTTTTAGAGGTGTTGAAAGCTGGATCTTGTATTATAGAAGTGGTATCATACAAATCAGAAAAGAAGTCAAAATTTTGGGAAAGAAAATGAAGAAAGGTGGAAAAAAAATGAAGTTTTCAATTCAATGGCGAAAGGGGCATTACAGTGCCGTAACTGTTATGACACCAAAATCGTCCATTACGGTAGTGAATCTGAAGCACATGATATAATGGCTAGTGACAGAAAAATTATACTGAAAAGTTGGATTGAACAAAGGCCTAAAAGCTTAAAGTAGTGTTGGTTCAAGTGGGTAAGTCGCTTGGCTTTGGTGACTCATGAAACATTATGTCTCAAGTTCAATTCCTCTTCTTGAGTGCAAACAAATCCTTGGAGGGGGTGTGTAAGTATCAACTAGAGAAAAAAAAAATTATTAGGCCATTACAGTTACTTTACAATCATTATACCCCATAACAATCGTTATTATACATACAGGTTGAGAGGGAGTAAGGACAATGTCATAACAATATCAAACATCAGGTAACCTGCCAAACTCAAGATTATGGCATTCTTTCTTCTTCATATTCCTTTCTTTTCTTTTTTATTTTTCTTTTCTTGTGAAAGGGGGAGTTCGCACCCCTTTAGGGAAAGAACTATTCCCTTCGAATACCTTAGTCATCCCCAAACCACCTATATCAAGTAATCCCAAGGTGGAGGCTTAATGCTTCTACGAGTTAACGGGAGGCCAAACTTCTATGACAATTCAACAAGTGTCTAATACTTTAGACGTGTCTAATACTTCATGGACGTGTCCATAATTTGAATTTTTTTTTTATTAATTTGGACATTTGGCCGACATACGTATACACTCCAATACAAGTCTCACATAATACAAACATATAATAATCTGGAAAATGATATAAATACAGTTCAAAGTGTCTTAATCTCTTTTTTGGTTTGAGAGAAAATTAATACTATATACACGTCATAACATGTAACAAAACTTATTATATATAACAAAATTAATTATAATGACAAAGTGGGAGAGTAACACCATAAATAATATTAGGACATACACAACTCTCTCCTCCAAATTATGAAACATGTTGTACTTCTTTTATTTAATAAAATTTAATAAATGGTAATTTAAATTTACATTAGTTGTGTCCACCTTGTACCTATGTCCTATCTTTTTAGGATTTAACATGTCATCATATTCATGTCATACCGTATGCCCACAATATTGCCCCTAGCAAGGCTCGAACATTCAACCTCCCCTTTGAGGAGGAAAGATCATATCTACACTAGTTTTATGTATCATTTTGCAACTTCGCACGAATTATATATTTATCCACATATTTCTAAGTGTGTGTGTGTGTCTATATGTCTGTACTACCACTATAGATGGTCTAGTCTTGATGTAAGTGCATTATATGCTTCTAAAGGCCATGATTGGCCTAGCTTGAGCGTGGAATTGTTAAAAGGCAGCCTCAGACCCCTACCTCAAGTTGTTACCATCTTATTGTTTCTTATAACCGTGAACAGACAGCGTTACATTTGCAGAACTACGGCAGGAACACAGATCCAAGCAATAATGAAATCCTAAAAGAAATTACCCAGTAATTAATAATGTAGAAGTCTATTATAAGTCCACAAATAGAAGCATACCGCGTCAGACATATCACAATGAAGCTTGGTTACAGAGTCTCCACGTCCCAGCTCCTGAGAAATACCATATGCAATATATGTCTTTGGCCCCAAGTCTGGCTTCAAAGATTCTTCAGGTAATTTGACAGCAAGATTTAGGAAGCCCTGGCGAGGATGTGTATATTCTTTGAAGGGCAAGCAACTTACGAACTCAGCACCGTCCCTCAAACAAACTAGAAGGGGGCCAGTCTTTCAACTTCAGAATCTGAGGCCATCCATCACTGTCAGATCGGCCCTCCAGATACCCTTTAAAGAATTGGTGGATATTGATTTCTACCAGCAGTTTATCACAAGAATATAGCATTATGAACATTGATAAAGATACAATCAATCACTGGAGTATAAAATCAATTAATCCTGGGTTCAGTTTACATCCAACTACAATCGAATGCATTGAGCCGGCAGACGAATACAATTTCAAATCAAACCTGACTAGTACAGAAACATGTTGTGAAATACAAATCAGGAAGCCTAAAAGAGACTTTACATAACGATTGTGGATTATAGTTTAGAAAGAATAATGAACATTAATAGAGCGGGGACACTACCAAGGGAGGACCCAAGACAGACCTAACCTTTGAAATTTCACAAAGTAGCTGCTCTAAGGCTCGAACTCGCACCAATAGCACTGATGTTCAACCATTAAACAGCTGAACCAGGCAACAGCCCTCATGATGACATGAACCTTTATAGACAGAGAGAGAGAGCATCCAAAAGAACTATGGAATGACTTATTGCAGATTGGGTTAAGGGTAGAAAAACAGTGGTTATAAAATCAGTCTGAGGGCAAGTTCATAAATTGTAGTATTAATAATTTTGACATACAATTGCATGTAGAAAAGATGTTCAACAAGTATTGAGTTTTACCTGATTAGAATGCAAAAACTGCCAGGTTCCAAAATATTCTAACTTCTATAAACAGAAAATCAGAAGGCATCAGGTCAGGAATAGACTAAATGAATAAACTATTCGAAATATAGAATCATACTCAAAATTTCTGGAAAAACCTTTTTAAAAAAATGAAGGTTCTCTTTTCCAAAACCCCAATTTTCTCCAAGTAAACCTTCCCACATATGACGAATCCAATTTGATTTGATATTCAGGGTCTCCAAGGAAAATAATTACTTTACCCAATACCCATAGTGTTCCCCTCCTATTGCTTCATTATAACACCCCATCTCCCAATAAATGGGAAATGGCATGAATCATTTTCTAAATATGATGGGGGCCAGTATCATTCAATCAAAACACTTAAATACTGTTAAGAAAGATGTACTCTTAAGCCAGTCAAATTGTTATTGATTACAGCAGCACGTTACATTTAAATCAAAATCTGTCCTACTTAATGAAATAAGAGTAAAGAGAAATACAACACAATTTTTCAAAAATCTCGAGAACAGCCACATAGCTTGAGAATGTATCATACAAACAAATCCATTCCTATAGAAGTTAAGTAGTTACAAAAAATTCTTTAAATCAACCAAACAGTCAAGGCAACAGGAAAAGTTGTGATATAATTGGAACCACAAAGTTAGCTATGCATCTTAGACTGGAATGCAAGTGGTATGGAACCACAAAGTTAGCTATGCATCTTAGACTGGAATGCAAGTGGAATGGAACGTACTGACATGACAACCTGAACTGATAATAGATCCAGCTTCCTCTAGAAATACTTTTCATTAATTTTCTCATGAAATCAAAAAAGAAAATATAATAAACCGGACAAGTCCATTGCTACATCATGTGCATGTCATCAATTTTCAGCATTATTGAAGAGAAAAGGTTGAAAACTGAAACTGACCTCGCACCAGTCCAAGCAATTAATGGCATTTACATCCAGTTGTAGGGAATGCCTGGTATTCTTGATCCGACGGAATGCACGCCACATAACCATTGGTTCCCAGCTCAAACCAGACGTTGTTTCAAGCACATTACTGACAATCACGGGTTCCCCTTTGTACCAGTGCCGCTGAAAATGCTTCAAATCCCGATGTTCAATGTCTTTGGCTGTAGGACTGTACAAATAGTTGTCACTGGAATCTTCTCGAGAAGCTGCTTTCTGTAAATTACGGCTGTCCATGTCAATTTCACCCACCGAATTGAAACAGGAGCACCATTGGGCATGAGTCTCAGGCTTATCCTGAAGTTTGTAAGTATTGGTTAATTCTTTTGCTTTACCCAACAATGATCAAGTCCATAATAAAATGATGCATGTTGAATATTGGAATCAATCTCATAAAGATTAAAATATGGAGGAGCATAAGGTGAAGAGATGTAATTTCCCCTAAACTTGGATCAAATAATTTTTCCATTCACAACTAAAATCCAAAATGCAAGAAAATATTGGCCTCCACACGGGCCGATGATATTACAATAAAACAAGGCCTCCACACGGGCCGATGCTTAGACAAAAATTTAAGCAATATAATGAGCCTCAACAAGGACTATTACAAGCATGCAAAGAAGTGAAACAATTAAACTACGAGATTTTCGAGAAATGTTCACAAACGTCCTTAAGCAACTTCAAATTCCAATGCTAGCTTTAAGCTCCAATGATTACTTTAAGATCCATTATTGTCCTTCCTTGTAGTCAAGTACCTAATTGAACAAATAATATCAAGAATTAGAAAAGAATATACAAAAGAAAATAAAATAAAAAAGAAGCAATTAAATGAACACTATTGTTTAGTCAAATTCCAACAAAACCGTTAATTCCCGGCAACGGCGCCAAAATTATGATGCGACCCGAGCGTTTGCACAAAATAATACACAACGCTTTAAGTTTGGAAATTAGTATCAAGTGGGCATCACACTTAAAATTTATAAACCGCTTAATACCTATACTATGTTGTATAAGTGAGAAGGGATTATCCCAAAAGATTATACGTGTTAGAATTTAACTTCGACTCTAATGTATCAAATGATTGCAAAGGAGGGTTGATTGTTTGATTACACTAAATTTAATTAAATTAAAATGCGATTAAAGTAAACTAAGTTGAGTTAGGGATTTAAGAGATGAGAAGTGAGGTCATAGGGTGCATTGGAATCGCCACCTAGCTCGTTCACCAAACCACACACTCTCAACTAATTTGGGGAAAACCTTCTTGTGAACAAAATGCGACTACCAATTGTAATATTAAGCATGGACCATCAAATTCAAGTATGAATTGTTTACCTAACCAACAATTAAACTAAGTATATGTAACGACCCTAAACTGATACCATTTAAAAAAAAATTTCGGCATGACCTCCCCTAAAAAAATGGGCCTACCACAACCTGTTTAAATGCATTTTTAACCTGTCCCAGCACAATAAACATATAATTCATTCTAACATCCCTTTCATCCATTCACCATGCCTTAACTTAGTTTATTTCATAGTGGTACAACCACATACTATATCATCCGAATATCATAATTATAGTCCCAAAATATAAGATTAATATCAAATTTTCATAATTTAAAACATTTAGACAGCTCATACAAAAGTTACAACCCATAGGTATAATTATAATAACAAGAGTCCACAAACCTCTATACTAAATATAGCAAACTAAAATTTTACAAAAATATGGGACTTAATACAAAAATAGCAAAAAGAAGTTTTCTAATCCAAATTAAACCGTGGTGGAAAGTCATCCGCTACTTCTTTCCCGTTTCTTGAAAAAAATTATTAAATAATAAGGTGAGCATAAAACTCAGTAGGTAGCAGTTAAGATACGCATCTTGTGTCCTTGTGAATCTATACAAAGAAATAGATCAATAGGAATAGGGATCATATAATGTCGGGATAATACAACATTTCAACTAAACTCAAATGCAAACAATACAATGCCATGGAATGCAAATGCATGCCGATGTCACTCCCCATTTTCACATTTCAAACCATCACTTTCAAACTGTTAATACAATCCACCCTTTGGTGACGCCGCAGCGGCACGAGAGGAGGATTGGCTACTGTCCCTAGACCTTTGGTAACCCCGCAGCGTCATCGAGGGGCCGAGATAGCTCAACCACGCTAGGGCGACTCCCTAGTCCCCTCTAAGCTATATTAACACTCCGGCCCTTTGGTACTCCCACGACGACCGGGTTTTCATAAAATCATTTCGTAAAAACTCTTTTTCCAAAATTTCCTTTTTTGTTCCAAAACAATTTTTCCCATTTCATACCCAATGTAAGTGCATGAGTGCATCAGTACCATGAATATACTCATCATTCCACAACCAACTCAATTTAAGTAAGCAAGGCATAATTTCACAAGAAGTTCTCAAGGAATTTCAACATGTTCTTATACAACAATACATCTAGCCTAACGAACATATATAAATCATTACATAGGTAAATTTTCCACGTAAAACATTTAATACAAGCTCTCACATAACCACATACACATGTTCTAATTACTTCTAAACAACAACTAGCACAAATAAGCATGTCCTGCAACAATTTGGAAGATGTAATTCACATAGGAGCAAGAAAATTGTGGATTAAGAGCCCCTACCCCAAGATTGTACAAAACCCTTGAAATGGGTCTTTAATTTCGAACTCCCTAGGAAGCACTGATAAGCGCCGAATATTGTATATTCAAGCGCCCTAAATTACATTAACAAAGTCCAGTTATTAATTATTTTATGTAGATTAACTCAATTTGCATGTTCTTATGCATTTTCAGGTTGAAGTGCAAAAAAAGGAAGCAAAAATGAGGCCTTGTGGAATTTTGAACAAAAAGGATGCCATTTCTGAATTTCTGGCAGCAGTGATCCTGACTTTTGTCGCCATTTTCGACCTTGCAAACTCAAGAACTAGACTTCCATCATAACATGAAAGATTTAGATCTCTGAATCAGCTTTCCAAATCTTCAAGTGGTTCATCATTCGGAGTTCGGAGCAGAGAGTTATGATCTTCATAACAGAGGTGCGCAGAACTGCCTGGCAGCACTGATGTACTGCATTTCTCCCCATTTTCGACCAACCAGACTTGAGAATTGGGCCTTTATCAAAACATGAAGCTTTTAAAGCACTGAATCAGCTCTCCAAATCTTCAAACAGATCATCATTCGGAGTTCAGGGCACAAAGTTATAGCAGTTTTCCCAAAATAGGTCAGCACTGAGCAAGAGGAGCATGTTGCACATTGCACTAAGTTAGAGTGCTCGAGATCACCAAGCGTGTGCTCGAAAATCAGGCAGAATGCCCTTCAGAAATGGCTCATTTTAGCCCACTTGCACATTGCTTTCCTCAATGCCATCTTCCTTCTTTATGAAGTGGTTGGAGGTGTTCCTTGGAGGAGAGAGGGTGTTGTTGGAGCATAAAAAGCTACCCAAGGGCCACACATTAGGAGTCTTGGATTTTTAGAAGACAGAGGAGAGAGAAGAGAGCAAGAAGAAGAGGGTTCTTGGAGCAAAAGGAAGGGAGCTCGAAAATGGAGGAAAAGGGCAAGCTTCTTCCTTCTCCTAGCTCACTCATGGGTAACTAAACCTCATCTAGGGAGGTGATGAAGCCTCCCCTTATGTTCATGTTCTAGATTAGGTTCTATTTTGGGGATTATAATGTATAAACCTTGGTCTTTTCATAGTTTAAGAGCCTATTACTTCTTGTAATGAATATTCATGTTTAAATGATTGATGTGAGTTATTTAGCTTGTCTTGATGATTCTTACATTAGTCTTATTGCTTTTATTTTCATAGTGACAATGAAGATATTAACTATGAATGGTTTTCAAGGCATGTTAATTTTGAAGCTTGATATTCCATTGCTTAGGTACCTCCTTTGATGGACTATGCTTGATTCTTACTTTCATGTGCTTCATCATTTGATTGAATGCTTGATGGTCTTTTGCTTAAGTTAATGTATTTGATACTACACCCTAGTCTAGGTAGTCCAAATGGGTTGTCTTTTGATAGACCATTCTTGTTTTAATCTCATGAACTTTTTATTGGTTATGAAGCAACTATGTGTTGCTACATAATTCTTGATCATTGCTTATATAGTGTTTATCCCCAATTTAGTCTTGATCTAGCATGTATTTAGGGTGTAGGTGGATTCACTTCTCTAGTTTCCCCTTTTATTATCTCTAACTCTCATTTACTAGCACTACTATTTTATGCATTCTAAGTTCTAAGTTTAAGTGACAAACAACCAAAACCCTCTATAAACCCCTTATCATTCTAAGAACAATTCTAGACACTTAGGTTGCCATAGACTAGCGCAGTCCCAGTGGTTCGACTTACCCGACCAATAGCCCTATTTTACAATGATTCGTGCTATTGCGAAGGTTGATGTTAGTTGATCGACCGATCAAGCACCAAATCTGAAATTGCTTACACTAACGCGTAGAGCTCGTCGTGGGCTTTATTTTGCCTCAAATAGCTCTCAAATCTACCATGGATTGAGGAAGAAATTGCAAAAGAAAAAGAAAAAAGAAATACAGAGAGGAAGACAAGCAGCGGAGAGAGAGTGGGATAGCAGAGAATAAGCAAGAAAAAAAAAAGTGGTCTTATAACCACTTTAAAAAAGACTGTGGGTCCCTCCACCATCCTTTAATATACATACATATATATATACATACATATATATATATATATATATATATATATATATATATATATATAAAATTTAAACATTACATTTTCCCCAACTTTAAAAGATTTCGTCCCCGAAATCAAGACATACCTGAGGAAGAAAACAATGCCGGATACTTGGAGCAAACTTCCTGTTCGAGCTCCCAAGTAGCCTCTTCGACTCCGTGGTATCTCCAAAGTACTTTCACCATTGGTATCGACTTATTCCTCAACACCTTCTGCTGTGTGTCAAGGATCTGAACTGGTCCCTCCTCATAGGAAACATCCTCATCAATATCCACATTAACCCAACTCAAAATGTGAGATGGATCCGGCTCGTACTTCCGTAACATCGATACATAAAAGACATTGTGAACCCTGTCCAACTGTGGTGGCAAAGCAAGTCTGTAGGCAACCTCTCCTACTCGGTCCAAAATCTCAAATGGTCCAATGAATCGTGGTGATAACTTGCCACTTTTCCCAAATCTCATCAATCCTTTCCGTGGAGAAACCCATAGAAAAACGTGGTCTCCCACCTCAAAAGATAATGGTCGTCTCCGCTTATCTGCATAACTCTTCTGTCGACTCTGAGCTGTGAGCAATCTCTGTCTTATCAGCTTAATTTTCTCGGTCGTCTCAAGTACTATGTCTGGTCCTAAGGCGGTTGTCTCCCCCACCTCAGTCCAATAAATAGGAGACCTACAAGGTCTACCATACAACGCCTCAAATGGAGCCATCTGAATGCTCGCCTGATAACTGTTGTTGTAGGCAAACTCAATAAGCAGAAGGTGATCCTCCCAACTACCTCCCAAATTAAGGACACATGCCCTATGCATATCCTCCAAGATCTGGATAGTACGCTCCGACTGGCCATCTGTCTGTGGATGGAATGCCTTACTGAGATGCAACGCTGAACCAAACGCTGCTTGAAGTCCTTCCCAGAACTTCGAAGTGAACTTGGCATCCCTATCTAAGACAATGGTTACTGGAACTCCATGCAACCTTACAATCTCCTTCACATAAAGTACACCAAGCTTCTCTGCATCATCTGTTGCCTTAATAGGTAAAAAGTGAGCCGTCTTGGTCAACCTGTTAATGATGACCCATACGGTTTCATTACCCCTCTGTGGCCTTGGAAGACCTGTCACAAAATCCATAGCAATATGTTCCCATTTCCACTGCACTACAGGTAATGGTTGCAACAAACCAGCTAGTCTCTGATGCTCGGCCTTCACCTGCTGACAGGTAAGGCACTTAGCCATAAACTGAGCAACAACTTTCTTTATCCCGTTCCACCAATACTGATGTCTCAAATTGTGATACATTTTGGTACCACATAGATAAACTTCAAAGCGGGAAGTGTGAAACTCCCGTAAGACGTCCTCACGACAAACCGTGGAAACTACCAACAAACCCTTGAACCGTAGACCCCCATCTGCATACAAGGTCCAATCTTTCATTGTCTCACCACTAGAGATTAAAGCATGAATGACATCTAAATCTGGGTCCTGTCTCTGCGACTCAATCACTCGTACAACAAGAGTAGGCTGAGCCACAAGACTAAACAAGAATGCTGGCTCACTGTCAACATTGTCATCAAAACAATGCAATCCCATCTCTGCCAAATCCTTAAGCATCGTCCACTTCCGAATAGCCAAACAGGCCAGAGTCCCACGAGATTTCTGGCTTAAGGCATCTGCTACCACATTTGCCTTGCCCGGATGATACTGCAAGTCAAAATTGTAGTCCTCTAAGAACTCAACCCATCTTCTCTGTCTATTGTTCAAGTCCTTTTGGGAGAAAAGGTACTTGAGACTTTTATGATCCCAGTACACCTCGAATCTCTCACCATACAAGCAATGTCTCCAATATTTCAAGGCAAATACAACTTCTGCTAACTCAAAATCATGAGTAGGGTAGTTAAGCTCGTGAGTCTTCAACTGTCGAGACCCATAAGCCACTGCTCTACCATCTTGCATCAACACACATCCCAAACCATCACATGAAGCATCATAATAAATCACATAACCCAAGCCACGCTCAGGTATCACCAACACTGGAGCTGTAGTCAACCTTGTCTTCAACTCCTGAAAAGATAACTCATAGGCTTCATTCCACGTAAACTTGATCCTTTTCCGGGTCAAACAGGTCATAGGAGCTGCCAAACGGGAGAAATCCTTCACAAATCTCCGATAGTAACCCGCTAAACCAAGAAAACTGCGGATCTCAAACATATTCTTGGGTTGCTCCCAATGTAAAACTGCTTCAACCTTTGATGGATCCACTGACGCTCCACCTTCTGAAACAACATGCCCCAAAAATTTCACTTCCTGTAGCCAAAACTCACATTTCTCATATTTGGCACACAATCGGTGCTCCCGCAAAATCTGTAAAACAATACTTATATGGACCTCGTGCTCCTCCCGAGTCTGTGAGTACACAAGAATGTCATCCACAAAAACTACCACAAACTGGTCCAAGTAATCGTGCAAGATGCGGTTCATTAAGTCCATGAATGTTGCTGGCGCATTAGTCAAGCCAAAAGGCATAACAAGGAACTCATAGTGTCCATACCGTGTACGGAATGCTGTCTTTGGGATATCTTCATCCCTAACCCACAACTGATAATAGCCAGACCTCAAGTCAATCTTCGAGAAACAACTGGCTCCCCTCAACTGATCAAATAAATCATCTATCCTTGGCAAAGGATACTTGTTCTTGATGGTGGCATGATTCAACTTCCGATAATCGATGCACAACCTCAAAGAATCATATTTCTTCTTAGCAAACAAGATTGGTGTGCCCCACAGCGACACACTCGGTCTGATAAAACCTTTCATCCTCAAATCATCAAGTTGCTTCTTCAATTCTTCCTATTCAACTGGTGCCATACGATACGGTGCTATAGAAATCGGCGCGGTACCGGACATCAAATCAATAGTAAACTCCACCTCTCGGTGTGGAGGCAACTCTGTCAAATCCTCCGGAAACACATCCAGAAAATCGCGAACAACTATAAGGTAACCCTCTTTCACAACATTATCTTCTTCGGTTAGAATACTAGCCAAGAAATAATCACCACAACTCTGTCCACGAACTCCATAAAATGATGAAATGTGGGAATCACTCCGATCTCCCACGAAAAAGAAACAGTCTCCCTCAGAAGTGCAAACTGTGACTCTCCCTCTAAAACAGTCGATCGTGGCATTAAAGGAAGCTAACCAATCCATCCCGAGAATGAAATCAAAGCTAGTCATCTCCAGGAGTGACGAGGGCCGTTCCAATACGCCAAACTAAATGTAGTGAATGTGTGGTTCAAGAAAAGCCTTTTATATCAAATTTAAATTTATAAAAACCACTACCAACACCATTACTAACGTAGCAAAAGTGAGTAGGGATCGTCCCAAGGGATTATACGTGTTGGAATTTCAACTTCGACTCTAGCGTACCAAATGATTGCAAAAGAGAGTTGGGTTAGTTGATTAAGCTAAATTGAATTCAACTAAATAAAATAATATGAAGTAAACAAGAGAGAGAGAGAGGTCTTGGGGTGTAGAGATCACCACCAAGCAACACTATTCCAAACCATAATCAAGTGACTAATGAGGGAAATGAATGTGTTGCAACAATGTTGTGTGTGTAAAAGACATTCAATTGGTAAGGGTGACTCAACAAGTGCAAATTGTCTCAATCAACATGTGTGATGCCACAAAACATCTATTGGTAGAGGAATATATTGTCTAAACATCATGTGAAGATAACAAAATAACAATTCAAGTCATTGAACCTTTCATTAAGCTCATAGTCCAAGCAATCCATAAGGATGACTTAGTTAAACATGCATTATCTAAACATCATGTGAGAGGTACAAAATATCTATTGGGAGAGGAATAAATTGTCTAAACACATGTGAAAGATACAACATATCATAACTAGTCATTAATCCTTCATTAAGCTCAAAATCCACATACAACACAATATTAGAGGAATATGCCATTTGGACTCACAAGCATGGAACATCAAACATCAAGAGTAGATTGTCCTCCCATCTAACATTACACTACCACTACACTAAATCTACACTACTAGCATGAAAATAAAGTTATCTAGACTAGAGGAGAGGCACAAACCATCAAGAATAGGCATAAACCATCAAATGAACCAAAATAGCATTCATTAAGCATATCATCTTGATAATTTCTAAATCTATAGCATCAATACACATAGACATGCATTAAAAACACTAAATCTAGGGATAAGCACATGATTATTCTTCTCTAGCATACATAGACATATGGATAGAATAGAATAGTCAATTGGAAGCATTAAACCATACAAACCATGAAATAATCAAGATTTATATATACATGAATATCAAGATGTATCATACAACACTAATCCCTCAATAATACACAAGATTAGAGTATAGAAAGCATGCTTGGGGCTAACTCTAGCCCCAAGAGGATGTCTAGCCACTCATGGTAGTGATGATCCAACCCTCAAGGGCTAACTCCATGGCTGCTCCTTGTTGGTGAAGATCTCCTCCAATGGTGCTCTAGCTTCCCTCATTCCTCCTCTCCAAGAATAGCCTCTAAGATGATTTTCAATGTGTGACAAGAGACTCCCCCTCAAAAAGTGTATCATATTCCTTATATAGGTAGGTCAAATACACCCTATGATGAGCTGTGGTCGTGCAAGGCATATTCTCCAATGATTGGATGAAGGACGGAATAAATGAGTTGGACTTTAACTTTTTCTCGCTGGAGGAAGTTCGATCGATCGAACCTTAATTTGGATCGATCGAAAATGGGTTCGATCGATCGAACTGCATCTTGGAACAATCGAAGTGGTCTGACTCCTCCGGATAAGGACAAGGCTGAGATATTTCGAAGATATTTATGAGGAAAAGGACAAAAGTGGTTGGTAGGCGTACAGCTGTGGATAAGATCAATCATTTGAATAGGACAAAATAGGGTTCGATCGATCGAAGGTGATGTTGGATCAATCTAACTTGGAATTTCAGCAAATGCCAAGGTTAGATCTATCGAGAAGTACTGTGATCGATCATAGATGTTCGATCGATCGAACTCTAAGTTGGATCGATCAAACTTTTCAGCTGCACAACTTGATTCCTTATTGCTCATTTCTTTCTCCACTTTGCTCCCTCATTTGATTTATCTCAGGATTGCTTCAATTAAGCTCTTATTTGGCTGAGTTAGCTCAATTTTGGGATTAGTGCCTGAAAATATAAATAACACGTAATAAGTCTAAAACGGCAAAGTAAGATAGATAAAGGTACTAGAATGCTTAAGCTTAACGGGTTTAAATGCGCACTTTTCAGTGCTCATCACACCCCCAAACTTAAATATTCCTAGTCCCTAGCAATGAACGAAGAAGTAAAGGAATGAAATAAACAACTATACAAGTATAAACTGGAAAGCAAGTAAAATGATAACACCATTTTCGTAGGGAACACGATTGCATTTAGCATATGCAACAAGCCTTTTAAACCCCTAGGTTACCCCTAGTGGACGAGTAAAGTCTCGTGAGGGTTTCCAGAAATGGTACCCACAAACATTAAGCTCATTCTTTCAAAAGAGGCACCAATATTACAAACAAGCATTGGGAGAAAACTACCTCAAGTATGCAATTTTTCAACCGTTTCTAAGCAATCTCCCAAAATTTCGATATGAAGCAAGCAAGTATGGTCCTCCACATATCAAAAAAATGATCATGAAAATCGAAACAAGTCTAGAATCCATGTGAGAGGTCCGGCATCAAGTGTGTTGCTATCTTAGCCAACTAGAGAAGTAATCACATCCTTACCCTCAAACTAGTGCACAAATCTAGTACCGATCATCAAGATAAGAGAGTGGACCTTTTATTAAAGCTTTATTGTTCTAGGTGCACTTATTCTTTTCACTCATTTTCTTCTTCTTTTTTATTTTTTATTTTTTATTGAGGATCAAAGATGGAAATATTGTGCAATGTGTTGATCTCTTAAGCTTTCTAGAAGATTCATGTAGCGAGCTTTAGGTCAATGACTCCCAAACCAGATGGCTTTAGGGCATTAGGTGTTAAGACACCCTAACGGACTTACAAACTCAAATCAACTAGGCTACAAATCAAGACAACAACCATCTAATCATTTCCTACTTCTCACCTTTTGGGAGAAGTCCTCACTTTTATTGCTTTTTGCAACTTTTTTTTTTTTTTTTTTTTTTTTTTTTTTTCAATTATTAACCTAGAGTTTGGGCCCTCCACCTTTCGGCGTGAGAAGTTCACTGCTTAATGAGGCAAGAATCCCGGCTACTCAATGAAAAGGGGTTGTTATCCATCTTTATCAAGAATGAAAGCTTTCAATGCACTACTAGCCCAATTGGGATATAACCAATTCAATAATCAACAAAGCATGTACCCCACAATTGAATGCTAGCGTGCGCTGGTGCTAGTGTAGAATCCTAGAATGAATCTCAAAACAATCACAAATTCAGGATGATGTGGACCACAAATGTAAGCAAGATATCAATCTTTTGAAAAATTTACTCCTAAATGGCATTCAAAAGGCATACAAGGAGTATTGGACTCTCAAATCAAGCAATTTTTAAATTTTAAGCAATATAGTCCTCAAAAGATCAAAATCATAGCTAACATCAATCTCAAATCTCAATCATGCATTTAAAACTCAAATCTTAAGTAGAATGCAACAAGACACCTTACCCCCAAACTTAAACCGCACATTGTCCTCAATGTGCAATGAGAACAATGGAAAAAAAAGTGGAAAGAGTATACCGTGGTGGTGTAGACATGAAGCCCGGTCATAATCCAATTCGAAAGACGTCTCCCCTAAACTTGGAATCAACAACCTACTTGAATAACCACGCTAGCAAACTCACATCAAATATCAAATGGGATAAGAATAATCAAATCAAGCATTCTAAGGCAATGTAACACATGATGCAAGAGAGATATAAGATCAAGCCCTAACTAAAGCATAAAGTATGCATGACTACACATAAGGGCACAATGATGAATCTTTTTATATTTTTCATTTAATGAAAGCAAGTATATACAAAATGCAAGAAAAACACAGAATAAAATGCATGAACAAAATATAAAAAGAAAATTAAATAAGGCAAAATGTAATGAAAGAATATGTTCAATGTAAGAAATGAAAAACAATATGTGCAATGCAAGAAATTAAAAGGGACATGTACAATGCAAAAAAAAAATGGAAAGAATATGTACAATGCAAGTATATACAAAATTTTCTTACTTTTTGTTTTTCATTTTTTTTTTTTTTTAAATATATATGTGAAAACATGCAAAGAAAAATGAAAAATGTAAGAAATATGCAAAATGGGTGCTAAGTTTAACGTCTCTAGCAAGACGGAATGCTTCTTTGAAAAACCGTCTTTTTTTTTATTATTATTTTTTTAGACAAAACAAATATGTACACAAATAAAAATAAAAAGGCAAGTAAATAAAAATAAAAATAAAAATGCAAGAAGTAAAAATGTAAGGAAATAAAGAATGAAATATATATATATTTTTTTCGAAATTAAAAATTAAAGTTAAACAAAATATTTTTGGATTTTTGGAAATAAGATAAAAGGAAATAAAATAAAAGAAAAGAAATATTATTATTTTATATATATATATATATATATATTTATTTTTAATACCAAGATAGAAGTAACTAAATAAAATAAAAGAAAATAAAAAAATAAAATAAAATAAAATAAAAATAGAAATAGGAAAAAGTCAAAAAGTCAAAGGGTCAAAGGGGCAA
This sequence comes from Cornus florida, assembly GCF_030987335.1. Taxonomy (NCBI): domain Eukaryota; kingdom Viridiplantae; phylum Streptophyta; class Magnoliopsida; order Cornales; family Cornaceae; genus Cornus; species Cornus florida. The sequence continues at coordinate 15,836,382 of NW_026775571.1, read as the reverse complement.
AGTTGTGATCGATCGAAGATGAAGTTCGATCGATCGAACATAGCTGTGATCGATCCGAGATGAAATTCGATCGATCGAACATGTCAAATTTTGAAAAGTCCCGAGAGCATACATTTTTGAAAAATGGATGAGGCCTAAAATTTTTTCTAAGTGTTGGGACTCATGATCGATCGAACGACATGTTGGATCGATCGAAAGGTAGTTTGATCGATCGAAATGGTTTACGATCGATCGAACTTTTGAAAATTTGGAGATCCCGAGAGCATGCATTTTCAAAATTGATGAAAGCTCAAAATTTTTTCTAAGTGTTGGGACTCAAGTGGAGTTTGATCGATCGAATCCATAGTTGGATCGATCGAAGAACAATTCGATCGATCGAAGGTGCTCTTGTGATTGATCGAACTGGCACTAAATGCCTAATTTTGAACTGAAAGTGCTGAAAATCCTATGCTAAGCCCCAATGATGGTAACAAGAATGAAAATTTGAAAAATAGATGGAAGAATGTACACAAGAATGAAAAATAAAAAGAAATGAGGGAGGAATAGAGTTGTGAAACTCTACGAATACTAGTGTTTAACGTCTCTAGCAAGACGTTAGGTCAACTCACTAATCAAATGAATCAAAAACTGGATATGAAACATCCTTATTGACCCTCTTTTCACTTTTCTCATTTAATGTCCCACTTTTGACAATAAAATCATCCTCCAAAAGAATGACTTGAAAAGAAATAAAAGAGATGATATTGTTCCTTTTATCCACAGTCTTGAAAACAAAATCAATCATGGTTAGGCTTGCCTCTTTGTTGTGTTCTTGAAACACATTCAAATGATCATCCATATTGATAATTGGTGAGACATTGTCTTTCAAAGACTCATTTGGATTAATAAGAAACACCCTCTCTTCATCCCTCTTCTCCTCCTCATAAATTATCATTTCCTCACCTTCTAAGTAAGCTAAGGAGTCCATTAGAGAGTTTATTTCATTTTTAGAGCTTTTAAAGTCAAAACCACAATTTTTATACATTTCCAAAAGACACTCCTCAAGAGGGTCATTAGAGATAATAGAAGGAAGGCCCTCTTCAACAAGTTCCTCCTCCTTCTCTCCTACCTCAAGTGTAGTCAACATCTCCTCACTCTCTAGAGTAGCCTTCTCCGAGATAAAATCATAATCAAAACAAGGAAAGTCCTCATTAATCATGTTATGTTCTATTGGATTAGCCACTAACTCACTTGCCACTTCCTCCTCTATACAAGATAGAGTGCTAGGTATTAGCTTACTTGTTTCATTCTCCTCACTCTCATCATCCTCATCTATATACATTGAAGTTCTTGCCATTTTTTCATTTGCCTCTTCCTCCTCCTCTTGATGAGAAAGAGTATTTGCAATTTGTTCAACTTGAGCTTCTAAGTTGGCTAAAGTTTGAGAATGAGAATTAATAAGTGAAGTGTGTGAAATCTGCACATCAAGTAAAGCTAACACTTTTTCTTCAAATCCGGGTGAGTACTTAGAAGGTGGTGGAATTGATTCATCATAAAATGGTGGGGGAGGGCAATAGTCATAAGAAGGATTAAATGAATGATCAAGTCCATAATAAGATGATGCATGAAATGAATTGGACTCAATCTCATAAGGATTAAAATGTGATGGAGGAGTATAAGGTGAAGGGATGTAATTCCCCCCCAAACTTGGATCAAACAATTCCTCCATTCACAATTAAAACCCAAATGCAAGAAAAAATTGGCCTCAACAAGGGCCTATGCTTGGATAAAAATTTAGCAATAAAATGAGCATCAACAAGGGCTATCACAAGCATACAAAGAAGTGAAACAATTAAAATACAAGAGTGCCAAGAATTGCTCACAATGGTCCTTTAGCACTTCAACTCCAAATTTAGCTTTTAAGCTCCAATGATTGCTTTAAGTTCCAAAGTTCGCCTTCCTTGTAGTCAACTACCCAATTGAACAAATAATAATGAGAATCAAGAGAAAAGAATATACAATGGAAAATAAAATAAAAATAGAACCAATCTAATGAACACTATTGTCTAGTTTAATTCCAACAAAACCGTTAATCCCCGGCAACAGTGCCAAAATCTTGACAAGGGCCGTTCCAATACGCCAAACTAAATGTAGTGAATGTGTGGTTCAAGAAAAGCCTTTTATGTCAAATTTAAATTTATAAAAACCACTACCAACACCATTACTAACGTAGCAAAAGTGAGTAGGGATCGTCCCAAGGGATTATACGTGTTGGAATTTCAACTTCGACTCTAGCGTACCAAATGATTGCAAAAGAGAGTTGGGTTGGTTGATTAAGCTAAATTGAATTCAACTAAATAAAATAATATGAAGTAAACAAGAGAGAGAGAGAGGTCTTGGGGTGTAGAGATCACCACCAAGCAACACTATTCCAAACCATAATCAAGTGACTAATGAGGGAAATGAATGTGTTACAACAATGTTGTGTGTGTAAAAGACATTCAATTGGTAAGGGTGACTCAACAAGTGCAAATTGTCTCAATCAACATGTGTGATGCCACAATACATCTATTGGTAGAGGAATATATTGTCTAAACATCATGTGAAGATAACAAAATAACAATTCAAGTCATTGAACCTTTCATTAAGCTCATAGTCCAAGCAATCCATAAGGATGACTTAGTTAAACATGCATATCTAAACATCATGTGAGAGGTACAAAATATCTATTGGGAGAGGAATAAATTGTCTAAACACATGTGAAAGATACAACATATCATAACTAGTCATTAATCCTTCATTAAGCTCAAAATCCACATACAACACAATATTAGAGGAATATGCCATTTGGACTCAAAAGCATGGAACATCAAACATCAAGAGTAGATTGTCCTCCCATCTAACATTACACTACCACTACACTAAATCTACACTACTAGCATGAAAATAAAGCTATCTAGACTAGGGGAGAGGCACAAACCATCAAGAATAGGCATAAACCATCAAATGAACCAAAATAACATTCATTAAGCATATCATCTTGATAATCTCTAGATCTATAGCATCAATACACATAGACATGCATCAAAAACACTAAATCTAGGGATAAGCACATGATTATCCTTCTATAGCATACATAGACATATGGATAGAATAGAATAGTCAATTGGAAGCATTAAACCATACAAACCATGAAATAATCAAGATTTATATATATATGAATATCAAGATGTATCATACAACACTAATCCCTAAATAATACACAAGATTAGAGTATAGAAAGTATGCTTGGGGCTAACTCTAGCCCTAAGAGGATGTCTAGCCACTCATGGTAGTGATGATCCAACCCTCAAGGGCTAACTCCATGGCTGCTCTTTGTTAGTGAAGATCTCCTCCAATGGTGCTCTAGCTTCCCTCCTTCCTCCTCTCCAAGAATAACCTCTAAGATGATTTTCAATGTGTGACAAGAGACTCCCACTCAAAAAGTGTATCATATTCCTTATATAGGTAGGTCAAATACACTCTATGATGAGCTGTAGTCGTGCAAGGCATATTCTCCAATGATTGGATGAAGGACGGAATAAATGAGCTGGACTTTAACTTTTTCTCGCTGGAGGAAGTTCGATCGATCGAACCTTAACTTGGATTGATCGAAAATGGGTTCGATCGATCGAACTGCATCTTGGAACGATCGAAGTGGTCTGATTCCTCCGGATAAGGACAAGGCTGAGATATTTCGAAGATATTTATGGGGAAAAGGACAAAAGTGGTTGGTAGGCGTACAACTGTGGATAAGATCAATCATTTGAATAGGACAAAATAGGGTTCGATCGATCGAAGGTGATGTTGGATCGATCGAACTTGGAATTTCAGCAAAGGCCAAGGTTGGATCTATCGAGAAGTACTGTGATCGATCATAGATGTTCGATCGATCGAACTCTAAGTTGGATCGATCGAACTTTTCAACTGCACAACTTGATTCCTTTTTGCTCCTTTCTTTCTCCACTTTGCTCCCTCCTTTGGTTTATCTCAGGATTGCTTCAATTAAGCTCTTATTTGGCTGAGTTAGCTCAATTTTGGGATTAGTGCCTGAATATATAAATAACACGTAATAAGTCTAAAACGGCAAAGTAAGATAGATAAAGGTACTAGAATGCTTAAGCTTAACGGGTTTAAATGCGCACTTTTCAGTGCTCATCAAGGAGGATAAGGTCAAACACAAAAGTCCATCCGGCTATCATAATAGAACAATCCCGCACAACTCGGCTCAATGACACTGAAACCCCAACTGGCGTATCAACACACAATGCTCGATCCATGAAACTGATCTCTAACCCCGATGCAAGTGCAAATGATGCACCAGTATCAAACAAAATACGGGCCCAAGAACCAAACACTGGAAATATACCTCGGAGAATTGAAGATCCAGCAGATGCATTAGTCAGTGCAAGTGCAAAGACACGTCTCTGCGGTGCTTGTGCCTGTAAACTACTAATCTGAACACCAGACTGTTGTGCCGATATAGTAGAAGTATCCCTCATTGCTAGTCGTGAACCCTGAGAAGACACGGCAGGCTATGGTGGTGGCGGTGGTCTGAAATCTGACTGAACTTTAGCCGATTGTGATGGCCTCTGCTGTGACCCTCTGCCACTACCAGTGCCTGCTCCTCGAGTAGGACAATCCCGGATCAGATGGCCCTACTGGCCACACCCATAATAAGCTCTCGATGGCGCAGAAACTGTGTTTGAGTTCATTGGACATCTGGACTTGTAATGTCCAGGCTGCTGGCACTGAAAACAAATGACTCCACTCCTATCAGACCCAGTTGGCAAAGGAGTGGTAGGAGCAGATCGTGCAGACTGCTACCCCTGAAACTGAGATGGACCGCCCTTGTTCCTTTTCCAAGAAGATCCTTCTGAAGATGGCCCTGCACCCCTCTTTTGCTTCCACTGCTCTCTTCTCGCATCCTTATCTTTAATGTCAGCCTCCAGCATTAAAGCCCTTTCCACTGCTTCAGAATAAACCTTAATGAACTGTGTTGTGATCAATGGTCTCATTCGATCATTAAGACCGAAAACAAACTTCCGAGTCTTGTCAACTTCATCTCTCACCATTTCTGGAACAAAGCGAGAAAGTGAAGTAAACTTGTTCTCATATTCAGCCACCGACATATTGCCCTGGATAAGGTTATGAAACTGGTCCTTTAGCTCCCATCTTTTAGAAATTGAAAAATACTTTTCATAAAACAATTCCTTGAACTTATCCAAACTCATCTCCTCCACCTTGTACCGGCTCGTAACCGACTTCGACCATAATTTGGCATCCTTAGCAAACTTATAAGTAGCTAGGATGATCTTCAAATGATCCTCTGTCATATCCATTGAAATTAGTTGAGTCTCAACTTGATCCAAGTAGTCATCTACTACCATTAGATCCGCACTGCCTTCAAATATAACTGGCATCAACTGGGAAAACCCTTTAATGATCTTGAGACGCTTCTGAGTTGGCATCTCTTCAACTTGAACTGTAGGTTGTGGTGCCAACTGCGACTGAGCAGCAATCGTTGCCCTCACGGCATTTTGCAATAAATGATTCAACTCCAGTGCCACAAAACCTTCACCCACTTCTACGGGTGCTTCAACATTATCCCTCCTTATAGGGACAACTCTCGGGGGAATCAAATCCCTAAGAAGTGTGTCCTCATCATTTAGCTCCTCCGGATTGGAGCTGGAGCTCTCGCCAACATCACCCCTAGTCGATCTAGGGTCAACTTCCCTGGTTTCCTCACGCCGTGACATCATTCTATAAAACAAAGAAAACAATTCAATAACGATAACACTAAGGTCAACCATGAACAACCCAATGCAAAAAGATACTGTACAAACATTTAGCATGTAATACTATGCAATGAACACATTAATAAGCATATAAGCACATAAGCACGTAAGCAAGTAAGCAGTTAAGTATGCTTTTTCACATAGCAAAACACTTTTGCAAATAAGGAAATAACAATGCAAATGACTTCCCAGACAACCCTACGTAAGCCTCTACCCGTCGTCCTAATGGTATTCGAACCATTGCTCTAATACCAAATTTGTAAGACCCTAAACTGATACCATGTTAAAAAAAAATTCGGCATGACCTCCCCTAAAAAAATGGGCCTACCACAACCTGTTTAAATGCATTTTTAACCTGTCCCAGCACAATAAACATATAATACATTCCAACATCCCTTTCATCCATTCACCGTGCCTTAACTTAGTTCATTCCATAGTGGTACAACTACATACTATATCATCTGAATATCATAATTACAGTCCCAAAATACAAGATTAATATCAAATGTCCATATTTTACGACATTTAGACAGCTCATACAAAAGTTACAGCCTATAGGTATAATTATAAAAATAAGAGTCCACAAACCTCTATACCAAATATAACAAACTAAAATTTTACAAAAATATGGGACTTAATACAAAAATAGCAAAAGGAAGTCTTCTAATCCAAATTAGGCTTGTGGTGGAAAGTCATCCGCCACTTCTTTCCTGTTTCCTAAAAAAAATTATTAAATAATAGGGTGAGCATATAGCTCAGTAGGTAGCACTTAAGACACACATCTTGTGTCCTTGCGAATCCATACAAAGAATAGATCAATAGGAATATGGATCATACAATGTCGGGATAATATAACATTTCAACCAAACTCAAGTGCAAACAATACAATGCCATGGAATGCAAATGCATGCCGATGTCGCTCCCCATTTTCATATTTCAAAGCATTACTTTCAAACTGTTAATACAACCCGCCCTTTGGTGACCCCGTAGTGGCACGAGAGGAGGATTGGCTACTGTCCCTAGACCTTTGGTAACCCTGCAGCTTCATCGAGGGGCCCAGATAGCTTAACCACGCTAGGGCGACTCCCTAGTCCCATTTAAGCTATATTAACACTTCGCCCTTTTGGTACCCCCCCGGCGACCGGGTGTTCATAAAACCATTTTGTAAAAACTCTTTTTCCAAAATTTTCCTTTTTGTTTCAAAACAATTTCTCCCATTTCATGCCCAATGTAAGTGCATGAGTGCATCAATACCATGAATATACTCATCATTCCACAACCAACTCAATTTAAGTAAGCAAGGCATAATTTCATAAGAATTTCTCAAGGAATTTCAGCATGCTTTTATACAACAATACATCTAGCCTGACGAACATATATAAATCATCACATAGGCAAGTTTTTCACATAAAATATTTAATACAAGCTCTCACATAACCACATACACATGTTCTAACTACTTCTAAACTACAACTAGCACAAATAAGCATGTCCTGCAACAATTTAGAAGATGTAATTCACATAGGAGCAAGAAAATTGTGGATTAAGAGCCCCTACCTCAAGATTGTACAAAACTCTTGAAATGGGTCTCTAATTTCAAACTCCCTAGGAAGCACCAAATCTGAAATTGCTTACACTAGCGCGTAAAGCTCGTCGTGGGCTTTGTTTTGCCTCAAATGGCTCTCAAATCTACCAAGGATTGAGGAAGAAATCAAGAGTGGAAGTTGCAAAAGAAAAAGAAAAAAGAAATACAGAGAGGAAGACAGGCAACAGGGAGAGAGTGAGATACCAGAGAATGAGAAAGAAAAAAAAAAGTGGTCTTATAACCACTTTTAAAAAAACTGTGGGTCCCTCCACCATCCTTTAATATACATACATACATACATACATATATATATATATATATATATATATATATATATATATATATATATAATTTAAACATTACAGTATAGAACAACCCATCAATTATAAGCATGACCCATCAAATTAGTAACAATTGTAGCACACATCAATCTAGAGAAATATGAAATTTATAATAACATGCCATGGAATATCAAATCAAGTATAGATTGTCTATCTATCTACAATTATGAATCAAATTGTAAAACAACCCATCAAGTATAAGCATAACCCATCAAATTAATTGACCGATCCATTCAATGAAAATCATGCATAGCCATCACTAGATTCTCAATCAACCACACATAGACATGCAATTAATATAGAAAAGCTAGTGCAGAGATCAATTTCCAAATAATCACACATAAGTCAACATGTAATCACATAGAGAATCAATAGAAAGAATTAATCAATAGAAATCAAAGGAGAACCCAAGATTCATTAAATTCACAAGGCTAAAGCAATAATCACAAGATATTATTCCCCAAAAAGTATGAAACAGATAGAGGTTTAGATTATAAACTTGAGGCTCATCCAAGCCCTAAGGAGAAGTCTAGCCAATCATGGAGGAGGTGGGTGTGATCTTGGAAACCTTAAGGGCAATCCTCAAACATTGCTCCATATTCTTCCTTTTCTTCCTTGTTGAATTCTAGAGAGAGAGAGTGTGTAAATCTTGAGATGTGTTCTTAGTGCCTCCACTCTTCTCTTTTCTTTTAGCCCTAATCTCTAACTTTTTTGGAAAGATAAACTAACTATTACAATGTAAAAATAAAATAATAATTGAAGGCAAAAGATATTTTACAAAATGGTTCAATTCTCTTTAAATATAAGGTCCTTCAAGTAGTGAACAAGTCAGAAAATAAGTCTTTAAAATATCTAATCCCGCAGCTATGTGGTAGGTGGAGTTCGAGTGCGCGGGAATAAAACAGTTCGCTACCAGCGTATCTTCGATCGATCCAAGAAATCTTCGATCGATTGAAGAAATCTTCAATCGATCCAAACCCATTAGTTGCGAAATTCTACATTTTTGACCTTTTTTAGATTTTTCTGGAATCTTCTCAGAACTTTTGCTTGACTCCAAAAAAGCTGTAATGGACCATGTTGCCCAGATATAGACTCTAGAGGAGGGGGGGGGGGTGAATATAGTCTAAGCAAACTAAGGTCAAATTTGGGTTTTAATTAATCAACTAAAACAAAGCTTAACTTCCTTGATATTGATGAAAATAACCTGAATTTTGAACTTCAAAGGATAATATTTATCAAACAAATTATATAGCAATAAATATAAGAGATAAAGATAAAGATTGCAAACATATACTCAATGATTTTAGCGAGATTAGGAAACTCCTACTCCTCGGCTCAAGACCCCTATTAAGACTTCCCAATTCACTATGGCTTCTTCTTGCAGGTGGAGAGAAAACCTTTTATAAGAAGCTCTTCCTTGCTTCTACGTGCTAAGAGAAACACCTTCTCTTAGTCTTTCTTAGGCCACACCAGCCTTTACAATATTTGAACAAGATTGATGAAGTACAAAGTGATTTCTCTTAGATCTAAAGTACAAGATTCAGCTCACTCTAGAGTATGTATGAATAAATTGAAGCTCAAAACTCTTTTGATGATTTCAAGTGTGTATATGATAATGAAAGGCTTTATAATTACAAGAAAATCTTTCTCAATAAATGCAACTACCTTTTATAAAGGCTACCAGTCATTATATAGACTTTTAGAACTATGTGATATGAATTCTAGCTATTGGACACACACTTCGAGGAGAAATGGCCGTTTGAATTTTGAATTTTCGCAAGTTCGGTCATCCGAAATAGAACTCTCTTGAGGTTCAGTTGACCGATTTGGTTCGAGGTTGATTATTAGCCATGTTTTGGTAGACCGATGAAAACTTCCATCTGTTTCGGTCGACCGAAACTCCGTCTTCAAAAGCTCTAAAACCTTCTGTGAGAATCGGCTCTGCTAACTCATTTACCTCTTTAGTTTCGGTCGTCTGAAACTCAAGTGTGTATTTTAAATTTGCTAGGTTCGGTAGACCGAACTAAAATGCCCGTGAGTTTCGGTAGACCGATGTTTCTTAGGAATTTTGATCCAAGCTCTTAGATAGAATCGGTCGACCGGTTCAAGGTATCCTTCTATTTCGGTCGACTGAAATGGAACATATAACTTAGGAACATATTTTGATGAGTTGAGTTTGGTCCAATGATCCTCACTTTGATGAATGATTTTCTATGCATGATTTTGAGAGATTGAGCTTCAAGATTTTCATATATACTTTAACAAGGTTTCCTAAAGAACTCACCATCCTAACTAACCCCATTTTGATGAGATGATGAAGACTTATCTTTGACTCTTAATTCCTTGGTCCTTTTCTCATGCCTTGGTGTTGCTTCTTCAATTTTGCTTTTCTATTGTTGTGTCTTGACATGAATAAAGCTTTGATCTGTAATTTCACTCAAGTAGACATTAGTGTACAAAGAACATCATTAATGAATTATGATCATCAAAAGCCTTTGATTCAAGGTCAACAATCTCCCCCTTTTTGATGGTGACAATTCATTGATGTGTTCGTCAAATGATATAAGAATGTGAGCAGTTCTCCCCCTATCAATGTGCATAATTTAGAAAGCAAGATCATTCATATAAAAGATTTATAAAACTCCCCCTTTCCTTGTGCATTTTATTTAAACATTATTAGCAATACATATGAAATCATATATGAGAGAATCAAGAACATGCAATTCATAGATACCAAAAACATGTATTTTCATTTGATTTAGGAATTCAGAGTACAGTCAAATCAAAGATCACATCTACTTGATTTCAGTACAGTCAATGATCACCTCTACATCATTATCCTATTCTCAGCATTTCAACTACATTTTTAGTGGTCATGGAACCCTCAAGGGCTAGCTTGGAGGTTGGTATCATCATCTTCATCCTTACTTTCTTCCCAAAACCCTAGTTCTAGAGAGAAAAATATTTATTCTATGAAAAATTCTTAAAAAATCCAAGATAAAATGGAAGTTGTTCAATTTAATTCATTACAAGCCTCTTTGAACAGGCACCAAGTCAGAAATACAGCTTATGATTGGAGGAAATTCGCAACTATTCAAGTTAGGTAGAGATCGGCGCGCTCGGGAATTAGACAGTTCACTTCCAGCAGCAGGCAGTTCAATCAATCAAAGATTTTGGATTGATCAAACACTTATCTTCGATCGATCAAAGGTGACGTGGCATCGCCTCATTTCAATCGATTGTAGCTAACTTCGATCCCGATCGATCGAAGCTCCTCTGGTGCAATTTTCATGGCTTCTTTTCAACTTTGCTCCTTAGCTCCAAAATTGGGCTAAATGGCTCTTGTTAGCCGGCACCGCCTCATTTCAATCGATTGTAGCTAACTTCGATCCCGATCGATCGAAGCTCCTCTGGTGCAATTTTCATGGCTTCTTTTCAACTTTGCTCCTTAGCTCCAAAATTGGGCTAAATGGCTCTTATTAGCCTATTACAACTTTATTAACCTGAAATAGGCAAAAACACAAATAAGTACTTAAGACATGAAATTAAGATAGATGAATGGATTAAAATACCCTAACTTTGGTGCTAAAATGCATCACATTTGAGCACCTATCAAGGCATATATTGGAGTGCCGAAAACCATCTCTCTAGTTTAAATAATTTGAACTTGCAAAAGAATGTTTTGATCTATCTCTGATATCACATTAACTAAGAACATAATTGGATCCCAACCTATCTATAACTTCCCTAAATCATGAAAGTTGTAATTGTGAAGCCAATTCCAATTTTTATCAATTTTCCTAGGTATATAATCAAACTTAGGCTGTTTCACCCTAGTCTCATGTAAACAAACAAAATGAGCATCATTAGATTTAATCTATTGCCTCAACTCCTTTTGCCTTCTAGGCTTATTTAAACCTCTCACGTTCCAAGAACAAATCATTGAGAAATTGGAGGATGGGAAGCACCCCCTTACTACGAGCAACTCTAGAAGTAGCCATGGACCCTATATTATTTTTGTTTTTAATAATAGAAGGATATAATTCTGTATCAGCCTCTTCAGAGATATTAATCACTTTATTCTCCTTAGAATCACCACAATCAACCTTAGTCTTATTATGCTTTGGTTTCCCAGAAATTTTAGCCATATTAACATTAGTGTTAACACCTTCAACCCCTTCTGCACTTGCACTTTGAACACCCTTGCCAGCCCTGTAATGACCCGGTCATTTGCCTCCCTTTCCTTTTTCCTGAAATTTTACGAATGAATTTTTTTCGTTTAATTTTCCTTTCTGAACTCTGTTTCTTATCGCTTAGTGTTGTCTCGAGTGCTTGGAAATGATTTCTGAGACTCTTTTCCGTGGATTGACAACTTCCTTTAAGGACCGAGTCATTTCTGCATTTTTACTTTTCGGACACTATGTGCTATTTCGTCCTTTTCCCTATTCTGTCTTATCTTCGTTTGTCACTTGTTTGGCAAAACCTCACATTTCGTGCTCAGAGTTTGTTTTTGACTCCATGTACCTTCATCTTCAGTGGTTTCCTCGAAATACGTATCTTTACTTTTACAAGAAAGTACTCTGGCTGCTCCCGGTGTCCGCAGGGGCATAGATGCACAATTCTTCATAATCTTTTTTATTTCTTGGGGTGTTTTTTGTAAACATCTTTTGAAGATATTTTATTTCAGGGTTATCTAAGAAAATATCTTTTGGAAGATATGTTCATTCTGGGGTAGTTTCGCAGTTAACCCCTTTTGTAGGGGCCATTATGCAATTAATGAAAGTTATTACAAAATATCTCGTCTGGAGCCTGGATCCTCGTACGGGATTCATTTTCAATTTTTGTTGACTCATAAATTCATAGAATTTCCTTCTAGTCGTTTTTCTCCAGTTTCAGAGTTTCTGGACCCGATTGCCGCTGAACTTGTTCGGGGCATAACTTTCTACTCGGAATTCAGTTTTTGACGCCATTTCTTCCATTGTTCATATTTTCTTAGTTTGAATCTTTTTTATTCACGGAGTTTTTCCGTTTGAGCGCGTTTTCTCAAATTCCACTTTTTTGGACTCGACGGGGCCATTTCGAGGCACCTTTTGAGACTTAATATAAATAGGTGCCTTAAAAAAGAAAATTAGAATTTTCTTCATCTTGTTCCTCTCCTTAGCCAGCAGCCATGGGAGCTCCTTGGCTGCCACCCTTTGACATTCTCCTCCACTTGTATTCCTAAGTGAAAATCATTCGGCCTTAACATTTGTTGTTCGCCTCATTGTGCTCCACTATTACTCCTTATTAGAATGCATTTTTGACCATTTCTTGAGTTTGGGCTTGAGGTCAAGTTGTGATTTTCATGGGGCTTCTTGGGGATTCATGTAGATCGTGTTGTCCCCGACAAAACCCTTCGGTTTCGGCGGGTTCGGAACACTTTTTTTTCGGTGGGCCTTTGAGGTTTTCATCTCAAATTGAGGTAGGGGGTGTTATAATTTAAATTCTTGTTATATTACATGCTTGTGATGCTTATACAACTTGATTACATGTTTGGATGTAAAATCTAGAGACTTTATTATTTATTTTTCTTGTGAAGGATTTAATTTTCCCGGTTGTCCATAACTTTGTTTAATCATGTGGCATGATAGAACTATACCCCTTGATATGTAGATTGACCTATATTAAATCTAAATTATTTGGACAAGAAATGAAGATTTTATTTAATATTTATCTTGAATAAAGTATTAAATCATGTGGCCTTATCTAGCTTCAAATCAACATATGATAGCATATTATATTAGGCCCTAGCATGCTCTTCAACATAGATTAAATTGAGAGTAATCGGAAAAGTTTTGAAATCTAGTAATATTTAATTTATTAGATTAATTAATTTGCTCCAAGTTTACTATTCATCTCGTTGGATTTCCGACTTGAAATTCTTGATGTGCATGCAATGTAGTTTCACATATATTAAATCTAGAATATTTGATTAGGTTTTGAAACATTTCAATTATTATTTTTCTAGTATTAAAGTTTAATGCTCATGGCCATTCATTGCATGGAATTCCCTTGTGTCGTGTTTTTAAATCATGTCATGGTATGTTGTATAACATATTTAAATTTGAGATCATTTGGATGAATTTCAAAACTTAGAGATTTTAATTAAGTGTAATAATTAAAATCCATTCAATAGCTCATTGGTCCTGATTAAGTTTCTAACTTGGAATTCATGCTTTTCGTGACAAATTCCTTCACATGTATCAAATTGAGAATAATCGGATAAGTTTGAAACTTATATTCATTTACTTCCTTGGTAGGGAACTTAATTCACATGGTTATGTCTTGCATGAAATGGACTTTTAACTTGACATTGAACTTGACCTTGATATGATCCTTAACACACCTTGTTCATAGAACATTTGGACTTGCCTTGTAATCATGATAATTTAATCCCTTAGGTTGATTAAATTTTCCTTTTTATGCTTCCATCGGTTTAATCATGACCCCTTGTATCTAGGTTTCATTAATGTACTTAATGAACATGCACACTTGTCTTGGAATGATTTAATTACTCATATGTTGCTTAGAAAGTAATTGAATTATGTATCTTATACTTGTGGTATATTTACTTCAATGAACTCCATGCGCTATATATCTTGGATGTTGTCTATATAGTTGCATACTATGATTTCTTGTCATCTTACATGCCATGATAGTTGATGAACTAGGGGCATGACTTGTGTGTTCCAAAATCTTGGTTGTGCATGATATGTGGTTAATGTATTTCTTGTATTTTGATACAATCTTGACTTGCACAACTTGTTGATTTTGGGACTTGGGATATCAATCAAGAATTGACATGGCTAGGACTCGGTTCTAGTACGGGGGAATGTCCCTCTACACTATAGTGCGAACTAGGGGAAAGGTACCCATGGGTTAGTAGCCCTAAAGTGATCTCAAGAGTACGGTTTTAATCCGGGCGATATCCGAGTTTCCACATTGGTTGATTTCACTCTTTAAATTTTAAGTTGCTATTCCTTGAAGATTTAAACTTGTCGTGTATGTGAAATGCTCCAAACTTGTCTCATCGCATAGATTTTATGATTCATTCATGATTTAATTCCTTAAATTTCAAGTGTTGTATTCCTTGAAGATTTAAGACTCCTTTCGTGTTGTTTGGAAGATTCTATCCTTATTAAATTGCGTATATGTTATGCCTTGTTCTTGGTTTTATGTATAATTTCTTACCTTGTTAATTGGAATGCCCCAATCTTGTTTTATTGCATTGATACTATGTATTATCCATGATTCTATGTACTATTCTTGTCTTGTTAATTAGAATGTCTAAACCTTGTTAAATTGCATAGATATTATGACGTGTTCTTGACTTCGTGTATTAATCCTATCGTGTTAATTGGAATGCTCCAACCATGATAATTGCATTGAAAATGAAATCCTTGTATTCTAGTATCTTTTTGTCGTGTTGTATGGAATCATTCTAAATCTTGCTTAATTGAATTTGATAATGCAATTCATGTTAACCGATGCTCTAGTATCCTTCTTGTCATGATTTTGGATTATCCCAACTATGACTTGTTTCATGTGTGTATATATATCATGATTCTTGTTGCTATTACTCCATTGTAGCTTAAGATGATCCCTGAGTCTAATCTTTGACATAGACATTAAGTGGCATGATCCCTTTTGAACTATATCATGTTAGTCCTAAAAATCTCTAAAGAAATCGAGTCGATGCATGCTCATCCCCTACGAATAAACTTGTTAGTCTTGTTTGTTCACCCCGAAGTTACTGGGTGTTTTGCAGGTAAAGAAGCTTTGTTGTGGGATACACAACACTTTTAGACATGCTAGAAGTCTTGAAGTATTTTTGATGACATTGAATATGCACATGTTAGCATATCATGTTTGCTTTTGTTTATTTTGACAAAGCTTGTATCTTTTGATTCCATGTATGTAATGTGTACCTAAGTACACTCTTTACAATGTATTTGATATGTATGAGGTGAGGCCGGAGGCCATTGACATGTATATTGAATTATATGTATGTTTTAACTTCATGAAATATTATAAAAACATTGAAAAATGCCAAGTCATTGTCTCACCATAGTTGCATCGGGTGTGGGAATTCCATTTTTATTCTTTCATAGGGTCTTATAAATCATGTTTGAAGTGTGGCCAAGTTCCAAATGGTAATTTGAAATCATTTGTTAATGTTGGTTTTTAAATTTCCCTTTTTCTTGTTCATTTTTGCCTTTTTGCCCGTTGGGGGGTCGGATTTTGCATCGGTAGTATTTTTAAGCCATGGACCATTGTAGCACGTCCTAATAGGTAAGTTACGTTTGCGTGTATGGTTGTTTCCGGGAAAACCTTCTTCTTTGGTGAAATGAGCCTCCTATGGACTCATTTTGAAATTTTGTTGCATAATCTGATCTAAGGGATTTCTAGACTTTTCACATCAGTTTTATTTTCTTTTTTCAACATGGTCACTTAGAAAATGTGATTTAGGGGGGGTTTGTTCTTCATGTTTTTCCAAAAAATGTCGTCTTGGTACCGGAAATCCATTGCAAAGTTCCGCTTCCAGTTTTACATTTAGCAGCTTTATGACCCTCATGACCAGATTTCATGGAGGGGCATTTTGGGCATTCTACATTGAGTTTTTTATTTTTTTTTTTATTTTTTATTTCTCTACAAGCACGTAGAAAACTCAATTTCGGGAGGGGTTTCTTTTTTGTGTTTTTCCAGAAAAATTCATTTGATAGCCCGTTTTTGCTCTCAGTTGTGGACTGATCCTGAAGAAATTTCTTGTAGCAGCTTTTTGGGTCCCTCTTGACCTAGGCTGATCTAGGGGCATTTTAGGGATCTTACAGCGTGTTTTTCTCCGTTCCTTTTGCTATGCCGGGTAGAAAACGTGATTTTAAGGGGGGTTTCTTCTTCGTGTTTTTCCAGAAAAACTCGTTTAAGTATCCGTTTTTAGCCTCAGTTTCGAGAAAAAAAATCAAATGTTGCTTGCTGTAAAAACACTATTCCTGCCCAGATTTCTTACCTGGAAAATAAGTTGATTTTTTTGAAACTTTGAGGCTTCATATCTTCTTCGTCCCAACTCCAAATCAAGTGATTTTTGAGTCTAAGTTTATTAGTTTTTGCTTTTCTATCCAACGGTTTGCACAGTTGCATCCAATTCTATCTGAAAAGACTACTTTACCCCTTGTAAAGTATCCTTGCCGCACTGATTTTAAACTCAAAAGTTGGTTTTTTTGAAATTTTGACGTTTCATATCTTCTTCATCCGGACTCCGAATCAAGTGATTCTTGAGTCTAGATTCATTAATTTTTTTTAGTCTATCTATTAGTATGTTCAGTTGCGTCCAGTTTTGTCTAAAAAGACCATTTTACCCTTGTAAAGTACCCTTACCGCATTGATTTCAAACCCAAAAGTTTGATTTTATGAAACTTTGGAGTTTCATATCTTCTTCATCCGGACTCTGAATCAAGTGATTCTTGAGTTCATCTTGATTAGTTTTTCGTTGTCCTTCCAGCGGTGTGCTCGGTGGCACCCGAGTCCACAGTTTCCAGAAATGACTATTTTACCCCTGGGGGCTTATTTGTCATATTTTTTTTATCTTTGTTTCTGCAAATGTTCTCATTGAGTTCTACAACCTCATTGAAGGTCACTTTGACTTCTTAGAGTCTTGTTTTCTATTTTCGCTTCCGCATATCGGATCCGTTATCGGGTCAATCTTCAGTTCATCACAGGACACGCTGGCCTAAAAACCAGGGTCGTCACAGGTGGTATTAGAGCGTCCGGGTTCGAATACTTTGGATGATGGGTTTTGGGTGCATATCATGCTCACATTGTTTTGCTTTGATGTGTCACTTATATCTTGATAACATACTTTGTTTGATAACATGTCTTGTATGATAACATGTTCACATGCTTAGGTGTTTTGAGACATCTATTATTTGTTAAGCATACTTTATGTGTATATATCCTCTTAATAACATGTTTTGATTTGATAACATGTCTGTTTACTTGTGTGGCACTTTAAATAGATAGTCCATTGCTATGTTGCATACTAGCTGTTTACTTTTATTTTTGGTTTTGACAGTGTCTCTTAGGATCTGTCGTATCCCTTGGATGCCTACTTGTTTCACGAGTTTCTTCCTTGGATAGGAGAAATTCATTCCATAAGGACCTATGTAGGGAACCTTCTTGTCTATTCTGTTAATCGATGTGAGTAAGGCTCATGTGAGTGTAGAATCGCAGTTCTTGTCTAGTGGAGTGTGTGATACCCCTCGGATCCGAGACACGGGCCGAGGGAATATCAAACAATTAAAGTATTTTAAAGCGAACACAGATGACAAAATGAAACAAAAGTGATGGAATAAAACTGAAAGTAACATTAATTATAAAATCCTCCATGTATAACTGAAAATTGAAAATCCAATCCTCCAAAACTTCAAGGTTACAACTTGGGAATCCACTGATGGACCCCTAACCAAAAGTTTAACTGAAACTGAAAACTGAAAATAGATAATGCTAGAAATATCTAGAGAAGTCCTACGTAATCAGATGAAGGTGAGACTGTCCTGAACAAGCACGATCAACCTCTAAGGCTGGATCCGTCCTGTACCTGAAAAGAATAATAAAGGAGTGGGTCAGACCCACGAGCAAGTTCTAATCTAACCGTAATCCATACAGTGACCCGATACGCAGATACACCGTAGACACCTCACAATATCTATCTAGTCCATACGTATAAATATATCCACACTAAGGGACATTCACCAGTCTATAATAGGGGTCTCAACCTGAATAGAAGGCAACATGCGAATACGCACCCAAAGGTGGGCATGAGTACCTAGACCTAACAGGGTACACCTCAACCTATTATAACCAGCTACGCATCCACTGCATATACGCACCCTAACCAACGAGTCTGAGACTCAAGCTCAACTCCTGGTACCATAGCCATATATATAAAGTCCGTCCAAATCCAGGGTATGCAGTTCAACTATTTATTAAACTGTCATACAATAAACCAACTAGTTAGTCATTCAACTTATTCAGTTGATATGACTTAACTACCATCCGTTAATCCAGGAAGTCATCCAACTTGTTTACAGCTGATCTGACTTAGTCACAATTAGGATTTGATATCTTTCAATCCATTCTATTAATCCATTAGGTTAGGTTTATGCGTTTTGAGCTAAACCGTCCCTAGTATGTCACCGTCCCATACAGGTACATACCATCCTCCATATCCATGTAAATTACAACATATATAACAGTTCAATAATTTACAGACCAAAAACTACCATCCAAACAATTGCAGAAAAATATTTAAAGCTTCAGCAATTTAAATCCAAGCATTTAACCATATAGTTGCAGGAGACGATTTAATAAATCAACAACTAACATCCAGAGCATGCATAGACCAAATTTAATATGTCAGGGACTCCATCATGCATGTGAATAGGTTAAATAATCCTATTATTAACCAATAAATTGCTAAAACAATTCAGAAGATTGTTTAAATATTTCAGCAGTTTAAATCCAAGCATTAACCATATAGTTGTAGTAAACAATTTAATAATTCAGCAACTAGCCTCCTAAGCATGCATAGATCAAAATTAATAATTAAATGACCTTATCATGCACTTGAATGCATTCTAAAACGAGTTTTATAAACACATTATGTTCCATCAAATTGCTGAATTTTAATTCAACAATTAATTCAACTTCCATTTGTTAAGTGCCTTAATTTTTACACTGTTTGTCCCGACAACTTAGATTTAAACTTTACTCAATTTAGGGTCTTAATAACACTCAAAATTCATTCCTTGATCCCTCTGTAAAGTTCCAAATTCATTCAAACAGTCTCCATGCTCCAACAGTGAACATAGTATGTAGAAAATTAAAAAAAATCGAAAAATAAATCAAAAATAACAAGGGAGCCTGCTCCAGAATTTGGAGCAGGCTCTTTTCTAGCCTAGAGCCGGCTCTAGGACTCCCTAGAGTCGGCTCCACTTTGTTGTGGGAGCCGGCTCCCACTTCCATGGTGCCGGCTCTCACCTCCTTTGAGAGCCTTCGTCCCCGGTGCGTGTTTCAGCTCTTGTGCTCCTTCTCTGGCTTATTCCTAACCCTCTGTTAGTTTTTAAAACCAAACTTAGGTGTCATATTAATACCCAGTAGCATCCCAATGGCTTGATAACAATTAAAAACAATTACAGAGACTAAATTTGCTACCGAACTAACATGCGTTAGGAACAAAACTGAAATTATAATTCTATTCCAACCTCTCTGTTTCTCTTCACAAACTAATCTTAGGAGTCTTATAACATCCCATTAACATCCCTAGGGTTTGTTTACAGAAGATAGAGGCAAGAATCATAACCAAAACTCAACAGATTTTTAATATGCTTTAATGAATAGAACAAGAAGCAATAATAGACGAACTATAAACAGATTTGGATTCAATGCAAACAAATCATCAACAAGCATACATTGAACACATAAGTTTCATTTACTAATTAGTTAATCCCTAGAGACTATCTAGGTGCACAGAACACGAGCCAAAGGGAAGGAGAAAGAGAAGAACTTGCCTGTGATTTCAATTATGAAATCCCTGTGTCGTCTCTAAGTTTTCCTGCAATTCTGAACGCCGCAAAGCTTCCTATAACTCTGTCTCTAATCCTTACTCAACCTCCTTGGTCCTCTCTGTACAAATCCTCTTAAGCCTCACTCTGTTTTCCCACAACTGCTCTATGTTTCTCTCTCTCTGTATCTCACGGTCTCTGTTGTTTTTACAGAAATTACGTTTAATTATTCTCAAACCCTAAACCACCGTGACACACATACTTATAGGCTTAGTGATTAAACCCTAATCCATGTAACCTTAAAGCCAGAGCCCATCTCGGCCCATAAACCGACCTAAGATAAATACCTACGTCGGCTACCTATGTAATTGCAACCCTAAATTTAACTGTAACTTAAAACAGAATTAAATGAAAAAAAATAATAAATTGAATTAAATCCAATTAACTAATTAATTCCAATTAAATAACCCAATTAAATAATTAAAAACACTTAAACAATAAAATGCCAATTAAAGTTTAAAAGATAACTTAATTCAATTTAAAACACATGACACATCGGTAAACAATTACATCAAAACAATAAATAAAAATAATTAATCCAAATAATCATGCAAAAATACAATAAAAATAATAAATAAATGCCGAGACTATCCTTTTAAAATTAGGGGTATTACATTCTTCCCCCCTAACAAAAGGAATTCCGTCCTCGGAATTCGCCCTTACCTTCTTCCAATATTTCAGGAAACTGCGAGCGAATGACATCCTCCCGTTCCCAAGTGGACTCGGCCTCATTGTGATGGCTCCACTGCAAACGAACCAAAGGGATAACCTTATTGCGAAGGATTTGATCCCGACGGTCAGTAATACGACATGGTGGCTCCAAATAAGTTGCATCCGGCTGCAACTCAATCTCCCCAACATCGATATGTTGATACCGATCCTCATCACGCAGAAATTTTCGCAACATGGACACATGGAATACGTTGTGTACGCGGTCCAAATTATCCGGAAGTGCCAACCGATAAGCGATAGGTCCAACTTGATCCGTAATCATGAATGGACCGACAAACCGCGGAGACAACTTCCCTTTCTTTCCAAAACTCATAACACCCTTCATAGGAGATACTTTGAGAAAAACCTGATCCCCAACCCGAAACTCCAAAGCACGAGTGCGATGATCAGTATAGCTCTTCTGCCTACTTTGGGCAGTACGCATGCGATCTCGAATAAGAGCAATCTTTTCAGAAGTATCCTTGATGAACTCAGGACCTAAGAATCGATTCTCTCCAACCTCCATCCAACAAACAGGTGATCGACACGATCGACCGTATAACGCCTCAAAAGGTGCCATCCCAATAGTCTTCTGGAAACTATTGCTATAAGCAAACTCCACAAGTGGCAAATATTCCTCCCAGTGGCCCTTGAAATCTAAGACACACGACCGAAGCATATCTTCCATAATCTGATTCACCCTCTCAGTCTGTCCGTCAGTCTGAGGATGATAAGCAGTACTAAGGTGTAACTCCGTACCTAAAGCCTGCTGAAAACTCTTCCAAAATCCAGATACAAAGCTCGAATCCCTGTCCGATATAATAGACAATGGAATGCCATGTAGCTTCACAATCTCTGAAATGTAAAGCCTCGCCAACTGCTCCGAAGTGTAGTCAGTGCAAATAGGCAAGAAATGAGTTGACTTGGTCAACCTATCCACAATGACCCATATGGAATTATGCCCCTTAAAAGAATTTGGCAACTCTTCCACAAAATCCATAGATATGCTCTCCCATTTCCACTCCGGAATTGGTAGTGACTGTAGAGCTCCTGGCGGCCTCTGATGATTAATCTTAACCATCTGACAAGTACTGCATTGAGAAACAAAAAGAGCAATGTCCCTCTTCATACCTGCCCACCAAAACTGCCGTTTCATATCCTGATACATCTTATCGCCTCCTGGATGAACAGAGAACTCAGAGTGGTGAGTCTCAGTCATCACATCCTTCCTCAAATTATCAGCAGAAGGTACCACTAACCGTCCCTTGTACCTTAAACCTCCATCAGCCCCAACATAGTAGAATGGAACCTCTCCGGAAGCTATCTCTGTGACCTTGTCGACACACTGCTAATCGGTGAGTTGTGCTTGTAAAACCTTGCGAATGATGGAAGGTGTAACCACCATGCAAGCCATAAAAGCGTCTGACAAAACTCATCTACATTCTTCAAAGCATTCCACTTAATAGCGAATAGAGCAGAAAGACTACCAACAGGTCGGCGACTGAGTGCATCTGCCACCACATTCGCTTTCCCTAGATGGTACTGTATAGAAAAATGATAGTCTTTTACAAACTCCAACCATCTGCGCTGTCTCATATTCAGCTCCCGCTGAGTGAACAAGTACTGCAGACTCTTGTGATCACTGAATAATCTGAAGGACTCACCCAACAGATAATGCCTCCAAATACGCAAGGCAAAAACCACTGATGCCAACTCCAAATCATGTGTTGGATAATTAAGCTCATGAGGCTTAAGTTTCCGAGATCCATAAGAAATCGGTCACTCCTCCTGTATCAATACACATCCAAGACCTTGCAATGAAGCATCCGTGTAAACAAGATACTCTATCCCGCTCTGCGGAGTAGCCAGAACCGGTGCAGAAGTCAGCTTCCTTTTCAGCTCATCAAAAGCTCACCGACAGGGTTCATCCCACACGAACTGTACACCCTTCTTGGTCAGATGAGTGAGTGGTCCTGCTATCTTGGAGAACCCCTGGATGAATCTCCTGTAATATCCGGCCAGACCGAGAAAACTCCGAATCTCTGTAGGTGACGTAGGCTGTCCCCACTCAACCACCGCCGAAACCTTGGCCGGATCCACTGCTATCCCCTTTTCTGACACCACATGACCCAGAAATTTCACCTCCCGCTGCCAAAATTCACACTTCTCGAACTTGGCATATAACTGGTGTTCACGGAGCGTCTGCAAGACTATGCGAAGATGTCTAGCATGATCGTCCTCCGATCGAGATTAGATCAAGATGTCATCAATAAAGACAATAAGAAACCGATCCAAATAAGCCCGGAAGACTCTATTCATTAAGTCCATGAACACTGCAGGTGCATTAGTCGTCCCAAACGGCATAACACGAAACTCATAAGAACCATATCTCGTGAGAAATGCTGTCTTAGGAACATCCTGCTCCCTAACCCTCAGCTGATGATACCCAGAATGCAGATCAATCTTGGAGAAGTATGTGGCTCCCCTTAACTGATCAAACAAGTCATCAATCCTGGGCAAAGGATACTTGTTACGAATCGTAACCTTGTTCAACTCCCTGTAATCTATACACAGACGAAGCGAACCATCCTTCTTTTTCACAAACAGAACCGGTGCTCCCCAAGGTGATGTACTCCTACGAATAAAACCCTGGCTGAGTAACTGCTGAATCTGATCCCTCAGCTCTCTCATCTCTACCGGTGCCATCCTATAGGGTGCCCTAGCAATAGGCGCAGTACCTGGAGCTAAGTTTATCACAAAATCAATCTCGCGACTAGGTGGCAACCCTGGAATCTCCTGAAATACATCCGGGAAATCCTGTACAATTGGTATGTTATCCAATGATACAGTAATCCCCTCATCCTTTTCCTCCTCCACATGGAACAAATAGATGCTACCGCCTCCTTTAGAACGTGGCATAGCTACTACATACATATCCTGACCAGGTATGGTAAAAATAATAGATCTATCAAAACAATCAACTTGGGCATGGTAGTGAGACAACCAATCCATCCCAAGTATCACATCATAAGTGTGCATGTCCAGGACCAGTAGATTGGCTAAAAATCTGAGTCTGCCAATATCTAATGTCACAGGCCCATCACTCTCATGTATAATAGCTGTATCACCCAATGGTGTAGAAATACCCTGAGGTCTAGTGCATACCCTCGTCCTTATCCCAGATAAAGCAACAAAAGTCCTAGCTACAAATGAGTGTGTAGCACCCGTATCAAATAAAACACGTCCAGGTAAACCATGAATAGGAAACTTACCCTCAATAGTCTGAGGTGCCTGAACATCCTGTGGCTTGGGGTTATACACCCTGCCATAATGCAACTGCTGTGGTGCCTGTCCCTGAGTCTGCGGCGGTGCCGGTAAAGCCAGATGTGTCTGTCCCTGAATCCGTGGAACCTGTGGAGCTGGTAGAGGCACTGGCGCCCTCTGTCCCTGCTGCACATACTGTCCCTGTCCCTGTCCCTGTCCTGCTTTAGGACAACGCCTGGTGGTATGACCATACTCTCCACAAGTATAACAACTACCCTGGAAAGTACCAAATGGCCTCCTCTGTCGGTTAGCCTGTGGCTGACCTTGTCCTGCCTGTGGTCCTCCATTCTGTTGCCTCTAAATAGGTGCCCTATTCCGGTGAGCATCTGAACCACCCTTGTGCTTCTTCCAAGGCTGTTGCCCTTGGAACTTGCCTTTGTCTCTGCCGATGACCATTGCCATTTCCCTTTTCAGCTGACTGATTAGCAGAGTCTTTATCACCCCGCTTCTCACCACGAGCCTGTCTGATGTTCACAGTCAACTGATACTGTTGTAGCGCGGCGTCTACCACCTGAGCATAGGTAGTATAGGCTGGACTACCTGTAATAGCTCTCTTAATAGACCACATCAGTCCCTTGACGAAACTGTTACGCTTCTTCTCCTCTGTATCCACCTCCTCCGGTGCAAAGAGAGACAAGCGTGTAAACTGCTGCTCATACTCTGCCACTGTCATGTTTCCCTGCTGCAGACTTAGAAACTCGGTCTTCATAGCTGCCCTGACTGCATAGGGAAAATATTTCTCGTCAAAGCGAACACTGAACTCCTCATAAGACAATGTCATCCTCTCCTCTGGGGTGGTAACTGACTCCCACCACTGTAGTGCATCCCCAACTAGCTTGAAAGTAGCAAGCATCTGCTTTTGAACCTCCGTGCACTGAACCAAACGAAGATGACGCTTAATGTCTTGTTTCCACTGGTGAGTTGCTCTCGCATCGGTGGAGCCTGAGAACACAGGTGGACTCCCTTTTGTGAAAGAGCTCCTTGCCTTTCCCCAAGAATCCATCTGAACCACTGGTGCTAGTACAGGTGCCTGCTGAACCTGTGGCTGGTTCCGGAGTGCAGCTGTTACCCCAGCCTCTATAGCCCGAGCAACAAGGTCATTGAGGTGTGGAGGAATCTCTGAATCTCTGTCCCGACCCTGAGTCTGTTGAACTTCCTCCTGCTCCTCCTGAAACCCTGGCATTTACTGCTCTTCTTCCATTTGTCGACGTTGTAGATGTTCCTGCTGTCTACGTGCCGCTCTCCTCTGTCGACTGTTCATGTTCTGTCCTCTTCCAGTGTTAACCATGCTGTTAACATAGAAAGACAGACATCAGTACGAGTTTAAACGAACCGTAAAAGAATTCAATGAATCTTAAACATAAGCTATATATAAAAAAAAACGTTACGCAGAAGTCTTAATACGAAACGTCCTAGAGACACTTGAATCTGGAGTGCTCTGATACCAACTGTGATACCCCTCGGATCCGAGACACGGGTTGATCAGGCCCAGGCCCAAACCCGAGGGAATATCAAACAATTAAAGTATTTTAAAGCGAACACAGATGACAAAATGAAACAAAAGTGATGGAATAAAACTGAAAGTAACATTAATTATAAAATCCTCCATGTATAACTGAAAATTGAAAATCCAATCCTCCAAAACTTCAAGGTTACAACTTGGGAATCCACTGATGGACCCCTAACCAAAAGTTTAACTGAAACTGAAAACTGAAAATAGATAATGCTAGAAATATCTAGAGAAGTCCTACGTAATCAGATGAAGGTGAGACTGTCCTGAACAAGCACGATCAACCTCTAAGGCTGGATCCGTCCTGTACCTGAAAAGAATAATAAAGGAGTGGGTCAGACCCACGAGCAAGTTCTAATCTAACCGTAATCCATACAGTGACCCGATACGCAGATACACCGTAGACACCTCACAATATCTATCTAGTCCATACGTATAAATATATCCACACTAAGGGACATTCACCAGTCTATAATAGGGGTCTCAACCTGAATAGAAGGCAACATGCGAATACGCACCCAAAGGTGGGCATGAGTACCTAGACCTAACAGGGTACACCTCAACCTATTATAACCAGCTACACATCCACTGCATATACGCACCCTAACCAACGAGTCTGAGACTCAAGCTCAACTCGTGGTACCATAACCATATATATAAAGTCCGTCCAAATCCAGGGTATGCAGTTCAACTATTTATTAAACTGTCACACAATAAACCAACTAGTTAGTCATTCAACTTATTCAGTTGATATGACTTAACTACCAACCGTTAATCCAGGAAGTCATCCAACTTGTTTACAGCTGATCTAACTTAGTCACAATTAGGATTCGATATCTGTCAATCCATTCCATTAATCCATTAGGTTAGGTTTATGCGTTTTGAGCTAAACCATCCCTAGTATGTCACCGTCCCATACCGGTACATACCATCCTCCATATCTATGTAAATTACAACATATATAACAGTTCAATAATTTACAGACCAAAAACTACCATCCAAACAATTGCAGAAAAATATTTAAAGCTTCAGCAATTTAAATCCAAGCATTTAACCATATAGTTGCAGGAGACGATTTAATAAATCAACAACTAACATCCAGAGCATGCATAGACCAAATTTAATATGTCAGGGACTCCATCATGCATGTGAATAGGTTAAATAATCCTATTATTAACCAATAAATTGCTAAAACAATTCAGAAGATTGTTTAAATATTTCAGCAATTTAAATCCAAGCATTAACCATATAGTTGCAGTAAACAATTTAATAATTCAGCAACTAGCCTCCTAAGCATGCATAGATCAAAATTAATAATTAAATGACCTTATCATGCACTTGAATGCATTCTAAAACAAGTTTTATAAACACATTATGTTCCATCAAATTGCTGAATTTTAATTCAACAATTAATTCAACTTCCATTTGTTAAGTGCCTTAATTTTTACACTGTTTGTCCCGACAACTTAGATTTAAACTTTACTCAATTTAGGGTCTTAATAATACTCAAAATTCATTCCTTGATCCCTTTGTAAAGTTCCAAATTCATTCAAACAGTCTCCATGCTCCAACAGTGAACATAGTATGTAGAAAATTAAAAAAAATCGTAAAATAAATCAAAAATAACAAGGGAGCCTGCTCCAGAATTTGGAGCAGGCTCTTTTCCAGCCTAGAGCCGGCTCTAGGACTCCCTAGAGCCGGCTCCACTTTGTTGTGGGAGCCGGCTCCCACTTCCATGGAGCCGGCTCTCACCTCCATTGAGAGCCTTCGTCCCCGGTGCGTGTTTCAGCTCTTGTGCTCCTTCTCCGGCCTATTCCTAACCCTCTGTTAGTTTTTAAAACCAAACTTAGGTGTCATATTAATACCCAGTAGCATCCCAATGGCTTGATAACAATTTAAAACAATTACAGAGACTAAATTTGCTACCGAACTAACCTGCGTTAGGACAAAACTGAAATTATAATTCTATTCCAACCTCTCTGTTTCTCTTCACAAACTGATCTTAGGAGTCTTATAACATCCCATTAACATCCATAGGGTTTGTTTACAGAAGATAGAGGCAAGAATCATAACCAAAACTCAACAGATTTTTAATATGCTTTAATGAACAGAACAGGAAGCAATAATAGACGAACTATAAACAGATTTGGATTCAATGCAAACAAATCATCAACAAGCATACATTGAACACATAAGTTTCATTTACTAATTAGTTAATCCCTAGAGACTATCTAGGTGCACAGAACACGAGCCAAAGGGAAGGAGAAAGAGAAGAACTTGCCTGTGATTTCAATTATGAAATCCTTGTGTCGTCTCTAAGTTTTCCTGCAATTCTGAACGCCGCCAAGCTTCCTATAACTCTGTCTCTAATCCTTACTCAACCTCCTTGGTCCTCTCTGTACAAATCCTCTTAAGCCTTAGTCTGTTTTCCCACAACTACTCTCTGTTTCTCTCTCTCTGTATCTCACGGTCTCTGTTGTTTTTACAGAAATTACGTTTAATTATTCTCAAACCCTAAACCATGGTGACACACATACTTATAGGCTTAGTGATTAAACCCTAATCCATGTAACCTTAAAGCCAGAGCCCATCTCGGCCCATAAACCGACCTAAGATAAATACCTACGTCGGCCACCTATGTAATTGCAACCCTAAATTTAACTGTAACTTAAAACAGAATTAAATGAAAAAAAAATAATAAATTGAATTAAATCCACTTAACTAATCAATTCCAATTAAATAACCCAATTAAATAATTAAAAACAATTAAACAATAAAATGCCAATTAAAGTATAAAAGATAACTTAATTCAATTTAAAACACATGACACATAGGTAAACAATTACATCAAAACAATAAATAAAAATAATTAATCCAAATAATCATGCAAAAATAGAATAAAAATAATAAATAAATGCCGAGACTATCCTTTTAAAATTAGGGGTATTACATTCTTCCCCCCTAACAAAAGGAATTCCGTCCTCGGAATTCGCCCTTACCTTCTTCCAATATTTCAGGAAACTGCGAGCGAATGACATCCTCCCGTTCCCAAGTGGACTCGGCCTCATTGTGATGGCTCCACTGCACACGAACCAAAGGGATAACCTTATTGCAAAGGATTTGATCCCGACGGTCAACAATACGACATGGTGGCTCCAAATAAGTTGCATCCGGCTGCAACTCAATCTCCCCAACATCGATATGTTGATACCGATCCTCATCACGCAGAAATTTCCGCAACATGGACACATGGAATACGTTGTGTACGCGGTCCAAATTATCCGGAAGTGCCAACCGATAAGCGATAGGTCCAACTCGATCCGTAATCATGAATGGACCGACAAACCGCGGAGACAACTTCCCTTTCTTTCCAAAACGCATAACACCCTTCATAGGAGATACTTTGAGAAGAACCTGATCCCCAACCCGAAACTCCAAAGCACGAGTGCGACGATCAGCATAGCTCTTCTGCCTACTTTGGGCAGTACGCATGCGATCTCGAATAAGAGCAATCTTTTCAGAAGTATCCTTGATGAACTCAGGACCTAAGAATCGATTCTCTCCAACCTCCATCCAACAAACAGGTGATCGACACGATCGACCGTATAACGCCTCAAAAGGTGCCATCCCAATAGTCTTCTGGAAACTATTACTATAAGCAAACTCCACAAGTGGCAAATATTCCTCCCAGTGGCCCTTGAAATCTAGGACACACGACCGAAGCATATCTTCCATAATCTGATTGACCCTCTCAGTCTGTCCGTCAGTCTGAGGATGATAAGCAGTACTAAGGTGTAACTCCGTACCTAAAACCTGCTGAAAACTCTTCCAAAATCCAGATACAAAGCTCGAATCCCTGTCCGATATAATAGACAATGGAATGCCATGTAGCTTCACAATCTCTGAAATGTAAAGCCTCGCCAACTGCTCTGAAGTGTAGTCAGTGCAAATAGGCAAGAAATGAGCTGACTTGGTCAACCTATCCACAATGACCCATATGGAATTATGCCCCTTGAAAGAATTTGGCAACTCTTCCACAAAATCCATAGATATGCTCTCCCATTTCCACTCCGGAATTGGTAGTGACTGTAGAGCTCCTGGCGGCCTCTGACGATTAATCTTAACCATCTGACAAGTACTGCATTGAGAAACAAAAAGAGCAATGTCCCTCTTCATACCTGCCCACCAAAACTGCCGTTTCATATCCTGATACATCTTATCGCCTCCTGGATGAACAGAGAACTCAGAGTGGTGAGTCTCAGTCATCACATCCTTCCTCAAATTATCAGCAGAAGGTACCACTAACCGTCCCTTGTACCTTAAACCTCCATCAGCCCCAACATAGTAGAATGGAACCTCTCCGGAAGCTATCTCTGTGACCTTGTCGACACACTGCTGATCGGTGAGTTGTGCTTGTAAAACCTTGCGAATGATGGAAGGTGTAACCACCATGCAAGCCATAAAAGCGTCTGACAACTCATCTACATTCTTCAAAGCATTCCACTTAATAGCGAATAGAGCAGAAAGACTACCAACAGGTCGGCGACTGAGTGCATCCGCCACCACATTCGCTTTCCCTGGATGGTACTGTATAGAAAAATGATAGTCTTTTACAAACTCCAACCATCTGCGCTGTCTCATATTCAGCTCCCGCTGAGTGAACAAGTACTGCAGACTCTTGTGATCACTGAATAATCTGAAGGACTCACCCAACAGATAATGCCTCCAAATACGCAAGGCAAAAACCACTGATGCCAACTCCAAATCATGTGTTGGATAATTAAGCTCATGAGGCTTAAGTTTCCGAGATCCATAAGAAATCGGTCACTCCTCCTGCATCAATACACATCCAAGACCCTGCAATGAAGCATCCGTGTAAACAAGATACTCTATCCCGCTCTGCGGAGTAGCCAGAACCGGTGCAGAAGTCAGCTTCCTTTTCAGCTCATCAAAAGCTCACCGACAGGGTTCATCCCACACGAACTGTACACCCTTCTTGGTCAAATGAGTGAGTGGTCCTGCTATCTTGGAGAACCCCTGGATGAATCTCCTGTAATATCCGGCCAGACCGAGAAAACTCCGAATCTCTGTAGGTGACGTAGGCTGTCCCCACTCAACCACCGCCGAAACCTTGGCCGGATCCACTGCTATCCCCTTTTCTGACACTACATGACCCAGAAATTTCACCTCCCGCTGCCAAAATTCACACTTCTCGAACTTGGCATATAACTGGTGTTCACGGAGCGTCTGCAAGACTATGCGAAGATGTCTAGCATGATCGTCCTCCGACCGAGATTAGATCAAGATGTCATCAATAAAGACAATAACAAACTGATCCAAATAAGCTCGGAAGACTCTATTCATTAAGTCCATGAACACTGCAGGTGCATTAGTCGTCCCAAACGGCATAACACGAAACTCATAAGAACCATATCTCGTGAGAAACGCTGTCTTAGGAACATCTTGCTCCCTAACCCTCAGCTGATGATACCCAGAACGCAGATCAATCTTGGAGAAGTATGTGGCTCCCCTTAACTGATCAAATAAGTCATCAATCCTGGGCAAAGGATACTTGTTACGAATCGTAACCTTGTTCAACTCCCTGTAATCTATACACAGACGAAGCGAACCATCCTTCTTTTTCACAAACAGAACCGGTGCTCCCCAAGGTGATGTACTCCTACGAATAAAACCCTGGCTGAGTAACTGCTGAATCTGATCCCTCAGCTCTCTCATCTCTACCGGTGCCATCCTATAGGGTGCCCTAGCAATAGGCGCAGTGCCTGAAGCTAAGTCTATCACAAAATCAATCTCGCGACTAGGTGGCAACCCTGGAATCTCCTGAAATACATCCGGGAAATCCTGTACAATTGGTATGTTATCCAATGATACAGTAATCCCCTCATCCTTTTCCTCCTCCACATGGAACAAATAGGTGCTACCGCCTCCTTTAGAACGTGGCATAGCTACTACATACATATCCTGACCAGGTATGGTAAAAATAATAGATCTATCAAAACAATCAACTTGGGCATGGTAGTGAGACAACCAATCCATCCCAAGTATCACATCATAAGTGTGCATGTCTAGGACCAGTAGATTGGCTAAAAATCTGAGTCTGCCAATATCTAATGTCACAGGCCCATCACTCTTAGTTTCGCGTTCCTTCAGTTGACCTTGAGACTTCTGTACTTGTTTTTCAGTACTTTATGAGCTGTCTTTCGTTTGACCTTTTGTTTGGTCCTTGTCCTGCACTTCTTCCGGTGTGTTCTGAATTTCAGGAATGAAATTCCTTTAAGGAGGGTAGGTTGTAACGACCCGGTCATTTGCCTCCCTTTCCTTTTTCCTGAAATTTTACGAATGAATTTTTTTCATTTAATTTTCCTTTCTGAACTCTATTTCTTGTCGCTTAGTGTCGTCTCGAGTGCTTGGAAATGATTTCTGAGACTCTTTTCCGTGGATTGACAACTTCCTTTGAGGACCGAGTCATTTATGTATTTTTACTTTTCGGACACTATGCGTTATTTCGTCTTTTTCCCTATTCTGTCTTATCTTCGTTTGTCACTTGTTTGGCAAAACCTCACTTTTCGTGCTCGGAGTTAGTTTTTAACTTCACGTACCTTCATCTTCAGTGGTTTCCTCGAAATACGTATCTTTACTTTTGTAAGAAAGTACTCTGCTTGCTCCCGGTGTCCACAGAGGAATAGATGCACAATTCTTTAGAATCTTTTTCATTTCTTGGGGCATTTTTTGTAAATATCTTTTGAAGATATTTTATATCAGGGGTATCTAAGAAAATATCTTTTGAAAGATATTTTCATTCTGGGGCAGTTTCGCAGTTAACCCTTTTTGTAGGGGCCATTGTGCAATTAATGAAAGTTATTGCAAAATATCTCGTCTGGAGCCTGAATCCTTGTACAGGATTCATTTTCACTTTTCGTTGACTCGTAAATTCATAGAATTTCCTTCTGGTCGTTTTTCTCCAGTTTCAGAGTTTTTGGATCCGATTGCCGCTAAACTTGTTCGAGGCGTAACTTTCTGCTCGGGACTCGATTTTGACGTCGTTTCTTCCAGTGTTCATATTTTCTCATTTTGAATCTTTTTTGTTCATGGAGTTTTGCCATTTGAAAGCATTTTCTCAAATTCCACTTTTCCGGACCCGGCGGGACCCTTTCGGGACACTTTTTGAGACTTAATATAAATAAGTGCCTTAAAGAAGAAAATCAGAATTTTCTTCATCTTCTTCCTCTCCTTGGCCGGCAGGCATGGGAGCTCCTTGGCTGCCACCCTTTGACCTTCTCCTCCACTTGTATTCCTAAGTGAAAATCATTCGGCCTAAACATTTGTTGTTCGTCTTGTCGTGCTCTACTATTACCCATTATTAGAATGCATTTTTGACCATTTCTTGAGTTTGGGCTTAAGGTCAAGTTGTGATTTTCATGGGGCTTCTTGGGGATTCATGTAGATCGTGTTGTCCCCGACAAAACCCTTCAATTTTTGCGGATTCGGACCACTTTTTTTTCGGTGGGCCTTCGAGGTTTTCATCTCAAATTGGGGTAGGGGGTGTTATAATTTAAATTCTTGCTATATTACATGCTTATGATGCTTATATAACTTGATTACATGCTTGGATGTAAAATCTAGAGATTTTATTATTTATTTTTCTTGTGAATGATTTAATTTTCCTGGTTGTCCATAACTTTGTTTAATCATGTGGCATGATAGAATATTAACCCTTGATATGTAGATTGACATATATTAAATCTAGATTATTTGGATAAGAAATGAAGATTTTATTTAATATTTATCTTGAATAAAATATTAAATCATGTGGCCTTATCTATCTTTAAATCAACATGTGATAGCATATTATATTAGGCCCTAGCATGCTCTTCAATATAGATTAAATTGAGAGTAATCGGAGAAATTTTGAAATCTATTAATATTTAATTTATTAGATTAATTAATTTGCTCTAAGTGTACTATTCATCCCGTTAGATTTCCGACTTGAAATTCTTGATATGCATGCAATGTAGTTTCACATATATTAAATCTAGAATATTTGATTAGGTTTTGAAACCTTTCAATTATTATTTTTCTAGTATTAAAGTTTAATGCTCATGGCCATTCATTGCATGGAATTCTCTTGTGTCGTGTTTTTAAATCATGTCATGGTATGTTGTATAACATATTTAAATTTGAGATCATTTGGATGAATTTCAAAACTTAGAGATTTTAATTAAGTGTAATAATTAAAATCCATTCAATAGCTCAATGGTCCTGATTAAGTTTCTAACTTGGAATTCATGCTTTTCGTGACAAATTCCTTCACATGTATCAAATTGAGAATAATCGGATAAGTTTGAAACTTATATTCATTTACTTCCTTTGTATGGAACTTAATTCACATGGTTATGTCTTGCATGAAATGGACTTGTAACTTGACATTAAACTTGACCTTGAAATGATCCTTGACACACCTTGTTCATAGAACATTTGGACTTGCCTTGTAATCATGATAATTTAATCCCTTAGGTTGATTAAATTTTCCTTTCTATGCTTCCATCGTTTTAATCATGACCTCTTGTATCTAGGTTTCATTAATGTACTTAATGAACATGCACACTTGTCTTGGAATGATTTAATTACTCATATGTTGCTTAGAAAGTAATTGAATTATCTATCTTATACTTGTGGTATATTTACTTCAATGAACTTCATGTGCTATATATCTTGGATGTTGTCTATATAATTGCATACTATGATTTCTTGTCATCTCACATGCCATGATAGTTGATGAACTAGGGGCATGACTTGTGTGTTCTAAAATCTTGGTTGTGCATGATATGTGATTAATGCATTTCTTGTATTTTGATACAATCTTGACTTGCATAACTTGTTGATTTTGGGACTTGGGATATCAATCAAGAATTGACATGGCTAGGACTCGGTTCTAGTACGGGGGAATGTCCCTCTACACTATAGTGCGCACTAGGGGAAAGGTACCCATGGGTTAGTAGCCCTAAAGTGATCTCAAGAGTACGGTTTTAATCCGGGCGATATCCGAGTTTCCACATTGGTTGATTTCACTCTTTAAATTTTAAGTTGCTATTCCTTGAAGATTTAAACATGTCGTGTATGTGAAATGCTCCAAACTTGTCTCATCGCATAGATTTTATGATTCATTCGTGATTTACTTCCTTAAATTTCAAGTGTTGTATTCCTTGAAGATTTAAGACTCCTTTCGTGTTGTATGGAAGATTTTATCCTTATTAAATTGCATATATGTTATGCCTTGTTTTTGGTTTTATGTATAATTTCTTACTTTGTTAATTGGAATGCCCCAATCTTGTTTTATTGCATTGATACTATGTATTATCCATGATTCTATGTACTATTCTTGTCTTGTTAATTGGAATATCTAAACCTTGTTAAATTGCATAGATATTATGCCATTTTCTTGACTTCATGTATTAATCCTATCTTGTTAATTGGAATGCTCCAACCATGATAATTGCATTGAAAATGAAATCCTTGTATTGTAGTATCTTTTTTGTCGTATTGTATGGAATCATTCTTAATCTTGCTCAATTGTATTTGATAATGCAATTCATGTTAACCTATGTTCTAGTATTCTTCTTGTCATGATCTTGGATTATCCCAATTATGACTTGTTTTATGTGTGTACATATATCATGATTCTTGTTGCTATTACTCCATGGTAGCTTAAGATGATCCCTGAGTCTAATCTTTGACATAGACATTAGGTGGCATGATCCCTTTTGAATTATATCATGTTAGTCCTAAAAATCTCTAAAGAAATCGAGTCGATACATGCTCATCCCCTACGAATAAACTTGTTAGTCTTGTTTATTCACTCCGAAGTTATTGGGTGTTTTGCAGGTAAAGAAGCTTTGTTGTGGGATACACAACACTTTTAGACATGCTAGAAGTCTTGAAGTATTTTTGATGACATTGAATATGCACATGTTAGCATATCATGTTTGCTTTTGTTTATTTTGACAAAGCTTATATCTTTCGATTCCATGTATGTAATGTGTACCTAAGTACACTCTTTACAATGTATTTGTTATGTATGAGGTGAGGCTAGAGGCCATTGACATGTATATTGAATTCTCTGTATGTTCTAACTTTATGAAATATTATGAAAACATTGAAAAATGCTAAGTCATTGTCTCACCATGGTTGCATCGGGTGTGGGAATTTCATTTTTATTCTTTCATAGTGTCTTATAAATCATGTTTGAAGTGTGGCCAAGGGCCAAACGGTAATTTGAAATCATTTGTTAATTTTGGTTTTCAAATTTCCCTTTTCTTGTTCATTTTTGCCTTTTTACCCGTTGGGGGGTCGAATTTTGCATCGGTGGTATTTTTAAGCCATCGACCATTGTAGCACGTCCTAATAGGTAAGTTACGTTTGCGTGTATGGTTGTTTCCGGGCAAACCTTCTTCTTTGGTGAAATGAGTCTCCTATGGACTCATTTTGAAACTTTGTTGCATAAACTGATCTAGGGGCTTTCTAGACTTTTTAGATCAGTTTTATTTTCTTCTTTCGACTTTGTCGCTTAGAAAATGTGATTTTAGGGGTGGTTTCTTCTTCGTGATTTTTCAGAAAATGTCATCTTGATACCGGAAATCCATTACAAAGTTCAGCTTCCAGTTTTACATTTAGCAACTCTATGACCCTCATGACCAGATTTCATGGAGGGGCATTTTGGGCATTCTACATTGAGTTTTTTTTTTTTTTTTATTTCTCTACAAGTCACGTAGAAAACTCGATTTCGGGAGGGGTTTATTTTTCGTGTTTTTCCAGAAAAATTCATTTGATAGCCCATTTTTGCTCTCACTTGTGGACTGATCCTGAAGAAATTTATTGTAACAGCTTTTTGGGTCCCTCTTGACCTAAGCTGATCTAGGGGCATTTTAGAAATCTTACATCGTGTTTTTCTCCGTTCCTTTTGCTATGCCGGGTAGAAAATGTGATTTTAAGGGGGGTTTGTTCTTCGTGTTTTTCCAGAAAAGCTCGTTTAAGGGTCCGTTTTTAGCCTCAGTTCGGAGAAAAAAATCAAATATTGCTTGCTGTAAAAACACTATTCCTGCCCAGATTTCTTACCCGGAAAATAAGTTGATTTTTTTGAAACTTTGAAGCTTCATATCTTCTTCGTCCCAACTCCAAATCAAGTGATTTTTGAGTCTAAGTTTATTAGTTTTTGCTTGTCTATCCAACGGTATGCATGGTTGCATCCAATTCTATCTGAAAAGACTACTTTACCCCTTGTAAAGTACCCTTGCCGCACTGATTTTAAACTCAAAAGTTGGTTTTTTTGAAACTTTGACGTTTCATATCTTTTTCATTCGGACTCCGAATCAAGTGATTCTTGAGTCTAGATTTATTAATTTTTTTTAGTCTATCTATTAGTATGTTCAGTTGCATCCAGTTTTGTCTAAAAAGACCATTTTACCCCTTGTAAAGTACCCTTGCCGCATTGATTTTAAACCCAAAAGTTTGATTTTATGAAACTTTGGAGTTTCATATCTTCTTCATCCGGACTCCGAATCAAGTGATTCTTGAGTCCATCTTGATTAGTTTTTCGTTGTCCTTCCAGTGGTGTGCTCAGTGGCACCCGAGTCCACAGTTTCTAGAAATGACTATTTTGCCCCTGGGGGCTTATTTGTCATATTTTCGATCTTTGTTTCCGCATCAGTTCTCATTGAGTTCTACGACCTCATGGAAGGTCACTTTGACTTCTTAGAGTCTTATTTTCTATTTTCGCTTCCGCATATCGGATCCGTTATCGGGTCAATCTTCGGTTCATCACAGGACATGTTGGCCTAAAAACCAATGTCGTCACAAGCCCCTCTCATAGAACCTTCCTTTTATGAATTAAACTTTGATTTCCCTAAAATTTTTGCAATAGCAGTAGAATTGCCACCTTCAACCCCTTCTGTACTTATAGTTAGATCAACCTTTCTAGCCTCACACACAGATCCTTCTTCTGTCAAGTTCTCCTGCTGTGATTGAATAGCAGCAGTAATATTACCACAGACATCCCCTTCTACACTAGTAGTTAAACCATCTTTATCATCCCCACTCATAGATGCTTCTTTAATCTGCTGTATGCGAACTGAGTTAGGAATTGTCTCTAACTCTAATGTAGTCTCATCCCTATTTTCTAACTGTAGAACTTCAACTACTTCTTCTTGGATTGCCTCCATTTCCCTATTCTCTGGTAAAACCTCCACCAAGTCTTTTTCTTGTTCTAAAGTCTGCAATAGTTGGAAGGCATTCGTAGTAGGGAGTGGTTCAGCAATAACTTTATGAATCACCGGACCCTTTTGAGTCATTTCTTCAAACACCACAGCTTCATCATTGCTGACTAGTTTTCCTTATTGCTTTACAATCCATTTTTCCACCACTTCTTTAGGATTAGCTTGAATAACCTTTTGTGGACATTTTTCCTTCACATGATCCACTCTTTGACAGAGAGTACAGACCTGAGGCTTCCATTTATATTCTAACTCTAGAACACAGTCAACCCTATGTATATCTACCACCGTTGAATCTGGAAGTTCTTCCTTCACATCGACCTCAACCATTACACGTAGATACCTTCCTTTATCTATGTTTGATTATGTAACATCTATATATATCGGTTTAGCAAAGGAAGAACATATTATTGACACAACTTGTGCTTTCCTACAATGAACTGGTAGATTATATATTCTCTTCCACACCAGGACAGATTCCAAAACCTCTTTTACTAGGTTAACATTCTTACTCCATTCCTTAAGAATAATGGGTCTTCCCTCAAATGTATGTATACCAGATAGCACTTTCATAACATCTGAGGCATCATAAAAATGAACCAAGAAGAAACCATCCTTCAAGTAAACCAAAGTGAAATTCTTAGACCATCGCTTCTCAACAAATGACTTAAAATAGTGATAATACGGTTTCTTTCCCATCACATAACCTACAACAGAGGAAGACCAGAACTTGATTTCATCAGCAACATCGTCTTCAGAGATAGAAATTTTCTTCCCACATACATTACTATGAAACTTTAAGTTCTTGAAGTCGGATGTCGTTCAGTAAAGAAACGACACCAAGAGGTGATAGGGTTTATAGTCCAGTTTGGAAAACCCACCGGCAGAAAAGGGGAGGAGGTCTGGCCCTCCTCCATCCCTGTGATGAACGCCCTTGCCACCTAGGTTGAAAAACCCTAAATCGATTTATTTTTTATTTATTTTTTATTTAGAGAGAATAAGGGCCAAAAAAAATAAGAAGGTTGGGATGGTTGATGAGAAAGAAATTGAGATTCTCCTCCATAATAATTAGAACGTAGTTCTGACTGTGAAGAAATATTGATATTGTCTTCGGGAAATGACAAAAACTCATCGTTTGATGGGTTGAATTAAGTGTTGTAATAAAATGGATGTTGAGGATCTATGGAATCAAAATGAGTTTGAAAATAATAGCTGAGATTGAGAAAATAGAGGAAAAAATAAGTTGAATGATAGATAATAGAGATGGGTTAGATGTGACGAATGATAGTTGGAGTTGGGGTATTTATAGAAGAGAAGTGATTTTAAAATTTTTAATTTAATTTTTTTTTTTTGAATAAAGTTAAAAAAATTTAAATTTTAAAACATTTTTTTAAAAATTATAGCCGTTAAGGCACTGTTTGTGTCAGTTAAATAGTGTCTTTACGGCCAAATACACTATTTGTGGTATACATTTAAAAAAAAAAAAAAATTAACGGGAGTAAAAAGGTTTTTTAATTTATTTTGGGCCAAATAATATATTTTTTTTTGGACAAACATGCCTAAATAATATATTTTTTATTTAATGAATTTTATTTAGCTCAAAATAACTTATTTTAAGGTTTTTTTCTTAAAAAAAAACCATTCTGACCGTTTGAAAAAAAAAAAAAAAAAAAAAGAAAAGTTCACCATTTTTGTCAAGATAAAAACAAAAAGAAAATACAGCCATTGGGCTCGG
Source organism: Cornus florida (assembly GCF_030987335.1). Taxonomy (NCBI): domain Eukaryota; kingdom Viridiplantae; phylum Streptophyta; class Magnoliopsida; order Cornales; family Cornaceae; genus Cornus; species Cornus florida. The sequence goes on along the minus strand of NW_026775571.1, from coordinate 15,796,414 downwards.
CCTCGCGATATTCCGCGAGCCTATGGCCTAAGAGGAATCTACTTTTTCACTAATGGACTCACTTTTTGACTCTTCCTGTAGCGTCCCTTATTGTTCCAAATTTTTCGCCCATTTTATCACTAAATCAAACATACCCATAATTTTCGCAGGTTTCTAAAGTATTTTAATACTTTAACTGGTCTTTAGAAGTAGGATTTCCTTGGCAGGAAGGAGAGCCACCATATGTCTTTCGTACAAATGATAATGATTTTTCTGTTCAAGAACAAGTAAAATTAGTCCCATTCTTCAATTTTATTTATTTTATTTTGAACTATGGTGGCGTCGAACATTTTAAACAAGCATAAATTCTACTACAATAGTGTTCTATTTTCTCCGTAAATATCATTTCTACACTGTCATAGTGTTCACTTTATTCCAATTCTTTTTCCATAATCATAAAATCCCAAGCTAAATATCATGGTCAGTGTATATAGTTTAAATTTTGTTTCAATTTTATTCAATAACACCATCACATTCCAATTTTTTTAAACACAAAGCAACCACAAAGAGAAGTGTAAATTCTCAATCTTTCAACACACTTTATCTTTTTCACTTTCAATTTTCATTTATACATTTTTATGGAAAGTTGGAAGTGCTTTAGTGCTCAAGTACTGAAGCGGAGAGCAGTGGTAAATGATGAAAGGTCTGTGGCTTAGAAGAATAGTCAAATTATTCATCTTTTCTTTAAATGTCGCGTTTCTGAAATTGTTTGGATTCTCCTGGAAGCAGCTATGGAATTTTTTGGTTGGTTTGTGGGAAAAGGATGATAACACTGAGGACCTACGGAAAGAAAGGAATGTTAGTTGAAGCACTGAAGTTGATCGTTGGGTGAGTTCATACTAAATTGTGAATTGTTGGTTCCTACAATTATCAAGTTGAGATTATTCTTGAAGATGTTAAAGTTCTTGCTGGAATTCATGATGGACTTGTTCTATATGTAATGTAAACACTTTAAACGACTAGTTTTTGACAGTCCCCCATATATATATATACACACACACACATACATACATATGGTGTTTTTTTTTAATCGAGTAGTTACGCATGTATGTTATTTTCGGTCAAGATTTATGTATGTAAGCTGATAGTGTGATTATTCAACAAAACTTAATTTTTGCACTTGTACATGGGCTGACATATCTCAGCTAACATGTTACATATTCCAATACAGGAAAGAGGGCCCAAGAGACCCAAGATTAAAGCCTTCTGTGAAACCAATCTTCCACACAGGTAACTAACTAACTACCGTCAAGACACAGGTGGGAACATCAATATGGGGCTTCCAATAGAACAAACAGTCAAAAGGAGAAGAACAAATTCCTTGAGGCAAACAATATGCTTTAGTTTTTCTTTTCTTTTATTTTTTTCGTTTCTTTCTTAGTGACCAATGTAACTCAATATACAACAACTTTTATTACTTAAAAAGGGTAACAAAATACAAAAGAAAAACAAAATCATTAATCCTACAAAAAATAAAATAAAAGCGAATATTATGTCCAGTGATGATAGTAATGATCTCAACTTTACAAGGACTCTTTTCTGTCTCTCTCACAGTTTCTCTCTCTCTCTCTCTCTCTAGAAAATCTCCATCCCACATACCATTCAGGAAAGTTCCAACCCAAACTTTGGGGATGTGTGCTATTTTACAATAATTGCCACTCTGATTGTCTCGATTCAAAGTCATAATCAATTTATCTGACATACAATTGAGCTCAAGGACTTAAGGTTGGTTAGATGTTCAATGCCTGTGGGTACCTCTTCCAACGACTTACAGTCCACAAAATGCAACATATCGAGATGAGGCATTGATCCCTTCGCCACTCTCACCCACCTCAATCCATCTAGTTGTGCAAGACTAAATACCTTAAGCTTCGGAAACCCTGTCGCATTGATACACAATTCCTCCCCTTCATATGCCTGACGAAGTGAAATTTGTACCAGATTGGGTAAATCTTGAAGACACTGCAATGGATCATCCCTTAACTTGCTAAGCGAAAGCCGTACTTTCACCAGGTTATGAAGAGAAGTTATCCAGTGCGGTACCGTTTCTAAACGTCCCTTCAAATAGAGCCGTTGAAGAAACCGAGGAGGAGAAGACAAGTGTTGAACATCAACAATCTCGTCCTCATCTACAGCACGTAAAGACAATGAGAGAAGGTTGCTCAGCTTTTGAAGAGAGGAGCACAAACGCATCCCATCTTCCCTCCTCAACTTAGCAATCCCCAATCTTCTCAGTTGGGTGAGTCTCCCTATCTCTCCCACTACAATCCTACCATTGTCATTGTTCACTTCTATAAAACAAAGTTTTTGTAGGGAAGACAAACCTTCTATTCCCGTTATTGCTCTAAAACCATATAAATTGTAAATGGGATAAATTTTAGTATGCCGATACACCAAGAGATGGCGAAGTCTTTGGAGCTTTAGGATCTCAACAGGCAGCTCAGTTACATGAGTATCTTTTAGATCCAAAGTTTCAAGGTTTTCAAGCTTACCTATGGATTTTGGAAGCATTTTAATCTTTGTTTCCCTCAAGCTTAAATACCTTAGATGAAATAGTTTGACAACGTCATCTGGTAGTGTCTCTAAAGAAGAACCTTTCAGGTCCAAAACCTTCAACAACCTCCCCCCGCCATTGAATATAGGTATCAATGACTTGGATATAGGTTCTGCCACCGAGAACATGAGCAATGAACGAAGTTGAAAAAACAATTTGTTTGTTGCAAGTTTCCCAAGGTACAGTGGATTGATAAGCGGCGAACTTTTTCTGGCCACCTTGTGTTTCCTTTGCTAACTATTGCTGCAATGTTTTGTTCTCTTGACTTTGAAGTAATTATTTCATGGAAAAGGTCATGGATACGACACTCTCTAAGCCTTCCAGCATCATCTATCTTTGCCACTTGGACCAAGCTTCTGTTAAGCTCATTGAGGTAACCTTCAGCAACTTCTTCCATTGTCATTCCCTCTCTCACTTCTGCAAATCCTTCGACGGTCCACAGTCGAATCAGGCTGATGCGCTCAATCTTGTGATCCTCGGGGAATATACCCAAGTACAAGAAACATATTTTCAGATAGTAAGGCAAATCGTAATAACTAAGAGAGAGTATTTTTTTCATACTCTCGAGTTTGTCATTGCCTTCTAAGTGAGCACCAAGGCTACGGTGAACTAATTCCCATTCATGCAATAGACTTTTGTCTTTTGTAGCCAAAACACCACTAATTGCCACAATTGCAAGTGGCAAGCCCTCACACTTTTCTAAGATAATTCGTGAGAGTTCCTCTAAATGTGGAGGGCAGTAGTTGTCTGGGAATGTCTTCCTACAGAATAGAGGAATAGAGTCCAAGACTTCCGGGGACAGTGGTTCCATAGTATAGATGTTACCACGGCATTCTACACAAGACATAGAAGCTACACTACCAATACGGGAAGTGAGCAGTATTCAGCTGCCACTATTGTTGTCAGGCAATGCATGTTTTAAAGCATCCCATGCATTTATACTCCAAACATCATCTAGAACAAGCACGTACCTTCGCTGTTGGAGGAAATCTTTGATTTGTGCTTTCAAGTTGTTGTGGTCAGCAGTTTCCAATCTTTGAGGAGGCGGTTGCTTGACTTCATCAAAAACTTGTAGAATCAAGTCTTTGAGAAGCTCCTTGAGCTCAAAGATTTGAGAAACAATGATCCAAGCATGGCATTGAAAATGTTTCTTCACCTCCACATCATCATAAACCTTCTTTACCAGAGTGGTTTTCCCCATGCCCGCCATCCCTACCACCGAAATAACTTTGAGTTTTGGAGTGTCCTCCACAAGCCACCCAATCAGCTGCTTCTTGGGACCATCCATGCCCACAAGCTCAGCTTCTTCCAGTAGAAGTGCATCACCTCGGCTATCATACCATGTGTTGTTGACGACAGTGGAGCTTGATCCATACTCTGAGATACTAAATCTATCGCGATATCTTTGATGTATATTTTCGACTCTGGACTTTATTCTACGTATCTCAGAAGCAATTCGATGGCGAGCTTTCAAGTTCTTAATAGAACAAGAAATCTTACGAAGAAAACCACAAAATCCATCCCCATGATGATGAGCAAGGCGAAGGATGAATTCATCAAGAAGATCTTCAGTATCATAAGCAACTTCCCTCGCTTGCTTAACCCATACTTGAAGCTCTGGGTCAAGCTCTTCCTTTGCATCAGCAACTCTCAGGAAAGCTCTCATCTACTCCAACTCATTTCTGATGAACTCAACTTCTTCCCGAATTCCTCCCAGAAGTTTGGCCTCTTCTTGAAGGAGCGGTGTCAGCTGGTTGATCAGAAAGTTTACTGCACTCTCTGCCATTCTCTCTTCTCTTTCTTTCTCTCAGATGACAATAAAGACAGTGGGTTTAGATGGCTTGTCTGCCCAATCTCTGTATGAATTTCAATAAATAGAAGTCATTCTTGGTTACTTTGGATTCTATTTTATCAGTGAATATAATTACGCTTTGATTTGCTTTGCTTTGAATATAATTATGCTTTGCTTTGGTTCATCACTTCATGTTGTGTTATGTAAAAAGCCAAAGAACCCTATTCTTATTGTCAATCAAAGTGGATCCTCTCTTTTGACAGTGAACCCAATTCTTATTGTCAATCAAAGATTTTAAGAGAAAAGGAAAACAAGAAAGTTAAACTATTTTATTTTTTCTTGAGAAAAGTTATTCTTGTCTTTCAAAAAGTTAAACAGGTAAACCATGTAATTTGTTCAGATTATTTCCTAACATGTTTGAGTTGGAAGCATATGCTTCATGTTTGGATTATTCTCTTTTACTCCAATTTTCTCATGAATTTCAAACGCTTCAATTTCACACAATTCAAAACCTGAACTTATGAATTTTTTAGCTATATTTTCTATTTTAGATTTTTTAGATAATTTGACATTTTATTGACTCCAAGTTTCCTTTTGTTTTTCATTATTTTTTTAAAGCAAAATCTTAATTATAATTATACTTAGTTTAGTCTTTCAAAAGTTTCAACCTCAAAAGACAGCTCTAATTTGATTTAGTAGTATTATCATTTTATGAAACTTGATCCTTTCTTCATTTGATTTTGAACAAACACAAAACAAAAACAGAACAGCAAATCAAATAAAAATAACAAAACAGAACACGGGAACAGATAGATCTATATGAGTCTATAACAAATTATATTGATTCCTTCCTCCTGATGCAGAAAGTGATTGTTGATTGGGAAAATAGGTGGGAAGTTAAAGAGGAATTAAGAAAAAGTGAAAACGAAGCGGGGAACCAAATTAAGGAAATAGGAGCTTGATTAATGGGCCAAAAGCATGTTAATAGATAGCTTATTGAAAGAGTAAAGAAGAAGCATGAGTAAATCCATTATTTGCATCAGCTTCAAGCTTCCTAAAGATAAAGATGGAAACAGTAAAGAAGAGAAAAGTTGAATTTGGAAATAAAAGAATAAGAATACAGCATAATTATCTATGAACCCTACTTGCAGCATCAACTTTTGGGCCCTACACTACACTACAATGGTACAATGAAGTGACAATATAGGAATACAGAAGAAAGGTAAAATGTAAAGAATAGTTTGGCTTGTGTAGGGGTTCTTTGCTGTAACAGAATAGAATATAATAATAATAATAATAATAATAATAATAATAATAATAATAGAGATATTTTCAACACACAAATGCAAGGGACCCTGAGATGGAGATTGAATGAAGGAGAAAGAGTAGACTAGCCAAATTAAGGATATTAATGATGGACATAGGAATATTTGCCTTTCACTTAGACAATACCTCCTGTTCTTTCTTTCATGGCAGTTCAAAGTAGATTTATGTGGTTTGGAAGTATCATCCTCATAAATAGTCTCTTGCGTGGATGAAAGACGAAAGATAATTTCTCTCCTTCAACTTTGAGAATGATTATCTGAATTGATGAGGTTTTGTCATAGGGCTCACACAAAACTCACTTCGTCCAACAGATGATGCCAAGTCTATCCAGAGCATTTCATTTAAGAGACATTCTAACTTTAGGTTCCCTCACTACAACCCCTTGTTATTTGCAGAGCTGAATTCTCCCATCCCATGAGGCTAAGAATAATGTGCAAAGGACTGCACCTATAACTGACATACTTTTGTTCTTTAGAGTTTGTGACTCTGTGTTGATTGGTGTATGGAAAAGCTGTGCTCCAGTAGGTAACAATTGAAATATACAAAATAAAATCGATTTTGAATTATAACACAAAAATTAGACATCTCATTGCATAAAACCCCCTTAAACTACAAAAATTAACATTAAGAAACCACCCTGAAGTATCAAAATTTTTGTGCAAGAGATCTCATTTTGTCCAATTAACGTCATGAAACATATGGTCCAAGAACTGGGACTCAGAGAATATAAAAGAATTTCATGTTACCCTCTGTTCCAGGGTTAACGTGCAGATTTCTTATAGCTCTGGGAGATTTTGTGCAATCAACTTTAAGAACAATTTAGTAATTTTCAAGTCATCTTTAATAGCCACCTAATGTCAGAGAAGTTGTTGGTCTTCGTTTGGAAACATGGGTTACTATTATTCTAGCTAAGAGGGAATGGTCAATTTTTTTGTAATTAAGGGAATTTTGTGCAATTAACCCAAAACCTAAAACAAAAGCAGGTCATATGTAGAGAAATGTAAACCAAATTTGCATACAATGAACAAGACGTTTATACTAGAAAGTCAATTAAGCTAAAACAGAACAGATGATCATACTTGTTAGGCAAGCTCCATTGTCTTTGACATATTTTTGCTTCTCCAAATATGCACAATATATGGAACGCCAAAGACCAGAGTCATGCCTGACCACAGAAACAAGAAAAAGCAATCCCCACACATTACATGATTGAAATGGTCATACTACAGCAATTAGTAGACAATGGGCAATGACAATACCTGACCCAGTTGAGGCAATCCCAAAGATCGAGAATTTCAGTTGGTTCTACAGCTATGTGTCACTGTTTAATTACTCTGTGATGCCATACCATCACTACATTAAAATTAACCTAAACCCTAATGAACGCCTAAGGCCAAGTGTTTTCAAATTATTGCAGCAATTCTATTACTCTCTCTCTCCTCCCCATTAACGATATCTTGTTTTCATCGCATTTCTGAACTGTTAAGTCAAGGGTTTCTCTTATTTTTCACGGCTCATATTCCATGTATGTATGTTTGTTTACGACCCGTTTGGCCACTGTAGCCCCCGTTGCGATTGGGTTATCCTGTCTATCCTGGTGGGGTTCTCTTGAACCCCTTCTCTGGCTCTGATATTAACTGTGATGGGTGGACGCTTGCGCATTTACTCAAAAACTTAATCTATGGATCTGTAATACTACATACCATATCCATTTCACTTTCCATTCAGATCCGATGTTGAACAAGTACTCTTTATAATATATAACTAATATACCTCAATATCATGATTCTAGGTTATCCGTGGTTCACCCAAACCATCTTCTTTTACTACAAATTGTACTTGCAACAATCATCTCCTACCTTGTTTTCCAGTATTTTCCTGATGTTACCCACTCAAGTGACAAGAATTGATCAATGGTTCAATACAAGGTTTTGGACAACAATTGTCGTCTAAAACAGGTTATGATTTGACTATTTGGTGTATAATAAGGATAATGCCCTATTTTCAAGCTATACAAATTAATGCCTGTTTCATATTTAAGAGAACAATTTTTGTTTTAAGATAATTTATACAAAAAAAACTGCTTTTGTGCTCAAGTTTTCGGAAAGTCAATTAAAAAAATGTCTAAGAGAATTATAATATAATTTGAAGACAATTGTGACACAATGCTCACATGATAGTCACGTGAGCACCATGTAACTGCTTAAGTGGTTAGTTGGAAGAACAAAGAGTTGTCTCAAAAAAGAAACATGCAATTGAGGGTACTTGACTTTCCAACTACTTATATTTATATTTCTTGATATTTTGAATCTTTTAAGTTGTGTTTAATTTAAAGTTGTCAACCTTGAATATTATATATCCTTGTAATGTTTTCGTTTTTTTATCATTTTTCATTTTCTGTGATTTTCTATTTTGGCAAGGGTATTTTTGTCTTTCCACATTTTATGTACCGGACACCGTGGAGTGTGCCGGGTGTGTCCGAGAGTTGGTTGGGACATTTCCTTAAGTTTAGGACTCTTGAAAATGCAACAGTGACAATTTTGACATTTTTCTATTTTTTGGGCCAGGCGGTCCCGTGTGATATCCGCTACCGAAATTATTGCATACAAGAATTTTAGTTGGGTCCATTTACATCGATGTATTTTATTTAATGTATTTTATGTGGGTTTTATATAGCTGTATATATATATGTGTGTGGTGGTAATTAAAGAGAAAAGAAAGAAAAGTAAAATTTTAATTAAAAGTGGTGGGACCCACCACTTATATAAATTGTGGCCAAAAGCCTTAGGCCTTCATCAGACCATCATTCTCTCTCCCCCTCACACAGCTTTCCTCTCTTTCCCTTCCATTTTCTTTTTCTTTTTCATTTTGCTTCAAATCTTGATTTATCTCAAATCGTTGAGAAATTTTTGATGCCGTTTACGGCAAATTGAAGAGCTCGAAGAGATTTACGATTTGATCAGAGCCAAGCCCCGTTTGGTGCACCTTGGAATTTTGAATCATAAGGTTTGGATTTAGGAATTTTGGAGTTTTCTACATCAATTTGAGGTAGACTTGTTTAATTGTCAATTTCCTTTGATTTAGTAGCTAGTTTGATGTTTTTTCCCTCCTTTGGCATGTCAATTTGTTTGTTAATTGAATAATGAAATTTCTAGGGCTTTGGTTTATGCTTGAGTTTAACCCAATTGATGGTTTTGATGGAATTAATATTTATTTTGTGTGTGAATTTCTAATGACATGCTAAGAAATGACTATGTGTTGGATTATATATGTTATTCCTAGTACAGTTGTTTGGTGTATATTGAAGCATGCTAAAGTTGTTTAATAAACTTGATATGGCCATAAAATTGTTTATTTCATAATGAAGGAAATATTGCAAATTGAATGATTGAAATTAAAATGCCCTATATGCATAAGGGTATTGATGGGCCCAAGAGAGGTAAGGGTGTAGATGAGGTGCGTAGATGTGTGGGCGTGGGAAAAAGAGGTGTGGTTACACGGTGGTATGGACGGGGTGCGTGAATAACCGAGGGTATGGTGTGAAGTGTGGTTGCATTGATATTTTATGCATTGCATTGTATGTGATGGTAATGACTATTATTTGAAAACTTAAGTGCCATATGTAAAATCCCTCGCATGATCCCACCCCTTTTCCCTATTCATTGTGTGTAAAACATTGTATTATTTACTTTGTTTGAGGAGCTGCCACTTAAGAAACCTCTACTGAGCTGTCGTGCTCACTCCTCTATATTTTTCAGGACTCGAGAAAGAACCGGCGGAGACGGATTACTAAAATTTTAGTTCGGAGATTTAGAGTTCATTTTGCTTGCTTTTGTATTCCAGAAACTTGCTCCTTTGTAAGTGTTACCTTGAAAATGTATTTTCTTCTATAAAGTATGACCGTGTACTGTAATTATAATACTAGATAGTATTTTGATGTAAATTGACCATATAGATATTTCATATAGAATGGGGATGTGATACTATACGTTGAGAAATTATGAATGCTTTTAAATGCATTATGTTGTGTGTTGTTGTCGTAAATTCGAAAATTTGGGTCGTTACAAAATTGGTATCAGATCTTTAGGTTCGAAAACCTAAGGGCGACGGGTAGGGTTGACCCAGGTTAAGTTAAAATTGAGTTTGATGTGATTGCATGCTTATGTTGTTGTTGTTTGTTCAGTTTGTTTAGTTCAAAAGCATGATTAATTGTTATATACTTGTATACGAGTTGATTTTATAATTTCTGAAGTCACAAACGAAATAAAGCATGCTAAATGATAAGGTGTTTATTGTTATTAATTTATTGATTGATTAATTTGAAAGCACCTCTATTTGCTAAATGTTTACGTGTTTATTGCTTGTTGAGTTTATTGATTATCGAATATAAAAAGCATGACCAACTATTTAATGTTAAATGGTTGTGTGCAACTACTTACATGAATAAATTTGTTTAAAGCATGTCTAATTTGCTACATGTTTAATTGTTAATTGTTTACCATTGATGAAAGCATGCTTAGTTGACTACGTGTTTAATTGTTAAGTTTTTAGATTATTAAAAGCATGTTATACAAGTTCTTATTACAAGTAGTTGAGCATGATAGATATGATTCTGTTTTGGAAAGTAGTTGCATGTTAGGGTTTACATAGTGGTTGTTCATCCACTAGGGAGTGGATGTAGGTATAGTTTGTTGGTTTTATTATTGACGGGTTTGAGTGTTTGGGATAGTGTAGTGTGTTGGGTTATGAAGGGTTCCAACCCACGTATATGGGGAGCTTAGTCATTTTTATGTTTCTAAACGTTTTAGCTCTTATCGAACGGCTAGTGTGAGCACCGTAGCTTGTGGATTGAGCTACTTTATGTATTCTTGTTTTGATTGTTTAGTTGTCCTTGTAGAATCGTGTTGAGTACAACGTAGAAAGATGGATCTGAATGAAGTTAGACAGCGAGCAGGTGAAGGGCCATCCCAACCAGACAGGGTTTCAATGGGACAGGGTCCAGATAGAGAGGTAGATGAGGATTTACAAGTACCGGAGGACAAAGTTCTAGTAGCAAGGGCTGTAGCCTCAGCCTTTCAGAATTTAGCAAGTACCATAGCTCCTCAAGTGGTACCGCAACTGGCTTTTCAGCCACAAGAGACAGAGATGGAGCATAACCTTAGGTACCTACTCCAGTTCAACAAACTCATGAAAGTAACATTTGAGGGAGGTCTAGACCCGTTGGTAGTGGATGATTGGTTGGATGAAGTTGAAAAGCATTTCAGGGTAATAGTAGTGCCCAATGATCGGTTGAAGATCACCTTAGCTACATACAAGTTTGTTAGCGGTGCGGCGGTATGGTGGAAGACCATGATTAGCGCGCATGATGTTAACAGTATGAGTTGGGATGCATTTAAGAGTCTTTTCTTTGATAAATATTTTCTGCAAACTAAGAAATGAGAATTGACGATGCATTT